>NC_081408.1:433815527-435038027 GCF_030272615.1 Cryptomeria japonica | reverse complement strand
GAACTTTCCTTTTCAGTAGACCTTAACAATAGAGACTCTTGTAGTTTTTGATCATTGTTATGAAATTTTGAAACAATCTCCTTACCTTTGAAATTCATGGCAGATGATGAAGAAGCGCCCTGAGGTTTCACATTTTTTTAATTTCTTGTGAGTACAACACATGAAGGATCTTCTAAAGTAACCAAAATATCACCCCCCCTTCTGAATCTGACTCATACTCTAGGAAGTGGATTCCAAAGTCATCACATTGCTTTAAAGATTCTTCCTTCCTCCACTCACTTGGGGTATCTTTAGAGTTCATCAATTGTGCATAATTCACCATCTCAGGATAGGAACTACCATCATGTTCATCTATGAGATGAAAAACACACATACTCCCTTTAGGTGGTGGTGCCTCAATTGCCAATCTCTACTAAGAAGGAGGTAATTGCAAAGACTTGTTTCCAAAGCCTAAAGACTGATTTGTATTTCTCCTAGGTACATCCTGATAGAGAGATGAGTAGGATGTACTGGCTTTAGGTAACTGCCTTTTAAGAGTAATCACATCATTCATCAATATATGGATCATAGGGTCAGAAGAATTAGAAGGTTGGGCAATGGGTATCTGTACTTCTCTTTTCCTTTTACATGTCATGATACAATCATCTTCCAACTCAATGACAAGTGTTTTGGCAGGGCTTAAATTTGTAACTCTTTGCTTGTAGATCAGGAAACCTATTTCTGAAGGCATGAAATTAATAAACACTTTAGATTATCATCTGAGGGTTTTTGATTGAGTGGAATTTTATGCACAATCTTATCAAATTTTGCTACAAAGTCTCTCATAGACTCCGAGATCTCTTTCTTTAACTGGGCCAATTGAGCCAAGAGAGAGTGTTCATCTTCAACCACTTTGAATCTTGCCTCAAACCCTGTTTCTAAATCCTGCCAATTTGTTATCACACTATTTGGTAGGTGATAGAACCAGTCTGCTACTACTCTAGTCAGTGTCTGAACAAAAAATCTTATAGCAACATCCTTATGTTGAACAACTATTATTCCACAAGCCACATTTAATGCATTTAGGTGCTCATCGACAGTGATTTTCCCATCCCCACTGAATTTTGGCAAGTGATCTCTAACACCTTTGGGTAAGGGATTCAAATTTAATCCTAAGTTCAATGGACCTACATCACCCCCCTAAGGATTATTTACTGCCATTGGAAAGATGATATTGAGCGGAGTCAGGTTGATTATATTTGGTAAAGCAATACCATGCAAGGTCAGAGCTTGACAAACTAAGGACATAGGAGATGATGAGGATGGGGAAGGAAGCCTTTGAAAATTGAGGTTGTGTAACTCTTGACAAATATAATCAACTATCCCCTCCCTTCTTTGGGACCTAGTATATCTCTTTGACTCTAGTCTTACAACTAGGCAACTAGTCTTATGATTCGACTCCCCAGTAGAGTCGCCAAAAATCTATTCGTTAATAGATTTGTCCCTTTCTTGTAATTGCAATATTTATTTTCTCTAAATGATAATACAACTTTTGTACACCCCTTAATGAAAGGACACAAATAAACCAATAGTTGGATGAACTAATCAAAATCCATCCTTTGCATTAGAGGGCAGCTCCTCATATGATTTGCAATGAATTCTACATAGAAAATCTTAAAATGAAGATGCTTTTAACTAGAAATAATAAAATGTCTTTAGCATTCATCTATCAACACAAAGGATTGCCATAATATAAAACAAAGAGAAAATTCTAAAGATTAAATAAGAGCTCACAGACTCTATTTCTGAGCATAAGTTCATTTCATAAATTCAGTGCAAAGCAAGTTCAATGCAGTATTGATTCTGATCGGTACTCTCACATGCCTCACAGGGCAAGGGGGTTCAATGCAACTTAATCCACAATGAACCTTCTAACAAATATATATAATAATGAATTCAATAAAACATAGAATCGACTGATAAGAATAATGATATCATGCACATAATAGAATTTTTAAAGAAAGATCGCTAATGTTTAAATGCACATATTCAAAGACTACACACCATAATCATTTTCATTCATAAATCAGTCAATCCAATTCCAAGGAATTCAAAACAAACATAAACAGATATTGCTTGATGTTCAAAAAATCATAGTTTTCAGACCTTTCTAGAGTCTTCAAAACATTGTTATATAGCCACAACCCAACCAACAGTTATAACGGGAAACACAGAAAGCCAACAACTTCTACCCCGAAAAGTTAGTTAAACCAGTATCAAAATAAAATTGTTTTTGCAACTAACAAGTGAAAAAGGATTTATCATCAATGAAAAATATCACTATGAAGTTTTGATAACTTCTTTCTTCCAATTTTCATGGGAAGTGGTGAAGTGCTGAATGATTTTATTATGAGGTAATCCCACATGTGCCATACATTGCTTCTAGACCTCTTTTTCCCTATGAACTTGTGCAACTTTGTCGGAGTGACTATCCAGATGTCTGATGCATAAAAATAGGAGTGATTCGATCTTAGCAATCACACTTAAGTCATCTGGAACCAAACCCTTAGCCTCTTTCACATAATTGATTTTGCTTGTGAATGATCCTGTTATAACCTCAATCATTTCAAGGGTTCTTCCATCATCTTTCAAGAATTTAATCCCAATACACATGAGCTCATTTCTCATGGAAGTAACTAATTCTGCAAGTTGACTTATCAATTTTGTGAAGTCCTCATAAGACTATTTTATCAGAGAATTTCTCCATTCAATGTTCCTATTAGGTCCCGGTGACAACTGAGAGGGGGGTGGGTAGTTGTCTAATAAATTCAAACCAAAAACAACTTAACTAGCTTAATGCTTAATATCAGTTGACTAGTTTAATATGCTGGTAGATAGATTTAATAGTTAATTGCTATACCGTTAAAGATTAGTGCATGAAACATAAAGAAAAAGTCATCCACAACATATAACACCAATATTTGTACGTGGAAACCCTGTAAGGGGAAAAACCACGGTGGGAAACCTTACCCACAATCAAATGATACTACTGCAAATAGTAAGTGTACATAAATGGGGTCTACACATGCCGAAAGGCCAAGCGCTGAGAGCTCACTGCTCAATCACAAAAGGGAGTCACACTGACTATAGTTGGATGGTTAAATCCAATAAGAATGTACTGCACAAAATAGCATCTTCATATGTTGGATTCAGTACCGGTGTGGTTCTGATTATCTTCACAAAAACCCTCCTTCAATCTTCAAATGATGTCTGCATGTATAGCTCTGCTTATTCTCACATATACCTTCTCACAATCCTTTTCGCATTCAACATTTGATCTTACAAATAAGATCTTACATTTATACCATAACCTAAGACCAATTTTAGTAGGTCGGCTCTACAAGATATTTACAATAAGAACATTTTACAAACAAAATAATATCCGATGCAATAACGATTGAACATGTCGGCTTAATGCATTTACAATAATAATTAATCATCTCCAAAGCGTGCCATGCTGATCTGGAAAAGATAAACCTGCCAGTGTATACCCTGGACCTATTTGCCAGTAATAGCAAATATGCAAATGTGAATATACCAATGACCAATTCTCCAAAACAAGATGTCAAAATGATTTTTTTGACATTACCAAGTGTTTTCCATGCCATTCCAAGTGTCGGTGATCATTATATCCTACCGGTGTACCATATATCGATGACTATGCAAAAGTCACTTGTTTGCCGGTGAATGTTGCTGGATCTCCAGAGTGGTAGAGTTTTAGTAGGTGTTGACATCAATGACAAAACCATACCAAAATACCAACAGTTCCTCTAGCACACATACAAAATGTTGTCATCCAAGCCTACCACAGGTCTTTCTGCAAGAAACTTCATTACCCCATAATTTTGCACTTCTCGCATCTGCGTAGCTTTTGATGCCCATTTAGCTTCCTCTTTCTTTCAATTGATGATTTCAACTTCCAGCTACTTTATTACTTGCATCGCCCCATAATATACCTTGCTTAGATTGACAAAGTACTATGTACCAAACTTCTGAATCTTTTCTAGCCACTCCATCATAGTTTCTGTGATCAACCTACATTTTTCTATTTGCTCCAAAGTCTTCTGATTTATAGGGGACTTAGGATCAAAGGACATTGGAAGTTGTGACATAGGTTGAGGATTCGGATCATTTATTGCCTCAATGTATTCTGCCATCCTTCATAACATCTCTTTCATCTGATGCTTATCTTTTTCATCTTTCTAGGTCCTGGTTATGATCTTCTTCATTGAAGCCTCAAGATGGAGAATATATGTGACTTTAGAAGAAGCTCCGATATTTATCTTTTCAACAGTGAAGTCCTGAGTTGTAGAGTTATCTATCATTTCATCTATTAATGGGTGAGCAACCTCTACAATCCAGTTCCTACTATCCATAACAAAGTCAATTTTTGACATAGTCTTGGACTTCTTCACTTTTGGAGTCTTTCCCAAGCACTTAGTCACCATATCTTCTATTGGAATCGAGGTTGTAACAATGTTTCTCTTCTTGCTGCTTAACATATTTTCTAACCATACTAGTTGTGAAGGAACTTGAGGTTTATCTGAATTAGTTCTAGTCTCCTTTCCATTCCTTACTACCATAGTAGTAACTTCATTTAAGGCTTACTATTCTTGTCGATCATTACCCTCATCAGCTAGTTCTTGTTGTTCTTTGATTGGATCAATTGAGAGGGTATCCATCTTGAGATCAACCACTACAGTATCAACAAACAAGGATTGTCTTTTGCCCTTTATTATGGAGCGAGTGACTTTGACAGAAGTTGTCTCCTCTTTGATTTGCATTGTCTTCGCTCTTTGTCCTCCTTTTCCCTGTTTCAGTGAACCTGCAGTACAAGATGGGACAAGAGAATTAGATACCAAGACCTCAGTGGATGAGGTTGAACCCTTCCTTGAGCTTCTTCTTAGTTTCTACTTTCTAAGCCACATCTCTGTTCTTTGAATGACCACGATTTTCCTAGTTTGAATCTGTTCCTCATCTTTTTTCTAGTCATTTTCTAGTATTACTCTTGCCTACCTATCATTGACAAATTGGGGGTCAAGCAAATCACTTTCATCATCCACAATATTTGTAGTGTTTATCTTCAGACCATAATCCTTAATTTGTTGCACTATGAGTCGCAGGTGAGCTCTTTTTTGGACTTCATACTCATCCACACAATCTTCCCAAAAGTCTTCTAGATCAGGTACATGTCAAAAATTCTCCCTGAATGTAAAGTGTGTCATTGCAAATCCTTTAGTATCAAATTTAGTGTGGGGAAAATACAATTGACATTTAAACCTTTTGCACTCTAACTCCAAATTCAAAGCATCTGATACATTGTTACAAATGTAATGTATCGGTTCAATGGGAAAGGAAACCCCTCTTTGGTGTTCTTCCCCATATTTCCTATCTATATGTCATGCCCAAAATTTAGGGCAAAAATGGAACAAATTTTTTTTTAAAAGATACTGATTTAATTAACAAGCACACTCTTGCGACAAGCGTTAACGAAAATTCCATTAATAAATTCGAGCTCATTCTGAAACGAACGAAGCATCGACAATCGGTTATATTCTAATCGCGGAATAACCTACTGGTTTAAATTTTATCTCCAAAAGATATTTAATTAATAGTTTTATTAAATTATTCATATTAAAAGTATTAGGAGAGATATTTTAATTTATCCTCCAATATGACTTTATAGTCTTTTTAATTCTTTTGAATTTCTCTTTACAATTTAACCAAAGTTAAAATCAGGATTAAATAAATATATACATATATACCTAATTGATTATGCATATATTTATATATTTAAAATTTTATTACTTATACAAAAATGCTCAAACTCATACATTTATGTACATATATATAATTTCCATATGTATTTATGGAAACATATATATATGTATATTTACTAAACTGGTAAATATTTTAATAATTATTTTAATTAACTGCCCTAACCTCCACTCGGTTAGGGTTTTAAACCCTTATATATTATTATATTTTTTTTTAAAACTGTTAAACTTCATGGCCGGGCCGAAGCCCTTGGCGACCATGAATTCCATTAACATTTTAATGCAGGTCACGGGGGAGAAAAAAGGATCCGGCCGCGTGCGCGCCACTGTGTGAGCGCACAGTGGGCGCCGCGGCTCCACTGTGTGCCCACACAGTGGGTGCCGCTGGCGGCACCACTGTGTGGCCACACAGTGGCGGCCGCGGCCGTCCACTGTGTGCCCACACAGTGGAAGCCGCAAGCGGCTCCACTGTGCGTGCACACAGTGGGCGCCGCGCGGACGTCCACTGTGCGTACGCACAGAGGAGCCCGCGGGGACCCCTAAACTTCGTTTTAGATTTTTTTTTAAAAATAATGCAAGCTCACCTCCCAGCCTAGGCTAACTGGTAGCCACCCCCGAGCTCGGAGAACCAATTCCTAGACGGGTACAAACAGGCAACACAAAGAAACACAAAGCATACAAATATTCCAGACACATTCCCAACCTGGCTTTCACAGCACCACACTCTGGTGGTGAACATTTTCAAAGGGTGGTAGTGGACCAAATACCCTGAGGAGAATCTGCAAGTATGTAATAACAAGAAAGCCACCTCATGGCACAAATAAAATATCAAATCTCAACCCCATAATCCTTATGCCCCCCAAAGGCATTCTAGCCTTATAACCCTCCTTATGACCCCCATTGCACAAACAGGCCATGCAGCAAGGGTCACACAAAGATCCCTTGTGATCGCTCTCTAAAGAGAGTCTCTCACTCAAGGGCTGTCACTGCTACCACCCTCAAGATCCTCTTCTCTCCCAAGAGAAAGAGAGATCTTGAGAAAACTCCCAAAACACATTCATTCATAAAACAAAACCAAAAGATTTTCAAACATTCGTTTTCAAGAATACAGATTTTCTTATTCAACAACTTTCAGAAATAAACAAAAACAAGTCATTAAAAGTAAAAATGAAACCAACCTTAATCTGCCCAAAGGTTATACTGATATCTGAAGAAGAGCTGCCCAATCCACAATCCTTTATTTTCCTTAATCAATTTCTTTATCCCATTATTTTTCTTCCAAATTTTTCTTCTGTCTCCAAAAATGGAGAGTGGGTGATTAACCAGCTATTCCCAAAAATCCTCTTTAAGAAGCTCACTCACTGAGTTCTCACAGGATTCTAAGAAAAATCAACAAAAAAGAAGGAAGAAAGCAAAAATGCAAAAAAAGACTTTCCTTCCAAGAGGGAAAATCTGGATTTGATTTTCCTTCAATTTTCAATTTTCGCTCAACTCAAAAAAGCCAATTTTTAAAGCGTTAAAAAGATCATAATAAAGTAGAAACTTGCCTAAAATTACCCCTAACCCCTAGGTATACCTTATGGGCTTCAGGAAACCCTATTAAACTACCCCTAGGTGTACATTTAACCCATTTTAAACCCCTTTGGAGTTTATTTTCGGGTCAAACATAAGTTGACCACACCAAATATTATATTCTCAAAATATCTTTTTGACAACACATTATTTTATTTAAAATTAATAATAATTAACACTTTCCCATCAAGAGACAAGATAAAATATTAAAATTTAAATCCTCACATGTGTCAAGTGACACTAATAAAATACTTTTACAAAAATAAACATGAAATTGTCTCTTGAGGTTTTTGCACAATAAATTTAAATAACACATAACACACATGCAGCATATACTGATACGAATAAAATACAACACAAACGGGGTGTTGTCTCTCCAAATAGACAAACCCTGGCTTTACGAACATACATAAGTCTAGGTTTGATTCTCCGTAATTTTCCATGGTCACATGGTAAATTTCCTGCGCATCTCAATTTACACATTAGTACTCCCAAATATTCATATAAAATATAATTCAATAATATAACAATGCACATCATTACTTGCATACAATTTTCATCTGCACAGATTGAATACATCTTTTGTCAAGCAAATTCACATAAACAATTTTCATCCCAATTCACATAAACTAAACATACATCATAGTTCTATATTCAAAGTAAAGTCCTGCAAATTCATTAACGACATATATCATTGCAATATCATTCTATCTAATAATCATGTAGTGTTCTATCACATAAAGCATGTAAGTAAAACATCAATTCATAGCAATGTTATCCAATATCCTGAAATCATATAATTTCTAAGTCTCAAAATGCATCAAAACAAAGTATCCATAGTAGTCTAAAATATAAAATCCACTGAATGTCAAACTGAGTCGAGGTGAGGCCTCACACTATATGAGCAAGTTGCCCACAAACTTCAATTACCACTTGACTATCAAAGACATATCTTGGCAATTTGTAGGGTTCTCCTTCGAAACCCCCAACCCTCAAATAAGTGAACCTAGAGAACTGAATATAAAAGCTACCATATATATATTTACAAACTGCATAGCTTCCTCAGTTAATCTCTTATGAATATCTCCTTTCAACTCAAATACCAACTTGCCAACGAAAATATTATGAACCTTGAAATAATTGTCAATGATACTATGTTGCCACAAATGCGGGTGATATTCATATATTCTCATATCATTCTGCTAGGTTTCATGATACAGACCTACCCATTGACGGGTGTAGGCTAAACAGTATATAAGGTAAGAAGACATATGCAAATTTTTGTTCCCAAAGCAACTTAATCCCTCATGCATTCTTTCTGCAATTAACTCTGCCCAATCTATGTATCTCATTTTTCCAAAGATGACCTAGATAAAGAAATACATCCAATCTTCCTAGTAAAAGGCTATCTAATTTCCCCGCATTCTGTGTAACAAAATGACTATGTCCCTTACTTCTTGAATTAGATGCTCTCAGGTTAATGGATTTGGTAATATTGAACCCCCTTTTGAAACTTGAATAACCAATTTCTTGCAATGAAACTCCTATAACATGACTTCTTCTCAGAGAAAAGTCCTTCCAACTCACACACCGTCTAGTCCTCATATTACTCCTTCTCAGTTATTTTCATTACAATGAAAACAACCTCCTGACTAACTACAAGCTACACTTTACCATCTGTGTTTCTTATACACCTCTCTATAGGATCATATCTACTCATACATTCCAAAACTAGTTTTGGACATGACACTGCTGGAGGAAATGTTGTAGCTTCTACCAACTCACTATCTGAACTTTTCTGCATCAAAGGGGAACTAGTAGAATTTTGCACTCTTTCATGGAACTCTTCTAAATCTACTGACAACAAAAAATTATCTCCTATGTCAGGTAGGGAACTAACTAACCAAGACTTCTAGTCTATTTGAGGTATTTTCGGTCTCATTTTTTATTTACAATCAGAAAATACACAATAGGAAGAATTGACTAAACTGAAGGAATTATCAAATAACACTTCCATAAGTTTAGGAGGGATAGCATGGAAAATTTCATTGGATAATGGGCTCACTACATCAAATATGGGCACATTAAACTTAGATTGGGTAATCGAAGCCAACTATTGTTGTACGGATGGGACAATTTTGGCTATTATTGATGGTTTCTTTGATGGATGGATTGAAATTGAGCATATTGGATTGTGATGGATGAGTAATATTGTTGTATGTAGGTGGAGGTTGAGAATAAGGAGGTGGAATAATATGATAGATGGGTATGGGATATGATTGGGATACAAATGGAAGACTCACAAAAGGAGGTATATAGGATTTTTTATTAACAAAGTTACCCTGTTGATTAACATGTGTAGGATTAATAATTTGTGTGGAAGTAATCATGATAGAAGATGTAAATCTAGGCACACTAGGAAAATATGTAGGTATAGGAATAGTTTGATTGACTTGACTAGTGGTTTGAGTGTAACCAAAGACTTTGGTTAAACTTTTCATAGGCATGATATTAGTGTCAACAATATGAGAAAGGCCACGCAAAAAATGAACACCAATTTTATCACTTTGCACCATTATTTTTAAACCTTCAATCAATGGGATTGCCTCACTTTTAGGGTATTGTTGGCTCACCCATTTTTGAAGATTATCAAATTTATTTTCAATATTATCGAATTGGTCAATGGTAACCCTAGTTAGTGATTAATCCACATAATGATAATTATGAAAATAAGATGATAAATCACATCATTTGATAGGTTAGAGCAACCACCAACATTCTCATGAAATAATTTATCGAAATTAGGCTCCATATCCTTAGTAATTAAACCTTGGGAAGCCTGAATTCTATAACTTCTTCTCATGGGAATATTGTAGGTAGGACTAATGGTAACAAAACTCATGCACAAAGGAGGGAAATTTGAATGCACAAATTGAAGATTATTATTAAACAATATTAAATTTTGTTAAAGTGATTGATTAACCAATTAATTAAGCAAAGTAATTTGTGAATTTAAAAGATAAATGCCTCTAAAACATAGCATAACATTGTTGCAAATGTGATGATTGATGGTGTTCATATGTTTTCCATGGTTGTCATTAATGATTTTAATTGATGTCAACATGTGTTTTTTTTGTGATTTTTTCTAAGTTGGTGATCCAACATTTGTTTTCCAGTCTATTTGGTGCTTTGGAAGTTATGCTCTGGATGATGTGCAGTGTTGAATGGTAATTGATAGTTTTGTTTGTGCTCTAGATTTATCCATTCTCTGGATATGATTTTGATCACTTGGGTTCATGGTTATCTTAGTTTCATTTTAATTTTGCTTAGTTGAGAAGAGTTATTTTGGGTTTGGTCCAATCTAGAATTGGAGACTATGCAACAACATTTGTATAGCATATGAGTTTTTGTGATGGATGTGTAACGTGTTGATCTAGCCAGTGAAGTGTGTTGTGGAGTGGTCCACTTCTCATTCCTCCCCACCATGGAAATGCTTAGGGAAAACCTATTTCAAATTTTGTTTGGCCGACTTGGAAGGTTATTTAGTCAAGAGGATAGTTTAAGTAAAGTATGATCACAATGAATAATACATGTGAAAATATGTGAGATTGAAAAGATAAATCTGACTAATGATTGATGTGAGAACTTATGCAAAGTTTTGTAGTGTGTTGTTGGGGTCTGGAAGCTATTAGAACATTGTTGTTTTGTGGAAGTTGTATCACAATGGTGGTTTTTCTTTTCTTTCTTCATCTTTTGGTAGTGAGCCTTTCTAGGTAGTGATCCATCTAGCAGTGAGCCACCTTTGTATAAAAATCACCTTAACCTACGCCACCCTAACTGGTGTTATATATTGAGAACTAAAATTCTCTGTGTTTTTTCCCTTCTAGGGTATAATTTTGTTAACTCACCTGATACATTATCCATTTTTGAACAGAAGATAACAACTTTTGAGGAAGAATTACTTAAATTAGAAAGAGAAAAAGAGAGAATAGTGAATAAGGCAAATCATCTAAGATTAAAACTGAGTCCAAGATTGGACTATCTAGCATCATTACGAAAGGAAATATCTAAGGCACTGATACAGGGACAGAAAACACCGGCAAAGCATTTGTAGCATCTCACCGGTATAGTTAAAAGAATAGAGACAACAATAAGAGACAGTAAAAAGTTTATGGAGAGTATAAACTTGATTTTGGAAGATCTATTTCAAATTGTAACTACTCAATTACAAGGTTGAAACTACAAACTCTACTGACATCTTGACAACCTTTGTCATTGATGCCAAAGGGGGAGTAGTGGTATGAGAAAATTCAAATATCACAGGAATCATATGCTCAGGGGGAGCACACATTTTTGGTAATATTTTTTTTGGACTTCACATTTTTGGATACACTTTTTGAAATTTCTCATGAGTGTTGCCATCAATGCCAAAGGGGGAGATTGTTGGCATATGCACACTCCAATGAGACATTGTAGGTGATTGAAGGTTTTTTCATTGATGGCAACCTTACAATCCTATGGCACCGGCAAGGCATTACACCGGCAAGATAGTTCACCAGCATCAACGATCAAACTCTACATCAGCACTCAGGACACCAGTACCGGCACAAAGAAAGGAAGTATACTGGCACAGAGGTCGACAGGATTTTGTTATATTATATTTTGTTTATTATTGTAAAACCTTTGTAAGCCAACTTGGCATGTTGTAAAATGACTCTTATATATAAAAGAGATCATTATAGACATTTTGGATGGAAGTTAAAGAAAGTGATGTAATCGAAATATTAAGGCAGCCCTATTATGTGAAATATAGGTTAGAGGGTTTATGAAAGAAGCAGAGCAGCAACCGGTACTAGATCAGGCATTATAGATGCTATTGTAAAGCAGTACAAGATATTGGATTTGTATAATCCACATTGTAAGTCAGTGAGACTTCCCATTGAGTAGTGAGCTCTAGGCAATTGGCCTTCCTGCATGTGCAGGCCCCTCTTGTAAGTAATATTCTCTTATTGGCCAGTAAGTGGATATTGTGGGTCACAAATCCCACCGAGGTTTTTCCCACACTGGGTTTCCTCGTTAAATCCTTATGTCATGGTGTGCTTTTCATGTGGATATTTTTAATTCTGTTTATTTCATTATTTCTTGCATACTGATACACTGTTATAATATGTTCGGTATGTTTTAAGATAAGAAATTCTCTATACTGGTTAGATACTGATTCACCCCCCCTCTCAGTATCTGTGGGAATCCTAACAATTAGATGTTTCCAAATCATCATAATCATTCCTACAAGCAGAAAACAAAGAAAATATTATGCCCCCAATCCTTTCTCCTCTTAGTTAATATAGACTTCCTTGAGTTACTTAGAGGGAATAATAATCGAAAACCAATATAAAAGACAACACACAAAGAAAAGGTTTTATGCATATCTCAAACTGTTTAGTGATTGTTTTTAGTAATGTTGTTTTTCTTGTGTACTCAAGGATAAAACTCTTTAGTAGTTAGGAGACAGGTGAATGACTCTGAGTGGACGACTGGGCATCACTGACAAAATGATGACTTCATTGATACTGCTTAGGACATGTAATGTGCTATGTTGATTAACCTAAGACTAGGAAATTAATTAGTTTCAAGCCATGAGGGTTCCAATGAACCAGGATGTCACAAAAGTGACTGAAATATATGCACAAGCGAAAGAGAAGATGCATGAAAGAGGGAAATGCCAACGTTGCGTTGATAGATGGAGCACTTGAGTACAAGAGGTGCCTGTTTGCCAGGTTTTCACCTGCTTGGCAAAGATCTTCTTTTTTTTTTACCAAGGTACCTATTTACCAGGTTTTCACCAAGGAATTTTCTCTCTTTTTTCTTTTTTTTCCTTTTTTTCTTTTTTTTTCTTTTTCTCTTTTTTTTTTCTTTTTTTTTTAGGACTTTTTATGATTTTTAGATTTTTTTTAAGGACTTTTTCAGCTATATAGGTTGCTGGAGCAGAGAATACTAGGTGAAGAACTTTTTCAAATGGATGATGTTAATTAGTTCATGAAGTTGTTCTCTTTTAGATGTTGAGAGATGATAGGCATGAGAGCCAAAGACTGCAGTAACGATATAGGGACCCAGTTAGTTAGGTTCAAACTTCCCTTTGTTGTCTCAAAACTATTGATTTTTAGGATTTTCTCTTAGAACAAGGTCACCAACCTAAAATTCTCATTGTCGACCCTTATTGTTATATCCTCTGGACATTCTCTTTTGATACACTCTGAGATGATCAAATGCCACTTGCCGACATTGATCCAACAATTTGAGTTCTTGCAATCTAGATATTCTATAGTCTTCATCAATAACAAGACCTTGCAAAGAAACTCTTAGAGATGGTATTTCCACTTCAATAGGTAATACTGCTTTAGATCCATACACCAAAGAAAAAGGTGTAGCCCCGGTAGGTGTTCTAATAGTTATTTTATAAGCCCATAATGCAGGATTGAGCTAGAGATGACAATCCTTCCCATATTTGTTTACTGTTCTATGTAAGATAGTCAGCAGGTTTTTGTTAGATGCCTTAGCTTGTCCATTACCTTGAGGGTAATATACAGATGACCAATGTTGTTTGATTTTGAATTTCTCACAGAGCTCATCTATATCTTTATTCTTGAATTGTACTCCATTGTTAGTCATGATGGATGAAGGTATACCATACCTACAGATGATATAGTTAAGGATGAATAGAGCTACTTGTTTACCGATTGCTTTGATGAGCAGAACCACTTCTACCCACTTAGTGAAATACTCAGTGGCAGTTATGATAAACTTGTGTCTATTGGATGATGTAGGATATATTTAACCAATGAGATCAAAGGCCAATGTGTAATGAAGGGCATGAGATTTCCATGTAGCTAACACTTCTTACAAGTTTTAGAAAACTTTATAGCATCCTTCCCCATGTCTAGATGGTAGTATCCAACCCTTAGTAGTTTTTGAGCTAAAGTAAGACCATTCGAATGAGATCCACAAATACCTTCATGGACTTCCGATAATGCACGTTCAAATTCTTCAGTTTCTAGACACCTAAGCAGAGTACTATCCAACCCTCACCTAAATAAATCATTAGCAATGATGAATTACCATGAAGCATTTTGGGTTAGGTTCCTTTTCTCATTACGGGTAAGATTTTCAGGGATTATCTGGTCATGCGGATAAGAGTAAATATGGCTATATCTGTAAAGTTATTTCAATTTCAATTAAAGAACAAGTTATGAACTATGTATGCTATAAATGGATATGAGGAATTATGTCAATGTCTGATAATTCTGATTTTATCTGCAGGTCTGAAGGAGAGAGATCATTTAATATTTTCTATATCTACTCCAAATGAATTCAATTGGCATATATATCATTTAGGCAACCGGTCAATTGGTGTATTGACCGGTCATGCCTTTTAGGCATGACCGATCAATGCACCCATTGATCGGTGCCTTTGTAATTATACCATTAACACAATGCTGATTATCGGTTCAAAACACCCGATAGCATATTGTAATATCATAATATAATGACTGATCAATGTAATGAATCGGTTCATATAAACACCGATGATTCAAAGTGCATGATGTATGTAATCCAACTGGTGCAGTTGTTAACTAATGTTAATTCCAAATGAAACGGTGTATTCATTAAACCCGATAACAAATATGCCTGATATAATTACGCCTGATAACAGATGTGAACCGGTGCCAATGGTTATGCACCCGATAGCAAGTATGTATCGGCTAATAACCCGATGACTTATAGCATTTAGTATGCTATCGAGTTAATACCCTGATAGCATATTAATGCCAATTAATAATTGACATTAATATGCTATCGGGTTGTTAGCCCGATAGCATAATGATAAGTGAGGTTTGTACAATCCGATAATCATATGCAATATAAATCTGACATGAAGCATGTAAATAACAGAACAAGGAAGGTTTAGGAAGATCTTATCTTGCATAAGCTACCATGCATTAACACTCCCTCTTAGCTTTGGAAGATAGATAAGGCAACCTGCATCACATTTCCTTTTCATAACTAAGATAATGTCAGTCAGCAAAAAAATCATTTATACATGAGAAGTACCATCAAGACATATGATACAAAATAGAAGAACATCACCTGAGCATGTGACATAAAGTATTATTTTAACATGTGATAAAAGTAAGAGAATCATCACCTGATCATGTGAGAAATCATCAAAGCATGTGATTTGTAAGATTCATCAAGATATCACCTAACACATGACATTAGTATTGCCTAACACGCAATACTTAAGGATAAGTCTATGAGAAAGGTTAGTTTCTCATCATATCCAAGTTGTGATAAGTGCAATAACATTTATAAATGTTTATCACAAGATAGTCATGGCGAATCCATGACTTACCAGAGATCCAATCATGATCAATGGTTGAGATATCACCTACACGTGATATCAGTATTGCTTAACACGCAATACAAGGATAACCATATGAGAAGTGTTTAAGTTCTCATTATATCCAAATTGTGATAATGCAATAACATTTGTACAAATGTTGTATCACAACATAGTCATGACACATCCATGACTTACCAGTGATCCAACATGATTACTGGTTTGACTATCATAAGATCGTCACCTTATGATGTCTATATACAAGTGTTCAGTGTCTAAGAGATTGTCACCTCTTAGATATGAACACAGGTGGCAAGAAGCCAAGAGATAGTCCAGACATGACAAAGAAGTTTACACATTAAACATCTTAAATATATGTAAGTATAGATTACAAAGCAGATTACCATTCTATCATACCTAAACCCTTTCTGAAGTGATCAACCTTCACACTGGAAAGTGGTTTGGTTAGAATGTCTGCAGTCTGATCTCCTGTACACACATATTCTAACTTTATCACATTCCTGTCAACCATATCTCGTACATAGTGATATGGGATCTCAATATGTTTGGACCTGTCATGAAATACTGGATTTATAGAAAGTTTTATACAGCTTTGATTATCACACTGAATGATTGTAGGTTTCATAGGTTCTCCAAATAATCCCACGAGCAATTTCCTTAGCCATACTGCTTCTCGGGCAACCATTGAAGCTACAATATATTCAGCCTTTGTGGAACTCTGAGCTACTGAATATTGTTTTCTGCTGATCCAGGATATCATGGCTGACCCTAAACTGAAGTAGCACCCTGAAGTGCTCTTTCTGTCTGTCACACTGCCAGCCCAATCTGAATCTGTAAATCCATGAAGATCTATGTCAACCTTTTCATATTTAAGACCAAGCTTTAGGGTACCTTGTAGATATCTCATTATATGCTTTACTGCAACCAGGTTTATCTCCTTAGGTTCACACATGAACTGACTTAAGGCATTAATAGCATAGCAGATATCTGGCCTTGTATTTACTAGATACATCAGGGACCCAATCATCTGCCTGTATTGAGTGGGGTCAGTAGGTCTTGATTCTGCTGCTGCTTCTTTAAGTTTATGGAAGTTGGTTTCCATAGGAGAGGTCATGGGTCTGCAGTTTAGCATTCTAAATCTTGTCAATATGTCCAAGGTGTACTTCCCTTGGTTCAGTACAATATTATCAGAATTCTGCCATACTTCCAATCCTAGGAAGTAATGAAGAAGCCCCAAGTCTTTCATATCAAATTCTGTGGATAGATCTTTCTTGCATTGATCTATTAGGTGATTATCTCCTATAATTAATAAGTCATCAACATATAAAATTAATATTAACATATCACCTTTATTTCTTTTGAGATAGAGATTAGGATCTGCATCATTCTTAGAGAAACCCAGCTTTGAGAGATAGGTGTCAATTCTTTCATACCAAACTCTAGGAGCCTATTTGAGCCCATAAAGAGCTTTCTTGAGTCTACACACATGAGACTTTGCATCATGAATTTCAAACCCTTCAGGTTGCTCTAAGTAGACTTCTTCCATGATCTTGCCATTTAGGAATGTTGTCTTAACATCCATCTGATGTACCTTCCACCCCTTTGCTGCTGCAATGGCTAGAACAGCTCTTACTGATGTGTACCTGGCAACAGGTGCAAATGTTTCTTCATAATCTATTCCTTCCTTCTGTGAGAACCCTCTAGCTACAAATCTGTCCTTGTGTTTTTCAATACTGCCATCTGCAGCATGCTTGATTTTAAACAACCATTTAGAAGACACGACAGACTTCTTGGTTAGCCTAGGAACAATCTCCCAAACATCATTCTTCATAGTGGACTGATATTATTTAGTCATGGCATCTATCCATACTTGATGTTTGAGTGCATCTGAAATATTGTTAGGTTCAGCTTTAGATAGATCATTCATAAGTGCAACATAGTTGATGAATTTATTAGGCCTCTTGCTTTTCCTGAAGGTTCCTGAAGGAGCAGTGAACTTCTGAGCTTCTACTATAGTTTTGGTGGCCCATAGTGGTCTTTTCTTGCAATTATCTATAGGTGGGTCTTGTGTTTCACTTATAGTTTCCTCAAGATACTCCCTCTGAAGCTCAGGAGTAGGTTCTTCTTCTAGGTTAGGAGTAGGATTATGAATTTCAGGTTCTATTGTATTTTGGGCCCTTTTGAAGGCTAAATCTTCTTCGAAGATTACATCCCTACTGAGTTCAATATTTCTCTGTCCTTGTACATAGATTCTGTAGGCTTTAGAAGTTTCACTGTATCCTACAAGTATTCCCCTTTTTTCAGAGGGTTCTAGTTTTAGTCTTTTCTCTTTAGGTACATGAATATAGACCAGACACCCAAATATCCTAAGATGGCTGATATCTGGTTTTGTCTTGGTAAAGACTTCCTCAGGAGTTTTATCTTCAAGGTGTGAATGAGGACATCTATTTTGTATGTACACAGCAGTGTTAGTTGCTTCTGCCCAAAGGTTCAAGTTTAGATTTTGATCTAGTATCATGGCTTTGGCAGCTTCTACTATGGTCCTATTTTTCCTTTCAGCTACTCCATTTTGTTGTGGATTATAAGGTATTGTCAACTCCCTCTTAATCCCAGAATTTTTACAAAAGTCTTTAAATAGTTCTGATGTGTATTCCCCCCCATTGTCAGTTCTTAAGGTTTTAATTTTGTTTTCAGAGAGATTTTCTGTTAATGTTTTAAAGTCTTTGAACCTACTTAGGATCTCTTCTGATTCTTTATATTTCAGAAAGTAGATCCATGTCTTCCTAGAGTAGTCATCAACAAAAATTACATAGTACAAAAATCCCCCTAGCAAGGGTACGGACATAGGTCCACATACATCAGAATGAATTAACTCCAAAACTTTGCTAGTTTTCCTAGTACTATTCTGAAATGCATTTTTGGTATTTTTACCTAAGGCACACCCTTTGCATGCCCCTGAATGATATTGCTTCAACTTAGGTAGACCTGTGACAAGGTTTCCCATGGTTGACAAAGCTCTATAATTCAGATGACCTAATCTCCTGTGCCATACTTCATTTGCATTAGTTGCTTCATGGATCAATGCTAGATTGGGCTCTATACATAGCTCATACAAATAACCTTGTCTTCGACCAATGACCTTAGCGTCTTTGATGGAGGATCTCTTTGGCCAAGCCAACACCTTGTTTTCCATGAAGGTCACTCTGTATCCTTGATCTTCTAGTGCTGATATGGAGATTAGATTTCTTTTGATGCCTGGAACATATAATACTTCTTCAAGTTGTAGTGACATGCCTGACTTCAGTTTGATGGTGCAGGTTCCAATTCCTCTGACTGGATGTGAAGAATCATCTCCGATGGTTACTTCCTCATCATCTTTCTCTATCATGGAGTCTAGTATTTCTCTAAAGCCAGTGATGTGTCTGGATGAACCACTGTCGATCACCCATGAGTTAGATTTGTTTGAAGTATGGCTTGTAAGTGCTGAGTAGAGGACATAGTTCTCGGAGTCATTTTCTTTTCTAGATTTCTTCACTTTTGCAAATGTGGCTTGCTTCCTTTCTCCAGACAGTTTGCAACATAGTGTCCAAATTTGTCACACCTATAACATTGAACATGTGATAGGTCTTTCTTAGAAGTGTTCTTGCCTTGTTTAGCTTTTCTTTTCCTGAATTGCTTCTTTTTGTATTTTTTATTGATGTTTGTATTTAGGACTTGCAAGTCTTCATCTATATTCTTCTGTTTTATTCCTACCTTGTTCAATCGGGATTCTTCTTGTAGACAGTCATCTCTTAGTCTCTCAAACTTAAGATATTTAGACCTTGCACTGATGCCTTGGACGAATGTGCTCCATCCACTAGGCAACCCATCTAAAGCAATGAGTGTTAGTTCTTTGCCTCGGATCTCATAGTCCAGAGTTGCAAGTTCATCTTTTAGAACCGATATCCGCATGAAGTAGGCATTGATTGTCTCCCCTTTGTTCATGGTGATATGATTTATTTCTCATTTTAGTGCTAGAGTACGACTTGCATTTGATATCTCAAATGTCTTTTCAAGTGCCTTGAACATTTTATAAGCCGTCTCCTACTTTCTAATGATGGGCATTATATTATTTCTTACCCCATCCACTATTATTTTAATGGCCTTATCATTTCCCTCGATCCATGTGGATTTCTTGGTTTCATCTTCTGGTTGTGCACTTTCAGTTTGGACATATGAATCAACTTTGTTTTCTCTTAAAATCATTTTGATTCTAAACTTCCAAGCTGAAAAATATTCACTACCTCCGAGTCTATCTTCAAATCTGATAGCGTTGGCCATTATGGAAATGTGATGTAGTTTGTAACTTAGTCCTTGAATTTTATCAAAATTGAATAGCCTTAGGTTTGATTACCTTGGCTCTGATACCATGTAAAGTTATTTCAATTTCAATTAAAGAACAAGTTATGAACTATGTATGCTATAAATGGATATGAGGAATTATGTCAATGTCTGATAATTTTGATTTTATCTGTAGGTCTGAAGGAGAGAGATCATTTAATATTTTCTATATCTACTCCAAATGAATTCAATTGGCATATATATCATTTAGGCAACCGGTCAATTGGTGTATTGACCGGTCATGCCTTTTAGGCATGACCGATCAATGCACCCATTGATCAGTGCCTTTGTAATTATACCATTAACACAATGCTGATTATCGGATCAAAACACCTGATAGCATATTGTAATATCATAATATAATGACTGATCAATGTAATGAATCAGTTCATATAAACACCGATGATTCAAAGTGCACGATGTATGTAATCCAACCGGTGTAGTTGTTAACTAATGTTAATTCCAAATGAAGCGGTGTATTCATTAAACCCGATAACAAAAATGCCTGATATAATTATGCCTAATAACAGATGTGAACCGGTGCCAATGGTTATGCACCCGATAGCAAGTATGTATCGGCTAATAACCCGATGACTTATAGCATTTAGTATGCTATCGGGTTAATACCCCGATAGCATATTAATGCCAATTAATAATTGACATTAATATGCTATCGGGTTGTTAGCCCGATAGCATAATGATAAGTGAGGTTTGTACAATCCGATAATCATATGCAATATAAATCTGACATGAAGCATGTAAATAATAGAACAAGGAAGGTTTAGGAAGATCTTATCTTGCATAAGCTACCATGCATTAACAATATCGAGATGAGTCATGTCCAATAATAGAACAAACCATTTGGGACTCAAGAGAATCATCGGTAGGGTAATATAACTCTTCCACCAGGAATTCAAAGCGAAAATTAGACTCTGGTATGGATGCCAAGGTGGCCATAGCATCTGCTGCTATGTTTGCGGATCTGGGAATCTGCTGGAATGATACAAAAGTAAAATATTTCTTGAGATCATCCATCATTCTCTTATAAGGCATCAGTTTCTCATCTCAAGTCTGATAAGTATCATTGATTTAAATGATGATTAGCTAAGAGTTTCCATAGATGTGTAATTCCAGAACCTTCCATTGAATAGCTAGCTTGATCCCATTTACCAAAGCTTCATACTCTGCAATGTTGTTTGTATAAGGGAAAAGAATCTTATAAGCATTCAGGATTGAATACTTTTGAGGAGTAATAAAACTTATTCTAGCACCAGAACCATTTTGAGTGAAAGACCCATCAAAGAACATCTTCCATGATTGTTGAGTAAGGTGCATTATCGATTCATCTAGAAATTCTATATGCAGCGGTTGAGTGTCTTCAAGTGAAGCATCAACAAGTTGATCTGCAATCACCTATCCTTTGATGGATTTACGGTCCACATATTCAATATAAAACTCTGTAAGAACCATGACCCATTTAGCCAATCTTCTTGTAAGTGTTGCATTGCTGAGAAGATATTTGAGCAAACCAATCTTAGCTACTAGCTTGATGGAATGTGCTAGCATGTAGTGTCTCAATTTTTGTGATGCAAAGACCAATGCCAAGCATGCTTTTTCTATTATAGTATAGTTCATTTCATAAGACACCAATATTCTGCTGATGTAATATATAGCTCTCTCTTTTCTTATTTTCATCCTGTTGTGCTAGAAGTGCCCCCAATGATGAATCAGTAGACAATATGTATAAGATCAATGGTTTACCCTGAATTGGTGGCATCAGTATTGGTGGAATGGATAGTTATTCTTTGATTTTCTAAAGGTGTTGTTCACATTCTTGATCCTAGTTGTATATTACTCCTTTCCTTAATACTTTTGTGAAAGGTTGATCTTTGTCTGCCAGCTGAGAAATAAAGCATCTGATTGATTGGAGACATCCCTGTAAACTTCTCATTTGACTGATGTTCTTTTGAGGCAGCATTTCCATTATAGCTTGGACCTTCTCAGGATCAACCTCAATTCCCTTCTTTGAAATAATGTAACCAATTAGTTTACCAGATGTCACTCTGAATGCACACTTTTTTGGATTTAGCCAGAGTTTGAATTTTTCCATTCTATCTAGTATAGGGCCTAGCTCTTGAATATGAGTGGATATCTTCATAGTCTTTACTAAAGTGTCATCAACATAATCTTCCATATTCCTATGCATCATATCATGAAAGATAGTAGTTACTACTCTTTGGTAAGTTTCTCCTGTGTTCTTTAGCCCAAATGGCATGACATTCTAGCAAAAGGTTCCCCATGCATAGGTGAAAGATATCTTTTCTTGATCCTCAGGAGCTATTTTGATCTGATTATAGCCAGAGAATCCATCCATTAGTGAGTACACCTCATACCCAGCAGCTATATCGACTATCATATCAATGTTTGGCAATGGAAAGTCATCCTTCAGACAAGATTTGTTGAGATCTCTAAAGTCTGTGCAAACCCTAATAGATTTGTCTACCTTTGACATAGGTACTATGTTTGAAATCCATTCCACATAGTCTATAGCTCTGATAAATCAAGCTTTTAGCAATTTTTCTAGCTCAACCTTTACTAGTAGTGCCACATGAGGGTGCATCTTACAGAGTTGTTTCTTGACTCATTTAACTGTTGGTGTGATAGAAAGATGGTGCATGATAAGATCAGGATCTAGGCCTGGCATATCAGAGTACATCCATGCAAAATTGATCTTCTTTTCTGAAAAGAGATGAGTGAAATATTTCAATTCTTCTGCTGATAGTGATTGAGCTAAGTGAATGATGTGTGGTGTCTCTTAACTCCCAATGTTCACTGGCTGAGTTGGCTCAATCAATATAGAAGACCTTTCCTGAAAAATGACTTGGTAGTATATCAAGTATCTCACCTTCAGGCACCTCAGAGAGGTTTTCACCCTTAGATACGTCCTTTATTTTCTCTTTTTTAGATTCTGACACCACCACAATGTGGTTTTCCCCGTCAGATATTTTATTTTTATTTTTCTAATTTTTGCGACTAAGATACTTGATATCTATTTCACTCATGTTCTCACTCTATTCGAAGGTGGAAAAGTCCATGGGTTCAACTACGTTGAGGTAATAGGCTAGCGTGTAGTCATTGGCAAAAGTAGGTACATTCATGGGTTGGTCTTGTAGACTACAATCAATTAATTCAGGATGTACCAAGGATAGAGTGTAGACAGGTTCGAGGGAGTTCACGATATTGTCATCACAACTGCAAATCAAAAAGTCGAGTTCTAGAAGACTACCTTACGTAAATGTCTTGAGACCAGGAAGAGTCAGAACATGATTATTGAAGTGCACATTAATAATTAGTTGACCTAATAGAATAGACCTACTTGTAGCATCATTGTCTATGCTAGATTGGACTTCATATCCTGGTTCGATAGTAACAAGATCAGTAGATAGATTCTCATTATTTACATCAGATGATTCAAAGTTTGATGTTGAGTAAACATTGTCATAAATAGGATTGTTGTGAGAGTCATTAGAGTCATCAGATAAAGTTTCTGAGTCTTCTTCAAGTGATTGAGTGAATGTATGTATGGTATCAACACCTACATCATTAATGCTGCAAGTTCATTCAAGATTTGGCTCATTTATCATTTGTATCTGACATACCTGTTGACATAACCTCGATGGTTTTGTGAGTCCCTGTCATCTACTCCATTCAACTTCCTCTAGACTAATGATCGATTTTGTTTTTGTAGCTTCCAATTCTTCTTGTGTAGGACCATACCTGATTTTTTCTGTCTTATTAGAGGGGTATATAATAGATGAATTTTTTTTTGGTATTCTTCCTTCTTTCAGCCCTTGTTCATAGTCTTATTGTCTTTTTAGTCTAATTTCTTGTATCTCCTTTTCTATCTTTAATCGCATCCGCTCTTGAGTGTCATCTATGATATCACTGGACTCTTCTGGAGTTTCTATAGTGGATGTATTAGAGAGGTGGTTTGGTCCCCATTCATACTCATTTGAGTCATTTTATGAATCATCTACTTGTTTCCTACCAGTGTATGTGACTGGAACTTTCAGGGGTGCAAACAACTCTTTGATTCTTTCTACTTCGTCTCTCATATCTTCTGGAACTTCAAGTCCTTGTATTGTTGTAGCTAACACCATCGAAACTTGAGTACTGACTCTCTCTTGATTGCTAGTTCCTCTTTTTCTTTTCCACACTCTTCTTGAGTTTGTTGAGTGTTGACTTATTGTGATGTTGAAGGCGATATCCTTTTCTCCCACTTAGGTTTAGAAGCATGTTTTTGGTTTGATGTCTTTTTTGGATTGTATCCCAATCCAGCCTTATCATTTGTAGATTTTGTTTGTAGCTGAATCGGTTCAATAATACTCTCTTGATGTTTGCCCACGGGATCAATACCTGAATATCCCATGTGTTGGATCATTTTGTAGCCGGGACCATATTGGGTTGGGGAAATCTTACAATGTCATACTTCCTTGTTTTGACTATCTTCCTTGAAAAGCCACTTAAGAACAACATCCTCTTCTATTTCTTCTACCAGGGAAGTAGAAGACTATACAAAAAGACCATCATATATGATATTCGGAGTTAAAGTCTGTGTTCTCATAGCCTTTGATGGAGGGAGAGAGACTAATGAAAGTACTGGTTCTATCTTGTAGCCATCCATGCCAGTATTTGTAATCTTCAATTTCTTTTCTAGGTCCTTCATCAGAGCTTCTGGACTTTCATCTATAGAGGCTTCTCTATTATGAGGCACAAAGGTATCAACACCTTTTGTCAATGCATTACTAGGGAGATTTGTATCAACAGGGATATTGACTTCAACTCTATTATAAGGAAATTTTAAGCATTGATGGTATGTAGATGGAACTACCTTCATTTCATGAATCCATGACCTACCCAGTAAGATATTGTATGATAGAGGAAGGTCAAGTACCTGGAAAATGACATATCTTTCTATAGGTCCCACCCTGATTGGTAATAATACCAAACCTTTAGAGGTCCTTTCTTCTTCATCATAGCCTTTAATTGTTATTTTCTTTGCCTGATCAATGACATTTTTCAGAAAATCCTAGTTGTGTAAGTAGACTATAAGTACAAATATTCAACCCCACGCCTCCATCTCTCAAAACAAGTTTAACTATGTGTTTATGGATCATGGCTTCAATATGTAATGGCTAGTTATGTGGATGATTTAGCGAGTTGTCATCTTCTTCAGAAAAGGTTAGATAGTGAGGTGAAGTTAAATGACCCACCATAGATTGAAACCGATCAATATCTAAATCTTTTGGAACATTGGTGGTCAGCAACACTTTGTCTAGGATCTCTTTATAAGCAGAAGAGATTTTTAGTAATTCAAAGATAAAAATTTGAGCATTTGTCCTTTTCAATTGTTCAACAATGCTATCTCTAGAGGATGATGATGAAGTTAGCTCTTTAAATTTATCAAACACTAATTCTTTTTGTTTATTTGATGAGGTTGGTAGGTTTGATGTTGTTTGAATAGGAGTTGAAGAATTAGCTCCTTGGAGAGTGACTTTATTTTGAGAATGGGTCATAGCATTTGCATGTCGTGATTCATGTTGTTTGTCTTTGATTATAATCACATTGCAATATTTAGGTTGTGAAGAATCAATCATGTTGATGATGTTGTTATTGCTGGTATAAGTGTAATTTACTTTGGCACCTCCTTTTGTCTTTGAGGAATCACCTTGTTCGTAAATAGGTAAAGGGTCCTTAAAATCTTTGTGATCAACATTTGTCGGGTGATTCCCGACAACAATTTTACTAGCATCTATGAGATCTTGAATCTCATTCTTGAGCTTCATGTAGTTGTTTGTGTTATGACCTTTGTTCTAATGGTAGTCATAGTATTCATTTTCTCTCTAGCATTTTGATTTGACTTCAGGATCATATGGCCTAGAATTGTTTGGTAAGGTTGTCAGATCGTTTGCCAATAAAGTTGTGAAAGCGGATTCATATGATTCTTCTAGAAGAGTGAATTCGCGTCTAGGTTTCAAAAGCCAAGGTTTCTCTTTGAACCACTCTTTTACTTTCTTCAGAGGATTTTCAGTTGCGGTTTCAGCTGCTTTGAGTGCTTGCGTGCCACTAGCCAAGTTAAATATTGTGGATTTTGTTTTTGCTTTAACAATGTCTACCACTCCATCATTAGCAATGTTTTTATTGTTGTCTTTGCCATATTTCCAATTCTTGTTCTTTTCTTTAGAGCTAGATTCTGGTTGTGTTTCTTTCCAAGTTGAGATATCTCCTTTCTTTATAAGCACATCTTCCATTCGGATATAATTATCTACAATTTTGTTGAATGATGGGTGCACTTGCATTTGGATACTATATTTCAATTCAGGGATCATATTGTTGACAAATATATCCATTTTCTCATAATCTAGAATAGGCAGTGAATATCTAGAGAACATCTTTCTCCAACATTGGTGGAAAGTGAGAAAAGGATCCCCTGTTTTCTGTTTGGTATTGTAAATCTCGATCATAGTAACGGGGTGTCAAATGTTATAGGAGTATTTTTGTAGAAATAGTTGGATTAATTCTTCAAAAGTTTTTATTCCTTGAGGTAGACTTGAGAACCATTCCATAGCTTGCCCTCCCAAACATCTCAAGAAAAGGTGCATGAGATACATTTGGTCATACATGAACTCCATACATAAAGCACAAAATTCTCTAATATGGTCTTGGGGATCTGCATTACCATCATATTTGTCAAATTTTGTGATCTCAACTTGTCAAGGAAATGGAGGCATATATAGGTTTTTGTCAAATGGAAATGGGCATATTGTCTCCAGAGAATATTGTTTTGGGGATTTATCCTTGTTTTTCAGTTTTGTGATCTCAATTCATAAGGCTTGTAATTGTTTGTGTACCATTATTATAGGTGATTCTTCCTTTTTAGTGATGAGAGTCTGAACGTCATAACCAATAGGAAGTTTAGCGCCTTGTTTTGCTAGTTATAGAAAATAGTCTTCTTTTTCTCTAGCCATGATAACCTTCATCATTTTTTGGAAATCTTTATCCTTTTGACATCTATGAATATTAGTTTTCGGAGGTTTAGAGTCTTCAGATTCACTTGATGAGGAATCATTGTCAGTACTGTAAATACTGAGGTTGTCTTCGTCATTTTGTTATGTTCTAGGTATAGTGGGAGATAAAGGTTGACCAAAAACTAGTATATCTGATGATGAAGGTTTATCAGTGAGCGGACCCTTTATGTAAAATGGGTTATCTTGATATGAAAAGGATTTCCCTTTGCCTTTGACATCTTTCTTATGAGCACTTCTGGTTTGAATAGGCATTTTTATTGACTGATGTGACCTAAAGTTGTTTGTGATGCAGAAGTCAAGATCAAATTCAGAGCTAGTTGTTCGGTTAACGTATTGATTGAGAGAAGCAACTAAGATTTAGTCTAGTTTTAGGAATGATCTATCTTGTGTAAGACGTTTATCTAAGTTGATTCAAGAGAAGTGACTAAGACTTAGTCTGGTTTCAGGAAAGATCTATCATGTATAAGATGTTTATCTAAGTGACTTAAGTTTGATAAGTAGTTGATTGAACTAAGTGAAAGATTATCGACAAAATCATGCAACACAAATGGCAGAGGTACACTGTTTTGATCTGTTTATGCTTAGGATGATGATAACCAGTTTTAAACTCACTGTAGATTATTTTAGGAAATTTTGATTGTTCTGGACTGACAAAATCAGAGATTCGTACGACAGGTTTTATAGGACCAGATGACAGTTTAATAGCTTCGGGACGATGACAATAGTGTTTCGTATAAGTTGTTGTGTAAGACCATATGACAGATGGGTATGTTTGAAATGACAAATTGATCAATGCAATGGTTTATCGTACAACACAAGACGCAAGCTCAATCGACAGTTCCCTAACAAGACGATAGATAATAAGGTCTACTAGTATGACACAGAATACAGGCTTAAATGACAAACTGTTAGGATTGATGGAATCTCATATGAAAATATGTATGTAGCAGGATGATAAATCAGAAGACTCATACGACTGTTTACTAGACAGAGGCAAAATTATGAGTTTTCAATGACTGAGTATGACTAGTTTTGACACAGATTGAGTTTTTTAATATGATAGACTAGCTTTGACACGAACAAAGTTTCGAGTAGGATGGACTAGTTTTGACACAAACAAAGTTTCGATCACTGAGTTGTTTCTTGTTTTCTCCAATTTTGGTATTCCAGATTTAGTTTCAGGGATGAAAACATAGAAAACACGTAATATGAATAATAACTCCAATCACAGCATGCAAACCCTATGGAAATTGATGAGAGAAGAAAACCTTTGCTTTTAGGCTCAGGTACAGACCCAATAGCTAATCGGAATAAGGCCATTGAGTCTCATGCAATGGATTCTCAATGCCATATTAGCCAACTCTAAACGCTAATGGGGGCACAAAATGACAACTATCTTGGGAGAGTTACTATCTCTCTTGCACAAAGATTATCCCCCTTTCGGAGGTGAATCAGGTAGCTTCTAATTTTAATTGGAACTAGTAAGGGATATGTTTAGCGTGTCAAGGTATAAACTCAATTAAGAGGTCTCCTAGCCTTGAAAACCAAGGTTTAATATACCCGAAGGTACAACAGAGAACTATTCCTGAGCACTGTTGTTTATTTGATTTTCACCAAATCATGTTTGTTTTATAATGGGTTGGAGTACTTTCCATTTAGTCAATCCCACTTGGGTCGTTCCCCTCTCACTGGTCGTAATGGCTATAGAGTTATTAGCTCCTCGGGAGGGCAGGCCCGCTAAAGATATACAAATCTCAAACTTAAAGAAAATACCTCAAGGGTTTGGATTTGTAATTGTCTGTAAAGACAAGAGCATACTCTCCTACCTCTCATAATTTTCTTAAAACATGAAATATAGATTTGTTCTTTAACCAGATACCAAGTTAGGTGCCTAAAAAATGAATTTAATAAATACACAATGTTTGGTCGATTCTCCTCAGGCAACCTACAAAGACAATGAATCAGTAGTCATATTGTCTTTGTGCGACAAGCATAGTCTTCGAAAAATGTTCTGCAAAAACCTATTAGGCTATGAAAATTTCTCAGACAGACGAACAACAAGCCAGGGTCAGCATTAGTACAATACAAATTGACTAAGAAAATGCAAACAAAGAAATCTACTTTTTAACCAAAAAACACAAAGTACCGTACGACAATTCTCACTGACTCACACAATAATTCATACGGGATCATACAATATTTGTAGTTTGTCATCTGACACTTTGGGAAAACTCGTACGATAATTTGTAGAAACTATACGAACGAAAAATCCAAAAAAATCAAAATCTAAAAAATAAGAAAAAGTTAGTCTCTGAGCCCGAAAGATGTAGTCTTCTGCCCTAGAAATGTGTGTGTGAAAAAGTGAAATAAGAATCTATAAGCTGAAAGACACAACACTTCAATTAAGTCATTACATGTATGGTTAGACAGATATAAGCATGAATAATAAAACCATAGCAAATTGACCCGTTGCCTTCTAAAAGATGTGACTATAAGATTGCTCTCAAATTTGTATAAGCAATACCAGTGACTAGACTACACCAAGACAAATGATTTAATCTATATGAGCATGATATTAAGCTAAATGGATGCAATATGGATGAAAGATTCAAGCAATTTGGATTCTTCAAGCAATCATGAATTCAAGCAATATGAATAAACTAAATATGGAAAAAAAGCTAAACTAAGATGCAATAATCTCAAAAAGCAAGCACAATATATTCAATGACTCTAGAGAAAAAAGTGTATAATAATAAATCTCTAGGGTGTTTTGAATGAGAGATGAAGGCTGAATTTATAGAGAATCACAAGAGAGACCAAGAAAAAGCAAAATTTAGGATAATTTAAATAATTGAGAAATCAGATTCAGTTAACCTTGAGATAGATTTCAATAATAATTTAATTGAAATGCATTCAAAAAAGAAGCTTGAGTTTGCATTAGAAATATAATTCAATTAATTCCATGCACTTGAGATAAAAATAGGCAATTCTTTGATTTATTCAAGAAAAGAGTCTTTTCAATGCAACTAAACTTCTCTTTCTCAAAAGCTTTGAGTTCTAATTTTAGAGAGATTAATAATTCATTTTAATTATTTTTCTGAATTCAAGTTCTCAATTTAGAAGAAATAATATCTCAAGTTCGATTTCTCTCTCAATTCAATTCTTTTATTTTAATTTCAAATTAACTCTTGCTTTGTGATTAATTCCTCTTTTGTGATAAATTAATTCCTTTTTATGATTAAATAGAAAATTTATTAATTAATTAAATATACTAGGATATTTAATAAGTTAAATAGGATAATTTATCAAAATGATTTTCTTGGAATGATTCAATTAATTAAATAAATATTTAATTAATATAGAATAATTCACTTGCCATGTGACATTTAATGATTGAAGAATTAATTAATTGTGTGCTCAAGATTGATTTAATTGCCTTTGGTTAGAACCTTGGTGATGTTGTCGAGATTAGGGGCCCATGGTTTAGATGACCATTTTTAGGGTATTACAATAAGCCATCTTTGGGTCAAAGCCATTATATTAGGTGGTTAGACATACATTTTCATCTAACCTCATCACTTGAAATAATTTGTGCATTACCTTTTGGAACCTTGCATTAAAGTCTGTGACGGTCTCATTATAATATCTTCTGATATTATTAAACTCATTGAGCATGAAGCTTACATTTGTCTTGTCCCCATACTGCTCTTGAAAATAATTCTTGAACTCTTCCCAAGAATTGATGCTATCCACAAGCAACCTTATGTACCAATCCCTAGCATCTTCAACTAGAGATTGCACGAATAGTTTCATGATCACATCCTCATTTGCAATCTCATAATCATTAATCATATCACCAAAATATTTCAAATGCTCCTCTGCACTTATGGAATTATTTCCAACAAATTTCTAAAGTTTATCCCTTAATTCAATAGGGACATGGTTTGGATAACCTAGGATCCCATCAAAGAAAAGTTGTCTATACAACTCAACACTGATGGGTCTTCTCTGAAATTGGTTACTAGCAAAATTATTCCCAGTATTCATTCTTGAACTTGGACCACAAACTCAAGGAACTTGGTTATTCTAGTTGTGGGGTAGTCTTAGAGGTATTTGATTTACTGAAGCAACATTAAAAGAAAAGGCAGGGTTATATTGGTTAACAGGGGGAATAGTATTCATGGGCATAGTTGGTTGAGTTTTTATTACAGAAAGTGAGGTATGTTGAGTTATAGGGTTACTCTGATCTGTTGAAGGGAAAGTTATAGGAGGGGATTTTAGGTACTCAATTTTTCTTCTGACTTCAACATTGGTTGCTTCTATTTCACCTTTCTCCAATTCCCTCTGCAAATTTTCCTTCTCTTTTCTCCTTATTTCTACTTCAACTTCATGCAAGGATATTCCATGAGGTACCCTTCCACTTCCTCATACTACGTCTACAGTTTTGGAACTAGATTCAGTCTCTACAACCTTCTATTTTCCCTTGTCAGTACCGATTTTGGTAGGTTGTGGATCACTGTGAACCTCCCTATTAGTTTGCACAACAAATTTGGGTGCAGAACTAATTTTGGCAGTCAAATTCTCTCTAATAAGAGGGCCCTCTTCCTTACTTTTGGGCTCTTCTTGAGTGAATAGCTTGAGATCTGTAATCTGTCTCAGCAACCTATCTCTCTCAATGAGTTTTGCCTTAGTTTCATTTTGCTTCTCCTTTTCCTTTTGTTTTCTTAAGGAAATTAGTTGATAAACTCTTTTATTGAGAGCCTCAATTTCTTGGGAAACCTCATCCGAGTCTGGAACAATTTCTGCTAAATATGATATATTGACATGGTCAATATCAATCAAGCTCATATTTCCATCTACAGTTCAGGGAAAAGGATCTACCCTGACATTGGAGATATTCTCATCTCTCCTAGAAGTGCCAGTATGAGACAATCTTTGATGGAGAGTTTGAATATCCTCATTAGTACCAAATAGGCCTGTATGAAAACCCATAATATCTTGTTCAGATTCATGAGATGATGTATTGGAATTCGCATAAACTGGTCATCCAGGGGACTTACCCATATGGCTACCTTTATGCCTGTTAGTGAACAAATTTTGTCTTTCTTTAAATTGAATTGATTCTAAGCTCTGTTACCCTTTTGAAAGACAAAAGTTCAACTAAACAATTGGGTAAGTGTGACATACATCACTTCCCTTTAAATTTTAGATAGGTGCAACTCCCTTCATGAGTTATTTAGGGAATAATCTAACTAAATAAACTTATATGCTTTTAACCTGAAAGCACACAAGGCTGCCTACTTCATTCTTTGATGAGAGGCCAAACAATATATAAAATATTTTAGGATAATTTTCTATGAAACGCTTCACCACGAATATCATAAGAAATCAAAGCAAAGTTTAATAACACTAATTTCAGTACTTCTTAAGAATAAACAAGAGAAATAAAGTCTCTTTTCAACTAAATATCTTTCAAAACAACACAGAAAGAAGCACCAAATTGATAACAACATCCATCATCAGAAAGGTAATCACAGACATTTTGATTAGATTAATATTTGCAAAGAAACAAAACTCCATGAATTCAAACTCAAAGATTTTCCACCTCAAAATGCATATGATCTTTATATATGTATTTCATGAAACAAAGACATAACAATACACGCATAAGTTCTTTCCATGTTCGGATTTTGAAAAACTTGATCACTTATTTCCGACCAAAATAAAACTTCTCAAAATCTTATTATCTTTTCTAACCTTTTCTCTATCTATCCTAATCTAATTTATAGTAGTCTTTAAAGAACAAAGGAGGTCTCCCGCAAAACTCGACCTCCTCTAAAACAATTATAAAAACCAACAGAGTATGTAGGGGACAGATGTCCCGAAGTCATTGCAAGATTATGAAAAGCATATAAAATAAAAACAAAGCATTAGCATCATGTTATGCCTCATCTCCATCGTCATCCTCTCCTCCACTTTTCTGGGCATTGTGGGCAGTTGCAAGCTCCTTAATTATAGACTAACTCATATTTTTCATGGCATTGATCTTTGATTTTGCGACTTCCTTGTCCCACCTATGTTTCACCATTTTCTCGACATGTTTAGGTAACTGATCATTACCAATGAATGTCATGGACTCAATTTGGGCAATTTGTGTTATATCTTCGGAGTAAAGTTCCCTTTGGCCTTAACTTTCTCCATGTACAGCCTAAATGCTTGTACTGCATCCTGTGTGTTCAGCCCACAAAGTCTCAGTTGCCAATCATGGTCTGGGTTAACCACTTTATTGTCATTGACCAAGCTACACTAAATTTCTTGAAGCTCATAAACAGAGGCCTTGGCATCAAAAATCACAAACTTGAATGTAATTACCTGCCATGCTATAGTTTTCTTCAATACAAAAAGCTGGCACTCATCAGTTACCAATTTAATTGAATTTTCTACTAAAAACTTTGTAGCTCAGTATTCTTCTATCTTGGTGAGCATGGGTAATACATTTTCCAATTTATGCTCTTCCTTTTCCCATGGCACAATCTGATTCTGAATCTCCGCAATGAGGTTTTGCGTTTCATCGCATAGCTTCTTGGAGTTTGTAATATATTTTTCACCATCTCTAATCACTCCCTCAATCCATTTCTCTACGGCCCCTGCGATGCTCTTGGCTTGCTGAACTTGATTCATCGGTTTCTTGTTCTATGGTGAAGTAGGGTCAAAAATTTTTGAAGCATGTGATATGGGAAGTGGTCCAAAATAGCCTATGCTATCAATGAATTGCGGTAGAATCTTGATATGTCATTTTAGTTCTCTTTTCTCTTGCCCATCTTTTTCTGACCTGGTGAGCATCTTCTTAGCTGACACTTGGAAAAGGTGATTATCAGAGTCCCTGCTCATGTTCCCGAGATCCACTTTGGTGACCTCAAAATCCTCTGCATTTACTTCCTTATTCTCATCTTTGGGCTTATAAAAAGCAATTTCAGCAACCCACCTCCCAGACTTTTCATCAGCATCCAATCTGACATTTGTTTTGAACTTCTTCTACTTGGGACCCTTCTCCATGTATTTGACCACCATGTCTTGGATTGGGATAGACACTGGGATGAAGCTCCATTTCTTTCTTACTGAAGTAGTTAACCATTTGGGAGTTGTATTTGAACTAGTTGTTCCTCCAGTTACTTTAGGTGGGGTGTCATGGCTATAGTGATTGCATGAGAGTCCATTGTGTTGACAATGTCACTATCAAGGTCCTTGACCTAAAAAATTCGAGTACCAAGGATCTTGTCTTTTACCTCTGTGTCTTTAACCTGGTCCATTTTCCTCTATGCAACACTCCATGACCTTGTATATCGAGAGGCAAGAAAGTTCAAAGTAGGATTAAGCTCGTGCTTGGTGTGAGATGACTTCTTATTTTTACTTGCATGAACAGGCATAGAAGTGGGTTAGAAAAACATTTTGGGGAACATAGAGAAACCCCATTATCTCTTGCAGGATCAATCTTGATGCCTAATTTCATTTCTCTTTTCTTATTAACCCAATCTACGGTTCTTTCCAAGACTCTCTTTGTTCTAAGTTGTATATCATCCTCTTCTTCCATATCCCAATTAATGTAGGACATTTCAGGTTCAAAAAGCTCTAGATAATCCTCTTCGATCCCACTTACATCAAGTTTCACCTGCAGTGAAACTACCTATTCTAGAACCATTCTCATGTTTTCTCTTTTGAACACTTCAAGCTCATCACCACAATCTTTCCAAAAGTCCTCCAAGTGTGTGATTGGAAGATGCGGCATCAACCCAAGACTCTGAGAGAAACCTTAATTATCAAAGCCCTTCCTTTCATGATACAGTGGAAAATTGAAATTCTTCAAATCAGCTCCTATGCTCAATGCATGTGACATTGAAATACAAGATAAAATACCCAATTGAACAGGAAAATGATCCTCCCATTTATCTCTGGGTTGAGCTTTCTTAATTATAGTAGACAACTGTCTACAAATCTCAACAAGGACAAAATAATCAGAACAAAAGCGAGGAAGTCTGAAAGGCTCTTCTTCAAAACCACCTACCCTTATATAATAGAAACGAGGAAACTGAACAAAGAAACTACCATATTTTTTCACTAATTCCTGGGCATCTTCAGACATCCTTTTAGATTTCATGTTTTTTAACTCATAACAAAAGTCTCCCAGGAAAGCATTATGTACTCTCCTAAAATCTGGCAATGCATTATCTTTTTGCAACATGGGGTAAAAGTCATACACAGAAACATCTCCTTCATCAAGTTGCCTAGGTATTCCCATTATTTCTTTAACACATGCCAGACAATATATCAAATATGAGGACATAAAGAAATTTTTCTTGAACTTCTTTGCCATGCTCAACTATTCCCTCATGGAGTCGGCAATAAGCTCTACCCAGTCAAGATACTGCTTTCCTTCCAACACCAGGTGCACATAATAGTAAATCCAATCATCAAAGCTATAGGCCTCAGCTGAAACTCTAACTTAGTGTAACAATAACATAACATCATGGATGTGGGGAACATGTGATTTTTGTTGGGGTATTTAGGTAACCAGGAGCCACACCTCTGAGGAACTTTCAACCAATGCTTCGCTATATTATTCCGGTGTCCAGTTTTATCTGCATTGAACTCAGTGACTGATTGGGTGGGAGAAAAATTTGGGAACTTATAGTCAGGCAATTTGAAAATAGAAGAAATGACTTTCCTATTAATCGCGAGGAGGGTTTCACCATTATCTCTCTTGATAGTTTCAGAAATAGGATCATACCTTGCAATGCACTCCCTAACTAATTATGGGCAAGGGATAGCAGGAGGAAAGGTTGTTGCCTCTACGAGGCCACTACTTAGAATTTCTAAACCAAAAGAACCATCAATTCCTTTAAACACCCTTTCCTTCAAGACTCCTTAATCCTCTCCTTTTAGGTTTGTATCACTGACAATGGGTTTTGTGCAAGCAAGACTACAAATATTTCTGAAAAAGGTGCAGAGTGGACTTCATAATTCATAAATAACAACCCTTATTTTCCCCAACAAATTTTATTACGAGAGAGAAAAACAGCTAAAAATCATTGGAGAAGATAGGAATCAAAACTCACCTTCACAGTTGAAACTAATCGAACGATTACCAGCAGATAAACCTTCTATCAAACACTCCGCAGCAATGAAGAACAAGTTTAAGAAATTAATCACTTCATACCTTATAGAAAATGAAGTGATAAAAGCTCATTTAGTGCATTAATTTCGGCCCTCAACTCAAATGTGTCAAGCATTGGGATTTGACATCACGTGTGTGTATTGAATGCATGGCGGCATTTTTGGGGTAACCACCAATTCCCAAAAATGATTACTTGCCTTCAAAAATCGGCTAGTTGATGTTACCTGAGATATGGTTCAATCTTCTTCATACTTAGCAATAAATGTGCCATTATGTTGTTTAGTCCATGGGACTCGCTTGATTTGAACATGCATGAACAATTTGAACTGACTTCATGAGGGTTCGGGTAGTTCAAAGCGTACATTGTGCCAAGGAAATTTTACTTTGAAAAGATTAACTTTTGTTAACTACCGCTGGCCTTTTGAACTTTATCGAACATGTTGATCATCACTGAACTGTTTGAGCTAGGTTCAAATGGTTCACGATCTGGAGAAAGAGGATATGAAACATCATCCATAACTGTGAAATAGAACTATTGTAAAACACTTGAGTGAACATTAGTCTGGAAACATTTTAGACACAACTTAGAACCTGTAGTACCTAAATGAACATTACGAACTCCTTTCAAAATGGTTCAAGGGGTTCATGAGGTTCAAACGGACCATTTAAACTTGGCGCTTCAGATTAAGAGATGATTTACAAGTGGATTAAAGATTGAGCCAAGGAATTTTAACAAGAAAAAGACTCAAATAAAATTTTGTAGGGAGACTTACTCTTGTTATGAGGGATGAATGACAGGATAACATTGGCTCTGACTGGGGATTGTATTTTTTGAAAAATGCAAAGAACTCTAAATCTCTGGTTCACACAGCAAAAAAAGAAAGGGGAAAAAAAGGACACACACCAAAATGGAACAAAACAAACAACTAACCTACTATGTACAGGAACTCTTGGTCATAGAATTCAAAGTTTATAGAGCTTCAAGTCTTGCCTATTATAGGTATAGGGCATAACCATTCCATTAGAATAATTCAGTCTGAATGCATTTGGTCCCATTACTTCTTGGTTCTTGAATGGACCTTTCCACAATGAATCAAATTTTCCATGGGCACCCTTTGGTTCCCTTCTTTTGTCCCACAATAGTACTTCATCTCCTTTTAGGAACCTCTTGGTCAAGCTCTCATATCAAAGATTTTCTTCACCCTGTTCTGATGCTTAGTAATTCTATCCACTAACATCTCTCTTTCCTCTTCCAACTTCATCAAATACATGACTCTCTTCTCCAGAGCATTTTGGAAGGAGGAGTCCTCAATTATGGTTTGAAGTCTCACCGCTCCCAATTCCAGAGGTAAAGAAACCTTCGCGACAATCCCATACACTAGTTCATAAGGTTCCATTCCAATTTCTCTTTTAGGAGTAATTCTATCTGCCCATAAGGCTCCATATACCTTTTTATGCTAGTTCTGGGTATTATCATCAACTAACTTCTTCATGATGGCTACCAGGTTCTTGTTGCTTGATTCTGCTAACCCATTACCTTGCGGAAAGTAATCGGAGGAATGTGAAAGAGTAATTTGATGTTCATAACAAAACATAGTCAACTCTTCAGAGCAGAAATATGATGCATTATTTGTGACAATCTTCTGAGGGACCCCAAAATGAACTAAAATGAAATCTTTGAGAAAATTACATACAACCTCTGAGTTCTCCTTCTTAGTGGGGATAGCCTCTACCCACTTAGTAAAATAATCTGTTTCTATTAGAATATACATATGGCCAGCATTGGAATGAGGATTTATTGGACCAATGAAATCAATACCCCATTGTTTAAAAGGTTCATCCACTACCATAGGCCTTAAAGGTAGAGCAGCTAAATGTGGTTTTCCAGAAAAGAGTTGACATTTTTCACATCCCTTAACATAAGTATATGTATCATGAAACATACCAGGCCAATAAAAATAGTTTCTTAAAATCTTAAAAGTGGTTACTGAGGATGAGAAATGCCCACTGCAGGCTTCATCATGATAAACTTCTAGAAGCTTTCATTGTTGAGGCTTATCTACACATCTCAAATAGGTACCATCCAAGCCTTTTTTGTACAAAACGTCTTGCCAAATAACATACTTAGCTACTTTCAATTTGAGATTCCTTTGTTCTTTAGTTGACAAATGACTCGGGAAACTACCATAGGTCAAATAATAAGCTACATCAAAAAACCATGTATCTTGCAACCCAACGAATAGAGTTAATGGTAGCTTTTTTTCTGTCTCCATCTTATTTTCTGCTATTAATTTGCATAAACCCTGTCCTTAATCATTTTTGTAGGATGAATATCCATATCATATTCTTGAATTTTGGTTACCCATGTCACCCTTTTATTAAGTCCAACTTCCTGCTGAGTCAGAATACTTTTCACTGCAGAATTTGGAACAAACACCATAGAGTGAGTGCAAAATATAATACCTGAATTGTTTAACTACTTTAACCATGACAAAGGCTTGTTTCTCTAAGAGTGAATACTTAAGTTCATGTTTCTTAAGAGGGACACTCATGAATGCTATAGGTGCTTCAGTCCTAGATTCATCTACCTATAATAATATTCCTGAAATTGTATGTTCTAAGGCATAACAATATATGACAAAATTCTTTTTAAAATCTGGGTTGATGAGGGTTGGTACATTGGCAACTAAGCTCTTGATCTTTTCAAAGGCTTCTTTGGCCTCATCAGTCCATTTAAAAGGATACTTCTCACTCAACAAGCTGATGATGTGCTTAGTAGTTTCTGCAAATTCGGGTACAAACCTTCTCAAGAAGTTTACCTGATCAAAAAATGACCTTACTCCAGTCCAGTTTGAAGGCAAGCTGAGGTGTTGGATTGCATTGAATCTTTCTGGATCAATCTTGACAGCTTCTTTTGAAATGATGTGCCCCAATAATTTTCCCTCAGTTACATAGAAAACTAATTTTTTTGGATTCAAGGAGATACCATGTTCTCGACAATGTTGTAGAACTATCCTCAGATATTTGAGATGATTTTTCCTATCTTTAGAAAACACGGTCAAGTCATCTAGGTAAACAACAATAATTCTATCACAGAAATCCCTAAAAGAAGAATCCATGGCCCTATGAAAAGTTGCTCTGACATTAATCAAACCAAAAGGCATATGATTATATACAAATGTTCCCCAAGGGGTGATGAATGTTGTCTTGTGTTGTTCATTTTCTGCAACACTAATTTGATTGTAGCTAGGAAAACCATCTAACATTGACATCATTTTTGATCCAGCTACTATCTACAATATATAATCCATATTGGGTAAAGCATAGTTATCCTTAAGACTTGCCTGGTTCAGATTGCGAAAATATACACAAATCCAAATTTCTCCATTTTTCTTCCTCACGGGTACTATATTGGCCACCCAAGTGGAGTGATGAATTGGATATATAATCCTAGCTTTAAGCATTTTATCTACCTCCTTGAAAATTGCTTTTGCCATCATGGGATTGAAATTTCTTAATTTTTTCCTAAAAGGAGAAACACCAAGCTTCAATGGAATTTGATGTTGAAACTAACCATTCCTAAATTCCTTCAAATCATCATAAGACCAAGCAAACACATCAATGTATTCTTGCAATAACTCATTGAGCATTCGTTTCTCCTCAGAAGAACAACATTTGCCGATTGTTACCATTTTGGGGTTAGATTCATCACCAGGATTGATCTTTTCACAACCCACCTTACTGTCATTATCAAGAACTTTCTTGCCAGTGAACACATCATTACGGGTGAAAACCTCTCTAGAGACACCAAACCTTTTAGGATTTTATTTCCCTTAAGCTGAATGAAACTCTTATCAGAATCAACACCAGGATATAGGCAAAATTATTTACACATATCTTCAGAACCCTCAAAATATGATTGGACAAAGGAATGGGTACACTCCATGAAATCTTTAATCTAAGCATCTATATCAAATACTTTCTAATGGTTCACATTGTCAAGCACACTAGGCCTATAAATCATTTCAATCCTATAAGAATCATTCTTAAAGTCTGGGTGTGGTAACAAGAGAGAAGCGGAAATGGCCAATGAATCTGCCCTAGTGTTTTTCTCTCTTGGTATAGCTTCAATTGAGAAAGCATTAAAAAACTCTATCTCATCCCAAACTCTATTTCTATAATGTTTTTAGTCTATCATTTTTAACAAAATAAACATTTCTTACCTGTTTAACAATTAGCTCCTCATCACCTTTAACCCTAAGCAATTTTATGCCCTTATATTTGGCTTCATTCAACCCTAAAAGTAATGCCTCATATTCTGCAGTGTTATTTGTATTCTTGAAATCTAATTTAAAGGAAAAAGGGAAAACATTACCATTAGGGGAAAGCAGAACTACGCCTGCTCCTGAACCAGAGTTGGCACAACTTCTATCAAATTCCATTTGCCACAATTCATCTTGTTTATCAACTGCTTCTTCTAATTCTTCTTTATCAGGTGCAAGAATGAGATAAATTCCAAATTCACACTCCTGGAACAGAATTTGAGCTTTGTGATTATCAAAAGGAAAGACTATATATTTATTTTTTGGTTTGGGTTCGAGTTTGATCTTTTGTTTTCCTAGTGGAATGATAGCTTCTGACCAATCCATCTTGATTTCACCTCCAAGATCTTTACAAAAGGTCCTACTTAAAAGCATCCTATAACTTGTAGGAATTTTAGCAACCAAAATAGTCAGTTTCACCCTTTTATCAGGACATGCTGCAAGCACTGCTTGAGCATCCTTTACCTACCCAATGAGAGGGACCTTCTTCCCATCCATCGAGTAACATCTCCCAAATGTTTTAGTAAGTGTTAAACCTAAAGCTCTAGCAACAGATGATGGCATTATGTTAGGTGATGCCCCTGAATCTATAATACAATTGCTAAGCTTCTAACCATTCAGGAGGAGAGAGATATAAAAAGGTTCAGGCTTCAGAATTTTAGTGTCAAGCTTATCTTTAGCATTGTGAAAGGCATAGGGACTAATCAAATTAGTGGGAGGGAAAGAAGAAGATGTAGATGTTTCAGCAGCAAACAAATCATTATCAACCACACACTTATGCATTGAGGAGTCTAAGGTAGGATCTCCTTTTACATATTTGACCAACTTGTCTAATTCCCTCGGGTTCAATTTCAAATATTCGGCAGTAGAAAGTTGAACAGTTGAAGCTTTGCAAAATTCAATTATGTCAAAGGAGGGAGAAAGAGAAGAATTATTTTTACTTTCAATATTCCTTTGTAAAATCTTAACTTTAGGAGTCTTTGCATGAAAGGAGGAATCATTACTTGCGGGATCCTTACTCTTGAAATTAGTTCCAATAGAGTTCACAAAAGGAGTAGGCTGGGAGGTTCGTTGATTCCTTGTAAGGATTGCACATGCAAGGTCTTCAAGAGTTACCAAAATATTTCCACCTCTTTCTGAATCTGATTCATATTCAAGGTAAAAGGATCTAGAGTCGCCAAGTACTTCTTGAATCTTCTCTGTTCCAATGAATTCTCTGAGTTCATTCTTAGTGCTTCCCATTTGGACATGCCTTATCATATCAGGACAAGAATTCCCATCATGATCTGAGGTAAGGTGAAAAGAGAACATAGCACCTTTATCAGGAGGAGCCTCTATTTGCAATCTTTGCGGGGTAGTGGGAAGTTGCAAAGTTTGCCCATAATTATACTGGTTTGGTTTTTTTTAACTTATATCTTGATATGGTTGTGGGTAAGAACCTCCAGTTTTTAGAATTTGCCTTTTCAAGGCAATCATATTGTTGACTAATCTTTGGACAACTAGATCAGTCAAAGAAGTGGAAGCTTGAGATTGACCTTGAGAAATTTGCACATCTTTTCTCCACTTCCCTACTATTATTAGATCATCTTTAATCTCTATAGCCTGGTTTTGTGTAGTATCAAGATCAGTTGGCCTATTCCTTTGGAGATGGAAACCAACATCAGGAGGCATAGAGTTGATGAAGAAACATTGTTGGTTATCAGTAATTGGTCTTTTAGCCTGGGGAATTTTATGAATAATCTTATTATATCTAGCTACATAATCTCTCATTGGCTCATGGATCTCTTTCTTCATATAGGTTAGCTGAGCCAAAAGTGAGTGCTCATCATCAACACTCTTAAACCATTTCTCAAAAGTAGCTTTCATTGTTTGCCAATCAGTTACAGACCCCGCCTGCAGATGACTGAACCAATTTGCTGCTCCCTCAGTAAGAGTTTGAGCGAAAAGCCTAACAGCCACATCCTCGTGCTACACTGCCAGTATCCCAGTAGCTAAATTAAAGGAATTCAAATGTTCTTCAACTGAAAATTTCCCATCTCCATTGAACTTAAATAAAACATCCCTAGCCCCTTTCAGAAGAGAATTATGAGCACCAAGAACAAGAGACCCGACTGCAGCACCCCATGGTTGGGCCATGATGAAAACAAGGTAAAAAGTTACAAGTGGAGGGGATTGAATTCTAGAAAGCGTTAATGCTTGCCAGTGACTAGAAGAGAGAGGTACTTTGGGAGTATTTTTAGTAGGAGAAGAAGGTCTACTTTTAGCGTTCCTCTTGGGAGTGAAGTTTGTGGAAAATGATAACCCTTGTAGTTCTTCAAAACAATTATCAACAACTCCCTCTCTTCTTTGTGATCTGGTATAAGGACGAGAATCTAGTGCTATTTCTTCTAGGGTCTCTAAACAACTCTTTCAACCACAACAACGCTTTTGGGTTATGGGAATTCTTCTGAATCATTCACCTCTTTCTTTTTCTCTTTCTAAAATAAAGCAATCTTATTGATACTGTTGGTTATGAGTTTTAGTTTCTAACACATATGTAACATACTGATCTATTGAATGTTAACATTTCCCCAATAGAGTTGCCAAAAATCTGTTAGTGAACAGATTTTGTCTTTCTTTAAATTGAATTGATTCTAAGCTCTCTTACCCCTTTAAAAGACAAAAGTTCAACTAAACAATTGGGTAAGTGTGACATACATCACTTCATTCTAATTTTAGATAGGTACAACTCCCTCCATGAATTATTCAGGGAATAATATAACTAAATAAACTGATATGCTTTTAACCTGAAAGCACGTAAGGCTGCCTACTTCATTCTTTGATGAGAGGCCAGGCAATATATAAAATATTTTAGGATAATTTTCTATGAAGCGCTTCACCATGAATATTAGAAGAAATCAAAACAAAGTTTAATAACATTGATTTCAGTACTTCTTAAGAATAAACAAGAGAAACAAAGTCTCTTTTCAACTAAATATCTTTCAAAACAACACAGAAAGAAGCGCCAGATTGATAACAACATCCATCATCAAAAAGGTAATCACAAACATTTTGATTAGACTAATATTTGCAAAGAAATACCATTCCATGGATTCAAACTCAAAGATTTTCCACCTCAAAATGCATATGATCTTTATATATGTATTTCATGCAACAAAAACATAACAATCCACGCATAAGTTCTTTCCATGTTCGGATTCTGAAAAACTTGATCACTTCCTTCCAACCAAAATAAAACTTCTCAAAATCTTAGTATCTTTTCTAACCCTTTCTCTATCTATCTTAATGTAATTTATAGTAGTCTTTAAAGAACAGAGGAGGTCTCCCGCAAAATTCGACCTCCTCTGAAACAGTTATAAAAACCAACAGAGTATTTAGGGGACAGATGTCCCAAATTCATTGCAAGATTATGAAAAGCATATAAAATAAGAATAAATAATTAGCATCATGCTATGCCTCTTCTCCATCGTCATCCTCTCCTCCACTTTTCTAGGCATCATGGGTGGTTGCAAGCTCCTGAATTATAGATTGACTCGGATTTTTCATGGCATTGATCTTTGCTTTTGCGACTTCCTTGTCCCACCTGTGTTTCACCATTTTCTCAGCATGATTAGGTAACTAATCGTTACCAATGAACGTTATGGACTCAATTCAGATGATTTGTGTTATATCTTTGGGAGTAAAGTTCCCTTTGCCCTTAACTTTCTCCATGTGCAGCCTAAATGCCTTTACCACGTCTTGTGTGTTTAGCCCACAAAGTCCCAGATGCCAATCATGGTCTAGGTTAACCACTTTATTATCATTGACCAAGCTACACTGAAGTTCTTAAAGCTCATAAATAGAGGCCCTGGCATCAGAAATCACAGACTTGAATGTAATTACCCGCCATGCTATAGTTTTCTTCAATACGAAAAACTGGCACTCATTAGTTACCAATTTAATTGATTTTTCTGCTAAAAACTTTGTAGCTCTGTATTCTTCTATCTTGGTGAGCATGGGTAATACATTTTCCCATTTATGCTCTTCCTTTTCCCATGGAACAATCTGATTCTGAATCTTCACAATGAGGTTTTGCATTTCATCGCATAACTTCCTGGAGTTTGTAATATATTTTTCACCATTTCTAATCACTCCTTCAATCCATTTCTCTACAACCCCTGCGATGCTCTAGGCTCGCTGAACTTGATTCATCAGTTTCTTGTTCTCTAGTGAAGTAGGGTCAAAATTTTCTATAGCATGTGATATGGGAACTTCTCCAAAACAACCTATGCTATCAATGAATTGCGATAGAATCTTGATATGCCATTTCAATTCTCATTTTTCTTGCCCATCTTTTCTGACTTGGTGAGCATCTTCTTAGCTGACACTTGGAAAAGGTGATTATTAGAGTCCCTGCTCATGTTCCTGATATCCACTTTGGTGACCTCAAAATCCTCTGCATTTACTTCCTTATTCTCATCTTTGGGCTTATAAGAAGCAATTTCAGCAACCCACCTCTTGGTCTTTTCATCAACATCCAATCTGGCAGTTGTTTTGAACTTCTTCTGCTTGGGACCCTTCTCCATGTATTTGACCATCATGTCTTGGATTGGGATGGACACTGGGATGAAGCTCCATTTCTTTCTTACTGAAGTAGTTAACCATTTGGGAGTTGTATTTAAACTAGCTATTCCTCTAGTTACTTTAAGTGGGGGTGTCATGGCTACTATGATTGCATGAGAATCCATAGTGTTGACAATGTCACTATCAATGTCCTCGAACTCAAAAATTTGAGTATCAAGGATCTTGTCTTTTACCTCTGTGTCTTTGACCTGGTCCATTTTCCTCTGTGCAACACTCCATGACCTTGTATATCGAGGGGTAAGAAAGTTCAAAGTAGGATTAGGCTCGTGCTTGGTGTGAGATGACTTCTTATTTTTAACTACATGAACATGCATGGAAGTGGGGTTAGAAAAATGTTTTGGGGAATGTAGAGAAACCACATTATCTCTTGCAGGATCAATCTTGATGCCTAATTTCATTGCTCTTTTCTTATTAACCCAATGTGTGGTTCTTTCCAAGACTCTCTTTGCTCTAAGTTGTATATCATCCTCTTCTTCCACATCCCAATTAATGCAGGACATTTTGGGTTCAGCTTGGTCTAGATATCCAGCTTCAAAAATCTCCAGATAATCCTCTTCGATCCCACTTACATCAAATTTCACCTGCAGTGAAACTACCTGTTCCATAACCATTCTCATATTTTCTCTTTTGAACACTTCAAGCTCATCACCACAATCTTTCCAAAATTCCTCCAAGTGTGTGATTGGAAGATGCGGCATCAAACCAAGACTCCGTCAGAAATCTTTATTATCAAAGCCCTTCCTTTCATGATAAAGTGGAAAATTGAAATTCTTCAACTCAGCTCGTGTGTTCAATGCATCTGACATTGAACTGCAAGATAAAATACCCAATTGAATAGGAAAATGATCCTCCCATTTATCTATAGGTTGAACTTTCTTAATTAAGGTAGACAACTGCCTACAGATCTCAACAAGGACAAAATAATTAGAACAAAAGTGAGGAAGTCTGAAAGGCTCTTCTTCAAAACCACCTACCCTTATATAACAAAAATGAGGAAACTAAACAAAGAAACTACCATATCTTTTCACTAATGCATGGGCATCTTTAGACATCCTTATAGATTTCATGTTTTTTAACTCATAACACAAGTCTCCCAGGAAAGCATTATGTACTCTCCTAAAATCCTGTAATGCATTATCTTTTTGCAACCTGGGGTAAAAGTCATACACATAAACATCTCCTTCAGCAAGTTGCCTAGGTATCCCCATTATTTCTTTAACACATGCTAGGCAATATATAAAATACGAGGACATAAAGAAATTTTTCTTGAACTTCTTTGCCATGCTCAGTTGTTCCCTCATGGAGTCAGCAATAAGCTTTGCCCAGTCAAGATACTGCTTTCCTTCCAACACCAGTTGCACGTAATAGTAAATCCAATCATCGAAGCTGTAGGCCTCAGCTGAACCTCTAATTCGGTGTAACAATAACATAACATCATGGATGTGGGGAAGCATGTGATTTTTGTTGGGGTATTTAGGTAACATGGAGCCACCCCTCTGAGGAACTCTCAACCAATGCTTTGCTATATTATTCTGATGTCCAATTTTATCTGCATTGAACTCAGTGACTGATTGGGCAGAAGAAAAATTTGAGAACTTATAATCAGGCAATTTGAAAATAGAAGAAATGACTTTTGTGTTAATCACGAGGAGGGTTTCACCATTATCTCTCTTGATAGTTTCAGAAATAGGATCATACCTCGCAATGCACTCCCTAACTAATTATGGGCAAACACTCCACAGAAATGAAGAACAAGTTTCAGAAATTAATCACTTCATACCTTATAGCAAACGAAGTGATAAAAGCTCATTTAGTGAATTAATTTCATCCGTAAACTCAAATCTGCCAAGTATTGGGATTTGACATCATGCATGTGTATTGAATGCATGGTGTCATTTTTGGGGTAACCGCCAATTCTTCCCTAGCCTCTGTGTAGGTCATTGCCACATGGCTGAATTATTCTCAGGTAACCTTGATGATGTGTCAAAATCAGTTAAAGTGGTCCTAATGCAATATGGTCTCTAATATTTATATCATTATAATGCGATTGGAAGCCGCGTTTGTCACGAAGCAAAATCCCAAACACAATTATTGTAGTTGTTTCCCAAGAAAGACAAACAAATCTTGTGAAAATAAAAATAACAGTACAATAAATATTTCGAGTTTCAGAAGCATAAGAAATAATATTATATTAATTGTTCTATATATATATATATGTTGCCTTCAAAAATCAGCTAGTTGACGTCACCTAAGATATGGTTCAATCTTCATCATACTTAGCAAGAAATGCACCATGATGTTGTTTAGTCCATGGGACCCACCTAATTTGAACATGCATGAACAATTTGAACTGACTTCATGAGGATTCAGGTAGTTCAAAGCGTACGTTGTGCCAAGGAAATTTTACTTTGAAAAGTTTAACTTTTGTTAATTGCCGCTAGCCTTTTGAACTTTATCGAACATGTTGAACATCACTGAACTATTTGAACTAGGCTCAAACAGTTCACGGTCTGGAGAAAGAGGATATGAAACATCATCCGCGACTATGAAATAGAATTGCTGCAAAACATTTGAGTGAACGTTAGTTTGGAAACATTTTAGACACAACTTAGAACCTATGGTACCTAAATGAACATTACAAACTCCTTTCAAAATGGTTCAAGGGGTTCATGAGGTTCAAACAGACCATTGAAACTTGACACTTTGGATTAAGAGACGATTTACAAGCTGATTAAGGATTGAACCAAGAAATTTTTAACATGATAAAGACTCAAATAAAATTTTGGAGGGCAACTTACTCTTGTTATGAGGGATGAATGACAGGATAACACTGTCTCCATGAAGAATTAACGAGTTCATGTATAGCTGTTCCTTTCCAACCTTTCCAGATCGGTTCAGGCAATCCTTCTTCCAGCTTCTCTTGAGGATTCTTCTTCATGTAGGACCTGGTGTTCCTTCCTTTCTGCATTATGTAAACTTCCTTGAAGTGATTCATGATTATATTAAAATAAAACCTTCCTTTCTTTTAGAGTCAGCACCCAATTGCTTCGGAATTAAAAAAAAATTGAACACAGTAGCTCACTCACAAGATACTGCAAAATGAAAATGTTACTCTCAAAGAAAAAATTGAACAATGCTGCGATTGAAAAAGACAATTATAGGGACTTGGGTAAATGTAGGGTCAATAAATTTTCACAGAGACCTCGTGATACTTTATTTTAACAACTTATGCAATGTAAACACTGATCTGCATTATAAGACTTATCTTATATGACTCTCTCCAGCAGAGTCCCCATTTCTTGTTGGTCTCAATTTTTGACTACTTTGTTTTCTCTTCATAAATTATGTAGGTCCTTCTACACAAGAAGAGAACAACAAGAATAGGAAACAAGACAACAATAATGAGGTTTACAAGTAAAAAACCCTCCTACACTTCAAGCTTTACAAAGCTTAGGCAGGTGAACCTAATTGTGACTACTTTCTCACAACCTAGTAGATGGTTTACAGAAAACTAGTGCAAATTGCTACAAACTCCTTCAATTTAGTGCAACCAAACATGAATGAAACATCTGTTTTGATTATATGGGACCATAAAGATGTCACAAATACTAGCAAATTAAACCAGTGCCTTATCCAAGCATTAGAGTCATCAAAACCTACACTGAAATATAACAACAAAATTCATATACATATCACTATTTTGATCTATTAGATATGTATATGCCTAACATATACAAACTTCTAACTTGTAATAGACCTAGTCATCAAATTCATGTGAATATACTGATATCAACGAAGATGAATTAAGTATATTTAATTTTCCTCCTTTAGAAAAAGACTTAAACTATTCTCGTTAATTGCCTTGCAAATCATCTAATTAAACAATCCTTGATTATTTAATTAAGAATGAAAACCAATAGGCAAACATAAAGACAATATAGATTTGAACTTGAAATGTTTTTGATTGTATATTATTCCCTCATCAAAGATTACAAAGATATAAGAATGATTCAAAATGCTAAAAATAAAGTCTGCATATATTTCGCTAGAGCTTCGCTACAAAAATTTTGTGATCCCTTTCTAGGTAGTCCTGGTATCCTTTTATAGAATTTTGGATGCAACAAGCTTTAGACTTCCCTATAAGAATATTTCTATCCTAACAATCATTCCCTCCAAAAGTTACATTGGTTACAAGACTGCACTTGAGAGAGAAGCATAACTGCTTTTGGAATGTGTACTTCTATAACTGATTGGTCATCCAGCTAGAAAATGACAAAAAAGGGCAGGTTCCTGACATGTGGCACCTTTGTCTTAATATATTTTGAACTATTCAAGGTTCCAATTACCCAAAATCTATTACAAAAAGAAAACTTCTCTAGGATGCCAATGAACTATCACATGCTGGAGCATCAGTGGGACCTTCTTGTTCTCCTATCTCTTTCAAAATGTACTTGCTTTCCCATACTTTGAACACCTCATCATTGGGCTAGGGAAAGTTGATAATCTTAAGCTTTTTTTTATTCAAACTTTTCCATTTCATCCTTAATTATTTAACTTTTTTCTAAAAAGCCAAAATATGATTTTGCCTTCTCAATTTCCTCAATAGTTTGAATAAACAAAAAGGTATTATCCATATTTATGATATTATTTATCCTTTGAGAAAGCTTGTGAATTAGCTCCTCAATCCACACTTCCTTTTCTTTCATCTTGTTGGCACCTAAGAAACCTCCAGGAAACAATTTAGGCTTTTCCTTGGCATATTCTTGTCAGAATAAACCTACCTTTCTTTGAATGTCTATTCTTTCAGTTGCAAACCTAGACAAGTCTTTAACTAATTCATAAGTAGACTTTATTACATCATCAACATCTACTTCTTCATGGGAAAATTAATATATTGACTCTAAGCCTACTTCTCTTGCAATCCACTTGTCTAAGATTGGCTCCAGAGCAGCCTTTTCCTCCTTCAAAGAATCCAAGAGATTCATTATTCTTTTCATGTTCAAATATACAATTACTACTTGAACAGTATCGACAAATTTCAAAATAGCGTCTCTGACTTTTTCTTCATACTTCTTTGCCAATATTAACTGAGCCTACTTTAACTTTTCAATTTCATCTTGAGCACTCTCTATTGATTGAAAGCTAGAAGTCATGGGGGAAGGAGGAAATTCAATGATAGGACTGGAAGGAGGGGGCCTGGCAGGAGAAGAGGAAATCATCAATTGAGAGGACTCACCCTTTTGTTGTTGTCCTTCCAATCTACCTTTCAATTATAGAATTGTTTTGTCCTTAGAAGTTATTTCAAGCTTTGCATCATTATAAGCCTTGAGAATTACTTCTAACTTTTCCTAAAGATCAGCCCTTTGCTTTGCCTCCTTCTCGGCCACTACCATACCAAACTTAGCAGACTCTAAAGTCATGCCAGCAACTTCTCTTACACCTATATCTTTAACCCTCTTCACTATCATCCCCCTTGAGTAATCAAACCTTGAGGATTCACCCCCTTTCTATGCTCTTCTCTTTTTAATGACCACATTACAAGAGTTACATGGTCATTACTATAGGTGATCCCCCAAGGGCTTAGTTTCTCTTCTTACTACATCAAAAATCACAGCATATGCTATATCCCACTTTGGGAGAATCAACACTCCAACACTTTCAATTAATTTTCTCCCCTCCTCTAGGGTAATCAACTCAAATTATTTTACCATTTCCTATTTAACTTCTTCTTCAATAGCAGATGGATCTTTATTTGGTTGTTCAACTTTTCTTTTCTCACATCTCTCCTTAAATTGATCCATATGTTTTCTCCAAACAAATTGCAAAAAGGCTCATAACTTCACAAAATTGTCATCGGCCAAAAATGCATCACATGCCTATTTTATAATAGGATCCAATTCTCTCCTAGCAAATTCCTCAACAATTAGATCCATTTTAGCACCTACTAGCTCCTCTGGCACTCCCTCCTGCAATTTAGGATAAGTAAAAGAAGTTTGTCCCAAGCTTCCTAATTGCATTAGTTGCTCATCTATGACCTATTCATCACCTATAGGTAGTGGGGATTGGGAATGTGAATACATAGCTCACTTGGTTGTGCCTCTTCCTCCAATCTCTGCCTCTTTGGGGAAGTTTGGGACTCAGGAGCATCCTACATTGGCCTTTTTCCCTTTGATGTAGAAGGCTCATCCTTCCTAGGCATCACCACATTATAGCCTAATTTCTTATACATTACATATTCACCAGGAGGAATGATCTTAGAAAAAATAGGTTTGTTCAAGATGATTTTTCCCTTCTTAGGGTCTGTCTTTATCACTGCATCTCTCTTCTCATTTAGGGTTTGCATGGTGTCCTCAAAATATTCTATTAAAAACTTTACCTTTTCCCCAAATGGATGAAATCTCTTCAGTGGACCATAAATTTTATCAAAATACTGAACAAAGTCAAGAGTTTTCTTATATACCAATCAATTTTCTTTCTTCACCTCTTGGTCCGCCCGATTAAACTCATTTGTTATTAAATCCTCAGGAAAGTGGAATTGATGAACTTTAGCACCACACCTAACCTTCTTTCTGAACATGCCATTGAAGAAGTCTTCTAGGATCAGAAAATATTGCAACTGCTGTTTCCAATCTATAGGGCTTGAAGAACTTGTCAAAATGCAGCCAACCCCCTTTAGTAATCACAAATTGGTGTGCAATTGTAATGGTTGGAAAAATTGTTCCTCTGCCCTTATTTGTCAATTCTTCTTCCTGCAGACCCCCAATCTGCCTTATGATCTCAGCAATACCTATTCTCAATGGGACCTGATAAGGGAGAAAATATGGAGTTCCCCTAAAGCCATACACTCTAAAAATAGTAGAATCGGGATGGAAAATTATATCACACCAAATGTGCACAATTTTGATATCCTCTGCAAATTCCTTGGGTCTAATAAATTCAAGAAGAACTTTTGGGATCTTGGGGTTCTCTTGATACAAGAGAATTCTTAACCTTGATGCAAAATATCTATCAAACTTTAAGTAGCTATCATCTTCTCTATCCCAGGATAGATCTACACTCCATAACTACACTGGCATGTCTTCACCATCTTTGACTCTCAGTAAGTCCAAACCCTTTGCAAAATAGTCTACACCCTTGAACAAGAACATATGCATTAACAAAGAATACCAGCCAAAAGGTCTATCCACCTTGGCATTATTAATCCCAATCAAACCCTCATGGATCACATTTTCTAGATAAGGTGCAAAGTCATAAGCTACTCCTATAGATGGATTGATAATTTGTGCCATCATGAGCATATAATGAGTTGGCATAGCATTTTCTGCATCCTCTCCAAAAATCTGGAATAGAGACCAATATATTCCTTTAGCCCTCAAAGTGAAAAAATTCATAGGGAAAGGTTCAAATGTATTGGGCCCTACTAATGTTATCCCTCCTATTTTTGCAAAGAATTCCCTCATTGGTCCACCTCTTAGATGGTCATTTTGAGTATCATAGACCATCTTTAACATTTCAAAATCAATCGGCTCTAGATAATTTGAAGATTCATTTAACCAGAAAACTTTTCTAATCTCCTCAGTTGTAACTTCAATCTCAAAGGGCTTCCACTTAGATTCCTTAAAATTATGGTAATAGAGTCATAATTCTTTGCAATTTGGGTTAACAAGTCAACATCCATAAAAACTCCAGGGGTGACCAATTTCCTGACATCCAATTGCCATATGTTGTTTGTAGGAGTAGATGCATTTCACTGACTAAACCCCACCCTGAATAGACCTAGACCAGACATGCCTATCTGAGGATCTCTTAACCAATATCCTTTTTCAAACAAACCATCACCAATTTTTAAGTGAGGATATTTGGGTACAAGTTCTTTCTGGTTGGCAAAACTATTCGTAGATTGAATGAATTATTCTAAAAAATCATCATAGATAGCCCTTTACTGATAATCTATTTTCCCTTTGAATTCCTGTCGTGGTTCCATTTTAATAATTTAGGGTTTATCTTATTTTAACCTTTTGATTCAAAAAACCCCTCGAATTTCCTGAAATCAGACAATGCCAACACACAAGAGCAGAAATTGCAAATGTAGCAGTCACAAAACAACTCACTTGTCACTAGAAAACTAACGGAAGCTTCAAACTTTGTCTCCACAAACCCTTCGTGAAAGCTTTTTACAATCAAAATCTCAAAAAACAATATTTTATGAAGCAACCTCGGTGGCGAATCAACATTAAATCTCACTAACTAAGCCACACACTCTACAATTAATTTGTTTGAAATTCAAAATTTTTGCTCCAATAGACAGAAGGTACTTTTAGTGTGCTTTTTCCTTTAGTTGCTGATCCACAAAGAGCAAAGAACTTGCAACTCTCATTCACGGTTCAACGACAACCATTGGATTGTTTATATATAACATTCCCTTTAATCTCTTAGGTCATGCGAAGGGGACCCACCATACTGCATCTGTCTGCCTTTAGTTGTTGAGTCACGATGGGTAAAGGAATTGCATGTTCCCATCGCGGTCTTACGACCACCGTTGAATCTTTCAAGACCTAACAACACTTTAAAGAACCTTCGCTGCTTAACCACCACCACTCCACCACTGGATCTCCACCCGGCCTCACCACTAACGGCTTGTCACTGAGTCACAAAGACTATTCAATGTGCAAAATCCCATCGCATTCTTACAACCGCCCTTGGATCTCTTTGATCTACTTGACTTTTAAGAACCTGATACATGCATTAAAGGTCTTACTTAGGACTTTAGGGAAAAATAAAGCACTCCAACTAAATAGAAATGAAACCCGCCTAGGACTAAGACATAAATGGCCCCTTTCAATGAAATAAAGACCCTTCTGGTTAAGTGGCAAAAAAGGTAACGATTAAAAAGACCTTCCCTTAGGACAAGAGATAAAAAAATTTTAAAAGATTTAAATTATTAAACCCAAAACCCTTAGAAGTCATTGACTTGCAGACTAGGAACATTGAAAGTTTGCATAAAATTTCAGATATGTCAGGAATATTACAACACCACCCAAATTATTGATAACAACATGCATAGATATGCTCCTATGCATAATAGGAAGAGTCCATTTTTTGCCTCAAGAAATGTAAATTATGTATGTTATAACTGCAATGGATTTGGGCATAAAAGTCATGAATGCGGGAATAGGAAAGTTCAGTCACATGGCAGTCGGTGTAGCAACTATGCTCAATATAAAAATGGGTATAGAACATATGAGAGACAAAGTGTTGTATGGAATAAAAGAAGAAGATGTTTTGTTCCTACAAGATCAAGTGGTGCACTGGTTTCTGTAGCTGGTTACAATAGCATGACTAGAAGAAGATGGTCAAACCGGTTTGATAGAAGGTCCTCTAGTCATATGTTTGGTTTGAACATTGTTAGCTTCTACAACAATGCTTCCAGTCATGAGGAAAAATATGGTAGAGAAAGGATCAATCGACAGAAGAAGGTAAGACCTACTCCCAAGATTGAAAAATAGGAAGAAGAATGAGACCAAGCAAGTATGGAAGGAGAAGGAAGAGAGCAGGATCATGATTGGCACAATGCATTCAATGCACAGGTGATGTCTCCTAGGGCCTAAAGGAGATGCAGAATCTCAAGGGGGGTAACACATTGACAATATTATTAACCCCCTTAGTGAAAACGACAAATGGAAGAACATGATGTTGGTGGGATAAAGGAAGGAAATTAGATGGCAAGTGTGTGTAGTTGTTGCCTTGGCTACACACCTATAGATAAGAGATGGATCATTGTTGCATGTGTTAATGGATGGATAATTTACAATTGGGATCAAAAGCAATTGACACAAGAAGACAAGAGTCAAAGAAAGATGCTTTGGTAGAGATGATGGACCGGGATAGGAAACCAGTATGTGCAGGTTATGCATGTCAATAAGGTCCGAGAATATTTCAATAACTCTGGTTGCATGGATTGAAGTGATCATGTCTCAGGTGGTATTGGAAAAAACTTGAAAGACATATGTTGGCTCGATAGTATATCTTATATGCATGCATCTTTATGGGGTAATTAGTTTGATTTTTGGCATGATAGAGATGTGGTATGGCATTGTGTACATCTAAGATCATGTCATAAGTTGTGGTGGATATAATGGAGCTGAAAAATCATTAGTTGATCACACATTCATAGCTCAACTGGTATAAGGTGCAGTTTGGAAAACTGGTTTAGAACCTGACAGGCAAAGATGACCTGAGATCTATGACTCAGGGGCAGTTCACACCCATGTTTTTTTATTTGTATCAGACTTGCTGGACATAGGTGGAGTGAAAGTTTCTATGGTTGTACTAGTATGATTGAGACTTTGGGATGTGCTCATTAGTCTGGGGTTGTGAGGTATTTCAATGTATATCCAATTTGTACTTTATTGAAATCACAACTAGACCACTGGGAGTGTTACCTGCAATAAGGGAGAGTTACCTGCATAGGAGGAGAACATATAGTTGGTATTGAAGAAGATACAATTGGTATCAGTTTCATCTTTAACACTTGGTATGAGAAATTTGGGGTCATAATAAATTCTGCATATTAAGGGGAGATGATGCAGTCTGACCGACAAGTAGGTTGTATTCACTGACACATGTTCCTACAATTGGTATCAGACTTGTATATGCAATTGGCATTAGGTTTGTATATACATTGGTGGTTGATAAATTAGTGTCAGATGGTGTCAGTGACCTCCCTCTCAAGTGTTGTTAGTTGAGAGGTTGCAGAGTATAGTGGTCAAAAGGAAAGATGCAACCAGTAGAAAGGGGGAGAAATAAATTGTGTAGTACCAATAGAAAAGGGGGAGGAAGAGCTTGAAGTATATCTGATGTCAAGACCCTTTACCATTGTTGTCAAAGGGGGAGAAATAATATGTAGTATATTGAATACTACATGTGTTGACATCAATTCCAAAGGAGGAGATTGTTGGCATTGTGTTGTCATTGATGTCAATCAGTATAGGATGGCAACCAGTGTGGGAGATTGATGAACAATGGTCTCATTTATGTCAACTAGCATAGTAGGTCACCAGTAAGGAAGAGAATGTCATCTAGGATAATGATCATTGGAGTCATTGGTACACAAGTTAGTGTTGGCTTGTGTTGAATACATAAGGACTGGAGACCTATATTGGATAACAACTAGTAAGTGATATGTTGGCAGTGCATTGTTGCCAAATGACAAGTGAGAAAGCAGGGTGAGCTAATGAAGAAGTGGAAACTGGTATGTTGTTGGATGTTTGGATATTAAAAAACATGACTCCCACCAGATAAAGATGCAGTCACCAGATGACAAGAAGACTCACAAAGAGTGTGCCCAACTAGATCATATGTGCCTATTTGAAGATATGCCTGCTCAAACAGGGAAGCCATATTGGTACAATGTGAGATGCAGATGAAAAGGATCCACTCCCACCTGTAAGTGGATATTATCTCCCATTATGCATGGAATGCATAATAGTCCTCTAAGATAAGACAAAATAGTAGAAGGTAGGTGATTAAAGACTCACACCAAATGAATTGGTGAAACATAGAGATGCCTTAGGTGCATGAAATCATAGATATGCACCAGATCACCTAGAGTTAGCTTGTTGTGCCACCAAGACAGAGAAGGAAGAGTAAAGAAGGGATGGGTTTGTCACTTTGACAAACCAGATAAGATGATCTCTAGGCTGATGAAGTTGAAGGCAAGGTTGAGAAATTACAGACAGAGAGAGCAACCAAATTGTAGATGCACATAGATGGAGACTAATCAACGTTGATGACATGGTATCATCAAGGTGTTAACAATAAGCATATCCACCAAAAGAGCATCAAAGTGCAAGTTTGAAGGTGAACTGATTATTGTATAATAGACAAGGTTAGATAGCTTGTAGGTATGAACCCAATTGTGTGGTTGGTTGGTGATCTTGTCTAAACCAACTTAGATGGCTTAGCAGAGATGGATGTAGACAAAGACACCATATGGAGTCCAAGTGCCAAACCAATGGACCGTGCATTGCCGATGAGGTAGGTGGTGATTGGTTGACATTAATGTTGATAGTGTGAATCATAGATAAGTTGCAGAAGGATAAGTTGTAGAATGATGTGGCTCAAAAATGATCAAAGGATAGAGATCTGATTTGGTGGCTTCATGATCAAGGGAGAGTGTCGAGGGGCTGATCTAGATAGGTGAACATAACCACGTGATCGCTTAATTGTGGTTGGAAAGTGCAGACCAACAAAGGTGTCATGTTTTCCAAATATGGCAAATGTGTTCTCGACACATCACAATTGGTAGAGTTTGATTGATTTGTTGTAGGTGGTTGATCTCTAGAAGGAGATATAATTGGATTTGGTTTGCCTCAAGTCCAATGAAGGAAGACTAGTGTGCTATAAGTTTGAATGTTGGTCATAGCGGGAAAACTCAGGTATAAATATGTTAATTCAAGACCAAAGGGGATTGATGATGCTACTAGAAGATTAAGTGTCAGATGTTGTAGAGTGGAGTGTGAAATAGAAACAAAGAGCCAACCAGTAAAAGAAATCAATGAAGGTCATATAGACTATATGTTGGAGGTGTAACCGATGAGAAGGTTTAATAAGGGTTTAACTGGTAAAACTGCAAGTATACATTAGTGAAGACAACCGGTGGTGGTAGAACCAATAGGAAGGTTGTTGAGAGTGAAGTGGTGGAGAGTGAGTGTTGAAAGATAGCTGATAGACCATAAGAAGAGCAAAAGGAGAAGAGATAGAGAGAACAGGGAACCGATAACCTATTGCAAAGACAGACAACTGGTAAAGTCTGAACCGGTGTATTTGCAATAGTAGGTGAATGTAAGAAGATAGAGAAAGTGAGAAGAAAAAGATAGGAGAGGACAAAAAACCAGCTAATAACACAATAGAGGTGAAGTGACAGAAGGAAGAGGAAGTGTCAACCGGTAAGCCATAGGAGAAGTGAAACTGGCAGGGTGAAGTGTATGTTGTGGCTACAAGATTCACTTGTACTCAGATTATTACTTTTGTATTTGATAATGTTCATTGTAGATCAGTGAGTTGGAGCTTAGTGTAGGCGTTGGTGCTCCTTGGGTTAGTGCCCTAAAAATATATTACCATTGTTCTCATTGTGAGGCTAGATTGGAGCAGTAGACTCCATCAACATTTCTCACCGAGGTTTTTCCCATGTTGGGTTTTCCTCATACGTCTAGTGTTATGTGATGTTTCTTTTATGCATGATTGCATTTGTGTAATCCTCTTATCTTACTGGTATGTTTACTTGGTGTTAGATTTGCTAACTGATACCCACACACTTAGGATTAAAAGGTTAGAATTTGGAAACCACTAATTCACCCCCTTCTTAGTGGCATCTTGTGTTCAACGGGAGGGTGTTAAACCTTTCATCTTTCGGCACCTCAAGGAGGTTTTCACTGTTAGATGTGTCCTTTTTTTTTCCTCTTGACTGATCTATTGTTGTCATGAAATGGTTTTTAGCACTAGGTCTTTTTCCTTGTTTTATTTCAATTTTGCGACAGGAAAGTTTGACATCCTCTTGACTGGAAGAAGCGTTGCTTGATTCATCAATGGAAGATATCTTAGGTGTTCTTGGTTCAATGGCATTAATATATACAACTAAGGCATGATTATTGTAAAAGATATCAAATTTAGCATTTTCGGGGTTTTTCAGTGTTTTCCCAATCAATCAGTTTTGGATGAAGCATAGGTAGGTCATAGTCTTCGTCATCGTTGGGTATTTAAATATTCATAACACGATAGTCATAATTTGGTGTTGGGTAGGTGATTTCATAGATATAACTCTCTTGAGGATAATCTCTCCCAAGTGCTCTCCAATTAGCTCTAACGAAGTCAAGATGGGTATTTTGTGATTCACTCTCAAGTGACTCATCAACTGACATTTGTCCCTCAAATGAATGAATTATATCAACACATACATCTTTGATACTGCAGGTTTCCTCTAGGTCAGTGCCATCAAATTCATTTGTGGCTTGAAGTTGACATACTTGTGCACATGGTGAAGATGATTCTGTTACTGTTTTATTTGCTCAATTTTGCCTTCTTTCAAACTCAGTTTCTTCTGGATTAATAGTCATTCCTGCTTGACTTTCCATTAATTCTTTTAGAGTTCTTCCATATCTTGGTGTTTCTTTCTCAATGTTTGACATAAATATAATATTTTGTTGTTCTATTGATGATTGATTAGTGACTATTTGTGTTCCCTATGTTGTCACTTCTTGATTCTTCTCATTCTCTTTTCTTTGTTGTCTTGCATATGCCTATTTTCTCCAAATCCTGATTTCTTGTTTCCTTCTTTCTAGCACTCTTCTCTATTTTATGGAAAGTGTGTCTTCACTTGTAACAACAGTTTGTTCCTCGTCACTTTCTTCACTTGATGCATTGGATAATGAATCTGGACCCAATTCACATTCATTTGAATCTGTCTCTGAATCATTGTTTAGAATCACACCACTATATCTGACAAGAATGCTATATGGTGAGAATAGTTCTTTGATTTTCACCATCTATTCTTTTATTATTTCTGAAATATCTTCATCAGGTTCCATGCTTGCTTGTACTCTTTGGACTTGTTTGTAAGATTCTTCTTCTCTTTTGATAGCAAGCTCTTCATGTTGTCTCTCATAGTCTTCTTGTTTCTACTTCCTGCTTATTGTTTCTATTGCTTGATGTAGCCTTTCTTGCCATGGTTCTTCTTTAGGAATTTCCTTCTTTCTCCATTTGGGATGTTGATAATTGTGCTGCTTTTGTTCTAATTTAGGATACCCAAGTCCGGATTTATCTTCCTTAGATTGTGTGTGAGGACAAATGGGTTCTAAAATGCCTTCCTGGTGCTTTCCAATTGGTCCTTTTCCTTCATATCCCATCCTTTGCATGATTTTGTAACCTTTTCCATATTGCTCTATGGGAATAATGACTTCTGCAACTATTGCTATAGTTTCTTTCTCATCTTTGTACAACTAGCTAAGAATGTCCTTGTCTTCGGTTTCCTCTGAAAGTGCTCCAACTGTAACAAATTCTCCATCAAACATTTCAATTGATTTTTTTTGGGATCTATGGTTGTGCATTTGTAGGTTTTCCATATGATTTAGGTGAAAGTGGTAAAGAGTACTTGCCCATTCTTTCATCATTTAATTTGAGCTTTTTCTCAAATTTTTGTCATAATATCTCTTCTCTATTATGTGGAACCATTGCATCTTGTGTTGGTTTTAGATTATTGCAATATCAGCTGGAGTCTAATGATATAGTGATTTCTTGTCCATTATGATGAAACTTAACACATTGATGGTATGCAAAAGAAACTTCTTGAATATCATGAATTCATGGTCTTTCCAAAGAATATTATAAGATAGATTCAAATATAGAACCTGACACAATGTATCTCTTTCTACTGATCCCATTTTGATTGGAAACACCATAGTCCCTTTAGAAGAATGCTCTTCCTCATCGTAAGCCTTGATAGTTATTTTCTTCTTCGGGTCCACTACATTCTCTGAATATCCCAAAGTCTTTATTAAACTTAATGCACAAATATTCAAGCCATCTCCATCATCTATGAGTACGTGTTTGACACAAGTTGTATGAATAGAGACTTTGATATGTAAGGGATCATTTTGAGGGTGTTGTAAGGATGCATTATCATTTTCAGAAAAAAAGATAAACGATGAGGGGCTATGAGGTGTCCCACCATGTTTGGAATTGATCTACATCTAGGTCTTTTGAGACCATTGTTTCTGCTAGAGCTCTCCCCAATATTTCCTTATGCATAGGTGAAACTCTTAGGAGCTCCAAAATTGATATTTGGGTGGGTATCTTTTGTAATTGTTCCACTAAGTTGTATTGTCTCGAAGTGGATGTTGATTCATTTGTTCTACCTAGAAATGTAACCTTTTCTTTGCTTCTAGTGATGGCATTGATCAATTCTGAAGGTGTTTTGTCTTTGACAATGATGACATTTACCATATCATCATATGTGTATGTATAGTTTACCTTGGCTTTGTTAGGATAACCAGTGAACAACAGAGAGGGGGGGTGAATCGGTTGTTAACAGATTATGAAACTTTAGCACATAAAACCTCTTACTGGAATGCATAAACCAAATACCAGAATAGAAAATATATCAATTAAGCATAAACATAAATCATAAACAAATACCATGCATCCACTACACATAACACCAAGACTTGTACATGGAAAACTCAGTAAAGGGAAAAACCACAGTGGGAAGCCTACCCATAGTTAGATGATACTTTTGTAGTAAGTATGTGATTACAATAAGGGCCCTGCACATGCAAGAAGGCCAACAACCTAGACCGTACTGCTCATCACAAAGGAGTGTCACTAACTACAAAATATCTTCAGACTATAATCTAGAAATAAGAGTTAACTGCAAGAATAGAACCTCCTATGCCTGAGTATAGTTTTGGTTAAGCTCAATTATAGAGGTCTTAAACCTCTTACACAAACCCAATTTGATCACCTATGATCAACCAAAACCTCTGCATATGATTAAAACTTTTTTCGCATATAGATAATCCCATACCCCATGAACACGATCTATAAATGAGATCTTACATCATATTTATACCAACCCGGGACCTAAACAATTAGGTCAACCACCTAAAAGATAATACAATAAATCCATTACATAAACTTGTAAACTAATGATAACACAAGTCCGCCTAAGATCGAAACAACATTAACCAAATAATAAATCCAATCGGTAATGCATTGGGAGCATCTTCCAACACATTACATTAACTGGCCCATAACCTAACAGAATGGTACTGGACCTAAAATAGGTCACCATAAGCCAAATGCAACACCAACAATCAATTGGAACATAAACATGATAACCACTAGCATCCTGAGAACCTTCTAGAAGCCACACCAACACCACTTATCAAATCCATCAAAAGATCTTCAACAAAGCTCTGCCGATAAAACCCTTACCAGTAACCAAAAGGCTTACTAGAACATATGATAGCTTCTGGATCACCAAATCTTGAACCAATTGAATGTGATACACACATGAATGACTGAGCCAAAATAATTCTACCAAACTAAACATACCAGAGAATACCGGAGATGATCTCCAGATCAACATCACAATCCAACCACTCTATCGGAACCCTGTAGACAACCAAACAAGCTAGTGTTGACATCAATGACAAACATCAATGCAACACATAATCACTTCCTCCAAATTGCTAACAATCTGCCCCTTTGGCATTGATGGCAACACTAGATGTGAAAAACATCCAAATGCCAAGAAATGCCAAACAAGTCTCCCCCAATGGAAGACATCCAATAAATGATATATCAATGAAGTTCTAAACCAATTAACCATTCATAGACCACACTCTCCCTATGACTAATATCTCTGTTAAGCTCTATTTTTCATATGTATATCTCTCCCCCTTTGACATCAATGCCATAAATCTGACATAAACATCAAAGAAAAACCATAGATCCTCTGAACCACATAGATGAATACTTTCCCTGAGTAGTAGCACCAACTCATCAATCCGGAATGAAAAATAGTTCAGATAATACATACCGGAATAATGCCAATCAACATCACTTAAGCCTCTATCGGAGGGCCAAAGACCCCCAGTCTGTCTCTAAAGTACTCAAATGATTCCTTGGGAAAAGGTTTAGTTAAGATATATAGAATCTTCTCTTTAGTGTTCACATAAACCAATCCGACTTCATTTGCTTCCACCTTTTCCTTCAAAAATTTATACATGATTGATATATGCTTTGTCTTTGAATGAAATATCAGATTCTTTGAATTGTCAATAGCAATAGAGTTATCACAATGAATAACTACTGGTTCATCACAATCTACCCTTATATCATTCAACATTTTCTTCATCCATATAACTTGTGTACAACTAGTAGAAGCAACAACATACTTAGCTTCAGCACTAGATAAAGAAGTACATGATTGTTTCTTGCTGATCCATGAAACAAGTTTCTTTCCAAGAAAGAAAGCTCCACTGGATGTGCATCCACCACCCTGATCAAATATTGAGCATTTGATTTTCAATCCCATCTTAGTCTCAACCATAGCTTTGAATATATTGAACTTTTCAAAGGCTTCCGATTTCTCCCTTAGAAAAGTAACCCACATCATTCTAGAATAGTCATCAATGATTAGCATGAAATATCTATCACCCTAAAAACTTCTTATTCTAGTAAGACCACACAAATTAGTATGAATAAGATCAATAACATCATTAGATTTGTCTTGTATACTCTTAAACTAAGTTCTGACTTGCTTACCCATTTGACATTCCTTACATACCAGATTATGAGGCTTCACAGTCTTAGGTATATCTCTAGCTACCTTAGTTGAATTGATCTTTACAATGCAATCAAAATTCACACAAGACAACCTCTTATGCCATATCCAACTCTCATCAATATGTGCAATCAAACATGTCTTCTCATTGGAGTTTAAATGCAAGATGTTACCTCTAGTTTGAGTATCGGTTGCAATCTCCAATCCAGATCTATTGATGATTTTGCATTTTCCATCCTTGAACTATAATTGAAATCCCTTATCCACCAACTGTCCTACACTCAAAATATTATGCCTTAAACCTTCTACATAATAAACAATATCATTGTTATGCTTACCATCAAATGAAATAGTTCCTCTTCCTCTGATCATGCATGCTTTGCAATATCCAAATTTGACTAGACCACCATCAAATTCTTGCAATGATAGGAATTTCCTTTTATCTCCGGTCATATGATGTGAACATCCACTGTCTATTACCCATTCATCCTTGTCTTCAACTTTAGCAGCAAGGGCCTTCTCTTCATTTTGAATGATAGGTTTTAGAACATCTTCCTTGATAGCTAAGATTACCCATTACTAGATCTACTAGCTAAATCTTTTGTCAGTTCATCATCAGAATCATCACTTACACCTTCCTCATTAGCATAGTAGCATGATTTGTCTTTGTTCCTCCTGTACTTATGCTTGTTCTGATATTCATGGTTAGGCTTAAAATATCTTCTAGCTTTCTCTTCAAATCTTGAATTCCTCTTAGGACATCTAGATACAAAATGACCTATCTTATTACATGAAAAACATTTAAAAGGTGATTTTCCTTCATACATACTTCCTAACAGACCTTTAGGTACTCTTCTAGAAAATAGTGCTTCAAGTTGCTCCAGCTCTTGATCTTCTTTCTTCATATCCTCCATTTCCTTTGCATACAATGCTTTCTAGTCCTTCTTGCCGGTTGATGATGTAGATGCATTGAAAGAAGATTCATCCTTTGCAACTCCTTGAGGACCAAATTCTTTAAGCTCAAAAACAGATAATTTTCCAACCAAAATATCCATATTGACAGAAGTGTTAGACATTGTTCTTAGCTTATTGATTGTAGTAGCCTTCATCTTGCAAGCTTGTGGAAAAGCTCTCAATACTTTACAAACAATATCATCTTCACTTGGAGATCCACCACAACATTGAATTCCCAAGACAATTTCATTAACTCTTTCCATAAAAGAAACAATTCTTTCATCTTCCTCCATTCTCAGGTTCTCAGACCTCACCTGATAACCATCAAGTTTAGCAATTTTAATAGTAGGGTCACCTTCATTTAGAGCTTCCAACTTATCCCATGTAGCTTTTGCAGTTGATTTGTCTATTAATCCCATTACCTGTTGATTTGAAAGGGCACTCAAAAGGGATTCTCTAGCTCTACAGTCATTTTCAATGTTCTTATCCAAGTCTATTGGAGGAGGATTTCCAGATGATGGATCATACGGAGTATAGCCTTTCTTAGTGATCTCCCAAATATATTTGCTAAGATATCTCAGATGAGTCTTCATCTGAAGCTTTCATACTCTGTAATTTATTCGTTCAAGCCTAGGGCTATCCTTTTGGTAAGAAAATGAAGTTGAATGATTACTCGCCATAAGATATTCCTCAAGTGGTTAAGCTTTTGTAGAGAACACCAAGCTCTGATACCAATTGTTAGGATAACCAGTGAACAACTGAGAGGGGGGGTGAATCAGTCTTTAACAGATTATGAAACTTTAAGCACACATAACCTTTTACCGAAATGCATAAACATACCAGAATAGCAGATATATCAATTAAGAATAAACATAAATCATAAACCAAATACCATGCATGCACTAAACATAACACCAAGATTTGTACGTGGAAAACCAGGTAAAGGGAAAAACCACAGTGGGAAGCCTACCCACAGTCAGATGATACTTCTATAGTAAGTAGTGATTACAATAAGGGGCCTACACATGCAGGAAGGCCAACAACCTAGAGCACACTGCTCATCACAAAGGAGCCTCACTAACTACAAAATATCTTTGGACTTCAATCTAGAAATAAGAGTGAACTGCAAGAATAACATATCCTATGCCTGAGTATAGTTCTAGTTAAGCTTAATGCCAGAGACCTTAAACCTGTTACACAAACCTAATTCAATCACCTATGATCGATCAAAACCTCTGCATATGATTACAACTTTCTTCGCACACAGATAATCCCATAACCCATGACCACAATCTACAAAAGAGATCTTACATCATATTTATACCAACCTGAGACCTAAACAATTAGGTTTGGCCACCTAAAAGATAATACAATAAATCCATTACATAAACTCATAAACCAATGATAGCACAAGTTGGCCTAAGACCGAAACAACATTTACCAAATAATAAATCCAACTAGTAATGCATCAAGAGCATCCACCAATACATTACATAAATCAGTCCATAACCTAACAGAATAGCACCGAACCTAAAATAGGTCACTATAAGCCAAATGCAACACCATCGATCAATTGGAACATGAACATTATAACCATTAGCATCCTGAGAACCTTCTAGAAGCCACACCAACACCACTTATCAAATCCATTAAAATATCTTCAACAAAGATGTGCCTGTAAATCCCTTATCGGTAACCAAAATTCTTACTAGAATATATGATAGCTTCCAGATCACCAAATCCCGAACCAACTGAATGTGACACACACATGAATTATCAAACCAAACGAATTCCACCAAAATGAACATACCAGAGAATACCAGAGATGATTTCCATATCAACATCATAATCCAACCACTCTACCAGAACTCGGTAGGCAACCAAACAAGCTAGTGTTGAAATCAATGACAAACATCAATGCAACACATAATCAATTCTTCCAAATTGCCAATAGGATTTTCCCTTGTCATCCTTTGGTTTATATTGTTCACCTTTTTCATAATTTGGGAGTGGAGTTTTGAATACTAGATACGATTCATTCATTTTATGGTCATCCACTATGATAGTTTCATTATCAATTAAGTCTGGAATAAGGTGCTTTAATCTTTGACAATCATTGGTTTGGTGTCCTTTGTTTTGATGATAGTTGCAAAATTGATTGTCATTCCACCAACTCTATTTGATTTGAGGCTCATAATTTCTTGCTTTTGGTAAAGTAATCAATTTATTTGCAAGAAGAGTCTTCAAAGCTGATTCCAATGGTTCCCCAATATTTGTAAATTTCCTGTGGGGATTGGAGAAGAAAGACTTGGATTTATTGTTATCTTGATTGTTATTGTTTGGTGCTTGGCTTGATAAATTAAAGATTGGTTGTTGTTTCGCACCATTGTTATCATCATTTCCTCCATTGGTAATGTTTCTATTCTTAGACCCAAATTTAGCTTTTTCATTGTTACTGTTACCATTGTTGTTGTTGTTGTTGTGATTGTTGTTATAGGAATTATTGTAGAGTTTTAACTCTCCCTTCTTTACCATTGCATCTTTTATCTTAAGACCATTTTCAATCATTTTTGTGAGATTAGGAGGAGATTGCAGTTTGATTCTATAACTCATTTCACTGGTAAGGTTGTCAATGAATATGCCCATTCTCTCTTGATCTAGTACATCTCTTGGATACCTATTCAATAGTTGTCTCCATCATTGTAGAAAAACCATGAAAGGCTCACCATTATTTTGTTTGATATTGCATAGGTCTAGCATTGTTATCACATTTTTTATATTGTAGAAATATTGTGAGATGAATCTGTTCACAATTTCTTAAAAATATTTAATCCCAGATGGTAATCTTGAGAACCATTCCATTGATTGTCTGCTTAAACTTCTAGGAAATAAATGCATCAAGTAAGTTTCATTGTGTGCAAACTCCATACTCATAGTGCAAATTCCTAATATGATCTTGAGGATCAGATTTCCCATCATATTTATCATATTTAGGGATTTCATAGTGTTGTGGGAATGGTATCATGTTTAAATTTTTGTCAAAAGGATATGGACATATATCCTCCAATGAATATTTCTTGGAACTCGTCACACTCTGCATATCCTATATTTGTTGTTGCAAATTTTGCATTTGTTGAGTGAGAGTTAATAGAGGATTATCAACATGGATTCTCCTTGTATCCTCATTAGTTCCTCTATCACTACACTCTCTTCTTGTTTCATGTTGGTTACTTGTATCATCATGGTTTGTTCTTGTTATATCTCCACTTTTTTCTTCATGGTTTACTCGGTTTACGTCATTGTCATTGAGATCATCACTTTTTTTTATTATGACTTGTTTCTGCATCTTGTTTCAGACTTTCCGTGTTAAAACCTTGTGGCAATTTTTCTCCTGATTTTGCCAACATTAGGATATACTTTTGCTTTTGTTTTTCCAAGAGTTTTTCTATTAGTTTGTCAAATCGGGAATCTTGTTCAAGGTCTCTAATGGTGTTATTGATTGATTCTTCATCAACATCTTTGTATCCAAATGTTTGAAATATTGAATTGTCCTCTTCTATTTGTTTTTGTTGTCTTCTCAATTGCTCGTGTTGAGCTCTAGTCCGAACTAGCATATGATTGATTTCAAACTTCCCAAGTTTTTTATTTTCAAGATGCAACTCAATAGGTGATCATTGGCTTAAGAAGATAAGCTAAATTAATTTTACCATCCCTATTAGTTCATTGTGATAAGGCATCTTTTTGTTGAAAAGGACGTACTTGTAAAGTTTCTTCGTCAAACTCTATTCCATAACCACATAAATAGTTACGAAAATGATGTAGGAATGTTCTATGTTTCAAACAAATTTTGTGATTGAAGTATAAGAATCTCCTCTTCTTCAAGATAGCCTTCCAACTTGGTTTTCTTTTCTTGAGGTGATATCTAAAAGTCATATAAGCATCTAATGATTTTCACGTTGTTTGATTCCATAGTGAGTGTAATTTTGATTTTGATATAACCTAGGTCCAAATAGGAATGATATATCCAATATAATGAACAAAGGTTGATATGATCTAGTTTCGTGATAAAGGATTTGATGTATCCTAATAACTAATGGTGATATCAATTTTGCACTTGAGATGGTTGAATCAATAACTTGTTGAATGTTTACGCTTATAAAAACCTTTGGAAATAACCTATTTGATTGATAAACTTGATTGTTTGACTAGTTTGAAAATCTATGCCAATTGAAAATGAATCTCCTCGAAAAAGGGTATCTAAAATTGATATTGAAAACTTGAACTAGTATGAGGAAATGCTCACTATTGCAAATGTGCTAAATTGTTGAATAAAAGTGTTGTCCTGCGCAACAAATACATTGTTCTGTTGAGTAAAAGTGTTGCTTTGTAGTTATAAAAGCATGATCCTAGGATGTGAATGCACTATTTTGGTTGCAAAAGTGTTGTCTCTTTAAACAAATGTGTGATCCTATAGTTCAAATGCACTATACTATTGAGCAAAAGCACTTCTCTATGCTTCAAAAACATGATTTTCACTGTGTTGAATTTTGCAGTTTCCCAACAAGTTGTCTGATTTTTTACTCATTTTAAGATGATGATTTTTTCAAGTTTTTGAACATTTTTAGATCATTTTGTAGACACAAAAGACACAATGTTTGGAAAATAAAAATGCACAAGCAAGCACAAGTCCTATGGCAGGCTGGGACAATAATTGTTGAATCTCATATGGGGTTTCCCCCAAGGCTATCCTATTCAAAGCAGATATCTAGGTGCTTGACCCCACTAGATCCACCCTCGACACTCACTTCTCTGAGGTAGCCAAACACTAGTTTCCATGAAAAATCCCCATGGCAAACTACATTTCTCCACTAAGAACCGTATGTGTGTGAGCCGCTTCAGAGGTCCGACCTCCTGCGCCAACAATTAGAAGGATTTTAGTAAGGTCTTCTAGTCATGTTTCCATACATGCGACACTTTACACTCTATAAATACAGAAGGTTCCCAGCCTATAGAAGTTGCACTCCATAGGGTTTATGGGGAAACATAGTGTTGGTATGGACTAATTAGCACATGTTGCCCATGACTTTCATCATAGACACGATTTATTTAAAGTGGATTAAAAGGATTTAGTATTATCCCATTTCTACTTGGGTCATTCCCCTCTCATTGGCCTCCTCAAGGCAGCTTGGGAAGGCAGGCCCTCTAAAGGTAAGACATAAGATAAAAGCAAGTCTAGCTTTCTAATCACCATATTAGGGTGAGAGCATACTCACCTACTCCTTTTAAAAAAACATGGTAGACAATGATTGTTTTTAACCTTTAGATTATCTATGTGTAACTACCTTACTGAAAACACATGATGCAAGTTGCATGTTGTTTATTAACCCCTTAGTTAAGCTAGATGAAAGATGTATGATCCTTTACTTTCCAAAAAAAACTCCTAGTTAAACTATGTGAGAAAATGCATCAAAATTGCTCAAGATAAAACCTGCATGCACACAAGTCAGTAGTTTACAAGAAAATTAGTCTTGGACAGTCGAACCTGCAAAGATTTTGTTAGCTAACAAATTGTTAAATTTCAAATTTTGCAGAGAATGAAAATGAAAATGCAAAAACAACAAAAGTGTTATCTTGTAAAATGAAAGTGCTACCCTGCAAAACAAAAACATTAGTTTGTGTTGTGAAAGTGCTAACCTACGTAATAAATGCGTGATTTCACAAGTATAATCACTAACCTGACCAATAAAAGCACCAACCTATGAATTAAAAGCATTAAACTTAATGATAAAAATGCTAACCTAAATGATAAAAATGCTAACCTACTCACCTATGCAACAAAAGCACTAAACTGAATGCTAAAAGCACTATCAAATTTCACATAGGCATGAAAGTGGTTTTCAAATGTGTTAAATCATTCAGTTATAATAAGAATTAGACAAGATATTAGAAAGAGACGTGTGAGGCCTGAGCCCCACGGTGGGTGCCAAAAATGTATCAACTTAAGTTTTCACCTCAAAAGTAACCTACAACTTGTTAGTCCATCATGAAAATATAAAACTACAGGGAAATTAAGTTTCAACCTATGAAACAACATGAAATAAAGAAAATAAAATGATTATACCTTCATGGATTATATCTCATTGTGTCCTAACCCCATTGTTTTTGGTTTCATATGATATTCTCTTAGACAAGCACTGGTAGCTTCCAAGATGGCAAGTGTAGAATGGAGTGATAGATGATATGATATGCAAAAAGATATGCTATGAAAATGATTTATGCTAATTTTCTCAAAAACTCTAAAATGCCTAGACAAATGAACTCATAGATGCAAATATTAAGACTCCTAGTTAACTATAAGATTAGCTATTAGTTTCAAAAATGTCTTAGGAGATCTCTATTTATAGATTTTTGAGTGCATAATCTTGGGTGGCAGAGATCAACAGTCATGATTAAATCTTCCTTTTTGGATGGCTATGGAATAAGAGGTTGAGATGTGAGAGATAAAGCTGGAAGATGTTCCTCCTACACCTATAGGATGGAAGAAAAGATGGAAGGAGAAGCCAAGTGTCAAAAGGCTCACCTTGACTGAGGGAAAGACTAAGAAAATATAAGATACTCGGAGAAAATTTAGGGTTATGAGGACAAGTGGACTCAACTCCCTCCAAAGATGTAGGAAGGCTGGAGAAAATATAGGGAAGTTGAGAAATGTGTGTACGTACACATTATTTGATTTATGATTTGAAAGTTGAAGATAAATGATGTATTAATATTTAAAAATATTAATATCTTTAGCCACATGATTGATGAGTTGGCAAAAGAGGAAGTGATGTGGAGATTAGATGAGTTGGAAAAGGAGATTAAATAATTAAGAGATTATTTAATTGATGAGATGATATGATAGTGGATGGGAGATAACTAAATATTAGATATTTAATTAATTGGTTTAGAAGAAAGGGATATAAATGAATTAATTAATTAAATATTTCAACTTGATTAATTAATAGAATAATATTAAAGAGTAATGAATTAAATAAATTAATCTTTTCAAATTAATTATTTAATAGAAAAATAATCATTAAATAAATATAAAATATTTATTTAATTGCTCATAGCCAATTTTATGTCTATACACATATAATCAAAATACTATTTTTCTTAATTATCATTACATTAGGGAGATATAGGAATTTGATAGATCTATGCCTAATGGACCAAGATTTTGATCAGATTCCAAGCCTCCAACATGGGGCTCTTCATTCCCTAAGATTGAATTGTAAAAGATTAGGGTACAATGGTGAATTATTGAAGCAACTATGCATAAAATTTGAGCTACAGTCATCGTACGAAACCCCAAACCTAGATATGAGCAAAGGAATATGATTCAAATCCATGCCTTGACCTTTGGCTTGCATTGTCGGGACCATGGTGGTGGTCGCTTTGTCTTCCTAACTTTTCGATATCTAAAGGGGAGTTCCTATTCATCTGTATGAATCTTTTCATTCATTCAAAATGTAGTTGTGTACCTATTCCTTTAATGAAGTTTTGTTTGTCTTCGCAAGGAATTAGGGTTTCTGTTGGCAACGACAAGAAGGAAAACTGAGAGGGGGGGTGAATCAGTTTTCACCGAATTAAGACAATTAAGTATAATCTCAAATCTGATCAACTGCAACAAAAATAAAGATAACAACAATAATAGAAACACACATAACACCAATATTTTTGATGTGGAAAACTAGGTTAAGGGAAAAACCATGGTGGGAACATACCCATAATAAGATAATACTCTGCAGTAGTATGTGAAAATATTAAAATGGGGAATGCACATGCATTCAAGAACACTGCCTAGAGCTCACTACTCAAATTACAATGAGCTGAAAGTCTCCAACCCTTAGAGAAGGTTCACTACCTTACAAAAAGATTCAAACTTCAATCTGGAAAAAATGAACTACAAAAATAGCATCTGCTAATGCCTGATGACAGTTCTGGTTAAGCTCCAATGTCTTTCCTTCACCAACCTTTGCTCAACACACCATACCAAAGGATGGTTTCTCTTTTTCACACATACACCACTCTCTGATAATGCAGACTCAACACCATAATACCTAATTACATAAATATTACACCCATTTATATAGATCAGCAACCTTGACTACGAGGTCTGCCAAACCCATAACACTTAATTACAAAATTACATCACATGATACATAAATTAACCATCGAACTAATACAATGACATAGATAGCATATCATGGACCTAAATCAAATCTCCAAATACTCATCACCACCAAAAATTGCACCAAGACCAACCGCAACACATTACACCACCAAAATACCGCATAACACAAAGAATATCACCGGAGCATGAAAATCATCAAAAACTCACACAATAATCGATGCGGACCACCAAGACAAATAGAACATGATTAGGAAACACCAAAAAGAACATTTGAATCATCCACAATAGTTGCACTAATACTAGTTATGCAAATCTTCATCAATCTACATGTTAACGTCCAAGAACACTCAACAACAACAGCTCGAATAAGAAAGATAGCTTCCAGAGCACCAAATCATGAACCACTTGAAATGAAGATATATACAAACATCAAAAATATTCTCCCAAATTTGCAACACAAGATATGATCATACCGAATCTCACCAGATAAAAAACCAAGACTCTACCAGCCACTGAATAAAAAGACAAAAATCTCAAATACAATCAACGAATCAAGTGATATGATTAGGAAGACTTCCAAATAACTAAAACCAATTCTCCGAAACACCAAAACACAGGAATATGTTGACATCAATGACAAAAACATATCCTAGAAGCAAAAATGTCTAACAATCTCCCCCTTTTGCATTGATGGCAATATATTAATGTGAAAAACAATAAATGCAAAGGAATGAATCAATCTCAGCAAAATGGAATAGGCTCCCCCTAAGATCATGCACACAAAGCTCCTAAGATAAAGCATTTTTTCACATGCTTCTCTCTCCCTTTGATAGAAATGCCAAAGAAATAAATTGATCAAGCTCTCTCCCCACTAGAAAGAACAATATCTCCCTTTTAGAATAAATTCACAACTCTAAAACAACTCACTAACTACTCTAGCAGATTAGCAACAACAAATCATCAACCTAGATAAAGAGATAAAATTGTGAAATCCATCAGATTGATGCATCTCAATGCACCTAGTTCTCATTACGAGGGGAAGAGACCCCTAATTTGTCTCTCAAATACACAAATGTGTCTGCAGGCAAAGGCTTAGTGAAAATATCTTAAATTTGATCTTTTGTAGATATATACTCCAGTTTTACTTCTTCATCACTAACTTTCTCCCTCAAGAAATGATACTTAATTGATATATGCTTAGTTTTAGAATGAAGTACCAGATTCTTGGAAATATTAATAGCACTTGAGTTATCACAATAAATAATAGTAGGCTCATCATACAAAACTCTAATGTCTTTCAATATCCATTTCATCCAAACTACCTGATTACAATTTGTAGCAACAATAATGTATTCAACTTCAGTAGTAGATAGAGATATAACATCTTCTTTCTTGCTTTCCCATGACACCAACTTCTTCCCCAAAAAGAAATCTCCACTAGTAGTGCTCTTCTGGTCATCTACATCACCTACCCAATCAGCATCAATATAGGAAAATAATGTAAAATCATCATTCTTCAGATACCATAGTCCATAGTCAATAGTTCCCTTCAATTATCTGTAAATTCTTTTAACAACAGTAACATGAGTCTCTTTAGGATCAGCTTGAAATCTTGCACAAAGACACACAACATGCATAATATCTAGTCTAGTCTGAGTCAGGTAAACAGTCCATGAACCATAGATCTATACAAGGTCTAATTCACTTTCTTAGATTCATCATTCTTAGATGTAATTTGCATCCAGTCACCATAGGAGTTCAAACAAGTTTAGAATCATCTAACCCAAATTTCTTCAATAATTCCTTCACATACTTAGATTGAAAAATGAAAATACCTTTACTGGCTTGAGTAATTTGCAATCCTAAGAATAATTTCATCTCACATACCATAAACATCCAAATTCCTTTTGCATATTATCAACAAACTTCATACTCAAGTCATCATCTCCTCCTTTGTCAAATCTTAGATATTTTAGCTTCAATCCTATCTCAGTCTCCACCTTTTCTTTGAATGTCTTTAATTTCTCCAATGCTTCTGATTTCTCCCTTAGAAAAGTCACCCACATCATTCTAGAGTAATTATTAATCAGCACCATTAAATACATGTCACCCTACATGCTTCTCCCTCTAGTAGGACCACACAAGTCAGTATGCACAAGATCTAACAATCCATTAGATGTATACAATTTTCTTTTAAATGATGTTCTTGTTTTCTTCCCCAACTGACATTCTTTACATATCGGATTAGAGGGCTTCACAATCTTAGGAAGATCTCTAATAGCTTGAATAGAACTTATCCTTATCATACAGTCAAAGTTAACATGACACATCCTTCTATGCTACAACCATTTTTCATCTATCTGAGCAATCAAACAACTTTTCTTGTTGACATTCAGGTGAAAGATATTACCTTTATTTTTAGTCCTTGTTGCAATCTCTACACCAAAGGCATTCAAAAATCTTGCATTTTCCATTCTTGAATTGCAAATTATATCCCTTGTCAGCCATCTGTCCAACACTCAGAAGATTATGGTTTAATCCCTCAACATATAAGACATCATCAGTGTTATTCCCACCATCAAAAGATATAGAACCTCTACCACGAATCACACAAGCTTTATCATCTCCAAATATTACTATGCCACCATCATACTTTTCTATACTCACAAATTTACTTTATCACCTATCATATGATGTGAACAACCATTGTTAATTACCAATTCATCTCTCTTCAATCTTAGCATCCAAAGCTTTATCCTCAACAATGCAGCTTGTAGGATTCACTGGTACCAGATCATATTCTTTGATAGCAATAAAAACACACTCATCTCCGGATTTACCATTATTTGATTCTTCATCTGTCACATATTCATCAGTAGCATAATAGCATCTCTTCTGATTTTTGTACTTCTATTAGGGCTTGTAAGGCTTGTCATATTTATTAGGCTTCTCATATTTATTATTTTTATCAAATTTGTCATGTCTTTCATGCTTATCATATCTAGACATTCTTTTGGGACACCTAGAAGCAAAATGTCCTATCTTATTACAAGAGAAACATTTCAAAGGTAAATTTCCATCATATTTATTGGCTCCCTTAGGAAATCTCCAAGCAATAAGTGCTCCAAGATCATCCAACTCCCTCTCCTGCTCTTCCATCTCTCTCATTTCTCTTTCATATCTTGAAATCCTAGATGAACTCTCTCCCAGATCATACAGTTGCTTCTTGGATACAGAGGCTTTAAATGCAATCTTAATTGTACCATGTGATTCTCCAAACTTGCTCAACTCAAATGCAGCCAGCTTACCAACCAACATATCTCTTGTCACAGTAGTCACATTCTGAATCTCATCAATAGCAAAAAATTTAGCTTTATAAGAAGAAGACAAAGATCTCAATACCTTAGCAACAATCTCATCTTCCTCAAGAGTTCCACCTACACATCTAATGTTCATAACAAGCTCATTCACCTTAGCCATAAAGGTAGTTATGTTCTCATCTTATCCCATCTTTAATGTTTCATATTTTCCCTTCAAACTGTATAGCTTAGCAACTTTAACTTATGCATCTCCTTATGGTGGGAGCTAGGGTTTTAGGGGAGGATGACGAAGGAGAGAAAGATGCAGATGGGGGTTCGGCATGGTTGGTGCTTCCCCTATTTCTCCCTCCTTTATATGGTGGAGTGGCAACAACCTATCTCTAGGTTGGGTTTGTTGCTTTGGTGGATGGGTTACGCCACGGGTTGGGCTTTCTTTGCCGACCCTTTACAAAGAATGCTAGGGGCATGGAAGATAGCGTTTGGAGGGGTTTGGCACTGTGGTTCTTCCATTTTTTGTCAGATGGTGTGTCTTGGGGCAGGGGTATTTCAGCCCTTGCTACCAGGTCCATATCCTCCAAGGCCATATTGGATTTTTTGCTTAAGATGGTTGTTGGTGCTGACTTTGTGGCTTGGAGTTGGATGATTTGGGACCCAGGTGGTGTCTGCGTTGGAAGGCCTTTCTCTCTTCTTTTGAAGTCCTTGTGTGCTCTTGTGGGCTTGGAATTTTATGATTTTGGAAGATTTTTTGCCTGGATTGTGTGCTCTTCTTATTCTTTTACAGGGCTCTTTCTTCCTACCCCTTCCCTTCTACCTCTGCTCCTTAGATCTGTGGTGGAGGCTTTTTCTGTGTTGGTTGTGCCTTACTTGTCTATCTCTAGTCCAAGCTGACAGTTCTATTTTTGGCCAGACTCCTTGTTATGGGGGTTATTTGGTCCATGGTTTTTGGATACAATGGTGGTCCTCCTGAAGTGTGGAGGTTCTTTCTTGCTCCCAAGTTGCTCACTTTCTATTTGGGTTGCATCTTTTAGTTTCTCATAGCCTGCCATATTGAGGTGGGTCATTCTTCTATAGAGGGGGGGAGTTGTTGGTTGGTTGCTGTTAGATGGAAATTTCTAGGAGTCAGTTGGTTGTTCGATGCTCTCTCCATACCTTTGTGCTTTTGGCTCTTTTCTCCTACATAGGTAGAGATATGGGAGGTTCCCTCCTGCTTGGAGCTGAATCGCTGTTTGTATATCATTCAACTTACACTTTCGGGGTTTTTAGGTTATGGGTGCCTGTCAAAAAACATTTTTAAGGACCTCATAATCTTGATGGTTGGGTATGCACTTTGTATTGTTCTTCATCCTCTGATCCCTATTAAGGTGGTGATTATGGAGAGATTTTGGATTGCTACCATGTTCTTTCTTTTCTTGGTTGACGAAGGCAGTAAAAGCCCTCCTCTGTTAGTTATTTTTTTGTCTAGCCAAGTGTTTACTACAAATTTTAAAGGGCACAACTTGGTGTTTTCTAGTTTTTGTTTTTGGTTAAGGGGTGTTGGTCTTGGAAGCCTAATTTCAGGTTGTGGAAGCTTGGTTAAAACTCTTTTCTATGGTTGTGGGTGCCTATCAAAACCCTTAGTGTCTTTCAGGTTGTGGGAGCCAGTCAAAACCCTTAGAGTCTTGTCTCTTTGCTCAAGTCCAGCCTGATATGTATTATTTTTTGTTGTCCTTTGGTTGGTGTTTCACTAGTGGTTGGTTGTAGGGAATCACTGAATTTATATTGATTGGTTGTTTTGTGCTGAGTTCTAGATGTCAGTTCATCCAGGGGGTTTCGGGTCCCCTCAAAACCTTCTTTTCCCTTAATCAAAAACTTGTGCATCTCCTTCATATAATACCTCAAGAGTCTTCCATATCTCTTGTGCAGTCTGAAGTCCCATCACATTAGTCATCTCTGAATTGGTCAGAGCACTCAGCAACACTTCCTTAGCTCTTATGTTGTGTTCATCTTCCTTGATATCATCATCAACAACCGGTCCATTTGGAGGAACATTGTAAACATTCTTTGTAATCTTCCAATAATCTTCACTAAGACACTTCAAATACACTTCCATCTGGTCCTTCCAGACAGTATATGTCATGCCCAAACTTTTTGGGCAAAAAACGGAACAACAATTTTATTTTTTTTAACAACGTAACTCATAACATAGTCTACATTAAAATAACTTCATTAGAGTTTTGTCTTATCTAGGATGTAAATAAAATTGTTTACTGAGGTTGGGTTAATTAACCAACTCGAACGAGCGACTCTATTTGGTGGAGATTAATTAGTGTCACAGATTAGTTAGCTAGATCAATTACCTTAATTAAGTTGTCGCTAATTAAAAACGAGGGTTAATTGGTTTTCTTAATGTATTAAATCATTCCCAACCATAAAATGATAATGTTATTAATTAATTAATGCACACACAAATTTATTATTTAAATCCAACCGATAAGGGTTCGAATTCCTATAATGCCATTTGCCCACTGAATCCGATATTAGGCTAAAGCCAATTCTAATTTCCCTAAACCCTTAATTTTGACGATTTAATTAATCCGGCCAAAACCGGTCTCATAGGCTTATGGTTCATGAAATTAATTTACAATTTCCCCTTTTAAATTTTCCCCATTTACAATATAACCTAACGTCCACAATTACATTGAGGGTAATCTATTGACTAATTAAATAAATTAATTTGATTAAGTGTATAATGTATCCAACTACATTAACTCTTCATTTTTAAACCCCTTTGAAATAACGATATTAAAATTTTAATTCTCTAAGGAATATAAGCATATAATATTTCAATTCTTTAAATAACCCTAATTATTAATAAAAATATTAAAACTCAAATTCAAAATTCTTTTAAATAAGAAATCCCTTATTCATAAAATGCTAACCCTAACCTGAAATTGGGTTAGGGTTGCATTTCTATTTATTACCCACTTTGTTTTATTTCTTAATAATCTATACCCTAACCCGAAATGGGTTAGGGTTTATTATACCACATTTTTTGTTTAGAGTGTGTGTGTGTGTGTGTGTGTGTGTGTGTGTGTGTGATTGTAGGTATGAGAACGGATTAGGGCATGACGGCCATGGATGGCGAAGGGTTTCGAAGAGGGAAGGAGCGGTGGTAGTGGCGCGGGCTCCACCGAATGCTACTATGTGTACACACAGTGGCGGGCAGTGCCGCCCACTATGTGCACACACAGTGGCAGATGGTATTACCGCCACCCACTGTGTATATACATAGTGGCGGGGCGCCGCTCACTATGTGTAGCATAGTGGCAGCCACGGCTATTCCACTGTGTCTACACATAGTGCGGTGCCTCCTGCGCCGCCCACTGTGTGTAAACACAGTGGCTCGACCATGAGCCGTCCACTGTGTTAACACACAGTGGCTCGGCCGGTACCCCCGAGTTCCTCCTTTTTTTTTTTTTAAAGTTTTTTTTAATATGATATTTCTTTTTTTTCAATATAAAAGTATATAAATATATATATATATATATATATATATTTATATGTATATGTATATATATATTTATATATATATATATATATAAATATATATTTATATGTATATATTTATATATATATATACACTGCCATGACTAGAATATATGCATATATCTCTTTTTATTTTAAAGGTATCCATTGAGTATGTTTTCAGATGCAGGGATATATATATATATATATATATATAAACCTAATAGGGTTAGGATTAGGAAGCTTATTTCAAATAATTTTAACACATAAGCATGCAACCCTATATATATTTTTTTAACAGCAATACACAGGTCCATGATATAAATATTTTTTTTTTTGTTTTACAACTTGCAGGAGTGGGTTAAATACTAGCACATTCACTGATTTTACATCTCATTTCCTAGGTGTGATTTATCTTAATATACAGCATTCAGAAGTTATTAATATATATATATTTTTTTTTTTTCAAAATAGCTATACAACATGTTTTCTACAACAATGCTTAAATACTAGTTTTCAACTATGCCTAAACAGAGATAAAAGTAACAAAATAACAGTAAATAAACTTTGCAAGTAATTACTCAAACATAATGCATTCTTTTTTCTTTTTTTTTATTTCCTTCCTTAACTTAAATTTGCAGAAATAAACATGGCAACAGAAATCCCTTTTTTTTTGAGATAGAATTTGATACAATTTACAGCAACATAATAAATGTTCAGAACTTAAATAAAAGGTACTTTTCATATAGAATATTTGAATACCAGGGTCCACATTTACAATGGGTGAAATAACCCAACTAGTCTCTCATTCTAAATGATGAGGACTTGAATAAAAGAATAAATTTCTTTAAACAAAAATAAAAGAAAACAACTTAAAGACCTTTATTTACATTTTTTTCCTTTTTTGCAACAATTCATAAAATTACATTTTTGCTTTTCTGCATCTAAATAGAAAATCTGAATCTGAATAAAAATCTGCAACTCCTAGATTCTTTTCCCAGCAACCTGCATACAGAATTTTAGGGCTGTGACCATGGGGTGCCCAACTCCCAGCCTAGGCTTACCAGAAGCCACCCCTGAGCTTGGAGAATCAAGACCTAGACGGGGTTACAACCAAGCAACACAACAGACACATCCCTTCCCAAGCTGAAACTCCATCACAAAATGTGATGTCTTACTAGGGTGGAAGTGGACCACGTACCCTAGGGGATGAATCTACTAGATAGAATTTACAGCCAACTCATGGCATCCATGAAAGCATAACCAACAATCATCCTTAATCCCTACACCCTTATGACCCCCCAAAAGGCAAACATGCCATATTTGCTCCCCCTTATGACCCCCAAGTGAAATAACACAAAAGAAAGCAGCAAGGGTCTCATGGACAGACCCTTGAGATCACTCTCAAAATGAGAGCCTCTCACCCTAAGGGCTGTCAAGCTCCTTCCACCCCCAAGACCAATCTTTCCTCTCAAGGAAAGGATGGTCTTGAACACTCCACAAACACAACAATACATAAAACAGAAATAAGCAAGAAATCACATAGATTTTTACAAGTACAACACAAATAAAGAAATACAACAATTTCCATTCAAGCATTCTAGAACATTTTTACATTTACATAAGAGGGAAAAGTAAAACCAACCTTGACCTACCAAGGAAAATCTAGGGGAAAACTTGATGAAGAGCTGCCCAATCCTCAATCTTTTTCTACAATTCCTTAGCCCCAATTTACTATCCCTAAAACTGGTTTTCCTCCAATATTTTTCCAAAAAATCTCCAAGGATGGAGAGTGGGTGATTAGCTCACTAAGCTTCCATTCTTAGCCTAAGAAGGCCTCTCTCACTCCTTCCAACCTGTTGGATAGAGTGAGGGATCCCCCATTGGATTGGTCTTCCCTAGGTCTTACACACTCCCTAACCTAGGTACCTAGAGAAGGGAAATGGAATGGGGAAGAGGGATTACTCCCTTCAAGAAGGTTATCCTACCAAGGATGGCACTCCTATAGATGGAATTCGTCCATCTTGGGAAAACCACTTTTTTGGGTGGTTAAACAAGTCCTAAGGGGAAGACACATGACCAATTTTGGCCTTCACCCATAGGTACCCCATGAGGCCTAATAGAAATGCTCTAAAATTGACTCTAGGAGTTGATTTGACCCTCACAAAGTCCACCTAAAGTTAACCTACGGGTCAACTCTGAGTTGACCCTCCTTGTGGCTCATTAACCTAGATTTCTTGGTTCCTTCAAGGATAATTAGGAGATATAACAATTAACAAAAATAAAACTCTCCAAAAAGGTGATATGACAAATTGCCAACACAACATACTACATAGGTGTCAAGTGACACTACAAAATAATTCCACATCATAATACACACATGACAATTGTCCCTTAAATGATTTAAACAATTCAATAAATACAATTTACACTCATGCAACATTTTACATTTACGAATAAAATACAATACATATGGGGTGTTGCCTCTCCAAATAGACAACCCCTGGTTTTACGAACGCACATAGGCCTAGGCTTGATTCTCCATAATATTTCCATGGTCACATGGATAATTTCCTGCACATCTCAATTTAAACATTAGTACTTCCCAATAGCCTCATATAATATAAAACACATAATTAGAATACAATACATTCATTCTGCAAAGACTTGTCATTATAAAATACGATTTGTCACAAATCAAAGTAATTCATCATAATCCTCAAAATTTGATCCTATTACAAGATATGCAAACATATTTGTAGCATTATAACAAATCCTGAATTTCAGATAATAACATACATCATCACAATGTTACCCTAATCTAGGATCATATAATATTCTATAACCACAAGGCATAGAAAAGAAGCATCAATATATATCAATATTACCAAAATCGTGGGACCATATAAAGTTCTATATCCATAGTGTGTCAAAACTAGCATCCATAATAGTTCCAATATGAAAATAACTGAAGAGATAGGATGGGTCGGGGTAGGGCCTCACAGTATAATTACTTCCATCAAATCTAGGACTCTCCTTCTTAAACACATAGGTTTCCATCTAGGATCTGCTCAAATAGTTAATATTCTTCTAGAGGATTTAGCTCTGATACCACTTGTTGGCAACAACAAGAAGGAAAAATGAGAGGGGGGGTGAATCAATTTTCACCGGATTAAGACAATTAAGCACAATCTCAGGTATGATCAACTGTAGCAAAAAGAAAGATAACAAAAATAACAACATACATAATACCAATATTTTTAACATAAAAAACTAGGTTAAAGGAAAAACCATGGTGGGAACCTACCCACAATAAGATGATACTCTACAATAGTATGTGAAAATATTGCAATGGGAAATGCACATGCACTTAGGTACACTACCTAGAGCTTACTGCTCAAAATACAATGAGCCAGAAGCCTCCAACCTTCAGGGAAGGTTCACTACCTTACAAAAAGATTTGTACTACAATTTGGAAAGAATGAACTCCAAAATTAGCATCTACTAATTCTTGATGATAGTTTCGATTAAGCTAAAGTGTTTTCCCTTCACCAATCTCTACTCAATACACCATACCTAAGGATTATTTTACTTGTTTGCACATACACCACTCTCTGATAATGCAGAATCAACACCATAATACCTAATTACATAAATTCTACACCCATTTATACAGATCATCAAGCTTGACTACAAGGTTGGTCAAACCCATAACACCTAATTAAAAAATTAAATCACACGATACATAAATCAAGCACTAGAACAATACAATGACATAGATAGAATAACATGGACCTAAATCAAATCTCCAAACACTCATCACCATCAAAAATCGCGCTAAGACCAACCACAACATGTTACACCACCAAAATACCACATAGCACGAAGAATATCACCGGACCATGAAAATCATCAAAAAAATAGCACAATAATTGATGTGGGCCACCAAGATAAATAGAACATGATTTGGAAACACCAAAAAGAACATTAGAACAATCCACAATAGCTACACCAACACCACTTATGCATCTTCATTGATCTACATGTTAACATCCAAGAACACTTAACAACAGTAACTCAAATAAGAAAGATAACTTCCAGAGCACCAAATCATAAACCACTTGAAATGAAGATACATAAAAACATCAAAAATATTCTCCCAAATCTACAACATAAGATATGATCATACTGGAGATAACCGGATCAAAAATTAGACTCTGCCAGCCACTAAACAAAAAGACATAAACCTCAAATGCAATCATCGAATCAAGTGATATGATCAAGAAGACTTCTAGATAATTAAAACCAATTCTCTCAAACACCAAAACATAGGAATATGTTGCCATCAATGATAACAACATATCCTAGTAGCATTAATGTCCAATAGTTTCATGTAGATAGTCTTCATAAAACATAGAACATGAATGTCATCTCCAATGCTTGAATCTTGACTTCACTTTTGTTGGAACTATGTTGTCATTGATGTCAACCGGTATAGGAAGGCAACCGGTATGGGAGTTCGATGAGCAGTGTTGTCAATGATGCATACCGGAAATTGTTTCATTGATGTCAACTAGCATAGAAGGTCATCGGTAAGGAAGAGTGTGTCATCCCACATAATGATTATTAGAGTCACCAGTAGACAAGTTAGTGTTGAATACATGGACAGGATACCGGTATGGTATAAGACCTATGAGTGACATGTTGGCAGTGCATTATTGCCAATCGACAAGAGAGCAAGATGTTGGGTTGTTGATTGTAGTGAAGAGGCGGAATGTTACAAAAATCACATCAACACCAGAGGTGAAGTATGTTCAAGCCACCGACATTCTATTGGATGTCAATCAAAAGGACTCCCATCGGATAAAGTTGTAGTCGCCAAATTAAGAGATGGCTGATAGTGGGTGTACACAACCAGACCACATGTGCCTATTTGAAGATATGCTTGCTCAAATAGGGAAGCCATATTAGTGCAATGGAAGATGTAGATGATAAGGATCCACTTTCACCGATAAGTGGAGATTATCTCCTTTTTATGGAATGCATTATAGTTATCTGAGATAAGACAGAAGAGTAGAAGGCTCACACCAGATCAATTAGTGAAACACTAAGTTGCGTTAGGTGCATGAGATTAGAGATATGCACTGGATCAATCAGGTAGACATGATGAGTTGTCGGTAGAGAGAAGGAAGGATTGTTTGTCACTTGGACAAACTAGTTAATAAGAGAGTGCAACCGGATTGAAGAAGGAGAGATATGTTGTTACATATGCAGACAGATGGAGTTTGTTGAAGGTTGATGGCATTGTGTCATCAAGGTGGTTACTGGTAAGTATGTCCACCAATAATGCTAACAAGGTGTAGAAGTGAAAGGCTCCCATCTATTGAAGATGTGCATGAGGTAGGCTGGCAAGTGTGTTGACTAGTTTAGGTGTTCCACTAGAAGAGAAGCAAAGTACAAAGTTGAAGATAAACAGGTTAGGGTATAACCGATAGAGTGTGTGAACTGGTAGATGAACCCGGTTGTATGCTACTGGTTGGTGACCAATTCGGACTGATATAGTGAGCCAAGGTGGATGTCAACAAAGGTGCCATGAGAAGGTGAAGTGGGATGCATGTATAGGGCAGTGAAGAGTTGTTGGTGAGGTAGGTGGTGACTAGTCGATATTAATGTCGATAGCATGTTTCACGGGTCGAGAAGTAGAAGGGTGCGACTTGAGACTGATCAGAGAATAAATATTTGATTTTCTGACTTCATGAACGAGGTCAAGTGTCCAAGTGCTGATCAGGGTATTTGAAGCTATCTGCATGATCACTTCTTAGGTGTTTGACATGTGCAGATTGAAGAACATGTCATGTTTGCCAAATAGGGAAAACATGTTCTGGACACAATGCGATTGACAGTACTAGATGATCAGTTACAGTTGGTCAATCTCTCGAAGGAGATTTGATTGGATTTAGTTTTGCCTCGGGGTCGATGAAGGAACCCTACCATGCCAGAAGTTTGAATATCATTTTGGTAGGAAGGCATAGTATAAATATGCAGATCAAAGACCAGATTTGATGCTGCTGTATAAGAGAAAAGAAAAAAGTTGCAGAAGGGAGTAAAAAACAAACCATGGAGTTAATTAGTCAAGTGCACAATGACCATCAAAGAAGAGACTAAGTGTGTGATTGAGAACTAGTTTGAAGTGTTCTATAGGTGAGAGAGTTTGGTAGAGGCAAAACCAGCAAGGACAAAGAAATTGGTAAACTACAAAGGGAGTTGCAGTGCAGTGCAAGTTTTTGAAGTGATCTGGCAACCCAGATATTAGTGTAGAGTTAAGCCTCCAACTGAAGTAACCGACAAGCTAAGAACCAGTAGTGTGAAGAGAGTAGAACTGGTAGAGAAGAAGAAGAGGCTGAACCGATAGGGGTGCAATAGAGAGTAAGGTGGAGAAGAGATTGAGTTGCAGCAGGAGATAAGGGTGGAACAATGAGAATGTAAGCATAGATTTGCAAAGAATTGAAGAGAGGAGAATCGATGGAGAGATTTGCATAAGAGTTACAAAGTTCTTTTGTAACAAGGATATTACTTTTATACACGATATATGTTTATAGTAGATCACTGAGTTGGAGCTCAATGCAGGGATTGGTGCTCCTTGGGTTGGTGCCCTAAAGTAGGAGTGGTACTCCTTGGGTTGGTGCCCTAAATATTGTAATGGGGGTTTTCATTGTGAGGCTGGATTGGAGCAGTAGTCTCCAATAATATTTCTCACCAAGGTTTTTCCCATCTTGGGTTTTCCTCATACATCTAGAGTTATGAGATGTCCCTTTTATGTGTGGTTACATTTGTTTTAGTCTCCCATCTAACTGATATTTCTGCTTTATGTTAGATCAATGAACCAATATATACACAAAGGATAAAAAAGGAAAAAGATTTGGAAACCACTGATTCATCCCCCCTCTCTCAGTGACATCTAGTGTTCAAAAAATTCTACACCTATGCTTGATAGAAGACTAAGTGCTTGTGTACTTGATTTTTATAGAGTTTAATTGAGATCTTCAATTTTCTGAATTAGGTTTGAAATTAGAGGGGTACACCTCCTTTAATACTTGTTGGCCGAAAAAAATTAAATTTTTGACATGGACCGACATGGGATCTAGGTCCCTACCCAAATTAGGTAACCGTTATGAGGCCAAAAATGGGCCCTTTTTTAGAGGACCATGGTGCCCAACACCATGCTTCTGAATATTAGGGCTCCACGATTAAGGGGGGAGAAAGTGTAGATAGGGAGAAAGTGTTAGACAGTTCAAATAACCAGAAGACAATTGAGAGGGCCGACAGGGAGTGAATCAATTGTCAGAGATTACTAGAACCATTAGCAATTTAAACTTTAATACCAGAACCCAAAACATTAATATCGGAAGAGTAGTTAAACCAATTAGGCATAAACAATAATCACATAATAAATACCATCCACATGACACCGAGATTTGTACATGGAAAACCTAGTAAAAGGAAAAACCACGGTGGGAAGCCGACCCATAGTCAAATAATACTTCTGCAGTAAGTATGTGAATTATAATTGTGGGGCCTGAACTTTCAAGAAGACCAATAGCCTAGACTACACTGCTCATCACAAAAGGACCCTAAGTGACTACATATAAATCTAGACTACAATATGGAGAAATGTTGAACAGCAAAAGATAGCATCTCCTATGCCCGAGTACAGTTCCAGTTAAGCTCAATACTGGAGGACTAAATCCTCTTACATACACCCAATTCGATCTTCCATAATCAAACAAATCCTTTGCCTTAATTATATTACATTATTCATACATTACATTCCTTGACCATGACCTCTAACATAACCATGATGATCTATAATGAGATCTTACATCTATATATACAAACCCTCGACCATAAACAATCAGGTCAGCCACAAGATAATAAACCAATTACATAATTACAAACCATGTTGGCCTTAGACCAAACTGTTAGGATTAATGATAGTCCCAAAGATACTGAGAGGGGGGTGAATCAATATCTAACCGGTTTACAGAATATTTAAATTTATTAAGAACTTTGCATCCCAAAATAGTGTACCGGTAAATAAGAATTAATGCAATAAATAGGAACAATAAAGACAACATAGAAAACACACCATAACACAAGATGTTTAGCAAGGAAACCTGGTGTGGGAAAAACCTCGGTGGGATTTGTGACCCACAATATTCACTCACTGGCTAATGAATAAATATTACTTACAGTGAGGGGCCTGCACATGCAGGAAGGCCAACTGCCTAGAGCTCACTGCTCAATAAGAGTCACACTGACTACAAAAGTGGATTATGAAATCCAATACAATGTACTGCTTCAAATTAGCATCAACTCTGCTAGGTTTGGTACCGGTTTAAGCTTATTCTATAACCAAAACCTTCATTGTCAACTATATCTCTTTATACAAAATATCATAAATATATTCTCTCCATGCATATTACCTTAATACACAAATGACCTATTAGATCTCATACATATATATGAGTCTTTTACAATATGCCATGTCGGCTTTTACAAAAGATTATTACATTTAAATACAATAAACAAAAGTTTATTCCCTGTCGGCTGAGGTGTCGATATGCATTGTTGCCGATATCAGTGAAGTGTCTTCCGGTGTATGTAGATGTCTATGACGGTGTTGGTAACTACCGATGGCTTTACTAGATGAGTGCCAGAAGGTTGTGAGATGGTTGCCATCAATGACAACGCCAACTATTCTCATAAGAGTGTAGAATGACAACAATCTCCCCCTTTGGCATTGATGGCAACACTCATGAGAAAAATCCAAAAACTATTCCAAAAACCGAAGTCCAAAAAGTTACCAAAAATATGTGCTCCCCCTGAGAAGATGATCTCCTCTGATTAATCATTTTTCTCTGTCCACTACTCCCCCTTTGAAATCAGTATGTTGGATTGTGCTAGTGAGATGATGCATGTGCTCTTCCCGTGATCTTTCACCTTGAAGTAATGCCTTAGAGATTTCATTTCTCAGAGAGATAAGGTTGTCCAACTTAGGACCAAGTTTATACTTAAGTTCTCTGGCATTAGCCTTAATCCTTGCTTCTCTTTCTCAAATTTCTCCAATTTCTCCTCAAAACATTCTATTTCCTGCTCAATAACTAATATAGGTTCGGATGAAACAATTATGTTATCAGCTATGTCATCTATTTCTTTCTGTACTCTGCTTATTTCCTTTTCTATGTCCCGTGTCAAAAGATACGGTTTGCATGTTTCTCTATATAGCTCTTTGTATTCCAAAATTGTAGTGTTCAGTGCCGGTAATAGTGTATTCATGTGGTCTGTGCACTTCTTTATTGTATCCTCAAAGAATTTATCCTTCTCCTTTTCAACTTTCTCTTTGAAGGTGTCCTCATTCATCTTATCAACCATTATTACATTGTCAGTAATAACTTTGGACAATGTGTCCAATTTACCTAAAGAATCCTTTACATGATCTATGTTACATTTTGGTGCAATCAATTTAAGAATTGGTATGGTGTCATCAATTACCTTGTAAGCCAATGCATTACAATCAATTATCTTCTTGATAGAGTCTAGGAGTACCTCTATTACATTAGTAGGTTTAAATTCACTTGATGAAGTACCGGATGTCTGACCAACTACCTTAATTACCTCTATGCTTCCAACATTTGTAACCATTTTTCTTGTGTTAACCTCTGGTGGATCAGTCTGAGTTTGCATTTCAATCAGTAAAGGTTTGTCTGATTGCCAGTATCTCAATGATTACCAGTTTCTCTACTTCAATATGTACCTCTACCTTTGTAGGTTTTTTTGTAAGCTCAATGGTTGGTATCTCAGTCTTAGTAGGTTTCTTTGTGCCAGTATCTATACTTTTAGTATTCTTCCTAGTGTCCAATGATTTCTCTATTTGATATGATTTCTCCATTGGGATCTCAACCTCAACAGTTTCTATCAGTTTATCAGCAATGTTGCCACTATCAACATTATCATCCTTAACTTCTATATTATCCTTGTCCACAATAATATTCACTTCCTGAGTGTCTACATTCATGATGAATAGTATTTTAGATTCAGGATTAGTGTTATCATGTGTGATACCTTCACTTTCAGTAACCAGTGAATCAATAGTATGTATCGGTGCAGTATCCAAAGGTGGTGGCAAGTTATCAGTTATCTTGATGTTCGATATTCCACCAACTTTACCTTTCCCTTTGTCTTTATCCTTTTGATAAACTTTGAATGTTTTATTTGGTTGGTTCAATTCCTCTTTTTTTTCTTTTTCCACAAAAAAGATATCCCATTTATCAACAGTCTCCTCTACAATCTCATTTACTCTACCTGCCATCAAACTTACTTGCTAGTGACCACTAGCAAAAACGGATCTGTTAGCCTCACAAATCAGGTCATCAATCTCCTCTTTTGAGTTAATCGGATGTCCAGCTAGAAGTTTTTTAACTTTTAGTTTCTTGTCCAATTCCATCACTGCAATCCTCTTGGCATCCAATCTTCTATATAGTTCATTGGGAAAATCATCCACTACTTCAATTAAAACTTTCTTGTATATATCCAGATGTAAAATTATACTGTTTTCAATGCTTTCCTTGTCTGAATCTTTGAATGTGTTATACAATTTACTCACATTAGCCAAATTGCCATCATCAGTTATTTCATTTAGCAAATTTTCTAATGAAGGTATAACTGGTTTCTATTTCTTCTTGGGAGTTAGTTTCTTAGCTAGTTTCCTTACTGTCTGTTGTTTCTTCCTTAAGGTCCTTGTTCTTTTGGGTGGAGGAGAGGGCACCGGTGAAGGTTTTCTCTTCCTTTCAGCTCTTTTGAATTCAACTGGTATCTCACTGTCAAAAGATGTGCCAACAGGTGAAATGTGTTCCTCTGATTGCAGTCCTTCTAGCTCACTAGCCATTATACCAATAATGTTCATAACATTTTCTTTGATTTCCTTTACCTGCTTTGATGCATCTCTTATATATTTCTCTCTTTTCTTCCTTTGCTTCATTGTTTTCACATTACTTTCAATTGTTTCAGCACTACCAAAAACTTCTTTTGTTGGTTCTCTTGGTGCATCTAACAAAGCTTTTGCATAAGTCTGAATTATGTTGAGATCTACCTCATAGCCCATTTCAGTTACCCATATAATCCTAGGAAGTATAGCTTCCATCCATGTCTCATCCTTCTTGATGAAAAAATAGATTTCTTTGTCATATTTGTCTACTACACTTTGCAGTAGTCTTTCTCTGGTTTCCATTTTAGCTTGAAAAGCTTTGAAATATTTAGTTATGTTGCTATCTTTTGCAGTTCCCATACCAATAAAAGCTTCCTATAATTATTTTCCTACCGGTATGTCATATCCAAAGTCTGTCTATCCTATACTGGGGATTTCCTTTGTGAAATACAACATTAAGAATACTAAGTGATTACCAAAGAGAAATGTCCCTTTCTTATCACCTTTAATATTTTTCAAATTATCTATGAGTTCATCTTTTAGCCATTCACACACATCTATTTTTGTATTGTTGTTCACCATTTCATAAGCACTATTAATGCAAAGACTAGAAACTGAATTAAGTCTGTTTGCATGAGTAGTCTTGTAACCTAAAACCATACGTATGAATCTCAGATTGATGTCCTTGATGTCATTCACTCTTAGTGATCTATTGTCTGATGTTGCTCCAGTTAGGGTCATTACTTTGTTGTTAGGAACTTTCTTTGTTTTGTCTGGTCTGTTGTCGGTTGAGGGTAAACCTGTTACTACCCTAATTGCTTGTCGGGTAAATTTGTAGATAGAGTCTAACCATAGAAATTCATGTGCCCTACTTAGGACAATTCTCACTACATCTTCCAAAAATTCAGGGATATTCAGTATCTCAACAAAACTTAAAGTCTCCACAATTTTGTGTTCAGCTTTGACAGTGCCATTTTCATCACAAATTATGGTTTTAAACATTTTCAATAGCTCTTTAGAACCTAATTCTTCAATGTTTCAATGAATATATATCCTAGGGTCTTCATCATAAGCTACACCTTTAGGAATCTTTGAAAATGCTCCTATGGAATCATCTTTCTTAGCTACTACGAGAATAATTTTAAACACAGGCCTAGGGCATTTTACGTTTTCCACAATAGTAGGGTTCACAATAAATTCAGGAGCAGAAGAAGAAGCCATTTGAAAAATACCTTTAGTTGTCTGATAATGTCTGAATGCTTGAAAGAAATTGTTTCACACCTTTGCTTTCAATGCCTTTGCTTAGATTTCACACTCTCTGCTAATTTGAATGCTCGGTAAATCAAAAATGAGGGAAAACTGATGATTTATAATGAAATTTCTCTCAACAAGCGCATTAAATGCTCGTCGGTTAAGTGAAAACTTAACACATCTATTGGTAAAGAATAAATCTATCTTCTCACCATCAACTGAGGGTAATCTGCATGATATTCAATTTGCTGCAATACCCCCAAAGGGTTACTTCTCAGTTGGATGAAGAATCTCCTGCCAGTGGAGTAGTACTCTGTTCTACCAGTGAAGAAATAGTCTTATCATCATTCTGAACTATCTTTCTAATCTATTGTTTTGAAAATTCTTTCTTTACCTCATCTACCTTTTCTTTGCCTTTCAAACTAGGTCCTTTATTATTTGCCGGTGAAGTCTTGCTTCTACAAAATTTTGCAATATGTCCAATTTTGTTACAAGGATAACAAGTAACATTATTCCTCTGAATAGCTTTTCCATATCCTATGCCGATTTGTGTTCTGCATTGATTAGATAAGTGCCCAAATCTTCCACAAACATGATATCTCACATTCATTCTACAGTTTTTTGAATTATTACCAACTTTGTTGCATTTGGAACATTGACCGGTGGGTGCATTAATGTTCTAATTGTTTTTGAATCTACATTGATTTTCTCTATCACCATACTTGTTACAGTTAAAGAATTTCCCATTAAATTTATATGCACTAGGTTGTCTTATCAGTTTACTATGATCATGATTGTTTGCAGTACCAGAACTTTCTCCAACTTCAAATCCAAGTCCATTATTATCTCCATTAGGTTTCTGAATTTTCAGCATGTTATCAAATTCTTCTGAGCTTTTCTTGAATTTCTCTTTGTGTTGATTTGCAGTAGCCAACTCATTTTCCAAAATTCCCTTTTGTCTCATGAGTTCAGTTTTGTCATGTTGCATGTGAATCAGATCTGTCTTCAACATATCATTTTCATGACTGAATCTTAGATTTTTGTTTCCAGCATCATTGAGTCTCCTAGTCAAGTCATCTTCATTCTTCTTTTTGTCTTCAATTTCTTTACAAAACCTCATAGTCGTATCTTGCATTTCATTCTTCATATTACTATTTTCTTGTCTCAACTTGTTCACAAGTTCATTAAGAGTTTCCTTTTCATCATTATCATTTGCATCTTCTCATGAAGTTCTTTTCTTTTATTTTGAGCTATAGTAAGATTCTCTTGAAGTCCTTGAATGAATTCCTATGCAATCCTTAGATCATCTTCAAGTTTAATATTCTTCATCTTCTCTACATCATAGTCCACAAGAGATCCTTCAAATTGTTTTCTTAAGTTCTCCATCTGTACCGGTGTCAGAATCTTCCTCAAGTTGTTAGGCTTTTGAAAATAGAGGACCAGGCTCTGATACCAATTGTTAGGATTAATGATAGTCCCAAAGATAGTGAGAGGGGGGGTGAATCAGTATCTAACTAGTTTATAGAATATTTAAATTTATTAAGAACTTTGCATCCCAAAATAGTGTACCAGTAAATAAGAATTAATGCAATAAATAGGAACAATAAAGACAACATAGAAAACACACCATAACACAAGATGTTTAACGAGGAAACCTAGTGTGGGAAAAACCTCGGTGGGATTTGTGAGCCATAGTATTCACTCACTGGCCAATGAATAAATATTACTTACAATGAGGGGCCTGCACATGCAAGAAGGCCAACTGCTTAGAGCTCAGTGCTCAATAAGAGTCACATTGACTACAAAAAAGGATTATGAAATCCAATACAATTTACTGCTTCAAATCAGCATCAACTATGCCAGGTTTAGTACCGGTTTAAGCTCATTCTAAAACTAAAACCTTCACTGTCAACTATATCTCTTTATACAAAATATCATCCATATATTTTCTCCATGCATATTACCTTAATACACAAATGACCTATCAGATCTCATACATATATATGAGTCTTTTACAATATGCCATGTTGGCTTTTACAAAAGATAATTACATCTAAATACAATAAACAAAAGTTTATTCCCTATCGGTTGGGGTGCCGGTATGCATTGTTACCGTTGTCGGTGAAGTGTCTGTTGGTGTATGTAGATGTCTATGTCAGTGCTAGTAACTTCCCATGGCTTTACCATATGAGTGCCAAAAGGTTGTCAGATGGTTTCTGTCAATGACAACACCAACTATTCTCATAAGAGTATAGAATTCCAACACAAGGAAAATGGTTACAAATGTTGGAAGCACAGAGCTAATTAAGGTAGTTAGTCATACATTCGGTACTTCATCAAGTGAATTCAAACCTACTAATGTAACAGAGGTACTCCTAGACTCTATCAAGAAGATAACTGACTATAATGCATTATCTTACAAGGCAATTGATGACACCATACCAATTCTTAAATTGATTACACCGAAATGTAACATAGATCTTGTAAAGGATTCTTTAGGTAAATTGGACACATTGTCCAAATTTATTACTGATAATGTAATAATGGTTGATAAGGTGAATGAGGACACCTTCAAAGAGAATTTGAAAAGAAGGATAAATTCTTTTAGGATACAATAAAGAAGTGCACCAAACATATGAATGCACTATTACCAGCATTGAACACTACAATTTTGGAATACAATGAGTTGTACAGAGAAACATGCAAACCACATCTTTTGACATATGACATAGAAAAGGAAATAAGCAGAGTTCAGAAAGAAATAGATGACATAGCCGATAACATAATAATATCCAACACATAAGACATCCTGGAAATACATCAAGAGGTCCAATCCACATGATACATTAAATTCAGTCCATAACCTAGATCAATCGGGACCCAATATAGGTCCACATGCTACAACAATTATCTCCATCCATCAAGTCTTGAACATGATCACCAACAACATCCTGGAATTCCACTAGAAGCTGCACCAACACCACTTATGCAATTCATCAAATATCTTCATCAAAAGCTCTGTCGGTGAAACCCTCATCGGAACTAGAAACCATGCTTCTAAGTAAGCAGGATAGCATCCGATCACCAGACCAAAACCAACTAGCCTAATATGAGAATGAGTATCATGAACAAGCCAATTCCATCACCAAACTATACCAGAGCCTACCTGATCATCTCAAATCTAAATCAACCAGAAACCACTCAACCTACTAGGACCAGAAGGGTGGCTGTAAAGCATCCAAATAGCTAGTGTTGGCATCAATGACAAAACATCAATGAAACATATAATCAATTCCAACAAAGGGCCAACAATATCCCCCTTTGGCATTGATAGCAACACTAGATGTGAAAAACATCTAAGTACCAAGAAATGTCAAACAAGTCTCCCCTAATGGAAGACAACCAAAAATCTCTCACATACAACTCTAAATGTCAATATCTCACCCCCTTTGAGTTTTTGTTTTTCATATCTCTCCCCCAATGATTTTTTTCATTTTCTTTCTTTGTCTTTTTCACATCAATACCTCTCCCCCTTTGACATCAATGCCAGAAATCTAACAAAAATATCAAAGCAAGAACATAAACCATTGAATCACAAAGATAACTACTCCCCCTAAGTAGTAGCATCCCACATCAATTCCAAGATGGATAGATCTCTGATAATGCATTCCAGACTGATGCCAAACCGCACCAATCAAGTCTCTATTAGAGGGGCAGAAACTCCCAATCTATCTCTCAAGCACTCAAATTATTCCTTGGGCAAACATTTAGTTAAAATATCTGCAATCTTCTCTTTAGTGTTCACATAAACCAGTCTAACTTCATTTGCTTCCACCTTTTCCTTCAAAAATTTATTCTTGATAGATATGCGCTTTGTTTTAGAATGAAATACCGGATTCTTTTATATATCAATAGCAACAGAGTTATCACAGTGAATAACTATCAGTGCATCACAATCCACCTTTATATCCTTCAACATTTACTTCATCCATAAAAATTGTGTACAGATAGTAGAAGGAGTAACATACTCATCTTCAATAGTAAATAAAGAAGTACATGACTGTTTCTTTCTAATCCATGAAATCAACTTATTTCCAAGAAAGAAAGCTCCACGGGAAATACTTTTCTGGTCATCAACATCTCCAGCCTAATCAACATTTGTATATGCACATAAAGTAAAGTTATCATCCTTAGGGTACCACAAGACATATTTTGATGTACCTTGCAAGTACCTAAAAATCCTTTTCACTGCCATCTCATGATTTTCTCTAAGATCACTCTAAAATCTTGAAATAATACAAACAACATTCATAATGTCAGGCCTAGTCTGAGTCAAATAAAGAAGACCTCCAATCATATATGTGTATCTTGTACGATTTACCGGTGCAAAAACATCTTTTATTGTGAATTTGTCACTTGTAACCATAGGAGTATTTACTGGTTTAGAATCCCACATACCAAATTTCTTCAACAATTCCTTAGCATATTTAGTTTGACAGATGAAAATACCTTTGTTAGTCAGAGTAATCTGCAAACCTAGGAAAAAATTCATCTCACCAATCATAGACATCTCAAATTCTTTCTTCATATTCTTAGAAAATTCTATGCATAACTTATCTTCACCTTCAAAAATAATGTCATCAACAAATACTTCAATAATCAGTATATCATCATCTGTGATCTTATAATATAAATTATTGTTAGCACTCCCCTTAGTAAAACCAATCTTCAAAAGATATTTATTCAACCTTGCATACCAAGCTCTAGGTGCTTGTTTCAATCCATATAAATTTTTCCTTAACCTGCAAACCATATTTGTATCATCTGATAGTGCAAAACCATCGGGTTGCTCAATGTAAACTTCCTCATCAAGATCCCCATTCAAAAATAAACTTTTAACATCCATCTGATAAACCTTGTAGTTTTTATAAGCAGCATAGGCAAGAAATAATCTTACAACTTCAATCCTAGCTAGAGGTGCAAAAGTCTCTCCATAATCAATTCCTTCCTTCTGAGAATTTCCTTTACAAACCAATCTAGCCTTATTCCTTATAACTTTACCATCCTCATTCAATTTATTCCTAAAAATCCATTTAGTTCCAATAACATTTTTACTTTTAGGCTGAGGAACCAAGGTCCATGTGTTTTTTTTTCTCAATCTGATCTATTTCTTCTTCCATAGCTTTCAACCAATATTCATCTTTTCATGCCTCAATTATTGATACCAGTTCAATTTGTGAAATTAAACATACCTCATTAGTTGTCAGTCTTCTTGTTTTCATCACTCCATTGCTCTTGTCCCCAATGATCTGATCATCTGAATGATTCAATCTCACATACCTAGGAGTCTTCTGACTTTATGTTCCTCTTTCATGTTCTTTAGTTACTGTAGAATTCTCTAATACTGCTAGAGTAACTACTTCAACACTCTGTTTTGGTAAAGGTTCTACTAGTTCAGATATAATCATTTTCACTACCGGTTCCTTCTCATAAACTCTAATTTCACTTCTATTCAGCTCATCTAATTTGATATTAGCACTCTCCACAATTCTCTGCAATCTCTTGTTATAACATCTATATGATTTGATTTCATTATAATAACCAAGAAATATGCCTTCATCACATCTAAGATCAAATTTCCTAATGATATCATATCTCTTGATATAACATTTACTACCAAAAATTATGAAATACTTAACTATAGGTGTACTGCCAAACCATAATTCATAAGGTGTCTTACCGGTTTCTCCTTTGATACGTACTCTGTTGAATGTATAAACCACTATGCTTACTACTTCTCTCCAATAGATATGAGGTAGAGTAGCTTCCATCATCATTGTTCTAGCAGTATCCAAGATAGTTTTGTTCTTCCTTTCCACAACTCCATTCTGCTGAGGTGTCCGGGGAGTAGAAAATTGTCTTCTTATACCATGCTTCTCACAAAAGTTATTAAACTCACCGTATGTGAATTCTCCACCATGATCTGACCTCAAAAATTTTAATCTTCAATCCTCTCTTAGTTTCCACTTTAGCCTTAAATATTTTAAACTTTTCAAATGCTTCAGATTTTTCTTTTAAAAAAGTAACCATCATTCTAGAATAATCATCAATGATTAGCATGAAATATCTATCACCTTGAAAACTTTTAACTCTATCAAGGCCACACAAATCAGTATGAATAAGATCAAGAACATCATTTGATTTATCTTGTATACTCCTAAAATAGGTTCTGACTTGTTTACCCATTTGACATTCTTTACATACCGGATTATAGGACTTCATAATCTTAGGTATATCCCTAACTGTTGTAGTTGAACTGATCTTCACAATGCAATCAAAATTCACATGACACAACCTTGTATGCCATAGCCAACTCTCATCAATCTGTGTAATAAAACATGTCTTCTCACCAGATTTCAAATGAAATATATTACCTTTTGTCTGTGTACCCATTGTAATCTCCAAACAAGATCTGTTAATGATTTTGCATTTTCGATCCTTGAACTGTAATTGAAATCCCTTATCTACCAATTGTCCTACACTCAAAATATTATGCCTTAAACCTTCAACATAATAAACATTGTCAGTATTTTTATTAACATCTAATGATATAGACCCTTTTCCTTTAATCATACATGCTTTGTCATCTCCAAATCTAACTAGACCGCCATTAATTTTTTGCAAAGATAGAAACTTCCCTTTATCTCCAATCATATGATGTGAACAACCACTATCAATTACCCATTCATCCTTGTCTTCAATTTTAGTAGCAAGTGCCTTTTCTTCAAGTATATTCTCTTCCAGTGCTGGATCATCTTCTTTGATAGCCAAGAACACCCATTCCTTCCCATTGCTAGAACCACTAGTAGAGTCTTCTGCTGGTTCATCATCAAAATCAGTAATGCATTCCTCATCCACTATGTAGCATGATTTGTCTTTGTTTTTCTTGTATTTATACTTGTTCTAATATCCAAGGTTAGGTTTAAATGATCTTCTAACTCCTTCTTCAAATATTGAATTCCTTTTAGGACATCTAGATATAAAATGACCAATCTTATTACATGCAAAACATTTAAAAGGTGATTTTCCTTCATACTTACTTCCTACCGGTCCTTTAGGTACTCTTCTAGAAAATAGTGCTTCAAGTTGCTCAAACTCATCATCTTCTCTCTTCATATCTTCTAATTCCTTTGCATACCAATCTTTCTAATCTTTCTTATCAGTTGTAGATGTAGATGCATGAAAAGAAGGTTTAGACTTGACAGCTCCAAAAGGTCCAAATTCCTCAAGCTCGAAAGCAGATAGTTTCCCAACCAAAGTATCTATGTTGATAGATGTATTAGCCATTGTTCTCAACTCATTAATAGTAGTAGCCTTCATTTTGTAAGCCGATCGTAGGGCTCAAAATATTAGAAACAATTTCATCTTTTCTCAGAGTTCCAGCACAACATTGAATTCTTATAACAATCTCATTTACCCTTTCCAAGAATGCAGTAATTCTTTCATCTTCTTCCATCTTCAGGTTTTCATATCTCACCAGGTAACCATCAATTTTAGCAATCTTCACTATAGGGTCACCTTCATTAAGTCTCCAACTTATCTCATATATCCTTTCCAGATGATTTGTCAGTTAATCCCATTATTTTTTTGTCAGAAAGTGCACAAAAGAGGGCTTTTATTTCTCTACAATCATTCTTAAGCTCCTTGTCCAGGTTTGGTGGAGGAGGATTGTCAAATCCCGAATTATAGGGCATGACACCATTCTGTGTGATCTCCCAAATCTCCTTTCCAAGACATCTGAGATGAGTCTCCATCCAAATCTTTCATACTATGTAATTTGTTCCATCAAGCCTTGGAATATCCCTCCGAAAGATAGCTCCAGAAGAACTGGATGAACTTGAACTATTAGTTGCCATAGGATCTTCCTCAAGTGGTTAAGCTTTTTGCAGAGATGACCAAAGATTTGATACCAATTATTAGACAGTTCAAATAACTGGAAGACAACTGAGGGGGGGGGGGGGGGGTGAATCAGTTGTCACAAATTACTGGAACCATTAGCAATTTAAAATTAATACCAGAACCGAAAAAATTAATACCGGAATAGAAGTTAAATCAATTAAGCATAAACCATAATCACAAAATAAATACCATCCACATGACACCAAGATTTGTATGTGAAAAACCTGGTAAATGGAAAAACCACGGTGGGAAGCCTATGCACAGTCAGATAATACTTATGCGGTAAGTATGAAACTAAAAATTGAGGAGCCTGCACTTACAGGAAAGCCAACAACCTAGAGCACACTACTCATCACAAAAGGTGCCTCACTGACTACATATAAATCTAGACTACAATCCAGAGAAGTATTGAATTGCAAAAGATAGCATCTCATTTACCTGAGTACAGTTTCGATTAAGCTCAATACCGGAGGAATAAATCCTCTTACATACACTCAATTCAATCTTCAATGATCGACCAAATCCTCTGCCTGAATGATATTACATTATTCACACATTACATTGCTTGACCATGACCTCTAACATAACCATGATGATCTATAATGAGATCTTACATCTATATATACAAACCCTCGACCATAAACAATCAGGTCGACCACCAGATAATAAACCAATTACATAATTACAAACCATGTCGGCCTTAGACCAAACAAATAATATTCAAAACATAAGACATCCTGGAAATACATCAAGAGGTCCAATCCACACATTATATTAAAGCCGGTCCATAACCTATATCAACCGAGACCCAATATAGGTCCACACGCTATAGCAATGATCTCCATCCACCAAGTCTTGAAAATGATCACCAAAAACATCCTAGAACTCCACTAGAAGCTACACCAACACCACTTATGCAATTCATCAAAAGCTTTGTCGGTGAAACCCTCGTCAGAACTAGAAACCAAGCTTTTAAGTAAGAAGGATAGCATCCAATCACCAGACCAAAACCAATTGACCAAATATGAGCATCAGTATCATGAACAAGACAATTCCATCACCAAACTATATCGGAGCCTACCAGATCATGTCGGATCCAAATCAACTAGAAACCACTCAACCTACTAGGACCATAAGGATGTCAGTAAAGCATCCAAACAACTAGTGTTGGCATCAATGATAAAACATAAATGCAACACAATTAATTCCACCAAATGGCCAACAGAAAGTTGATTTTGGTAGCTGGTGTGAGCAGAAATTGTGCTTTAGTTGGGCCTTAGAGGACAAACACCAAGGTGAGACCTTAGTTAGGATAAAATTTTAGGCGAGTATAATTTAGGATGCTAGAAAATTAAGTAGAGAGAGATGGATAGGTAGAGAGGGAGAGAGTGGGAGGGGTTTAGAGGTAGAGAGAGAGGGTGGGAGGGTGAAAGAGAGAGGGTGAAATAGATGTAAAAAATGATAAGTTTGTAGGGAAGGAAAGAAAGGTATGTAGAGAGAGATAGAGAGGTATATGTAGATAAATAGAGGTACATAGGGAGAAAAAGGACATGTGTAGAGGGAGAGGAAACAAAGAGTAGAGAGTTAAGGATGTGAGAAAGTGGTAGAGAGATAGGTCTATATTTTGAGAGAGAGTGAGATAGAGAGATAGAGAGGGGATAGAGGGGAGACAAAAGTGAAGAGGGAAGGAGGGAGGTGTGGAGATGTAGAGATTCAAAGAAGAGGGAGGGGTAGGTAGAGATAATGAGAGAGGGGATAGATGGATATAAGGAGAGGGAGAGGGGAGATATAAAGTAGAGAGAGATAGAGAGAGTGAGAGAGAGTTGGATGGATAAAGAGAGAGATAGTGTTAGAGAGATGTATGTAGAGAATGATAACTTTGTAGGGAGGGGGAGAAAGGAATGTAAGATAGATACAGAGGTATATGTATAGAACTAGAGGTAGCTATGGAGTGAGGGAGGTGTATAGAGAGAGAGAAAATAGAGAGTAGAGAGTTAAGGATGTGTGAGAGAGGTAGAGAGATAGGTCTATATTTTGGGAGAGAGAGAGAGAGAGAGAGAGAGAGAGAGAGAGAGAGCAAAGAGTGAGATAGAGAGGTAGATAGGGGATAGAGGTGAGATGTAAGTAGAGATTAAGGGAGGGAGAGGTAGGTAGAGAGAGTTCTATAGGGGAGAAAAAGAGAGTGATTGCAAGATAGATGGATAGAAAGAGGGGGAGAGGGGAGATAGAAAGAAGTAGAGAGATATGAAGAGGCTGAGAGTGAGAGAAAGGGAAGGAGGGAGGGGTTGAGAGGTAGAGATGGATAGAGAGAGGGTGGAAGAGAGATATGTAGAGAGAGATACAGAGAGGCATATATATAAAAAATAGAGGTAGGTATGGAATGAGGAGAGGTGTGTACAGAGAGAGGAAATAGAGTGTAAAGAGTTAAACGTGTGAGAAAGAGAGGTCTAAATTTTAGGAGAGAGAGGACAAAGTGAGATAGAGAGCTAAAGAGGGGATAGAGGGGAGATAAAAGTAGAGAGGAAAGGAAGGAGGGGTAGTCTGTGTGAGAGAGAGAGGGTGAGAGGGAGAAAGAAAGATACGGTGGAAGAGGAATATATTTAGAGAAAGATAAGTTGGTAGGGAGGGAGAGAAGGTATCTAGAGAGATATATAGAGGTATATGTAGAGAAATATAGGTAGGTACAGAGTGAGAGGAGGTATGTAGAGAGAGAGGAGACAAATATTAGAGAGGTAAGGATGTGAGAGAGAGGTAGAGAGAAGTATATATTTTTGGAAAAAGAGAGGAGAGATTAGGATAGAGAGGTATAGAGGGGATAGAAGGGGGGTAAAATTAAAGAGTTAAGGAGGGAGGGGTAGAGAGAGAGAGAGGTTTACATAGAGAAATAAAGGTAGGTAGAGAGTGATGGGATGTGAATAGAGAGAGAGGAGATAGAGAGTAGAGAGTTAAGGATGTTAGAAAGAGGTAGAAAGAGATATAGATTTTGGGAGAGAGAGGAGAGAGTGAGACACAGAGGTAGAGAGGGGATAGAGGGGAGATAAAAGTAGAGAGGAAAATAGGGAGAGGTGGAGAGAGAGAAAGATCATGTGGAAGAGAGATGTTTGTAGACAAGAATAAGTTTGTAGGGAGGGTAAGAAAGATATGTAATATCTAGAGAGAGATGGGGATATATATTTACAGAAATAAAGGTGGGTAGGGAGTGAGGGGAGGTGTGTATAGAGAGATGAGATAGAGAGTAGAGAGTTAAGGATGAGAGAGAGAGGATAGAGTGAGGTAGAGAGGGGATAAAGGAAGAGTGATATGGAGAGAGATGGGTCTAGATCTCAAGGAAGATAATGAAAGGGAGATAAAGAGAGTGAAAAAATGCTACTAGGAGCCTAGTAATTATTAAAATCCAATCCTCTAAAAATTTATAAGATTTTCTAAAATATAGAATTTGCATTATAACTCCAAGAGATTTGAAACCACTCTCAAACATTGTGTCAATATATACATGAAATATAATTTAAAGTATAAGAAATATTATATTTCATGTATATATAAGTTATTTTCACTATACAAAAAATATATAAAAAGAAATGTGATCACTTTTTATTTTTTTAAATGAGATCTTGTTTTATTTTTGAAATGGGGTCCTTTTTTATCAAATGATATCTCGTTTTGTTTTTTGAAATGGTATATTGTTTCATATATTTAAGCTCGGGACATTGTTGCAAAATAGGATCCCGTTTCAAATTTTGGCTTGAGACCTCAAAGCATAATGAGATCCCATTTTTTTTAATGCATTTTCATTTTTTTGATAATTCTAGAACTTCCACTCTAAGTGGAATCAACTTTCTACAGTTACCCTAGGTCTCTTTCCAACACATCTACTCATAATTTCATCATATGTCCCAAATCTTTCTATGTTTGCATCTTTTGGCATCTTAAGAATTATCTCCACAATGCCCATGCATACATTTTCTAATAATTCATAAGGAACCTTATCCACCCAAGAAGTTATTGGAATAAAAGCTTCAATAAATTTTTGGAGGAATCTAATTCCTCACAATCATATCTTTTTGAATGCCTGAAAATAACTTGTGACAAGTAGCATCACAGTCATCAAAATTATCCAAATATCCTTTAATCCGAGTGTTGTTCTCAATTTATGATTGTTTTGTTTTCTCTATTAAAATTCTCAAACCTCTGTCACTTATGGAGAGAAACAACATGAAATAGAAACAAAAGACAACATTTAACAAGATTTACATAAAAAACCTTCTTCACTTCAAGCTTAAACTTAAGCTTAGGTGGGTATACCTCCTAGATCACTTTATGCAATTGAAAATTTACAGAAGATCAGTGTTAACTCCTGCAAACCCTACACCTTTAGACATAACTGAACATAAAAGAAAGACTTATATTCATTTTTGATTGATCATCAAGAACATCATGAACCTTAACAAGATATACCAGTGTCTTATTCAGGCTTCAGAGTCACTCAGAGATGGGCAAGAACTGACAGAGAAGATCTCACATACATGCCATTACAATTATTTAACCAAATCTATATATGCCTGACATACATAAACTCTCACCATGTGCATAAATCCAGTCATTCAATTCAAGTAAGAATCACTAGTTACCAACAAAAAGGTTTCAAGTATATCTAATATCCCTCCATGAGGGAAAAACCTAAACTCCTTTTCATGAGTTGCCTTGCAAATTATTCAATCGAACAATCCTAAATCATTTAATCAAAATGGTAACTAATCATAAAGACATGAAGACAACAAGAATTAAGACTTGAATGCTCTGGTCTGTATATTAATACTTTCCATCAAATTTTACACAGCTCAAGAATGATTTTCTAGAAACCAGACAAACCCTAAATACATTTTGCTAGAGTTTTCTTACATACTTCTTGTGATGATTTCCCAAATAGTCCTAGTATCCATTTATAGAAATATGGATGCAACAAGCTTCTGACTTTCCTAGGAAATTCTATTATAACCATAATTCCCTCTCAAAAGAGGGTTACAATTATTGCTAAAGGAAACAGGAGGAAAACCAATTAGTTAACTAGCCGGATATAGGCCAAAAGACTTCTCAGTATTCATAGGTGGAGTCCTAGGTATCTTCAATTCCTCAAAAATCTGATTAGCCTAAAATGAGTAGTTACAAGAGCTAACCACCTCCAACTTCCCCGAGTTTTGTTACAATGATGCAACATCAATTGACTATTATTGAGCCTCCACTTCTTGCATCATATACTTATCCTTCCATTCCTTGAACACGTCATCGCTAGTCCAAGAGAAGCTAACAATTTTCATCTTCAACTTATTTAATCTTTTCCATGTATTTCTTAACTGCATAACTTATGTTTCCAAAAAACCATAATGTGACTTCATCTTTTCAATTTCCTCAATTGTTCGAATGAATAAAGATGTATCATCTTAATTGATGGCATCATTTATCCATTGTGATAATTTATGGCCTACATCACCAAGCCATACATCTTCATCTTTCAACTTATAAGTGCCAATGAAACCCCCATGAAATAATTCAAACTTCTGGTCAGTATACTCTATTCTATACAGGTTTTCTTTTCTTTCTAGACCATCTCTTCCCTCTGCCAACCTGGACATAACTTTTTACCAACTCACAAGTGGATTTAATAGTGGCATCAACATCTGCCTCTTCATGGGATGAGTACATAAGTTCCAAATCCGCTTCCCTAGCCATCCATTTACTTAAAATTGGCTCTAGAATAGCCTTGTCCTCCTTTAAAGCAGTCAACATGCTCAAAACTATTTTCATATATATATACAATAGAAGCCCCTACTATGTCAGCAAACTTCAAAATTGTACCCCTAATCTTCTCCTCATATTTATTTACAAACATAGCCTGAGCCTACTTTAATTTTTCCATTTCATCCTGGATAGTCTTAGTAGATTACAAACCGGTAGTCATAGGAGAAGGGGGAAACTCAATGATTTGAATAGTAGATGGAGGCTTGGCTAGAGAGGAGGCAACCATCTAAATAGAAGATTCACCTTTCTAATATTGCCTTGCTATTTGATTCTTCAATTTTGCAATTGTACTATCCTTTTGAGCTATTTCAATTTTGGATTCATTATAGGCTTTGAAGATTAATTCCAACTTTACCTAGAGAGTAGCCTTTTCCTTGGCCTCTTTCTCAGCTACAGCCATATTGAATTTTGTAGATTCCAAAATTGTACTAGTAGCCTCCACCACCTTTGTATCTTTCACTCTCTTCATAGTCATGCCTCCAGAATAGCTGGCTTCTAAGGAGTCTTTTCTATTTTTTCTTTCCTCCCTTCTTAGTGACCACATGACTAAGGCAACATGATCATTACTATAAGTCACTCCCTACAAGGGCTTTGTTTCCTTCCTTACTGCTTCAAGAATTAATGCATCTGCTATGTCCCACTCAGGGAGAATCAAAACTCCAGCTTCAACAATCATCTTCCTTCCTTGCTCTGGATCAATGGTCCCAAATTCTGTCAACATTTCTTTCTTTACATCTGCCTCAACCATAGATTTATCTTTGTGAGGACATTCATTCTTCCTCTTCTCACATCTTTCTTTGAACTGTTCTATATTTTTGCTCCAAACAAACTGCAAAAAGGATCCTGTTTTGATAAAACTATCATCTGCCAGAAACCACTCACTGGCTTGCTTAATGACAGGGTCCAGTTCTTTACCTCTAAATTCCTCTCTAGTCAAGTCCATTTGGGCATTTGTTGGTTCCTCTAGCATTCCTTCTTGCAACTCTTCATATGTGTAAGCAATTTCCCTAAGACTTCCTAATTGTAACAGTTGCTTTGCTGCTTCTTGCTCATCTCCTACATGTGTTGGGGATTGGGAAGGAGAATACAAAAGCTCACTTGTCTGCACTTCCTTCCCTACTCTCTACCTTTTAGGGGACTCTTGGACCTCAACCACATCTTCTATTGCTCTTTTTCCTCTTGAAGTAGAAGGCTCACCTCTTATCGGCATTAGTACACTATATTTTGACCTTTTATGCATTACATATTCACCTTGGCATGAGCAGACTTGGCTAAAGCCAGTTTAGCCTTTTCAAGATTAGCTTTCATCACAACCTCCTTCTTCTCTTTCAAGTTGTATTAAATCCTGAAATTAAACTACCAAAAACTTGATCTTTTCTTCAAAAGGATGAAAGCTAACCAAGGGATCATAACTGCTATCAAAATGGTGACTGAAATTCAAATCTTTCTTGAAGGCTATCCATTCTTCCTTCCTGGCTTCTTACTCAACTAAATTGAACTCATTCCTTATTAAATCCTCACGGAAGTGAAACTGGTGGGCCTTACCTACACATCTGGCCCTCTTCTTAAACATACTATTAAAGAAATCCTTTGGATCAACAAACCTTGCCACGATAGTAGATAACCTATATGGCTGAAAGAAATCATCAAAATGTGTCCAGCCACCTTTGGTGATTACAAACTGATGTGCTAGGGTAACAGATGGGAAAATTGTTCCCTTCCCCTTATTTGTCAATTCTTCTTCTTGCAAGCCTTCAATTTGTCTCAGGACCTCAGTAATTCCTATCTTCAAAGGGACTTGATAGGGTAGTAGAAATGGAGTTCCTCTAACACCATAAACTCTGAACATAGTGGAGACTGGTTATAAATATATATCACCCCAATTGTATAAAATTTTGATGTCTTTAGAAAATTATTTAGGCCTAAGGAATTCAATGAGAGCTTTAGGAATCCTAGGGTTTTGTGGGCACACAAGGATTCTAAGCCTAGATGCAAAACATCTATCAAACTTTAAATAACTTGTGTCTTCTCTATCCCAAGACAAAATTGTGCTTTATAATTGAACAAGCATCTCCTCTCCATCCTTTTCCTTGAGCAAGTCCATTTCATTAGCAAAATATTCAGCACCCTTGAATAGAAACATGTGTATGAGAAGAGAGTACCATCCAAAAGGTCTGTCCACCTTAGCATTCTTTATCCCTATCAATCCCTCATGAATGGCATCAATGAGATAAGGTGTAAAATCAAATGTCACTGCCAGAGATGGGTTCAAAACATGTGATATCATGAGCACATAGTGGGTTGGCATAGTAGTCTCTGCATCTTCCCCAAGGATTTGACATAAGGACCAATACATTCCCTTATCCATCAAAGTAAATAAATTTAAGGAGAAAGGTGCCATGGTGCTCATACCTACTACTGTCAATCCTCCTATTTTGGTGAATAATTCCTTCAAGGGGCCACTTCTGAGGTGATCTCTCTATGCCTAATAGACCTTTGCCAGCATTTCAAAATTGACAGGCTCCAGATAATTTGATACCTCACTAAGTCTGAAAACTCTCCTCAACTCATCATCAATTATTTCAATTAGAGACCCACCATTTACATTCCTTACAGTCCTGGTATTGGGATCATAATTGTTTGCAATTTGGGTTAACAAGTCCACATCCATGAAAACCCCAGGGACTATAAGCTTTCCAACATCTAGCTCCCATATGCTATTAATTGGAGCAAGGGAATTTTGTTGAATGATCCCCACTTTGAAGAGTCACAAGCCCACCATTCCTATCTAGGTATTTCTCAACCAGTTCCCTTTATCATATAAACCATCGCTAATTCTCAAGCAGGGAGACTTAGGCACCAATTCCTTTATTTAAGCTGAACTATTAGTGGACTGCATTAATTGCTCTAGAAAATCATCAGAAATAGCTCTCTCCATATAATCAACCTTCCCTCTAAATTCGTTTCTTGATGCCATCTTAGAATTATACTTATTTCAATGGAATTTCAAATAGACTCTTTGGAAATTCAAACACCCAGTGATACCAAGAAAACTGTAATTTTTAAACAATGGAAAGAAACTTACTTGTTGCCTGAGAATTTTTTTTGCCTAGTACAATGGTTCTTCTGCAAGATTCCTTGAATGTATACGAAAAGCTTCAACTCATGTAAGGATTATTACAACAACTAAGCATTGATTAGAGTCAATTATGCCACATGCTTTGGCAATTATTTCATAAATCAAATTCAAAAATTGGCTCCAATAGACAACAAAATTTCTCTAAGTGTTTTGCCTTTTGTCACTGGTTCACAATGCTTAATAGTCGAGCTTCTCCTCATATTATTTCAGCGACAGCTGTAAGATCATGTGAAACTTGCAAGTCCTTTATGCTCCTTGAGTCATCCTCTTTGGAATGGGTCCCACCACCTTTTTGTTGTTTCGCAAGAGATAACTCTCATGCCACTTTTCTTTGCCAAACATCGATAACCATCAGATCATCTGTAAGATGTGTGATCTTTAACTCGGGAGCCGCTAGCCTACTGAGCCCACCACCTTTTTTTTTTTTCATGAGAGATAACTCTTGTGCCACTTTGCTTTGCAAAACAATAACAGTCGTCCGATCGACAACTAACTGCACGATCTTTATTCTCCACCGTAACCACGTGCCTTTACAACTGACTTTAACCACCACCGCTAGTGGTTTTTTGTTGTTTCACAAAGGATAACCTTTGTGCACCTTTGCATAGTGAAACAACAACAACCGCTGATCATCTTCAACTGTGCCCGGTTATTAACTACCTCAGCCTTCATTGTGGGCCCTTTATGCAAACCCACTCGCCGACTCATTTCTGTTAGATGTCGCCATGGGTCAATCACTTATTTTCTCAAGAAATCTACCGGACCCCACATTCTAACCACCATGTGCCTCACTGAAGCAAAAATTCCATCAACACTGCTATTTGATTCAAATTGACCAATTGAAAATCCACTTGGAGCCACGTGTCCCATTGACAGATCACCCTTTTCTTGATTTGTAAGTCTAGCTATCTTGCCACATAGCATCCCTTTCATCTGCCACCAGACAACTAGCTCATCCGTCGTTGTTTTGTGAAGGATAACCTTCATGCACTTTTGCATAGCCAAATAGTGATAACCATCGGATCATATATAAGATGTGTGATCATTAACATGGGAGTCTCCTACCTACAGGGCCCACCACCTTTTCATTGTTTCGTGAGAGATAACCCTCATGCCACTTTGCCTTGCGAAACAACAATAGTCATCTGATCATCTATAAGATGCGTGGTCTTTATTTTGCCTTTTTGCCACATGTGGTTTTTCGTTGTTTCGTGAAGGATAACCTTTGTGCACCTTTGCATAGTGAAACAGTGATAGCCATCAGATCAATAAGAACTTGCACGAGCATTACAAAACCTAGCAGACAAATAACAACTTAGGAAAAAGGTGAAAAATTAAAGAATTATTACAACCCGCCTAAGGCAAGACTTAAAAGGGGGCCCCTTTCTAATGACAGACTGACCCTTCCACTTAAGGGGAAAAAGGTAATGAGGAAAGATAAGGGAAAAATTTCATAATGCAAGATTTTGAAGTGCAGAACCCTAAACCCTTAGAAAAAATAACCCTCAAGAACAAATAAGACAATGAAACCCTAAAAAAATCAATGGATCGAAAGGAAAAAACTCCCAATATCAAAATAGTGACAACAACGGCTCTGATTGGGGATGGTTGGATGTGAGACCAACACAAGAACACATAAAAACTCTGGAAAGTAGACTAGAACAAAAATAAACCCAAAAACAACAAAAACAAACCCAATATGTACAACCTACAACCTACTGCGCATGGACAAGAACAAAAATTAAGAGAAGTAATACTTTAGGAATTGTCCATGCATTGGAAATTCCTATACTTCACCATTCATTCTTTTCAAAAAGAATGAATCTTTTCTGTTGATATTATAGAAAATAAATGGGCCTATCCATAGTGATTCAAACTTCTTATACTTGCCCTTATCTTGTCCTCTTGCATTCCATTGAAGAACCATGTCATCAATTTGAAATTTCCTTGATGTGGTTCTCTTGTCAAAAAGATACTTGGACTGTAATTGGATCTTCAAGTTTCTTTTATGAGCCAAAGTTCTAATTTCTTCCATTTCCACCATCTAAACCATCCTGTCTTCCATGGAACCTGATAATTCCAATTCCTCAACTTGTAGGAATTTATATACAGGGAGAAGATTATTAACTGGTACCCTGTTCTATGTTCCATAAACCAATTCAAACAATGATACACTGATTGCTTTCTTTATAATAATCATGTCTACCCATAAGGCTAACTTGAGTTTCTGATCCCAAGACCTTTTATTTTGCTCAAGAAGTTTCTTGATAATATATAGGAGGTTTTTATTGCTAGATTCCGCTTGGCCATTGCCTTGTGGATGATATGGTGAAGAATATGATATGATAATTCCATGGCTAGCACAAAATTCAGTGAATTCCTTTGATCTGAAGCCCATAGCATTATCCATTATCAGTTTTACAAGCACACCAAACCGTGTTATCACATTATCCATCAGAAATTCAATGACAACTTTACTAGTTGTCCTTCTAGTAGGTACGGCCTCGATCCATTTAGTGAAGTAATCAGTGGCCACCATGATCCATCTATGACCTCTGCCTGACTTTTCTTCTATCTCCCCAATAAAGTCAATGCACCATTGGACAAAAGGGGCTTCCACTATAACTGGGTTAAGGGGTAAAGATCCTTCATATTTCAACTTGGAGGAAAATATTTGGCACGGATCACACTTCTAAACATGCTCATGGGCATCTTTAAATAAGGTGGGCTAATAGTATCCTACCCTGACTATTTTACCAGTTGTGGTCCTGGCTAAGTAATGACCTCCACATACTCCATTGTGCATTTCGGTCAACATCCTTCGAGTTTGGGAATTGTCTAAACACATCAGCAACGCCCCATCTCTATTTCTCTAATTTAAATCCCCTTGAATAAGGATATATTTTTGAGACCTTAGTTTCAATGTCCTCTTCTGACTTTGAGTCATTCCCTCTGGGTATGTTGTATCTCTCAAAAAATGCACTACTTCTGAGTACCAAGGCTCTCGATACTAGTAACCAGGACTTCCTTGATTTCAACATTGTTAACATCAACATCAATCAGATTTGACTCAGCCATAAATTTGGCAAGGCCTAGTCCTCTCACTAGTTTGGTGATCTTAATCTCCCGGTTAAACTCTTGTATCCTGGTTATCCACCTGCATCATTTACCAGTGACTTCAAACTAAGATAAAATGTCCTTAACAGACACATGGGGAACATAAGCAACTATTTCTGCATTTATAAGATATGGCCTAAATGCTTTCACAACCTTGACTAGGGCATATGCTTGTTTTTCCATGATTTCATATTTCAACTCAGCAGCCTATAATGATTTGCTATAAAAAGCAACTGGATGATCATATCCCTCATCATCTTTCTGAAGTAGAACTGTTGCTACTGTATGATAAGAAGCAAAGGAAAATAATGAGAAAGGCTTACTATAATAAGGGGATTTCAACATAGGTGCCTCCTAAATAGCCTTCTTAACTTTGTCAAAAGCTTGTGCAGCTTCTTCATTCCAAGCAAACTTTGCATCCTTCTTTAGTAATTTGACAATAGGTTTCACAATTTCAGCAAAGTTGGCAATAAATCTTTTGACAAAATTTATCTTGCCCAAAAAGGACTGAATTTCTTTGACATTATTTGGCTTAGGTACATTATTTATAGCCTCAATCCTTTTAGGGTCTATTCTAACTCCTTCTTTGGAGACAATATGCCCAAGTAACTTCCCTTCAGTCACTGGAAAATGGCATTTCTTTGGGTTCAAGGACACACCAAATTCCAGAGCCTTATTAAAAATCTTTTCCAAATGACCATAGTGATCATCCGCTTTCCTGGAGAAACATGTTAAATCATCTTGATAAATAACCATTATAATATTGATAAATTCTTTAAAAGCTACATCCATATCCCTCTGAAATGTTGCACCAACATTCTTTAGGCCAAATGGAATTCTCACATAAACATATGTCCCCCAAGGGGTAGTAAAAGCAATCTTGAATTTCTCAGCCTCTTTTACTAATACCTAATTATATCTTGAGAACCCATCCACCATGGACAACAAATCACATCCAGTTACTTTTTGCAACATAGCCTCCATATTTGGGGATGAATAATTGTCTTTCAGAGAGGAAACATTCAAATTTTGGAAATCAACACAAAGCCTTATGTCCCCATTCTTTTTCTTGACAGGGACTAAGTTGGACACCCATGAGGAATGTCTTATAGGCTTAATATTCCCCCCTTCTCTCAACTTGGTTAACTCTTCTTGCATCTTGGTCTCCAAAAGGGGGTTGATAGGTCTCTGTTTCTATCGAAAAGGCTTAGATGTAGAGGAATTTCATGTTGAAATAAATCTTGTCTATATGCCTTTAGGTCCTCATAAGACCAAGCAAAAACATGTTTATACTTCTTTAATAATTTAATGAGGTTGGCTTTAATGTGAGGAGACAAGTTCTTCCCAATCTATACCAGCTTAGGTGATGATTTTATCCCTAAGTTCACTTCTCTCAACTCCTCCAATCTGGTAGTCGACTTTTGATTCAAATGATTATCATTATAACTAAAAATACCTTCCAACTCAACCAATCCTTTAGGTATTTCATTAGTTTCTAGCTAAACCATGTCGTTCCCAAATACAATCTCTTTGTCATCTACCACCTCTACCAATACATTACAATCAATCTTTTATCCATCATACTCATCAATGCATTGTACAAATATTAGTATATCATCATCATCTTCAAATACCTGCCAGTTATACACATTATCTGGAATAGAAGGTCTAGCTTTAATCTCAATTGTAGATATACTAGTCAATGTTACATCATCATTATTCAATGCAACATTAGCCAAGAAGTCTGTCATAATATTTTTAGATCTTTCAATCCAGTCAATAGAAAATGCATCAAAATACTCAATTATATCCCAAGAAACATGTTTGTATCTTTTCAAACGGTCATTTTTTGATGAATATTTTGTTACTACTTATCAAATTGCCATTAGTTTTATATTCAAAGTCATACTATATATTCTAGTCGGTTAGTATTACTGAATCATGCAGTCGGTACACACAGAGAAGTTGGTTATAGAAGAAAATGTAGGTCCCAGAGACAATTGAGAGGGGGGGTGAATTATTTGTCAAATAAATTCAAACCAAAATCTTATTAACCAACTTAATGCTTAATACCAGTAAGACAGTTAAGTATGTCGATAAACAGTGTTAACGGAAAATTGCTATATCGGTAAGAATTAATGCATGAAACATAAACATAAAGTCATCCACAACACATGACACCAATATTTGTACGTGGAAACCCTATAAGGGGAAAAACCACGGTGGGAAACCTTACCCACAATCAGATGATACTACTGCAGATAGTAAGTGTACAAAGAGGGGTCTGCACATGCAAAAAAGGCCAACAGCCTAGAGCTCACTGCTCAATCACAAATGGGAGTCACACTCACTACAGTTGGATGATTAAATCTAATGAGAATGTACTGTAGAAAATAGCATCTTCATATGCTGGATTCAGTACCGATGTAATGCCTATATGCTTCTACAAAAACCTAACTTCACCTTCAAATGATGTCTTCGTGTATATCCCTGCTTGATCTCGCATATACCTTTCCTTAGATCTTTTTTTGCATTCCACACTTGATCTTACAAATAAGATCTTACATTTATACCATACCCTAAGACCAATTTTAGTAGGTCGGCTCTACAAAGATATTACAATAAAAACATTTTACAAATATTACAATATCTGATGCAATAACTGATTGAACATGTTAGCTTAATGCATTGACAACAATAATAAATCATCTCCATAGCATGTCATGCTGATCTGGAAAAGATAAACCTGTCGATGTAACCCTAGATAACCTGGACCTATTTGTCGGTAAAAGCAAATATGCAAATGAGAATATACCAATGATTATTGTTTCAAAGTAAAGTGTCCACATGATGTCTTCGACATTACCAAGTGTCTTCCATGTCAATGCAGGTACCGATGAACATTATATCATGTTGGTTAACCATATACCGGTAACTGTTTGCACAGTTTACTGTTTGCCAGTGAATGTTGTTGGATCTCCAAAGTAGGTGTATTTAGCAGGTGTTGACATCAATGACAAAACCATACCAAAATACCAACAATCTCCCCCTTTGGCATTGATGGCAACACAAGATGGAAAAACCATCAAAGTGCCAAAACAGAAATGCCAAGTACAAAACCAACAATCTCCATTTCTCCCCCTGGGAGTAATATGTGTTTATACCAATCTCTCATACCAATCTCTCCTCAAAAAGATAATGCATTTTTCATACATCTCTCCCTAATGTTTTTCCATATATCTCTGCCCCTTTGACATCAAATGCCAAAGTCACAAAAGGTCAAGTTCATACAAAATACCAACCAATTCAATATACCAACTACTCCCCCTGAGAAGTAGCTTCCTCATCAAATAACAGAATAAAAGATTTGTTCATTTAATTCTATCGGTTGATGACAATCATCAACTGTCTAAGTCTCTACCGGTGGAGGTAAGATTTCGAGCTGATCTCTAAGATACTCAAAAGTTTCCTTAGGCAAAGGTTTTGTAAAAATATCTGCAAGCTATTCTTTAGTATTCACATAAACCAGTTTTATCTCCTTTTCTTCAACTTTTTCCCTTAGAAAATTCAATTTGATAGAAACATGTTTTGTTATAGAATGTAATACTGGATTCTTAGATATATCAATTGATGTAGTGTTATCACAATATATAGTAATAGGTTCCTTGCATTTTACCTTTATGTCTTTCAACATTTGCTTAAGCCAAAGTACCTGTGTACAATTTGTTGCTGCTGCAACATATTCTGATTCTGCTGCTGATAAAGATGTACAACTCTGTTTCTTACTTAACCAAGAAACTAATCTCTTTCCAAGAAAGAATGCTCCTCCAGTGGTGCTTTTTCTATCATCCACATCTCCTGCCCAATTTGCATCTGTGTATGCATATAGATCAAAATTTTCATCTTTAGGATACCATAATCCAAGATTTGTTGTGCCTTGTAAATACTGGAAAATCCTTTTTACTGTTGATTCATGATTTTCCTTAGGATTACTCTGAAATCTAGAAACTATACATACTGCATTCATAATATCAGGTCTGGTTTGTGTCAAATATAGTAAACCTCCTATTGTAGATTTGTATCTAGTTGGATTAATAGGTGTAGATTCATCCCTTTGAGATAATTTGTCATTTGTAGTCATAGGTGTGCTTACCGGTTTAGAGTTTTCCATCCCAAATTTCTTAAGTAGTTCTTTCAAGTACTCAGATTGACTAAAAAATATGTCTTTATCAGTTTGTAAAATCTGCAATCCTAAAAAGAATTTTATTTCTCCTATCATAGACATTTCAAATTCATGCTCCATTTCAAGAGAAAATTCTTTGCATAATCTATCTTCTCCTCCAAAGATTATATCATCAACAAATACTTCCATAATCAAGATGTCATCATTAGTTACTTTGTAATATAAATTGCTATCTGCATTTCCTTTAGTAAAACCAATCTTTAAAAGATACTTATCCAGTCTTGCATACCAAGCTCTTGGAGCTTGTTTTAATCCATACAGAGCTTTTCTTAATCTGCAAACCATATCATTGTCATCTATTAAGGAAAATCCATTAGGTTGTTCAATATAGACTTCCTCTTCAAGATCTCCATTCAAGAATGCACATTTAATATCCATTTGATAAACATTGTAATCCTTGTAAGCTGCAAAGGCCAAGAATAATCTAACTGCCTCAATTTTGGCTACCGGTGCAAAGGTTTCATTGTAATCAACTCCTTCTTTCTGAGAATATCCCTTACACACTAGTCTTGCTTTATTTCTGACAACCTTACCATCTTCATTGAGTTTGTTTCTAAATACCCATTTGGTTCCAATTACATTTTTATTTTCAGGTCGGAGACCTAATGTCCAAGTATTATTTTTCTCAATTTGTCCTAATTCTTCTTCCATAGCTTTAATCCAAAATTTATCTTCACATGCCTCATTGATAGATAATGGTTCAATTTGAGAAAAAAGACATACCTCTTCATTCGCCAATCTTCCTCTTGTCATGACTCCTTTAAATTTGCTTCCAATTATCTGATCTTCAGAATGATTCAGTCTTACATACTGGGGTGTCTTAGTCTGTTGTTGTTCTTCAATTACTGTGGAATCCTTTGATGATACCGGAGTACCTGGATCATCATTCTGTACCGGTGGATTTACTGTTGGTTCATTTGTCATAATTTCTATTACCGGTTCAAAGTTTATATACCTTGAAGTTCCTCTGAATTGTTCATCAATCTTTACATTTGTACTCTCAACAATTTTTTGTAATCTTTTATTAAAACATCTATAAGCTTTACTCTTAGATGAATAACCAAGAAATATTCCTTCATCACTTCTAGGATCAAACTTGCCAATATACTCATCTCTTCTAATATAACATTTACTTCCAAAAATTCTGAAATACTTAAGAGTAGGAGTATTACCAAATCATAGTTCATGAGGGGTTTTACCGGTTTCACCTTTGATGTGAACTTTGTTGAATGTATAGACAATAGTGCTTACTGCCTCTCTCTAGTACACATGTGGTAGATTTGCTTCAGATATCATACTTCTTGCTGCATCCAAAATAGTTATGTTTTTCCTTTCAACAACTCCATTCTATTGTGGTGTCCGAGGTGCTGATAACTGTCTTTTGATTCCATTTACTTCACAGAATGTATTAAAATCTCTAGATGTGAATTTTCCTCCTTGATCTGATCTTAAACATTTAATTTTCTTACTGGTTTCATTTTCAACCATTGCTTTGAATAGTTTGAACTTCCCAAGTGCTTCTGATTTTTCTCTGAGAAAAGTAACCCAACACATTATAGAATAATCATCAATAATTAGCATGAAATATCTATCACCTTGTAAGCTTTTAGTTCTGGTTGGACCACATAAATTAGTGTGAATTAAATCAAGAGCATTATTGGATTTTTCTGGAATACTTTTGGAACTATCTCTAACCTATTTTCCAAATTGACATTCCTTGCAAATTGTATTATGAGGTTTCACAATTTTAGATAGATCTCTAACTGCCTTAGAAGTACTGATTTTTACCATGCAATCAAAATTTACAAGACATAGTCTTTTATGCCATAGCCAACTTTCATCTATATGTGCAATTAAGCATGCCTTTTCACTATTATTCAAATGAAAGATATTACCTCTAGTCTGATTACCGGTTGCAATTTCCAAACCAGTTCTATTCATGATTTTGCATTTTCCATTTTTAAATTGTAACTGAAAACCTTTGTCAACTAATTGACCGACACTTAAAAGATTATGTTTTAATCCTTCAACATAGTAGACATTGTCAGTCTTATGTTTACCATCAAGAGATATTGAACCCTTACCTTTGATTGGACAGGCTTTGTCATCTCCGAATCTTACTAAACCTCCATTGTATTCTTGAAAGTTCAAGAATTTACCTTTGTCTCCAGTTATGTGATGTGAGCATCCTGAGTCAATAATCCATTCATCCTTTGATTCAACTTTAGCTACTAGGGCTTGTTCTACTGGTTGAGCAATAGGTACCGGTTGATCTTTTGTTATATCAACAAAGACCCATCCGTTGTCTGCTAGATCCTCATCAAAATCATCAGTCACACCTTCATCAACAATGTAACAAGATTTATCTTTGTTTTTCTTAAATCTGTATCTCTGATATTCAGGATTAGGTTCGCATGTCCTTCTAGCTTCTTCTCTTAGTCTAGTATGTCTTTCAGGGCATCTTGAAGCCATATGACCAATCTTATTGCAATTGAAACATTTAAAGGGTGCTTTACCTTCATACTTACTTCCAATTGGACCTTTTGGCATTTTTCTTGCAAATAGTGCTTCAAGTTCTTCAAGCTCTTCATTCTCCTTCCTGGTTTCTTCAAGTTCTCTTGCATAGAAGGCTCTCCAATCTGATTTGTCAAAAGATGGAGCAGATGATGTTGATGCTTTGAAGGCCAAATCAGTTTTTATAGTAGCAACATGACCAAATTCCTCAATTTCAAAAGCTGAAAGTTTTCCAATCAATGTATCCCTAGTTACTAATGTATTAGGCATTGTTCTTAACTCATTTATAGCAGTAACCTTCATTTTATATGCCAGTGGCAAACCCCTTAAGATTTTTGAAACAATCTCATCTTCACTTAAGGTTCCTCCACAACATTTGATACCCAAAACAATTTCATTTACTCTTTCCATAAAAGCAGAAATCCTTTCATCTTCTTCCATTTTCAAATGTTCATACTTGACTCGGAAGCTTTCAATTTTTGCAATTTTGACTGTGGAATCCCCTTCATTTAGTGTTTCCAAATGATCCCAAATAGCTTTTGCAGTGGATCTATCTAATAATCCCATGATTTGTTGATCTGATAATGTGCTCAAAAGTGCTTCTCTTGCTTTGCAATCATTTTCTTCATCTTTGGCTAAAGTAAAGGGAGTAGTCTGACCAGCTACAACAGCAGTATAACCATTCTTAGTAACTTCCCAGATGTCTTTACCAATGCAATTTAGATGTGTCTCCATTCTGATTTTCCATATCCCATAGTTGGTTCCATCAAGTTTAGGACTATCTTTTCTGAAATAATTAGTAGACATTGGATCTCCTCAAGTTGTTAAACTTTTGCAAAAAGAGGACTAGGCTCTGATACCAATTGTAGGTCCCAGAGACAACTGAGAGGGGGGGGTGAATCAATTGTCAAATAAATTCAAACCAAAATCTTATTAACCAACTTAATGCTTAATACCGGTAAGATAGTTAAGTATGTCGGTAAACAATGTTAACAAAAAATTGCTATACCGATAAGAATTAATGCATGAAACATAAACATAAAGTCATCCACAACACATGACACCAATATTTGTATGTGGAAACCCTGTAAGGGGAAAAACCATGGTGGGAAACCTTACCCACAATCAGATGATACTACTGCAGATAGTAAGTGTACAAAGAGGGGTCTGCACATGCAGAAAGGCCAATAGCCTAGAGCTCACTGCTCAATCACAAATGGGAGTCACACTGACTATAGTTGGATGATTAAATCCAATGAGAATGTACTGCACAAAATAACATCTTCATATGATGGATTCAGTACCGGTGTAATGCTGATATGCTTCTACAAAAACCTAACTTCACCTTCAAATGATGTCTTCGTGTATATCCCTGCTTGATCTCGCATATACCTTTCCTTAGATCTTTTTTCGCATTCCATACTTGATCTTACAAATAAGATCTTACATTTATACCATTCCCTAAGACCAATTTTAGTAGGTCGGCTCTACAAGATATTACAATAAAAACATTTTACAAATAATACAATATCCGATGCAATAACCGATTGAACATGTCGGCTTAATACATTTACAACAATAATAAATCATCTCCATAGCGTGTCATGCTGATCTGGAAAAGATAAACCTACCGGTGTAACCCTAGATAACCTAGACCTATTTGTCGGTAAAAGCAAATATGCAAATGAGAATATACCAATGATTATTACTTCCAAGTAAAGTGTCCACATGATGTCTTTGACATTACCAAGTGTCTTCTATGTCAATGCAGGTACCGGTGAACATTATATCCTGCCGGTTAACCATATATCAAAAACTATTTGCGCAGTTTACTATTTGCTGATGAATGTTGCTGGATCTCCAAAGTAGGTGTATTTAGCAGGTGTTGACATCAATGACAAGACCATACCAAAATACCAACAGAAAACAGTCACAGAACGCAGTATTCACCGAGTTGTTTACCGAGTCTTGTTTCCTGGATACCGAGCAGTAAAGTTAACTCACCAAGTTGATATTCACCGAGTGAAATGTTTTACCAGATACATTGAACCTGGACATGCACATGAAAATGTGTTACAAGATTGAGGCACATCTAATCGTTATTACATTGGAAATTGCACTAGAAGATTGTGTATGATTGCAAGGTCAATCTAACCAATGAGATATTTTGTTTAGTGATTCGAGGAATTTTTTTTGTAAGATCGAAGCAATGAATCAGATCACCGACATAAGAAGTCTATTTATACAACATGATTTTAGGGTTAGATAGAAATGTGAGTGAGAGAAATGTGTGTGTGTGTATGTATGAAGGAAGTCTATTATAGAGACACATAGAGGTCACCGAGAAGGTTATCAGTGAACAGTCAAAGAACAGAGTAAACCAGAGGGTTTACCGAGTTACTTTATGAGTTACCGAGGTATGCTATAAGCTAGGTAATCTTATTCTGAGCACATAGAATCTGCTATAACATTTCAAATGTAAAGTTGCAGATATTTGTAATGATTTTATTGTAAAATTGTGAAGTTAAAAGAGATACCTTTAATAGGGTAAAAGACTCTAACCAAGTCTATAAATTGTAAATCCTCTAACTAGGTGCAACATTTATATAGTGTTGTAAAATCCTTTAGTAAGGTAGATCTAATAGATCTTGTTATGTCTAATAGGGTAAGCTATCAGAAATAGCTAAATGTAGCTCTAACCGAGCAATCTTTATTACTGCAGTAGTGAAGTTGTGGGTGCCATCCCCACCGCTGTTTTTCTTTCTAACCAAGAGTTTCTGCATGACCAAAATATATGTGTTATGGAGTGAATCATGTATGATTGTTATCTGTTTGTTTTAGTTTCATTTTATGTTACTGCACTATTTTGTTTATGCATAACAATAAGGTTATTATTAAAGAAAAGTTTTGGAGTATTGATTCACCCCTCCCCTCTCAGTACATTAGCTTTCCATATTGGGCCTAACAATTGGTATCAGAGCTTGAATCTTGGAAAAGGGTTTAACTACCTAAAGAGAAAGATCTTATCAATGGAAGGCTACAAACAATCTCAGAGGATTTTGTATCTACAAGAAGAGATGGATAATGCAAATCAAGTGATTACAGACATGCAAAGGCAAATGCAAAAAACTCTGAAAGTAAGGAGAAGATTATCTGATGACTTGCAAGATTCTCAAGAGTTAGTGGAACAAATCGAGACATCATCTGAGAACAATATATCTGAAGAGATTGGAGATATGATTGGAATGTTGAAAGAAAAGAACAAAGCATTGGCTGATCAACTAAAAGCAATGAAAAGGGAACATGAACATTTCAGTACACAGATGACTGAAAATCTAGATGCATTAAGGATAGCTAAGGATAAAACAAGAGATCTACAAAGAGAGAAACAACAACTTGAAGCTCTAGTATCTGATAAGAATGATGAAATCATAAGGCTGACTGGTATTCAACAAAATATGACAGATCAACTAGGTTATGCACATCATGAAGCAATTCTAAAGAATGATGAAAATCAATCATTGAAACTTGAAGTATCAAGGTTGACTAGTGAACTTGAAACAGAGAAGAAATCCAAAGAAACATTGGAGAAAAGTTGTGAAGCATCAAAGATGTTGGATGAGCAACTGAATACAAGATGACCCTACAAAGAAGGATGACTCGGTTAAAAAGGAAAAGAATCAACCGAGAAAGGAATTCATACTACCGAGAGAGGAGAATCATCAAAACAAGCTGAAAAAAGGAATAACATCAAAAGGAAGAAGATTATTTGCTACTACTGTGGAAATCAACATATGCCAGATCAGAAAAGGTAAGCAACCGAATATCACTAAGTCCAATGGTTATTGTTACAATTGCAATAAATATGGTCACACGTCTAATTAATGTAGGACAAAGTCTGTTAACAATTATCATAAGGAAAAACTCAAAGGGTTCTGTAAAAACTACAATAGATATGGACACAGTACCGAGAAGTGTTGGTTTAAGCAAAAGAACCACATGTGGTCTACACACCGAGCAAATACTAGAGGTTACCGAACTCACATAGATCCTTACCGACAATATGCAGCAGTACCATGGGATTACAATATAAGGATATGGTGTGAATGTTGTGGAAGATATGGACATATTAGTGCCAACTGTTTTATAAGGTTTGGAATGAACAACCGAAGATCATGGAGAAATCCTGGTATGGCATGTTTTCATTGTCACAAAGTTGGACATATAGCTGGAGATTGTAGAGATCAACCTAGAAGAGACACTGAAGAGATAAAAGAAAAATTCAAGATGATTTGGAAAAAGAAGGAAATTATGTCAGATGAAGAAAGCACCTTACCTACCGAGTTAGGTGCACCTATTTCAAATTAGTCAAGAAAAGGTATGAAGGGACGGCATTCTCTAAAGGTTAAATCATAACAGTTCCTATTCTATTATGTACAAAATTCAAAATCTGCATAGTTAAGATGCAATTAGTCAGTTTATAATACTTTATAGGAAACCTGTCAAGTCGGTTAATAAAGGAAATTTGGTTACTCGGTTAAAACAAAAAAAAATGAGTCAATCGGTAAAAGGTGAACCGAGTGCATTTAATGTTTTGACCTAACTTGCACGGAGCCTGATAAGGTATTTTTGAGTACTTAAAAGTATTTTCGCAGTCATTTTCATTCACCAAGTTTTTGAGAAGTAGAGCAAAGCAAATCAAGGCGATCAAACTTCATTTAGAGCGAATTTCGAGGTATTTATGTCAAATCTATTCACACTGTTAAGCTGGTTTCCGATCTAGTCAAATTGCTATTGTCTACCGAGTGTGAAGCGTCAGTCATTTGTAAACCCTAAGGATAATTTGCTAAATCTTACCCGAAACCTACAATGGCGCCCAAGATCCAAGATCCTATAGTTGTCAAAAATGTGGAGAAGCCCTCGCTGAAACATTCTTTAACTCCCAAAGTTGCCTCTGAACCGGATGACAAAACTGCATTTTCACTCATCCCGGATCAAGTTTTGTTAGTAGAAGAAGTTAGATTCTTCACCAAATGCCGTGTTGAGGAACTCGGTCATGTCGAGATTAGTGACACATATGATGAAATTTGCACTGATGGCAAATTGGATAGAAAATTTGAGCATATCAAAATCAAGGGATTAACTGAAGCCCTAGTCTATCCCCGTGTGTTCAAACCCTAGTGGGTTGAGTTTGTCTTGAGCAGAGTACATGATGATTTCATGTGGCTACAAGAGCAACCGTTCAAGATCACTAAGGAAATTATTCATCTGATCACTGGGTATCCTATCTATGATCATGCATGAGCACATAAAATGATATCACAAAAAGAGCTAATTAGTCTAACTAGAGTAGAATCTGATTACCGAGGACTGAAATTGAATAATGTCATTGATGCAGAACTCAAGTTGGCAATTAGAGTAATTGGTTACTGTTTCTTCCAATCTGCAAGGGAAAATAGTGTACCATGTGCTGCAGTTGACTTGGCCTACAAAATAGTGAAGAAGGGAATGAAAGTAGATTTATGTGAAGTGCTACTGAAGAACTTGTTTGAGAACTTGAACACAATAAGGAAGCCAAAGAAGAACAACTTAGCAAATACACTAAAGTTTGGTTCACTGCTTGTATGCATGTTTTTCTACTTTGAGAAGTTCTTTCCCTCAGTCGGTAAAGTAGTATGGGAGCTACACCGACCTATCACCCATCAAATCAATGACTTCATCAAGAAGTTAGGTGATAACTTTAATGATATCATGGATGACTATTTCTGCAAATTTCAAGAGAAGATGCACAACAGGTACAGGATTCCACCACAGCTGGTAGAAAAATATAAGGATAATATATGTTTTGAGGTAGACACTGATTATTGTTATGTGAATGTTGTTGAACTAAGGACTCAATCTTTTCCACCAATGGGTTATGAGATTGATTATGATATAACACAGCAGCAAATTGATGCCTATTTATCATTGCCAAGGCATGCAACCGAACTAAAATATGGAACATATGAAGAGGTGAAGGAAAAAGTAAAAATGAGCATTGTAGTACCTAAGGCTACAAGAAAAGCTACAAAAATGATAAAGGTTTTATCTAAGAAGATCGGAGAAGAATCCTCCTCTACACCTATCAAAGGCAATCTTGCCATTACCAGAGAGGAATCAGAAGCTCAAGAGGCAACAATAACATTAAGCACAGAGTTGCCTAAGGGTAAAGTTCTAAAAAGAAAGAAACAGGACATTTCAAAGCCCCTACTGACTCCACCAACAAAGAGACCCAACACTAGAGCATCAGTTGCATCACCAAGTAAGAACAAAAGAGTGTTACTACACCCAAGGTAACCAAGACCTATAAGAAATCTACTCGGAGACTCATTTTGGCAAAAGATTCGAGTGATACAAAATCCGATGATGCAAACAAATTTCAGATTGTAAAAAGCAAAAAGGTAAATATTCATAGTGTTGAAATTTTTTGTGCCAATCTTAAAGAATACGGTGGATTTGCAGGATTTAGATATGTTAAGTATGAGACTAGGAATAATGATGATAAGTGACAAATTGAAGAAGCTATCATCTATACACTTCTAAAGTTTCGGCTAGCTCCATTAGAACTAGTAAAGTCACTTCCGAGTGAATTATACTTACATATTGATAACAGATGGAAATATGCAATGGACTCAGAGAGACAAATAAGAGAAAGAAGTCTAGTCCATCTATTCCCTGATATGTCCGTAGCAGAAATCAAGGAGCATTTGACCACATACAATTCTAAATTTCTTGTCAAACAAAGAGCCTTAAAATTGATGAATGGGCTATACATAGATGTGGAAAATGAGACAAAAGCCAAGTGGCAGGAGATCTTCAAACAAAAGGATGTCGGTGAACAATCTCAAATTGAAATTGTTGATGTCACTGAGCAAGATCCAAATGTCATCGAGCAAGGTCCAAACCTGGCTGACACTATTCAAATTGATGAAGATGTAATGGATGAAGCAGCACCACAGCAAGAAATGATTGAAGGCACTACCTATGCAAAACTTGTATCTAGTGAATCTGTTTTAGAACAAGTTCAGCCACCTGTCTCAACTGAAGCTCCCAAGGACATAGAGCAAGGCACTGAAGGTACCAAATCTGAAGCAGCAAAAGATACAACCAAAGATCAGACGTCTCAAGCACTGTCAAGCACCGCAAATGTTACAGCTGAGACCCCTAGCACTGAGACACCCAAGGACACTACAATGGCTATAGGAACCAACCATAGTGTTGCATCTACCAAGCAACCTACCGAGGGTCAGCAAGCCTCACAAGCACTTGTCTTAGTGCAACCAACCAAAGGAAAAGAAAGGAAGGTGAGAAAGCATAGTTTCAAATTTGACTTGTCTAAACCAATGGTGTTGCCCAATGTAGACATCTCCAAATTGAAAGGGCAAGCACTCACTGAATTCGGTGAACTATGCAAAGCAAAGGCCGAACAAGAGAAGAAACTAGCCATACAAAAGAAGAATAAAGTACTTCAGAAGGTTAAGACACTACTAACAGAAATGCTACCTTCAGCAACAGTGTCAACCGATGCAGCCATCCACATTCAACTGGATGAACTCCTTACTCAAATAGAAACATCTGAAGTTGATGCATCTGAGTACTTAAGCAAGCTAAAGGATAAAGAGCTTACATCAAAAATGATTGAAGAGGTACAAAAATCTCTCGCTATAGGAAAAGTAACGCTTGTCAAATTCATTGCTGAGTCGTCCCCTCAACTCAAGCATATTCTTTATTTATTCCAGAAATTGTGTACATTTTCCTTATTCATTAAAGATATCAAAAATAAAACTGATGCAATTGAGAAAGTGATCACTGATCTCTCAACTAAGTTGACCACTGAGCCTAATTCAATTCAGAATTTCTATACAAAGCTTCAATAGCTCATGGCTCAACAGTTAGAACTCAGGAATGAAGAGCATAAAATCAGGATGGACATAATGACCCTTCAGACATTATTCCTTCCTCATCTCTCATCAGTACAGGAACAGATCAATAGAGCTACATGCCTATCAACTACACAAGAGGGAAGCATTCTTGATGGCTTAATACCACTCTTAGTTGATATTCAAGCACAAAATTCATTAATGGAAAGTGTAAAGGATTCACTCTCAGTCGCCCTCACCGACGCCCGAACCAAGTATAAGTCTATTTTTGATTAGTTACCGCCTCTAGATGACAATTAAGTTTTTGATGTTTGTCAAAAAGGGGGAGTAATATTATAATACTACATAGAGGAAAGTAATACCCAGCAAAGGGGGAGTAATACTATATTTGGAGAGTGATACAGTTTTGGTAACATAGTTTTGAGTATTGTATACAAGGGGAGTATACCGAGCAGAATATACAGAGCATTCAGAGCACACAAGCATAGAATAGAATCAAACATGCAAAATTTAGAGTTATGTACAAAATAATGATAAGGGGAGTATATCTGCATATACTATTTCATTGACTATTGTATATATTGTCAAGTGTAGTCATTTTGCAAGTATATAATTTTTGAGTTATGACTTTGAAAGTAGTTTTTGTCAAACATCTCAACTAATGTCAAAAGGGGAGATTGTTACTACTTATCAAATTTCCATTAGTTTTATATTCAAAGTCATACTATATATTCTAGTTGGTTAGTTACCGAATCATGCAGTCAATACACACAGAGAAGTCGGTTACAGAAGAAAGCAGTCACATAACGCAGTATTCACCGAGCTATTTACCGAGTATTATTTCATGGCTACCGAGTAGTAAAGTTAACTCACCAAGTTGATATTCACTGAGTGAAACATTTTACCAGATACATTGAACCTAGACATGCACATGAAAACATGTTACAAGATCAAGGCACATCTAACCATTATTACATTGGAAATTGCACTAGAAGATTATGTATGATTGCAAGGTCTATCTAACCAATGAGATATTTTGTTTAGTTATTCGAGGAATTTTTTTTTGTAAGATTGAAGCAATGAATCAGATCACCGACATAAGAAGTCTATTTATACAACATGATTTTAGGGTTAGATAGAAATGTGAGTGAGAGAAATGTGTGTGTGTGTATGTATGAAGGAAGACTATTATAGAGACACAGAGAGGTCACCGAGAAGGTTATCAGTGAACAATCAAAGAACAAAGTAAACAAAAGGGTTTACCAAGTTACTTTATGAGTTACCGAGGTATGCTATAAGCTAGGTAATCTCATTCTGAGCACATAGAATCTGCTATAACATTTCAGATGTAAAGTTGCAGATATTTGTAATGATTTTATTGTAAAATTGTGAAGTTAAAAGAGATACCTTTAACAGGGTAAAAGAATTTAACCAAGTCTATAAATTGTAAATCCTCTAACCAGGTGCAGCATTTATATAGTGTTGTAAAATCCTTTAGTAAGGTAGATCTAACAGATCTTGTTACTCCTAACAGGGTAAGCTATCAGAAATAGCTAAATGTAGCTCTAACCGAGCAATCTTTATTATTGCAGTAGTGAAGTTGTGGGTGCCATCTACACCATAGTTTTTCTCTCTAACCAAGAGTTTCTGCGTGACCAAAATATATGTGTTATGGAGTGAATCATGTATGATTGTTATCTATTTGTTTTAGTTTCATTTTATGTTACTGCACTATTCTGTTTATGCATAACAGTAAGGTTATTATTAAAGAAAATTTTTGGAGTACTGATTCACCCCTCCCCTCTTAGTACATTAGCTTTCCACATTGGGCTAACATATTTTGACCTTATTTGGCAAACTACCAATTCTGAATCCCCAAATACTCTTGATGAATGAATTCCATGCTTCTTAGCAATTTCCAGCCCCAATAATAAGGCTTCATATTCAGCCGTGTTATTTGTGCATTGGAAAGCCAACAGAAAAGAGTATTTGAAAGTGATACCTGATGGGGACACAAAAAGTACTCCTGCTCCAAATCCCTCTTTAGAGAATGCTCCATCAAAGTACATGTGTCACAAGCCTTCTTGTTGAGATTCCAATTCATTGACAATGGGATCAGTATTCTTCATTTGAGGCTGAATTGGTTGTACTCTAAAATTGTCAAGGTCCACATCAATCATACAATTCAACATATCAGGTTCTATTTTCTCAATAACCTTTGGAGCACGTGGTTCCCTGTATAGCTTAACTTGATTTCCATTCACTGGGATAGTTGCATATGAAAGGTCCAATTGAACATTCCCCCCAACTGTTGCAGCCCATTGCCTGGACAATAGCATTCCATAGTGAGGTTTAGTGTCTGTCACTATAACATCCATCTTGTAAGTGGCTTCAAGGAAGGCTGCTATTTTTACCTCTACATCCTTAATTGTACCTATCACAGGTACTTCTCTATTGTCCATGGTATTAAATTTCCCATACACAGTGCTCACTGATAATCCTAATTCCTTCATGACACCATATGGCATCACATTTGCAGCACCACCGGAGTCTATCATATAATTTTTAATCAGCCTATTATTGACTAATAAAGTTACATAAAAAGGATCAACCTAGGAAGGATCTTGAGTGATTGTTGTTACAACATATATCTCTGGGATTTGTTGTTCTTGGTCCCTTTAATCCTTCTTGGTACCCACAGGTAAAGATACATTACTATTTGATATATTAGAAAATAAAGAAAAAGCAGCTTCTTTGTTCTCCTTTATTTTCAACAGTTCTATCAATGGCACTGTAACATTCATTTGGGTCAAAGCCCGAGTCATATCAAATGTGGATCTAATAATTGACTCAGTATGTATTTTAACCTTCTCTGTTTTTGGCTGAATTGCCTTTTTAGCTATAGTAGTCCCTGATGAATTGCCAGTGGCACTGTTCTCAGCATTTTCTCCCAACTCTTTGGATTGGTCCCCTTTTGCAGGGTCATCTTTGGGTGAAGTGTTACTGCCTACCATCTTTTTCAAAGACATTTCTTTCATAAACATAGAGCCAGGCTGACAATGATCTTCATCCCTTTTGTTGCTTCTCAAATTGTAGTTATGTTTGGCTTTGGCTCTAGTAGCTTTAGTGATTTTTTTGACGTCTTCTTCACTGGGTCTTCTGAGATGAACTTCTTCATCCTTGATTGGCACCACATTCAAAATGGGGTGCCAGTCAATTGTTAACTCTCCTTGATAACCTTCATTATGGCTCAATGTATCATACTTGCTAACTTCACCTTGTGAGGACTCATCATCACTTTCAATAATAGTTTGAAACATATTGACAACAAGCCTATCCTCATTCTGATATCTCAACTCATCATCACCCCTCATGGATTCATTTAACACCTGAGCCACAACACACTGGTAAGGAGAATGTGGCCCATCACAAGCTGTGCACCAGGGCGTGTTTTCCATATTATGCACATTTCCACCTTTCAAGGGATCAGGTATATCTTGGTCGTGTGTGTTTTTTGGCTTCTCTTGGATAGGTTTACCATCCTTCCAAGCAGTGTTATATGGCATGTCATGTAATCTAGGAGGCCTATCTTCCCAATTGTAGTGAGGTTTGTCATTTTTACTCACTTTGTCAGTAAGATCTTTCATGGCAATCATAAGATTTTCAATTTTATCCTCTTCCTTAGGACATTTACTTTGTTGACATTTTGGCTCTTGCCATAGTCTACCATCTGTCCTCCTTCCCACCTTCCTTGATGCTTTCCTATTATTTCTACATTTATAGAAATTCTAAAATCATCTCTTAAACTATGTTGGTTTTTATCCCTGAGGATGTAAACCATTTTGGGATCAAAAGCATTATAGTAAGTAAGTAAACACACATTCTCATCTAACCTCATTATTTGGAACAACTTGTGCATTGCCTTCTGAAACCTAGCACTGAAGTTTGTGACAACTTCATTATCAGACTTCTTGATATTGTTGAACTCATTTAGCATAAAACTCACATTGGTTTTATCACCATATTTCTCTTGGAAGCAGTTTTTAAATTCTTCCCATGAACTGATGCTATTTATAGGTAAGCCTTTGTACCAATCCCTTACATCATCCACCAGAGACTGTATAAACAATTTCATTATGACATCTTCGTTGGCAATCTCATAATCATTTATCATGTCACTGAAATATTTTAAATGCTCCTCTGCACTTATGGCATTGTTGCCAACAAATTTCTGAAGCCTGTCCCTAAGTTCAACAGGAACATGGTTTGGATATCCCAGAATTCCCTTAAATAAAAGTTGTCTGTACAACTCCAGATTGATGGGCCTCCTCTAGAACTGGTTTCCATTAGGATTATTACCCATGTTCATTCTCATATTAAGACCATGAGTTAGAGGAACTTGGTTATTTTGATTGGTAGTAGGAACTTGACTAACTGGAACAATACTCACAGGTAAGGTTGACTGAATTTTGATTGTAGGATGTGAGGCATGCTGAGGTGGTGGCTTATTTGGGTCTATTGAAGGAAATATTATGGGAGGAGCCTTTAAGTAATCAATTTTTCTTTTAACTTCTTTATTGGTTGCTTCTAATTCAGCTTTCTCCAATTCTCTTTGCAGATCTTCCCTTTTTCTTCTCATTCTTTATGTTTCTGTTTCATGTGTAGATAACCTATGAGATATCTCTTCTGTAGTTTTAGACCCAGATCCAGTTTCTATGACCTTTCATTTCCCTTTGTCAATAGTGTTTCTAGTAAGTTGTGGGTGACTCTGAACCTCTCTACTGGCTTGCACCATAATTTTGTGTGTAGGATTGGTCGTAACAGTCAGATTTTCCCTGATAATAGGGCCTTCTTCCTCACTATTGGGTTTTTCTTGGGTGAATAATTCAAGGTCTGCAATCTGCCTCAATAGCCTGTCTCTCTCAATAAATTTAGCTTTAATCTCATTTTCTTTGTTCATTTCCTTATGTGTTCCTAAAGAGATCAGTTGATGAACTCTCCTATTAAGAACCTCAATTTCCAGGGATACTTCATTAGGATCTGGAAAAACCTCTTTAGAATCTGATACATGGGCTTGATCAATATCAATCAAACTGATATTCCCATCTATAGTTCATGGTACATAATCCATCCTAACATTAGGACTATTTTTATCTTTTTTAGAATTAGCAGTATGACAGACTCTTTGATGCAGAGTTTGGACATCCTCATTATTACCAAACAAACCTGAATGAAAACTCATAATGTCTTGCTTAGATTCACGGGAAGAAGTATTGGAATTTTCATAGATGGGTCTTTCAAAGGACTTACCCGTATGATTACTCTTATGTATCCATGCAGCGTTAATTGGTTCATGTGTAACCATTCTCCTTTGACCTTTCCGGGCTTGTTCCAGCAATCCCTCCTGCAATCTCTCTTGAGGATTTTTCCTTATGTAGGACCTTGTGTTTCTCCCCCTCTGTATTATATGTGCTTCCTTAAAATAAATTATTCTTTGTCAAGAACACTAGTTTTTCTTTATCAAAGTCACCACCCAAATTTGGGAATATTGATAAATTATGAAGCTCGATAGATCACTCATAGGAGATAATAGAATGGGAACACAATCTTTTAAAAGGAGAATGATAAGACACAGGGATAAAACAACTTATCATAAGGGCATGGGTATACAAATTTGAACAAACTTCCGACAATACTAGCATTGATCTACAATATAGATTTACACTATGACTCTCCCCAGCAGAGTCATCATTTTTGTTGTTCTCAATTTCAGATTGTTTTGTTTTCTCTATTAGAATTCTCAAACCTCTGTCCCTTATGGAGAGAAACAACATGAAACAGAAACAAAAGACAATATTTAACAAGATTTAGATAAAAAACCTTCTTCACTTGAAGCTTAAACTTAAGCTTAGGTGGGTATACCTCCTAGATCACTTTATGCAATTGAAAATTTACAGAAGACCAGTGTTAACTCCTGCAAACCCTACACCTTTAGACATAATTGAACATAAAAGGAAGAGTATATTCATTTTTCATTGATCATCAATAACATCATGAACCTTAACAAGCTATACCAATGCCTTATTTGGGCTTCAGAGTCACACAGAACTGGGCAAGAAGTGACAAAGAAGATTTCACATACATGCCATTAAAATTATTTAACCAAATCTATATATGCCTGACATACATAAACTCTCACCATGTGCATAAATCCAGTCATCAAATTAAAGTAAGAATCACTAATTACCAATGAAAAGGTTTCAAGTATATCTAATTTCCCTCCTTGAGGGAACAACCTAAACTCCTTTTCATAAGTTGCCTTGCAAATTACTCAATCAAACAATCCTAAATCATTTAATCAAAATGGTAACTAATCATAAAAACATGAAGACAACAGGAATTAAGACTTGAATGCTCCGGTCTGTATATTAATACTTTCCATCCAATTTTACACAACTCAAGAATGAATTTCCAAGACAAACCCTAAATACATTTTGCCAGAGTTTTCTTACATACTTCTTGTGATGATTTCCTAAATAGTCCTGGTATCCATTTATAGAAATATGGATGCGACAAGCTTCCGACTTTCCTAGGAAATTCTATTATAACCATGATTCCCTCTCAAAAGAGGGTTACAATTATTGCTAAAGGAAATAGGAGGAAAACTAATTAGTTAACTAGCTGTATATAGGCCAAAAGACTTCTCAGTATTCAGAGGTCGAGTGTCAGGTGTCTTGAATTCCTCAAAAATTTGATTAGCCTGAAACAAGTAGTTACAAGAGCTAACCACCTCCAAATTCCTTGAGTTTTTTTACAATGTTGCAACATCAATTGACTATTCTTGCACCTCTGATTCTTGCATAATATACTTATCCTTCCATTCCTTGAACACGTCATCACTAGTCCAAAAGAAGCTAACAATTTTCTTCTTCAACTTATTTAACCTTTTCCATGTATTTCTTAACTACTTAACTTTTGTTCCCAAAAAACCATAATGTGACTTCATCTTTTCAATTTCCTCAATTATTCAAATGAATAAAGATGTATCATCTAAATTGATGACATCATTTATCCATTGTGAGAATTTATGGCCTAACTCACCAAGCCATACATCTTCATCTTTCAACTTATTAGTGCCAATGAAGCCCCCAGGAAATAATTCAAACTTCTGGTCAGTATACTCATTTCTATACTGGTTTGCTTTTCTTTCTAGACCAAATCTTCCCTCTACCAACCTGGACATACTTTTTACCAACTCACAAGATGATTTAATAGTGGCATTAGCATCTGCCTCTTCATGGGATGACCACATAAGTTCTGAATCTACTTCCCTAGACATCCATTTATTTAAAATTGGCTCTAGAATAGCCTTGTCCTCCATTAAAGCACTCAACATGCTCAAAACTCTTTTCATATATATATATATATATATATATATATATACAATAGAAGCCCCTACTATGTCAGCAAACTTCAAAATTGTACCCCTGATCTTCTCCTCATATTTATTTGCAAACATAGCCTGGGCCTGCTTTAATTTTTCCATTTCATCCTAGATAGTCTCAGTAGATTGGAAACTAGTAGTTATAGGGGAAGGGGGAAACTCAATGATTGGAACAGTAGATGGAGGCTTGGTTGGAGAGGAGGCAATGATCAAAGTAGAAGATTCACCTTTCTGATATTGCCTTGCTATTTGATTCTTCAATTTTGCAATTGTACTATCCTTTTGAGCTATTTCAATTTTGGCTTCATTATAGGCTTTTAAGATTAATTCTAACTTTACCTAGAGATCAGCCTTTTCCTTGGCCTCTTTCTCAGCTACAGCCATATTAAATTTTGTAGATTCCAAAATTGTACTGGCAACATCCACCACCTTTGTATCTTTCACTCTCTTCACAATCATGCCTCCAGAATAGCTAGCTTATGAGGAGTCTTTCCTCTTTTTGCTTTCCTCCCTTCTTAGTGACCACATGACTAAGGCAACATGATCATTACTGTAAGTCACTCCCTCCAGGGGCTTTGTTTCCTTCCTTACCGCTTCAAGAATTAATGCATCTACTATATCCAACTCAATGAGAATCAAAACTCTAGCTTTTGCAATCATCTTCCTTCCTTGCTCTGGGTCAATGGTCCCAAATCTTGTCAAAATTTCTTTCTTTACATCTACCTCAACCATAGATGTATCTTTGTGAGGATAGTCATTCTTCCTCTTCTCACATCTTGATTTGAATTGTTCTATATTTTTTCTCCAAACAAACTACAAAAAGGATCCTATTTTGGTAAAACTATCATCTGCCAAAAACTCCTCACTGGCCTACTCAATGACAGGGTCCAGTTCTTTACCTCTAAATTCCTCTGCAATCAAGTCCATTTAGGCACTTGCTAGTTCCTCTGGCATTCTTTCTTGCAACTCTTCATATGTGTAAGCAATTTCCCCAAGACTTCCTAATTGCAATAGTTGCTCTGTTGCTGCTTGCTCATCTCCTACATGTATTGGGGATTGGGAAGGAGAATACAAAAGCTCACTTGTCTACACTTCCTTCATTAACCTCTACCTTTTAGGGGACTCTTGGACCTTAACTACATCTTCTATTTCTCTTTTTCCTCTTGAAGTAGAAGGCTCACCTCTTATTGGCATTAGTACACTATATTTTGACCTTTTATGCATTAAATATTCACCTGGGGGAATCACCTTGGCATGCACAAACTTGGCTAAAGCCAGTTTAGCCTTTTCATGATTAGCTTTCATCACAACCTCCTTCTTCTCCTTCAAGGTTTGCATTAAATCCTCAAAATAAACTACCAAAAACTTGATCTTTTCTTCAAAAGGATGAAAGCTAACCAAGGGATCATAACCACTGTCAAAATGGTGAATGAAATCCAAAGCTTTCTTGAAGGCTATCCATTTTTCCTTCCTGACTTCTTTCTCAGCTAAATTGAACTCATTCCTTATTAAATCCTTAGGGAAGTGAAACTGGTGGGCCTTACCTACACATCTGGCCCTCTTCTTAAACATATTGTTAAAGAAATCCTTTGGATCAACAAACCTTGGCACGACATTAGATAAGCTATATGGCTGAAAGAAATCATCAAAATGTGTCCAACCACCTTTGGTGATTACATACTGATGTGCTAGGGTAACAATTGGGAGAAATGTTCCCTTCCCCTTATTTGTCAATTCTTCTTCCTGCAAGCCTCCAATTTGTCTCAAGACCTCAGTAATTCTTATCTTCAAAGGGACTTGTGTTGGCAAATGCACACTCCAATGAGAAATTGTAGGCACTTGAAGGTATTGTCATTGCTGGCAGCCTTTCAATCCTATGGCACCGGTGGGCACCGACATCAACAAATAGTTTATCGGCAGCAACAAAGATGATTACCGACACCCCAGCCGATAGGATTTTGTTTATTACATTTTGTATTTAATTGTAATATCTTTTTGTAAGCCGACAAGGAGAATTGGAATAGGACTTATATATAAGTATGAGATCTTGTAGATCATTTAGGATATATGCGGACATGGTCAGATTATTGCAGAAGTAATATGTGAATATTAAGGCAGATTTTGGAGTAAGGTTTATGGTTATTTTGTGAGCTTAAACCAGTACTGAACCTGACATAGAACATGTTAAACTGAAGATGTTAAACTGAAGATGTTAAATTGAGAGAGTACCATCCAAAAGGTCTATCCACCTTAGCATTCTTTATCCCTATCAATCCCTCATGAATGGCATCAATGAGATAAGGTGCAAAATCAAATGTCATTGCCAGAGATGGGTTCAAAACATGTGCTATCATGAGCATATAGTGGGTTGGCATAGTAGTCTCCGCATCTTCCCCAAGGATTTGACATAAGGACCAATACATTCCCTTATCCCTCAAAGTAAACAAATTTAAGGAGAAAGGTTCCATGGTGCTCGGTCCTACTACTGTCAGTCCTCCTATTTTGGCAAATAATTCCTTCAAGGGGCCACTACTGAGGTGATCTCTTTGTGCCTCATAGACCTTTTCCAACATTTCAAAATTGATAGGCTCCAGATAATTTGACACCTCACTAAGTCTGAAAACTCTCCTCAACTCATCATCAGTTATTTCAATTAGAGACCCACCATTTACATTCCTTACAGTCCTTGTATTGGGATCATAATTGTTTGCAATTTGGGTTGACAAGTCCACATCCATGAAAACCCCAGGGACTATAAGCTTTCCAACATCTAGCTCCCATATGCTATTAATTGGAGCAAGGGAATTTTGTTGACTGAACCCCACTTTGAAGAGTCGCAAGCCCACCATTCCTATATGGGCATTTCTCAACTAGTTCCCTTTATCATATGAACCATTGCCAATTCTCAGGCGGGGAGACCAAGGTACCAATTCCTTTAGTTTAGCTTAAGTTTTAGTGGACCGCATTAATTTCTCTAGAAAATCATCAGAAATGGCTCTCTCCAGATAATCAACCTTCCCTCTAAATTCCTTTCTTGGTGCCATCTCAGAATTATACTTATTTCAATGAAATTTCAAATAGACTCTTTGGAAATTCAAACACCCAGTGATACCAAGCAAATTGTAATTGTTAAACAATTGCAAGAAACTTACTTGTTGCCTGAGATATTTTTTTGCCCTATACACTAGTTCTTCTGCAAGATTCCTTGAATGCATACAAAAAGCTTCAACTCATATAAGGATTATTACGGCAACTGAGCATTGATTACAGTCATTTATGCCCCATGCTTCAGTAATTAATTCATAAATCAAATTAAAAAATTGGCTCCAACGGACAACAAAATTTCTCTAAGTGTTTTGCCTTCTGTCGCTAGTTTGCAATGCTTAACAGTCGAGCTTCTCCTCATATTATTTTAGTGACACTTATGAGATCATGTGAAACTTGCATGTTCTTTATCTTCCCTGGGTTATCCTCTCTAGAATGGTTCCCGCCACCTTTTCACTATTTTGCGAGAGATAACTCTCGTGCCACTTTGCTTTGTGAAACAATGATAACCATCAGATCATCTATAAGATGTGTCATCTTTAACTAGGGAGCCACTAGCCTACCAAGCCCACCACCTTTTTGCTATTTCACGAGAGATAACTCTTGTGCCACTTTGCTTTGCGAAACAACGAGAGTCATCCGATCGACAACTAACTCCACAATCTTTATTCTCCACCATAACCACATGCCTTTACAACTGACTTTAACTGCCACCGCTAGTGGTTTTTATTGTTTTGTGAAGGATAACCTTTGTGCACCTTCGCATAGAGAAACAACGACAACCGCTGATCATCTTCAAACATGCCCAGTTATTTACTACCTCAGCCTTCATTGTGGGCCCTTTATGCAAACCCACTCGCCGACTCATTTCTGCTAGATGTCACCACAGATAAGCCACTTATTTTCTCAAGAAATCTATCGAGCCCCACATTCTAACCTCCACATGCCTCACCAAAGAAAAAATTCCATCAACACTGCTATTTGATTTAAATTGACCAATTGAAAATCCACTTGGAGCCATGTGTCCCATCGATAGATCACCCTTTTCTTAATCTGTAAGTCCAGCTATCTTGCCACCTAACCTGCAATGTAACATCCCTTTCATCTGCCACTGAACAGTTAGCTCATCTGTCGTTGTTTCACGAAGGATAACCTTCATGCACTTTTGCATAGCAAAATAGTGATAACCATCGGATCATCTGTAAGATGTGTGATCTTTAACATGGGAGTTGCCTACCTACCGGGCCCATCACCTTTTTGTTGTTTCGTGAGAGATAACCCTCTTGCCACTTTGCCTTGCAAAACAATGACAGTCATCAGATCATCTGTAAGATGTGCGATCTTTATTTTTCCTTTTTCCCACACGTGGTTTTTCGTTGTTTGGCAAAGGATAACCTTCGTGCACCTTCGCATAGTGAAACAACGATAGCCATTAGATCAACAAGAACTTGCACAAGCATTACGAAACCTGGTAGACAAATAACAACTTAGGAAAAAGGTGAAAAATTAAAGAATTATTACAACCCGCCTAAGGCAAGACTTAAAAGAGGGGCCCTTTCTAACGATGGACTAACACTTCCACTTAAGTGGAAAAAGGTAACAAGGAAACATAAGGGAATACTTTCATAATTTAAGATTTTGAAGTGTAGAACCCTAAACCCTTAGAAAAAATAACCCTCAGGAACAAATAAGACATTGAAACCCTAAAAAAATTAATGGATCGAAAGGAAAAAACTCCCAATATCAAAATAGTGACAACACTGGGCACTAACAAAAACAACTCTTCTCCATACTATATTATTTAACCCAGGTAATGCATCGAGATAACATAATTTCAAGCACACAATAAGTGATCCATATCGAAAGGGGTACAAATAAATCTTCATTAACTATAATTTATCCACCAACTATAACCTCCAATTCACATAGATCATAATCAACATTTAATTTCACCACATTATAGGTTTCATATACTGTCGTAGAAGACGTCAAACCTTCATGATTCTGTAATACACCTTATATAAAATTCCCATAGTCACATATTTGATTGCCAAGTCAATAATGGTATTAATAAATAAGGCTCTCTTATCAACACAACACCAATCAATTTTTTCACTTCATCATTCTTTATAGACTTCAACATAGGCACGGTTCCAACTAAGCATAAACAAGTCATATCCCTTAAGCCCTCTTTCAAAATTTGATATGGTTGATCCAACCATTAAAAATCTCCATGAATTCTTCTTAAGACTATCTTAATTATCTTTTCATCATTAAACATGGAAAAATTACTCCAAGCATCCAAACCTGTATGCCTTAAACATGTTGGATATTAGAGTTGTTAGAATGTGTTGTTGTCATTGATGTCAACATATTCTTGTGTTGGACGAGAAGGTTAAATCGCTGGAAGAAGGGAGAGAGGCCATGAAAAATTTGATGGCTATTATCCCGAATATCCTGTCAGTTATCACTAAAAATTTAGAGGATATTGCCAAGGTCTTCGATCATACTAGCTCTCCTAAGCCAATAGTGGAACTTGCCATGGATGATGAGACTATCCAGATTGGCAGTGGTGGTGCTACTCTGATTGGTGGTGCTGCCAAGAGGACTAGGGCGAGTATCAAGAAAGTTGTGGCTGCTTCTTCTATGGATCTCCCAAATATCAGGGATAACATCAAAGAACTGCATGGGATTAGCAACACCCTAGATAATGCCCTGAAAAAAATCAATTAGTTTATGTTCTTGGGTCTGGCTGGTTTTGCTGGCTTTGAGGGGCTTTTGCTAGTTTTCTTTGGTTTTCTACTGTCTTTTCGTTGGCCTGTTCCTTTTTATTTCTTGTTTCTTTTTCTGTTAAGCTCACAATGTAAAGGGTTTCGGGGCCCCTTCAAAACTTGTTTTTACCTTCATCAAAAACATATTCTTGTGTTGCAAAGAATTGGTTTATTGAAAAGAGTTGGTTTGGGTGATTTGTTGTAGATGTGCTAATGCAGATTAATGGGTTTTGAGATACTTATCTCTAGTTGATTCAATATGAGTTTTAGTGTTCTAAAAGGTGATTTGGTCGAGTTATGTGATCCGGTGTGATGGTTTGTTTTTCTACTGGTTTTGTATTACAGAGTTGTGATTTCAGGATTGTATTACTTTAGAATGATTATATCTTGAGTTGCAGATTTTGGAGAATGTTTGGGACATTCATGTGTGTCCTCAATTTGGATGGTTCATGATTTGGAACATCACGAGCATATCTTTTCATTTGTCAGTTGGTGTTCTTGAGCTCTAGTAATGAAATAATTATGATTCTTGTTATTCGAGTTGTTGTAGTTGTTGCAGTAGAATTCACATTGCTTGTTAATGTTCTCTGATTGTGTTCTATGTTTTTTGGTGGTTCGCGTTGATTGTAGTGCAAGTTATTGAAGATTTTATTGGTTTGGTGGTGTTCTTCATGTTATGCAACATATTCAGTGGTTTAACATGTTGCAGATGATCTTGGGAAATTATTTGGTGGTGTTGTGTGTTTGAGGATGTGATTTGGGTCCATGCTATGTCCTTTTCGATATTGTATTGGGATAGTTTTTTGTGTGAATATTTTGTCACCAGCGTACCAATGACAAAATATGAATTTCACACACAACTATGTTAAGACAAAGTCTTTCCTCTCATGAAGGGGAGGTTCCCTAGAAGAATTTGGGTATTTCAACAACTTTGAAAATAAAATACAGTGTTAAGTTTAGGGCATGTAATTCTCTTTTTTCAGAATTTATGTATCTCCCTTCACTTGATGATATTTCTTACAACTAACAAAACTAACAACTAATATAACTTCTTTACAATGATTTTTAATATCTCAAAAATCATGTAAGCTTAAAGTTTTACATGATTTCAACTTACTTTAATCACCACAATTACAACTATAATCACAACTCATAGCTCAAAGTCTCCAAGATGTGATTAATTTTCCTAAGAACTAAGAGCAACTAATAGAAATACAAAGCTTACTATGTAATCACTTAACTATCAGAAGATTTCCCAAATATGCAAATAGCACAAAGTCTACTTATCACAATTAGAAAGCTCTCGTACTCACATAAACAATATCACCAATAAGATTCAAGTATTTAGCAAATGATTATGAGAACTACACATAAGAACAATTTAATCATAAAAATAATCTTCAGCCCAACACAAAGTTTGGAAACCAACTGATTGTTATCTTTATTTCCTTGAATCAACTTTTACATCAAAAAGCTCAAAGTATTTTTTGAGGAAAAATTTTGGCAGATTCTTGCTTAGCATAATAAAAGATAAAGATTTACAAATGAGGTCCTACTTATATAGGAAAATAAGTTGAGAAAAAGATGGGCACGGTTGACAAATTCAACTGCACAATCCCACTTGAATACAACTATTGCATAAAAAAAATGCATCTACAAGAAAATTTGCAGTAACTAAAAATTCAACTACATAAAAAGATAGTGTCAATGGGGACACTTTATTCTTCTTTCTCCTCCTCATTGATTTTCTTGAATTCCTCGAATAGAGCCAAAACAGCCTCCATATCCGCTTTGTTTGACATTGTGGTAGAGCTAGTGATAGTGTGAACCCTGGAAACTGCATCTCCAACTTTCACATACTTATTTCTTCCATCCTCCAGAATTGAGGTAAGAACCTCAAAACTAACTTGTATCTCAAGAAGTTTATCAAATGCATTCAATGAGAAGTCTTGTTCTGCCTAGTGAGTAATTAGGGAAAGAAATTCTTGTTTGATGTTCTCACTAGATATTAGTTTCTGACCATCATCATACAAGCAACAAGGAATCTCAATTATCATTGCCGAAATCTAGTCAATCTCAATATCACATTTTTTCTTTTCTTGATCTAGTTTTGTGATTATTGACCTTATTTTATTTTTATGAGATAATAATGACAAAATTTGGATGTATTTCTCTCGTGTCGATATTACCTTATTTTCTACAAGGACATCAATCCGAAATCTTCAATTTTGCCCCAAAGAGTCATGCTCTTTTCAATGTCTTTCATTACTTTAGACAAAATAGTTTTGATAACTTGCATCTGACTTTGAACAATTTCAAAGTCCATCAATAAATTAATCATTGAGTCCAGAAGAAGAGAGCCTTCTGACTTCAAATGATCAATCCATTCATCTACTACTCACCCTTTGATGCCTACTTGTTCCACCTTTTTGAGCGCCTCAATGTCAATTAAAGAAAAAATCGGCTCAACCTCCTGGGAAGATTGTGTGACTTTGAGAAGCACACTTGTCAGCTGATCACACTTTTGTTTCCACTCAATCTTTTCTACTCTTTCCTCATCCAACCTGCACATTATTGCATTCAATGCAGCTTGAGAATCTTGTTTGACACTCTCATGTGTTTCAACCTCAAGTACCACCATTTGCATTGTCTAGTTGATAGGTTGGACATTATATTTTCTTTTATCCGTGGCAGGTATCAAAACTTTAGCATACTTTCTCTTAGTAGCAGGATCCACGAACACCTGAGAAACAATTTTTGGCTTTTTAGTCCCTTTTGCTTTGGATGGAACTAACAGCTCGAAGTTAAAGTCATCTGGTGAAATCACTTGTTTCTTCCTTTTGGATGCCGCAATATCCATCCATGGTGGAAGATCTTCTTTGGTGGTTGGTTTTGTGGCCTCCTTTTGAGTAGTTACCAAAATCTGAGACACATTCTAACTTGATGATGCAGAAATAGAAAATGGAATTACTTGCACTATGGCTATGGTAACAAATGGTGGTTTTGTTGATAGAGAATTAGTAGTCATTATTGGTTCCTCCCCCGGAACAACTATGGTTACAACCGCTAATGGTGTTTCAGTAGTGATAATGGTACTTACAATAGGTGGAGCTTCAGCCATGATAGTTATAGAAGGTAGGGCCATCGATTGCTGCTCTACAACTATTTTCTCCAAAGATTCAATGAAATCCAGAATTGAAGACTCAATAATAGATGTACGAACATCATCAAAACTCAAGAGACTAGACAATATAACATATTCCTAATCAAATGAGACAAACATTTGAGCAGACAAAAAAAGGGTAATGGCACTCAAGGTAGGGTTTTGGGTTGCTCAGGGTAGGGTTTCAAGCGATACTTCTATGGATCCTAGTGGATCCCTTCCATCTTCATAGGGAACTGGCTCGAGCTCCCTTGAATCTATTGGCACTAAGGACAACCAGGGAGATGCGAAGACTGAAGATGGTGGGGACCCAAAAATGGGTTTTCAGGTGGACCTAGGGGATGGGCACCCAATCGGGGTTCCCCTTATGGATGTTCCCCATGATATGTTTTCATCATGGGTTTCTTAGGTAATCCAACCTATCATGGGGGCTACAAAACATTCCTTTTTAGCTGGTTCCACGAATAATCATTGGGCAACTTTATTTGGGGTTAAACCGACTAAAAAGTATTCCTTTCCCCCTATCTCTGTCACTTGTGATAAGGTGAACATTAAGGTTGCCATTTCTATTCCTGACCAGGTGATTGACCACAATATTTCTATCATTGTGCTCACCCTTGTTGGAAATTTCTCTGGGCCTAGAACCAACATTGACTCGGTGAGGATTTTTATTAGTTGGAGGTAGAAGATCAAAGGGCAAGTTGAAGTGTCGGCTCTCCCTTGGGGATTTTTATCCTTTATGTTCTCTTGCACTAAAGATATTTTAACTATCCTTTGTGGTGGCCCTTGGATTATGGGGAGGTCTTTCTTAACCCTTAAGAAGTGGAGTCTGAATATGGACTTGTCTAATGCCTTTTTTGAAACTATTCCTATTTGGGTCAAGTTGTCGAGGCTTCCTCCAGAATATTGGCACGCAGATATTTTCAAGGGCATTCTTGGAGTATTTGGGGAACTCCTATCTATTGATATAATGATGGCTGCCAGGAAAAGAATGGTCTATACCATGATTTGTGTGGGGGTGTCCAGATGTAAGGACCTCCCTTCATCAATTGAACTGGTGTCAAAGCTGGGGACGCTAGTTCAAACTATTGAGTTTGAATCATTACCTTTCATTTGTTTCTTGTGCAAAAAGGCATGCCACTGGGAAAAGAAATTCCCTTAGAATACTAAGAAATATTCCAACAAAAGATCTATTGTCTATAAACCCAAACTTGTGGATACAAAAGCTCAAAACAAGAAGGAAGATATTGCGCATGAGGAAAGGCCTGATGGGAAACAATAAATCAATAAGGAAAATAATGTTCAACCAAGCCAGAATAGTGAAGTGAAAGAAATGGATCAGGAGGAAGGCAATAAAAAGAGAATCCATGAAGATCAAAACCCTCAGGTTAAGGATATGGATCAGGAGATTATTCCTAAGGAAGCCCTTGTTCAGGATAAAGAAGAGATAGCTAAGGGAAATGTGGTGGATGTAAATGAAGGAGAAAAGGTATTGGTAGAAGAACTGGAGGATGGAGAAATTTCACCCCCAAACCATTGTAGATTCAAGGATATGGAAGAATGTACCTTCAAAGACCACCAATCTTCTCTGGTTCTTAGTTTATCATTTGGTAATGTTGGGTTCAGTGATTCAAAGAAGATCCTTGAGGATGACTCTTCTTCACAACACTCTATTTGTGCCTTCCTTGACTTGGACAAATATGTTGTTATTCCAAACACCTTGCAGTCCTCGAAGGCTAATGATTTAACAGGTCTGGAGGGAATTGAATTTGACAAATAAATGAGCTATACTAAGGTAGTATCAAAGAAAAAGAAGTCCTAGCAGAAACCCAGAGTTACTACTCGCAACAAAGTGAAGGCAGACTGTGGGCCACCTTGAAGTGCAGGGAGAAAATCTAATAGATGGCAAAGAGAGCGGGATTGCATGTAGAATATAGCAGATGTGTCACAAAAAATGATCTATGAAAGTCTGTTTAATTCTCCTAGTAAGAAATGAATATATTTTCTTGGAATATTAGAGGTCTTAACAATAGTCATAAACATGACATAATCCGTAATATTTCTAGGCATCATAGACTAGACATTTTACTTATTCAAGAAACTAAAATATCGAAAGAAAAAGTGCAGAAAATTAAGTTTTCCAAATTTTGTGAATCTCAAGGGAGAAGCTCTGATAGGGCCTTTGGGGGGTTGTTACTCTCTGGGATACTCATTTCATTCAAGGCACTCCTATCTATCATGATGGTAACCATGTGGCTACTTTGTTTAAACATTCAAGGGATGGGTTCTCGTGGGTCCTATCCAATGTGTATTCTCCCAATAATAAAGTTTGTAGGAGGAAATTTTGGATAAAGATTTCTTCCTTTTGGAGCCGTTATCCCAACATTCCTTGGTTGGTTATGGGGGATTTTAATACCCCTCTTATAGAATCTGAGAAATTTGGGGGATCCCAGATATAAAATGATAGCAAACAGGACTTAGCTAACTTCATCAATGGTCAAGGTCTCATTGATTTGGACTTATCTAGAGTTTCCTTCACTTGATCTAATCGTCATGTTGGAGTTGAGTTGATTCAACTTAGACTTGATCGGGCCTTGGTTCCAGTTGGGTGGATCCAGTATTATGTGTGTTCTCTTAATTCCATGGTTAGAATCAGATCAGACCACTTTCCAATATGTTTGATAGGTGAGCCTAAGAATGGCCCAAGAAGGAGGTTTCCTTTTAGATTTGAGAAAATGTGGACTTCCCACCCAAACCTTTTTAATAGCATGAAAGATTGGTGGAATATTCAAGTGGATGGCTCTGCTATGTTCCAGGTAGCTAAAAAGTTAAGGCATGTTAAGGAGAATGTTAAAAAGTGGAATAGAGAAGTCTTTGGGGACATCTTTGTTCAGAAATCTTCTCTTCAAGAGGAGTTGAGCATAATCCAAGATAAAGTCCAAAAAGAAGGTTATGTGAATGGTAATTTTGCTAAGGAAAGTGAGGTTCTATCTAAATACCACAAAATTGTAGCCCAGGAAAAGACCTTTTGGAGGTAGAGATCTAGAACCTTATGGCTTAAGGATGGTGATAAAAACACCACATTCTTTCACATCACTACCCTTAAACACAAGGCTGCAACTAGAATTGACCACCTTGTGAAGAATGGGAGAAGAATAGATAATGAGGATGAAATAAGTGGAGCTGCAGTTGAATTCTTTTCTGATCTTCTGAAGAAAGATACTTTATTAGACCCTGAGGCTCAAGATATGTTGGTTGACATCATACCTAAAGTCCTATTTGATGACTAAAATCATAATTTTGTTGCTATTCCTTCAAAGGAGTAAATTAGAAGCATTGTCTTTTATTTTCATGGCAGTAAGGCTCCTAGCCCTAACAGCTTTAATATGTTCTTCTTTCAACACTTTTGGGAAATTATGGGGAAAGATGTGTCCAATGCTATGAAAGAGTTTTCTGGAGCTAGATCCCTGTTGAAGGAACTGAATGCAACCTTTATTGTCCTTATCCCTAAGAAGAAGGGGACTCTTTGGATCCTTTTAGGCCTATCAGCTTGTGTAATTCTTTCTACAAAATTATTTCCAAGGTTCTTACTTTGAGGCTACTAAATATTCTTCCTCTTCTGATTTCACCTCAATAGAATAGCTTTGTGCCAAGGAGACAAATTCTTGACTATATCATCACTGTTCATGAAAACATTTGTTCACTCTTGGAGGTGAAGTCTCAAGACTTTCTACTCAAATTGGACATTTATAAGGCTTATGATAGGATGGATTGGTTCTTTTTAAAAAAAGTTCTTCAAGATTTTGATTTCTTTGGTAAGGTCATCAGTCTAATTTGGTAGCTTATATCCACTGCTTCACCTATAGTTATTGTCATTGGATCGCCCTCTCATTTCTTCTGAACTTCGAGGGGACTAAGGTAGGGTGATCCTATATCACCAATTTTGTTCACTATAATGGTTGAAAGTTTGGGAAGAGAAGCTCCTTTGTTGGGGAATCCAGAGTCATTAGATCGATTCTCTGCCTTTATGAAAAGGCTTCAGGACAGAGGGTTAATAGAACAAAGAGTTTTATCTACTTCATTAATACTCCTGAGCAACATCAAATGAAGATTGCTAACATTCTTAGTTGTATCATAGGTAAGCTCCCCTCAACTTACTTGGGTCTCTCTTTGGGATCTAAACCTTCTGATTCCTTTTGGCTCTCTTTAATTGATCAATTTAATAAGAATTTGGATGGGTGGAAAGGAACCCTTTTAAGTCGGGCTGGTAAAATTCAGTTGCTGAAAGCTACTCTTAAAAACCTCCTAGTGTATGCCCTTAGTTTGTTCAATATTCCCTCTAAATTTGCTTAAATTATTGAATTTTTTCAAAAAGATTCCTTTGGTCTGGGCATGAGGAAAAGAAAAGAATCTCTCTAGTTGCCTGGTAGAATGTATGCAAGCCAAGGAGATATGGTAAACTGGGAATTAGAAGCATTAAAATTTTTAACAATGCTCTTTTGGTTAAATAGGTCTGGAGATTTTATGACTGTAGAAGGGAATGGAACACCTTATGGCACAATAAATACCTCTCTAACGTTCATTCTTTGTAGGATTTTTTGAGTTATTCTCATATCCCCACTAGGTCTCGTCTTTGGAACAATATCCTCAAGGCTAGGGAAGTGGCTAGCTGGGGAATGGAGGAAGTATCTAGTTTTGGAAAGATTGTTGGATCGGGAATCACTCACTTGCTTCTGATCCAACATTGGGATCTTTAAGGGATCTTTGTGTGGCATCTTTTGGCTTAATGGTAGCTAGCTATTGGAAGGAGGGTAAGTGGGTGAATCTCTATGTTATTAATCCTTCTTTAACTCATTTTCAACTTTCCCTAAACTCTTTTGGTCTGGAGGATGGTGTGGAAGATGAGCTTACTTGGAAATTCACTCCTAATGGGAAGTTTTTTGTTGCTTATGTGGATTGTTGTAAGGAACCCCATGTCTCTTGGTGTTCTAAGGTGTGGATCAAGGATCTCTCTCCTAAGGTCAATATGTTTTTTTGGCTCCTCTTTCTTAATAAAATCTTAACAATGGACAATCTTGTTAAGAGGGGCTTTTATATCCCAAATAGATGCTACTTGTGCATGAGGGATGTTGAATCTGTTGATCATTTATTTTTACACTGTTCTTATACTTATGAGATTTGGGGATTGGTGCTTTAGAAATGGGGTCTTGCTGGACTCTACTAGGGGCCATAAAGGAGTTTGTTCACTAATGTAACCCTCCCTCAAGAAATATTCTCTTGAAGAAGATATGGTCCTTTGTGTTTCCTCACATGACATGGGGTTTATGGAAAGAACGTAATATTCGTATCTTCAGGAATATCCATCTCCCTCCTAATTTTTTTTCCAATAAATCTCTAGAGCCATCACTTATAATCTCTTGACTATTACCTCTAATGTTCATTTTCAAAGTAGCATATTTAAGGAGTATGAAGCCAATGTTGTCAAGGAATGGTATTTTGGTCATCTTCTTCAAATGATCAAACCTAAGGTCAATCCTAGGGACAAAATTAGCTAGAATTTTCCACCCCAAGGATGGGTGAAAATCAATTTTCATGGTGCAGCTAGAGGGAACCCTAGTCAAGCCGCCTATGGGGGATGCTACGAGATCACTATGGAAACTTCATTTCTGCTATTGCCCTCCCTCTAGGAGAATAGACTAATAATTTCATTGAAGCTATAGGAGCCTATGATAGCTTAAAACTTGCTAAACAGTACAACTTTGAGCTTGTTTGGGTCGAGGAGGAATCAAAGAATATTATCAACTACCTAAAGAGAAAATCTACACTGGCTTGGAATGTTGATATATGGATGAAGAAGGCAAAAGATATTATAAAAACCTTTGATAGATGCATTATTGTTCATGTATACAGACAAGCTACTATGGTAGCCAAGTTCCTTGCCAACAAAGGGGTGAGGTGTAAGGATCATCTTAGTTGGACCCGAGGTGACAAGCTAGACTCAGAATTTTCTATGCATTTGTTCTACGAGCAAAGGTTAGTAAATTTAATGATAACTTGTGCCATAATGACTTCGAGTGTTTCTAGAGTTATTGATACTTTCCTAATTGAGACAGGTAGCTAGAGAGGACATAAGAATTGATGCAAACTTATTTCACATGCTTTGTGGGTGATTTTAAGTATTTTTTGGAGTCTAACTTTCACTCTAAAAATTATTTGCAGTGAGTTTTATAGAGAGCAAGTTAGAATGGGTGCTGTGAGAAAATAGAGCTTCCTAGTTGTGTGAAGTTGAAGAATGAAAAGAAGCTATGGTGGATTTTGGAGAAAGGGGGGTTTGATCCTACATTGAGAGGCTACAAGGGCGTAATCAAGATGTCACAAACTATTTTTCTCAAAATTGAAAGGATGGAATGATTGTTCTTCATGGTCAGAAGGTCCTGGTTGATGAATCCCTTATAGCATAGGTCACAGGGTTATCCATGGAGGGTATGAAGTATTACAGAGACATAGTGTATATTGAGAAAGTAGTGTATAATTTCCCCAAGAAGGAGATGGAGCGGGCCAAAATTCTTAAAAATTTGGCCAGTTACTATGACATTGCGGTCATTAAGTCTTTCTGGCAGAAGATCCTTAAGGTAATCATGAATTACCTTACTTTTGATTATCATTAGACTAAGTTGTATGGTCATCACTTTATTATATTGAATCATTTGCGCCATGGTCTGAAGATTTTTTTCCATTTCTATCTTATGTCTACTCTTAGGGTTAATTTTAGTGACCACCGCAAGAACCCTTCCAAGTTTCCTATCTTGCACGAAGGTCTGCTAGTCCTTATTGATGCCCATTTTTGCACTCTTCCTGTCCTATGATGTTTATATCCACATTGCTTCTGAGAATGAAGATACTAGTGTGGTTGAGTCTAACAGTGAAGCTTCTGGGTTTGGATCTGAAGGGAATCCCCCCCCTGAAAAAAGATAAAACAAAAAAACCCTCGAGTTCAAAATGTAAGGTGAGGAAGGGTATAAAAGGGAAAAAAAATATTGTTATGTCCTCCTCCTCTACTTCTGCTAAGGATGGCTCCCCCTCTTCTAGTGACAAGCCAGAACATGGTAAGGACCTTGAGTGCCACAATGTCATGACCTCTTCTTCATCCAATAAGGAGGTTGGTAATGTGGGTGCAGTTGGAATTGAAGACCTTCATCTCAAGAGTGTCGAGCTTAATGATAAGAGGGAGAATTTTGACAATGTGTTAGGCATGGATCGTGAACATGCTATTGACACTTTCAACATGTTCAAATGGTTGTTCCATGAACTAAAGGAGATAAGGATCAACCAAAGAGCCCTAGGAAGAAAAATGAAAGCGATCACTGCTAGTTCTACTCAAGGTAATCAGAACAATGTGGGGAATTGGATAGACGATGAGAAGACGTTGGTTATGGACTACATCAAGAAGATGGGTGAAGGGGTTTATTAGCTAAAGAAAAGGTTGGAGGATCACATTACCCATGTTGAGGAAGGCTATAACAAGATCCAAGACACCCTCAAAATTGTAATGGCAAGCAGTCAAAAGATTGTCAAACATAATGTGGTTGTTATGATTACTATGGTGAATAGTCTAGAGTAGCAGGGATATGACTATTGTCATTATTGGGGATGATGTTGAGGTGGATTAGGGTGGAGAATGGCCCTGTAAAAGGACCCGTGGGAATATGAAGAAAAAGGCGACTATTTAGAATGTGGATTATAAATCTATGAAGACTGTTGTTGATATAATGTATGTCCTTGAGGTTGAGGTTGTTGAGACCCTGAAAATATTTATGTAACTAGGTCTGTGTTATTTTCTGGTTGTTGGTTCTATCTGTGTCTGGGTTCGGTATCCTTGCTATCTTTTTGTGCTCGGCTAGGATTTTGTTGTCTCTTTGGATGTTGTTTCTAATGCTTTCCCATGCAGCCCATTTTCTTTTGGATGTTAATCTCTGATTCTATTCCTCTTAGAATCATTTTGTAAAGGGTTTTGGGGTCCCTTCAAAATCTATTTTTTCCTTAATCCAAAACATATTCCTAATCACCCTCCTCTTGTGGGAATTTTATATTCAATCCCTCATCATCATATTCTTCTACCTCTTGATTTGAATCTAATTCAATAGAATGAATGACAACTTGTGTAGGAGTTGATACCTATGAAGCAGTGGGGGTAGTACTTTCTCCTTGTTGAGTTTATTCTTCTACTTCTTTCATTTCCTCTTCATGAGAAATCTCCCCTTCTTCTTGTTCTTTTTCTGGTTCATTTGCAGCCAGCTATTCAGAATCCTTAGATGTTATTTGTGGGGTTGATGAAGATTCACCTTTGTTTGAACCTTTGACCATGAATTTGAACTTTGATCCTTTTCCCTTAGATTTTGGTGAAGGGATTGATGGTGGGACATTCACATCTTCTTTGTTCTTGGTCCTTAATTCAGATGTTTTTCCAACTGGACCATCACTATCATCATCATCACCAAAACTAGAAGGAACCTGCTTCATTCTAATCCCCTTCTTCAATAACTATGCATTATTATTAGCCAAAATAGGAGAAATTATTTGGGCAATAGACTTACTTTCCTTCTTGGACCATTAGATGAGTGCTAGGGGAGAATCAACAATCTTTCATTCAAAGTAGACCAGGTCCACTATGTCATCAGTATCTTCCATTGTGTCCAAGATCCTAGCTAAATCCAAGTTCTCAATCTATTCTAAGGTGAGACGACCAAAATTCATCCTCCTCACATCTTCCTCATCTTCACAGTCTGCCCAAGCATCTTCAAGCTGATACACATATGTATAGCTCCTCTTGATTTTGTTCTTCATCCCATGAAAGTCAAAATTATCATGGGCTTTGAACCTCCTCATACTCACCCATTACATATCATCCTCCATATTTTTGGCCTTTGGTTTGGTCAACACTGAATATTGGCCAATAGATTTTGGAAATTTGAGGCCAGTTTTATGAGCATGTGACTGCCTCTCATGTACATGAATCAATTATCTACATAATTCCATGAGGACATTTTAATCTGAAGGATATCTTGGCAGCATGAATGGTTCTCCTATGAAACATCCTATGCGAATATATGTGAAAGTAGGAAATTGAAGGAACACACAACCAAAGAAAGAGACCCTATTGTATGCCGCTTCTGAAATTCTTCTATGTTCTAAGGCTTTATCAAACATACACTTCTAGATAGCAAAGAAGGTGTTATTAACCCTTCTGAAGTGACTTCTATGATTATCAATTATAAGATGATAATAGTAATCCCATACTAGCACTAGTCTTCTATCACCCTTAGTAGATAAACCTGGATATTACCTCATGGAGGTGGCTACATATACTATTAGGAATTGAGAAGAACAAATGGGAGGGGGGGGGCTAAATCACTTGTGAATAAATTACAATCCAAAACCAATTAATCCAACTTAAAACTCAACGTCGGTAAAAGAAACTTAATGTTGGTAAACTAGATTAATAGTTATAGCAGTACCGGTATAACCTAATGCATGAAACAGAAGGCAAAACAACATCCATAACACATGACACAAATATTTTGATGTGGAAACCCTATAAGGGGAAAAACCACGGTGGGAAACCTTACCCACAATCAGATGATACTACTATAGATAGTAAGTGAATACAATAAGGGGTATGCACATGCAGAAAGGCCAACCGCCTAGAGCTCACTGCTCAATCACAAAATAGGAGTCACATTGACTATAATTGGATGGTTAAATCCAATAACAATGTATTGCCTCAGTACAACATCTTCAATGTTGGATTTTGTGTTGGTTTAAGCTCTGACTATGAATTCCAAACACATTCATAACCTTTCCTTCAACCTTCAGATAATATCTGTGTGATTCACATAAGGATTTGCTTATTTTCAATCTTCACAATGATCTTCAATATTCACACACACTCATAATATGATCTTCAAATAAGATCTTACAATTATTTATACAAAACCCTAGACCTTATCATGAGGTCGGCTCACTAAAGATATTATAATTACAAAATAAGTCTTAATGTGATACAATATGCTAGCTAAATACATTTACACATTATTTAACCAATAAACCATTTCTAAAACATGTCGTGCTGATCTGGAACATGATATCTTGTACTGGTCCATAACCTAGACTACAAATATGTGAACCCGATTAGTCCAATAAGCAAAAAACAAAATGTAAACATCCAATCCATGTCTTCGACATAACCAAATGATCTCTAGATGATAAAAAGTCATCATCAAATTCTTGAGTTGTTGGTGAAACATATATCCTATTGGTGAAGCATATACCAATGACTGTGCATAAGCCAATATCCATGTCAAGACCACAATGTGTCGGTTCAACAATAAACCAATATAACCAAAGTGCCAAATCATCAAGTAGATCTCTAGAAAGATATGTGTTGAATTCAATGACAAAACCAATGCAACACAAGATGAAGTCATCCATAATACCTACAATCTCTCCCTCTGGCATTGATGGCAACACTAGATGGAAAAACATCTAAGTGCCAAAAATAGAATGCAAAAAACCAACAATCTCCCAAAATAGATCAATACAAATTTTTGTACCAAAAATAGAAACCAAAACCAAAATACATCTCTCCAAAAATACATCTCTCCCCAATATTCAAAGTACAATGTTTTTCCATAGATATCTCTCTCCCTTTGACATCAAATGCCAATGTAGTTAAGAATCAAAACATAACATATAGCTAACTACCCCCCCTGAGAAGTAGCTCTCCTTCATCAAAGCCGGAAAAATATTTTTCTGTTAGTCCCTGCCGGTTTGATGCTATTCTTCATCATTCAAGTCTCTGCCAGTGGGGAAATTGCCCCAAGCTTCTCTCTGAGATATTCAAATATTTCCTTAGGCAAAGGCTTTGTAAAGATATATGCAATTTTCTCTTTATTATTCTCATAAACCAATCTTACTTCATTTGATTTAACATTCTCTTTAGAGAATTGTACTTAATAGAAACATGCTTTGTTTTAGAGTGAAATACCAGATTCTTTGATATATCTATTGCTGCTGAATTATCACAATGAATAATTACTGGTTCTTTGCATTTTACCTTGATATCCTTCAACATTTTCTTGATACATAATACCTAAGATTAGTTGCTACTGCAACATATTCTACTTCTGCTATAGATAATGATGTACAAGTATGCTTCTTGTTGATCTATGAAATTAATCTTCTGCCAAGAAAGAATGCATCGCCAGTGGTACTCTTTCTGTCATCCACATCTCCTACCCAATTTGCATTTGTATATGCACATAACTCAAAATTATCATTCTTAGGATACCATAAACCAATATTTGTTGTGCCTTGTAGGTACCAGAAAATCCTTTTCACTGCACTTTCATGATTTTCTTTAGGATTGATTTGAAATCTTGAAACAATACACATTGCATTCATTATATTAGGTCTAGTTTGTGTCAAATACAGTAATCCTCCAATCATAGATTTGTACCTTGTCAGATTTATAGGAGCTGAATCATCCTTTAATGGAAATTTATCTGTTGTAGTCATAGGAGTGCTTATCGGTTTGGAGTTTTCCATTCCAAATTCCTTCAAGAGTTCCTTCAAGTATTTTGTTTGACATATGAATATACCTTTATCTGTTTGAGAAATCTGCAAACCTAGAAAAAAATTTATCTCTCCAATCATAGACATTCCAAATTCTTCCTGCATCTTGTTAGCAAAATCTTTACATAACTCTTCTCCACCTCCAAAAATGATATCATCCACAAATACTTCAATAACCAAAATGTCATCATTGGTAACTTTGTAATACAAATTACTGTCAGGATTACCTTTTGTGTATCTAAGCTTTAAAACATATTTATCCATTCTAGTATACCAAGCTTTGGGAGCTTTCTTCAATCCATATAAAGCTTCCCTTAACCTGCAAACCATAAATTTAACATCTGTTAATGAAAATCCATCAGGTTGTTCAATGTAAGATTCCTCTTCAAGATCTTCATTCAAAAATGCACATTTTACATCCATCTGATAAACTTTATAGTTCTTATGAGCTGCAAATGCAAGAAATAGTCTTACTACTTCAATTCTTGCTACCGGTGCAAAGGTTTCATTATAATCAATTCCTTCTTTCTGAGAATAACCTTTACAAACTAATCTTGCCTTGTTTCTAATTACTTCACCATCTTCATTAAGTTTATTCCTAAATACCCATTTAGTTCCAATTACATTTTTGTCTTTAGGTCAGGGAACTAATGTCCAAGTATTATTTGTTTTAATCTGTTCTAATTCATCTTCCATTTCTTTTATCCAATATTTATCCTCACATGCTTGAACAACTGATGCTAGTTCAACTTGAGAAATTAAACATACCTCTTCATTTGCCAATCTTCCTCTAGTCATAACACCTTGATTTTTATTTCTAATTATCTAATTTTCTGAATGATTCAATCTTACATACCTGGGTTTATTCTGATTTCCACCTACATGTTGTTGTTCTTCAGTCACAATTGAGTTCTCTAATGATGCCGGTGTGACTGGTTCTTCATTTTATACTGGTGCAATCTATGTTGGTTCATTTATAATCATTTCTACTGCCAGTTCAGAACCTACAGATCTTGATTCTCCTCTAAAATGTTCATCAATCTTCACATTAGTACTCTTAATGATTTTCTGCAATCTTTTATTATAACATCTATATGCCTTGCTTCTAGTTGAATAACCAAGAAATATTCCTTTATCACTTCTAGGATCAAATTTGCCAATAGACTCATCTCTCCTAATATGACATTTGCTTCCAAATATTTTGAAGTATTTAAGAGTAGGAGTATGACCAAACCATAGTTCATAAGGGGTCTTACCAGTTTCACCTTTGATGTGAACTCTGTTGAAAGTATAAACCATTGTATTCATTGCTTCTCTCCAGTACATATGAGGTATATTTGCTTCCATCATCATGGTTCTAATTGCATCTAGTATATTTTTGTTCTACCTTTCCATAACTCCATTCTGCTGGGGTGTTTGGGGTGCTAATAGTTGTCTTTTGATTCCACTTTCCTCACAGAATACATTGAATTCCCTAGATGTAAATTATCCTCCTTGATCTAATCTCAAGCATTTGATTTTCATGCTGGTTTCATTCTCTACCATTTCCTTGTATAACTTGAATCTCCCAAAAGCTTATGATTTCTCCTGAGAAAAGTAACCCAACACGTTCTAGAATAATCATCAATTATTAGCATAAAGTATCTATCACCCTGAAGACTCCTTGTTCTTGTTGGACCACATAAATCAGTATGAATTAAATCAAGAATATTATTGGATTTCTCAAAAATGCTCTTAAATTTTGTTCTAACTTGCTTTCCCATTTGACATTCCTTACATACCAGATTATGAGGTTTCACAATCTTAGGTAAATCCCATACTGCCTTACTTGAACTGATCTTTACAATGCAATCAAAATTCACATGACAGAGTCTTTTATGCCATAACCAACTTTCATCAATGTGTGCAATCAAACATGTCTTATCACTCGTATTCAAATGAAAGATATTACCTTTAGACTAATTACCAGTTGCAATCTCCAATCTAGTTCTATTCATGATTTTGCATTTTCCATTCTTGAATTATAATTGAAATCCTTTTTCCACTAACTAACCAACACTCAAAAGATTATGCTTTAAACATTCAACATAATAACATTGTCGGTATTGTGCTTACCATCCAAAGATATAGTGCCTCTTCCTTTGATTAAACAAGCTTTGTCATCTCTAAATCTTACTAGACCTCCATGAATTTCCTGTAATGATAAGAATTTGCTTTTATCACTAGTCATATGATGCGAGCATCCACTATCAATGATCCATTGAATCCTTTTCATCATTTTTTGCTGCTAATGCCTGCTCTACTGGTTTGACAATAGGTGTCGGTTGATCTTATTTTAATGCAACAAATGCCCATCCACTATCTGTTGGATCTTCATCTGAATCATTTGTAACACCTTTATCTGCATAGTAACATGACTTATATCTATTTTTCTTAAATATGTATCTCTGATATTTAGGGTTAGGTTTATATGTTCTTTTTGCTTCCTCCCTTAGTCTTGCATGTTTATCAGGACACCTAGATGCCATATGACCAACTTTATTGCAATTAAAACATAGGTGCTTTACCTTCATACTTACTTCTTGTTGGACCTTTAGGCATCTTCCTTGCAAATAGTGCTTGAAGTTCTTCAAGTTATTCATTTTCTCTTCTGATATCTTCAAGTTCTTTTGCATAAAGTGCTTTCCAATCAGATTTGTCAGATGATGATGATGATGATGATGATGATGTTGATGATGATGCTTTGAAAGCTATATCAGTTTTTATAGTAGCAACAAGACTAAACTCTTCAAGATCAAATGCTGAAAGTTTTCCAACCAAAGTATCTCTAGATACTGATGTATTAGACATTGTTCTCAACTCATTAATAGCAGTCACTTTCATTTTGTAAGTCGGTGGCAAAGCTCTTAAAAAATTAGAAACAATTTCATCTTCACTTAAAGATCCTCCACAATATTGTATTCCTAAAATAATTTCATTAACTCTTTCCATAAATGCAGAAATTCTTTCATCCTCTTCCATTTTTAAATTTTCATACCTGACCCAGTAACATTCCAATTTTGCAATCTTGACAGCAGTATATCCTTCATTCAATGTTTCCAGTTTATCCCAAATAGATTTTGTAGTAGATTTGTATGATAATCCCATGATTTTTTGATCTGATAATGCGCTTAGAAGTGCTTCTCTTGCTTTGCAATCATTCTCCAAGTCTTTAGAGAATGTAAGTGGATGAGGGTTATTTGGAGTAGGACCAACATAGCCATTCTTTGTAACATCCCATATATCTCTTCCAATGCAATTCAGATGTGTTTCCATTCTGATCTTCCATATACCATAGTTAGTTCCATCAAGTTTATGACTATCCTTCCTAAAGATATTTGCTTCCATAGGATCTCCTCAAGTTGTTACGCTTCTGCAAAAAGAGGAATAGACTCTGATACCAATTGTTAGGAACCAGAAAGGACAACTGAGAGGGGGGGTTGAATCTGTTGTCAATAAATTCCAACCCAAAACCAATTAATCCAACTTAAAACTTAGTGTCGGTAAAAGAAACTTAATGCCAATAAAACAAATTAACAGTATAACTTAATGCATGAAACAAAAGGAAAAACAACATCCACAACACATGACACAAAGATTTTGATGTGGAAACCCTGTAAGGGGAAAAACCATGGTGGGAAACCTTACCCACAATCAGATGATACTATTGCAAATAGTGAGTAAATACAATAAGAGGTATGCACATGCAGAAAGGCCAACTACCTAGAGCTCACTACTCAATCATAATATAGGAGTCACACTTACTACAATTGGATGGTTAAATCCAATAAAAATGTACTGCTTCAGTATAGAATCTTCAATGTTGGATTCAGTACCTGTTTAAGCTTTGACTATGAGTGCCAAACACCTTCATAACCTTTCCTTCAATCTTCAGATAATATCTATATGATTGGCACAAGGATCTACTTATTTTCGCTCTTCACAATGATCATCAATATTCACACACACTCATAATATGATATTCAAATAAGATCTTACAATTATTTATACAAAACCCTAAGACCTTACCATGAGGTCAGCTCACTAAATATATTACAATTACAAAATAAGTCTTGATGTGATCCAATATGTCGGCTCAATAAACCATTTCCAAAACGTGTCGTGTTGATCTGGAACATGATATCTTGCACCGGTCCATAACCTAGACCTATCTGTCAGTTAAGATAAATATGTGAGCCCGATTAGTCCAATAAGAAAAACACAAAAGTTAAACATCCAATCCATGTCTTTGACATAACCGAATGATCTCCAGATGATAACAAGTCATCATCAACTTCCTGAGCTGTTGGGGAAACATATATCCTATTGGTGAAGCATATACCAGTGATTGTGCATAAGCGAATATCCATGTTGGGACCACAATGTGTCAGCTCAACAATAAACCAATATAACTAGAGTGCTAAATCATCAATGTAGACCTCCAAGAAGATAAGTGTTGACATCAATGACAAAACCAATGCAACACAAGATGAAGTCATCCATAATACTAACACATACAAGGTATGACATGATATAGAATTTTAATGTTGTTTTGATCTCTTTTAGTTGTGCACATAGTGCATCACTAATCTTCTCTCCCCAATCTATTTTGTGGTTCCTTTTCTGATTATGCTCATATAATAACACATCCAATTTTGTAAGTAATAAGAATCTCTTAGACCTTTTACTCATGAAAGCATAGTGACCATATCATTGTATTCCTCATTAAAATAACTTCTATGGAAGTATTTAGGCCATCTTGAAGTAGTGGAGACCCTGGCTGATGATAAGAAAACTGTATCGATCATCTTCTTACATTTTTCTTCATTCTTCTCATAATACTCTTGAGCACTATCTTTGGTTATGTCTGCTACCTCTTCTACAGGAGAACCCTTAAACACACTATTGAAAAAAACACTATCTAGTGTCATAAAAAAAAATTTATTTGCATCTTTCACTTGTCTTGTATTAGGATCAAAATGATGTGCCACTGCAAGTACAAAGTCCAGATCATGAGCTACTACTGGGAAAGAAGCATACTTATACAACTCTAAATTGATCAAGCACATCATATGAGATGGAGCCTTTTTAACTCGATCAATAAATTCTTTCATGTCTATGTGTCCAATCTCAGTGTCCCTGATTTTTGTGACATTTGATTCAACTGATCTTTCTGGGAACATATTCAAGTATTTATCATACTTGTACTTAATTTTTTTCACAGGAGGCTTTCTTGGTGAACGATCCAACTGACTTGAAGAAGGCTTTGATTTTCCTTGAGAAGGCTTATAAATTTGTGAAGTTTTGCATTCAACACTAAGGATTAGTGTTTTGAAAATCATCACCATTAGACGAGCAATTTTGTTGAACAAAACAACTTTCATGAGTCAAAAATGACTTAGGAAAAATCTAGACAAAATCTTGTAGGTCATACTTTAAAGTCCGATGTGCAAGTAGGAAAAATAACTTTGTAGGTCAGAGAAGAAACTCTAATCTATACTTGAGAAAAATGCAAAGGGTCATGCACATCAGGCTTTAAAGTCCGATATGCATCCAAGGTGTAGCAAAGGATCCCGACATGTAGGTTTGAAAAGGGAAAGGCCAGCATGACAATCAAATTTTAATATCTAATCTACATGCACAAAAATAGTGGTCGATCTCTTCAAATTCACCCTTCTTTCAAGAAAGGCTGAAAATGAAGGCAAGGTAGGTTGGATTACAAACCCTGACCTTCCACAAACTCAATCTAAGACAAAACAAAACAAATCCCTAAACTAGAAATCAAATGAAAAAACCAGAAACTGTACAAAACTGACCTCAAATCGTAAAAAGGCAAAGGAAATCGACTTCCAAGACCTCAAACGTGCTTGCACAGGAAAAATCCATAGTTACAAAGCTCGAGCAGACAAATGAACAGATTAAAAAAAAAACCTAAAAATGATGTTAAATAGAGTTTAAATTACAATTAATGCACTAAGCACATCGTGTAGGTCGGGGGAAAAACCCTGACCTGCACGAGATATAATCTGCAGGTCAGACTTTGAATTTTGATCTGCAACTAAACCATGCAACCACAAAATTGCATGTCGAAGAAAAAACTCTGACATGCATGCCAAAGACACCTGCACATCAGATTTTAAAGCCCGATGTGCAGGGACAAAGACCCGCAGGTTGGACTTTAAACTCAGACCTGCACTTGAAATGCAAAACCAACCCTCCAAGTCAGACTTTAAAGTCTGACTTGTGCTTGAAGACAAAGGCTTGGAGGTCATACTTTAAAGTCTGACCTGCAGGAAAGATTACAAAAACAAAGACACCTCAAAAATGATAAAACAAAATGACAAGCCACAAAAAGTGACTAACCAACGAGTTAGGCTAGCCTTTCTCGGAGCACATGAGGTACAAAATAGACAAGTTTTGTAGGGCTACCTCACAATTTTGGCCTTACTAAAATTGATGACAATAGTTGGCTCTAATTGAGGAACAATTTTCGTCACTTAAAGATTGTAAAATCCTGAACTCTAAGTGCCTGTATCCATTGGGTTATAGAGTTAGGCGACAAAATGACGACGCAAAAAGACAAACTATACAAACATTTAGAAAATGTACATCTTTTTATTTTAGGAAACCATGCTCCTTATTGAGTAAAAAGCTTCAAATGTTCTCCACTATGAGCCAATAAGAATAATGTACCATCAACATATGCAAGAAAGTAACTATTCTCTCTACATACATCATGAATAGTGAAAGGACCCCTCCATAGGGAATCAAACTTCCCATGCATTCCTTTTGGTTCCCTCCTCTTGTCCCATAACAAGACTTGATCACCTACTACAAATTCATGGGATGTTGCCTTCTTGTCAAACAATACCTTCACTTGGCTTTCATGAACAACAATTCTATCCACTACCTCAGCCCTTGCTTCCTCCAACAAAGAAAGGAACATAATCCACTTATCAAGCGAACTTTGGTAGGTCTCATCTTCAATAGTCTTGGCAAGTTTCAAAGCTAGAAGTTCCAAAGTGATAGGAATCTCAGTATTCATCTTGTACAAAAGTTGAAAAGGAGACATATTGATTTCCCTCTTGGGCGTGATATGATCAACCCAAAGTGCATCAAAAAGAGATTTCTGTCAAGTCCTTTGTTTTTCATCAACAAGTTTCTTATATAGTAACCAAGTTCTTGTTGCTTGATTCAGCCTGACCATTTCCTTACGGATAATAGTCAGATGAATGTGAAAGTGTAATACCATGATCAAAACAAAATTCAATGATCTCATAAGATGAAAAGCAAGAAGCATTATCAGTAACAATCTTACAAGGAACACCAAACCTTGAAATGATGTTCTCTTTCAAAAATTGACAAACCACTATAGAAGTAGTTTGCTTTGTAGGAATTGCCTCCACCCACTTGGTGAAGTAATCTATGGTAGTAAGTATATACATATGACCTGCACCGGATGAGGGATTCACTAGTCCAACAAAATCCACTTCCAACTGCTAAAAAGGCTCCTCAATTACTACTAGCTTCAGAGGTAAAGAAACCAGCTTGGGCTTACCGATAAATTGCTGATATTGTTCATATTTTTGGACCCAGTTGTATGCATCCTTAAACAAGGTTGGCCAATAGTATCTTGCACGCAAAATTTTATATATTGTGACAAGAGCTAAAAAATGTCCTCCACAAGGCAGCTTATGAAATGCTTTAAGTAACCTAACTTGTTGTTCCTTATCAATGCAATGTAAGAAATTGCCATCTATGCCTTTCTTATATAAACCATTAACCCAAAGGACAAAGTTTATTTCTTTCAATTTCAAAGTATGCTTTTCATTGCACGACAAATGTGACGGACACTCACCATACATAAGGAAATATGCTAAATCAGAATACCACTCATCAATGGTGTTGACAAACAAAACTTTGGGAAGATATTCAAACATGCCTTGATTCTTGAGCACTACTTCTTCATCAAATTTATTATCAGCAATAAACTAACATAAACCTTTACCATGAACCAGCTTATTAGGATTTATCTCCATGTCATATTCCTAAATCTTGGCATCCATGTTGCCTCTTTTAGTTCTAAATTCTTGTTGCATTAGAATAGACTTGACCATTGTATCAGGAACAAGAGCAATGACATGAGAGTTGGGAATATAGAACCTAAAATGTTTTACTTCTTTAACCATGATAAAGACATGTTTCACCATTGTATAAACTTTATCTTATGATTTTTCAAAGGATAACTCATAAAAGCGATAGGTGACTCAACACCTTCATTGTTCTTTTGCATCAATATAGTTGAACAAGTATGATCTGATGCATAACTGTACATTATGAACTCCTTAGTATAATTCGGACATACTAGGATCAGAGCATGATCAATAGCCTCCTTAATTTCATTAAATGCTTTCTTACCTTCAGGAATCCATTTGACAAGAGATTACCATTTCATCATGTCAACTATGTGGCAAGTTTGATCAGCAAAGTCTGGAATGAACCTTCGCAAGAAGTTTACTTTACCAAAGAAGGAATGCACAACAATTTTACTTGCAGGCAAAGAAAGACTACAAATAGCTTTAACTCTTTCAGCATAGATCTTGATACCTTCCTTAGACACAATGTGTCTAAGCAAATTTCCCTTAGTAACCCCAAAAACTGATTTCTGAGAGATATCCCATGTTGTCGGCACTTCTCTAGCACTTGATGCAAATGATAAAAATGATCCTAGCATTGTTTATAGAAAACAGTCAAATCATCAAGATAAATCACAATGAACTTACCAAGAAAGTGTCGGAAATCCAAATCCATTGCACGTTGAAAAGTTGCTCCTATATTTATCAACTCTAAAGGCATTCTACAGTACGCAAAGGTGCCCCATGGGGTTGTAAAAGAAATTTTATGTTGATCTAGTTCAACAACCTCCACTTGATTATATCTAGAGAATCCATCCAACGAAGACAACATCTCAGACCCTGTAACAATTTGCAAGACTTGATCCATGATAGGCAACAAATAGTTGTCCTTCAAAGAAGCTTGATTTAAATTTCGAAAATCAACACAAATCTGGATTTCTCCTTTTTTCTTGCACACTGGCACAATGTTAGCTATCCAAGTGGAATGGTGTATAGGAAATATGATCCTTGTCTTTAGCATCTTTTGAATTTTAGCAAAGATAGTGTCAAATATCTTTGGGTTATACTGTCTTTGTTTCTGTCTAAAAGGAGCAAAGCCCGACTTGAGGGGAATTTATGTTGGCATTGTGTTGTCATTGATGTCAACCAGTATGGGATGACCACCAGTAGTAGAGATGTATGTGCAACACTTCTATGAAGAAGTACAAGATGAGATATCTTGCATATCACCTTGTGTTGCAGAACACCGGTAATGGTAAGAAAGACAACAAGACTCCCACCGGATGAAGATGCAGCCATCATGGGAAGCAATGACTGAAAATCAATGTGCTCACATCAGTTCACATGTGCCTATTTGAAGAGATGTTGCACAAAAGGGAAATCACATGAGCATATGGCAGAAAGAAGATGGTGTTACTCCACCAAGCAAGTGGAGCTTATCTCCTATTATGAATTAAGTGCATTATATTTTGGAGAGATAAGAGTGAAGAGGTAAAGGCAAGCACTTGAAGGATCACACCGGATCTACCGGTGAATTGAAGGAATGCCCTCAGTTCTTGAGATTAGAGTTATACACTAAACCAAAAAGAGAAGGCATGATTGAGATGCCAATACAGAGGAAGTGTGAAGTGTTTGTCACCTTGACAAACTGGTAGAGGAAGGAACAACATTGATCAGGAAGAAAGGCTGAGTAGATGCAAACATAGGAATCTGACCTCACTGAAAGAAGATAGGAGTCTTGTGAAGGTTCATGACATGGTGTCATCAAGAGTGATAACTAGTATATGAGTCCACCGGTTATATAAGAAAGGTGCAGTTGCAGAAGATTTCCCACTTGTGGGAATGAGCATACTTTGGATTTACCAGTCTGGAGACTGGTTTGAGAGTTCCATCGATAGTTCAAGATGAGGGCAGATATGATAAGGTAACCAATATAATGGTTGAGACTGGAAGGGATAGCAAACCAACAGAAGTAAGGAACCGGTAGGGTGGTTGGTCAGTGATCCTACTTAGACCGACTTGAAGTGCCAAGCTGGCAGTTAGTCGATATGGATGCCACAAGGAGTTAACATGGAAAACCTGCATTTGGGTAAATATGGAATGTACATAAACAGGGTTGTTGTAGGGTTGGTCAGCTTTAATGAAATGCAGAGCGATTGTAGGGGTTTGAGGCTCGAAGTCTAGAAGACAACTACGAGTCAGCCTAGAGTGATTGAGAAGACTGAGGCGATGGAGAAAACAGCACAATAGATCTTTCGTGATTGACCAAGGGATCAGCTATTAGGGTAAAAAGCAAGTCACCAGAGATGGAAGGCGTGATCTAGGAGATGCGAATATGGCGGAGTTGTGCATTCAGATGTCAGAAAGATCAAATCATGCAAGATCTGATTGGATTTGGTTTGCCTCAAGGATGGTGAGGAAACCCTAACCGCCTAGATTTTGAATTGATTTTTGGAGGGAAAATCGGTCTATAAGTATGTGGCAGAAGAGGAAGAATGAGGCTGCTGAAGAATAGAAGATCGGGAGATTGAGAAGTTGAAGGTTTCTGCAAGAAAGAATAAATTAGCCCAACACTCAACGAGTATCTATGAAGAGAGTGAGAGAAAGGGAGAATCTGGTTGAAGCATTCAATCGATTGGAGTGAAGAACTAGTACTATTTATACTGGTCAAGCATAAGAGAATGAGGCTACAGAGAAGGTAAACAAAGAACCAGTAGAGAGTAGAGTAGGCAAAGATGAACAAGAAGAGCCAGTCAGTGTAGTAGAGATTATATCTCACCGACAGAGAAAAATATATGAAATGGTTGCAAGATTAACTTGTAACAAGATAACCACTTATGTATTTGACGTTTACTTTGTGAACACTTAGTTGTAGCTCAGTGCAGGGGTTGTAGCTCCTTGGCTTGGTTCCCTAAAGTCAGGGGTTGGTGCTCCTTTGGGTTGTAGCCCATAAATCGGGTAGGGGTTGGTTCTCCTTGGGTTGGTGCCCTAAACTTTGTATCTATGATTTACTGTGAGGTTGGATTGGAGTAATAGACTCTAGCAACATTGCTCACTGAGGTTTTTCCCATCTTGGGTTTTCCTCGTATATGCTAGTGTTATGTGATGTCTTCTTGTGTGTGTGTGTAGTTGAGTTAGTCTCATCACTAACTGGTAAGTCTGCATTGTGTTTGATTCATAAATTGGTATTCTCACAAAGGAGAGCTAAACGGAAAAGTTTTGAGAACCACTAATTCACCCCCTCCCCCTCTCAGTGGTGCATTGTGTCTAACAATTTCATGATGAAGTTCCTTAGGACAGAAAGACTTCAAGTCATCATAGGAATATGTGAGAACAAAAAAAAATTGTGGCAATAATGAAACAAACCTTTTCTTTTCCTCACTAGAACAACATTTTCCAATATTAATCATTTTTGGATTATCAGTTGTTCCTAAATTTACCTGCTCATATTCCATTATGTTGGCAGTTGTCTTATGTTGCTTCTTGACATAATGATCATGTTTGTCAAAGATTTTTTCAAGATATACAAGACCCTTGGGAATCTTATTTCCATTCAACTACAAGAACTTCTCACCAGTTTGAGGATCAAAATCTTCTATCACATCTCTTGAAGGAAATTGGCTGCCTTCAAAGTAAAGATCATCAAAATATCAATAGTTTGCAAAAAAATAACAACATGTTGATCATCATTAAACACTTGCCAATTTTCAGAATTATTAGGAACACTTGGTTAGAATATAATTTCAATAGTATACTTGGGACCTGAGAAATCCTTATGTGGGATTACCAGGTTAGCAGAAATTGCCAAGGAATCTTCTCTATCATGAATCCCACAAAATATTTTGATAGTGCTTCATCCTATCACTTCTTGTTTGATAAATACTCCTAACTTGACACACTATAAATTTTGCATCCCCTTCAACATGCAGACTTTTATTTCCTTTCTTCTGAGCAACATTCAAGCCCAAAAGGAGAGCTTCATACTCAGAAGTATTATTAGTGTTGTCAAATTGCAATTTGAAGGAAAATGGAAAAAAATTACCATTAGGAGACACCAAAACAATGCCTACCCCTGATCTGGTAGAAGAGCAAGTACTATCAAATTCTAATGTCCAAACATCATTTGGACCACCCACACTAATAGTGTCAAAACTAAGAGGTTCCTCTTGTGGAGTTGAAGAACCTACAGACTCAACAATAACACTTTCAATGTCACTTGAATTCTCTTCAAGTGGAATTACATCATCTAGCTCAGATATAACTACAAACTCATCATCAACATACAAGAAATAATTTCTCATACCAGATGACTCAAAAATAATTTGAGCCTATTGATCATCTGACTTCACAACTGTGTATTGTGATTCTTTCTCTGGTAGTAACTTCTTTATTTACCCTTTCATAGGAATATGAGCCTCTATCATATCCATACTTAACTCACCTCCAACATCTCTACAAAAATTTCTTCCAAGAAGAATACCATATGAAGTCGGCACATCAGCTACCAACACTGTCATTTTAATCTTCTTTTCTGGAAATGCAGCAAATGCAAATTGTGCATCCTTAATCTGGCCTATCAATGGTACTTGTTTATTATCCATAGAAAAACACCTACCAAAGATCTTAGTCAAAGTTAAACCAAGAAAATTTACAACCTTTGCATAATCACATTATTTGATGCACCAAAATCTATGACACAATTGCTTAACTTGTGACCATTAAACAATAATGAAACATAAAAAGGTTCAATTTTCTCTGAAGGGGCCGAAGAAGTCACTAAGTTGTTTTGAGAAACATTTCACTTTTGGGAAGTACTTAAAACTATTGGCATATGATGAAGCGGTGATAGTGTATGTTGTCATTGATGTCAATAAGTGAACCGGTATATGATTTTCAAGCAGGTGAACCGATATGAACCAGTGTGAAGACTGGAAGCGGCTATAGTCAACTGGGATGGTGTAAACTGGTGTCGGGGTTCAGTGTGACTACCGGTTTGTAGTCTTAGTTTAGCTCGAGGGTTTCCGGTTTGGTGATCTGACTTGTGTGGTGCAACCGATGACATTTTATGATGAGTTAGTTAAGAGATAAGGATGAGATCGAGGTGCCACATCAGCTATGTGCATGTGAAGAATATCTTTGAGGATCTTGCGCATGAAGATCAAATGCATTGAATGTCTACCTCGGGAATGTGCGTTTTTATTAGAGGTATGAGAAAAGTGTGTGATGGGTTACTATTTTCCAGAAGCGATGAAGATCAAATGATGCATAATGACTTAAGATCTGTTTTAAATCATTTCACTCTATACAATATGTTTGGACAGTCAGGATTGGACCGCTTGTAGTTGTAAACCTAAAATGATTAGGGTTTAGGGTTTATGCTACCGACCTAATTGTTGTCTATAAGGTCGATGATGTTTGTTATTGTTCCTGTTGGAAAAAGTTGTGTTTTTGTCCACGTGTTGAGATACTTGCCAAACCAGGGTGTGGAGCCTGTAGAGTGTGACTGCAGAGGAGGAACTGCAAAAGGATCTGCCTTAGCAAGTAGTGTCGTTATCAGATCAGAGCTTTACCTTTTGACTTCTAACCATCTCAATAGAAGGAAAATCCCTTGACCGGGTAGCTTTAACAAGCTTGTTATAAATCCTCTAACCAAGTGACTCAAGTTCATTGAGTTCTTTAAATCCTCTAGTGAGGTAACCTTTAACAGGGTTTCAAACTTTAACAAGGTTTATATCCATCCCTTAACCGGGTGATCCCTAATAGGATCGGTTCCTAACAGAACCTTATTGTAAAGTCTTTAATCAGACTAGTCTCCTAACAGAGCAGACTTCAAAAGAGTTCAAAACAATCTTGTGGGTATTCATCCCCACCGTGGTTTTTCCCATTTGGGTTTCCACATGAAAAATTTGTGTGTCATGGGTTGTGTATTTTTCATGTGATGATTGAGAATTTTTTGTTCAGTTGAATATGAATGCAAAGATAATGGTGGTGGTATTAATAATGCAACTCATGCATGATCAAACTGGTAAAATAACAATCTAGATTTGAAACTTGTTGTGTGCTATTTGAAGTACTCCTCTTATAACATGGTTATGACAATTCACTAGGCATGGCTACATGTGGAAATATACCCGGCTGAAAAACTTCACTACACATTTCTACTTGCTACTGCAAGTAATTGCACAACCTTGGATAGAACAATGAAACACTTAAATCATATATCATCATACTGATCTATTCATAACATTGCTTGACACAAACCTTTCTTCAAATTTGCATACTACAGCAGAACATACATGCAGAAAAATACAATAAAATAGATGTAATGCCCATACCCTAGTCGGACTTGTAAAACCCGTTTGACCTTGATTGACTTCCTATGTGGCATTCTTGAATGGTAGGTTAACCGTGGTGCAATGTGTAGTTTAGATAATATAAATAATCGTGCATACCTATTATTGTACTTTTGCATCGATTCTTGTGTAAATGTAATTGCTTCCTAACCCTTGTGATAAATCTCGATCTAATGCCTTCATTGAATATGTATATGTATATGTATGCTTGCATGAATTCATGGGTGCAGGAGATTTCAGGTACAACACCACCTAGGGCGAGGTTCATCTCCTTTGGGATTTGCAAGGTTGAGTATGCCTCCTTCATCCTTAGAATTCGGATTTGGTGGTTATAAAACTCTTGTCTTGCCTTAGCCATGGTTAGGTGAGCATCGCAGGTGTGGTTCGTGGGGCTTTCCTTGCATTGGGTTGCATGTCATGTGATTTGGTGGACTTCCTTGATTTGCGTGCCTTGCGCAGGGTAAGTGGAGTTGCTATCCTAAGTATTTAATTCTATTTAATGAGTAGATGTACGCATTAGTAATTTAGAAATTTAAATAGTTAGTTTCTTTTATATGAATAATCGTTAATTTAAAAAAAAGATTGCTTTAATTATTAATGTAGCAAGCTTAAGGTATTTAACTTGGATTAGTGTGCTCATTTACGCATTTGTAGTTGAGAATTAGAATAAACAAGACTCTTGCATTAGATTAGTCATTCATTTAAAAAGGTCGCTTTATTATGTTATAGCGAGTCAATTTAATAGTTAAATTTAATAATAATGAATTTAATGAGCTATGCGTTTTAGAAAGGAAAGGTTTAAAGTCATTTGAGAAATAGAAATAAACTAATCATTTTCGCATGTTGGAAGAGAAAGGGTAAATTTTATTACTTAAAAAGAAATTATTTCCTTTTTACTTGTATAGTTGATATAGTATAAAAAGATTGATTTTTAGAAAATTAAATTAATCAAAACGCCTTACCCAGTCAATAGTTTCGAAATTTGAAGTAGGCCTAAAATTTATATTGAAAATTTAAAATTTAAAACTAAATAAGAAATAGAAGCATTTTAATTTTCATAAGGAAAGCGAATAAGATGTAATAAATAATGGAAATGAATGACTTCCATTTTCATTTTCATTTATTTTATTTTATTTAAAAAAAAAATGCCTAAATTCGAAATTGAAAATTAGGGCAAAAATAGGGTTTCTCATTTAACCTAGTCTTAAAATGTTTTTGGGGGTTCTTTTCTGGGGAGCTTGTTTTTGGGAAAGAAATGGGGAATTTGCTTGGAGTTGTAGGTGGAGCTCTTCGTCAAAATCTCTTCCCGGAATGCGTTTGAAGGTAGGATTCCACCCACCCTCTTGTTTATTTGTTGGATCCTTGTGTGGAAAATGGAATGCAAACATTGTTTTGGATTTGGAGTTTTTATGTTTTGTTTTGAATTTGTTTGGTTCATGTTTATGTCAAAAAGAAATAGTCTCCCAGTTGGTTGTTTATTATGAGCAAGCTGGGAATTAAATGGACTGTGTTTTCCTTTCAAAATAGGAGAAGTTGCTGGAAAATGCTTTAAATCCCTGTCTATAAGACTGTGGGACGTGTATTTGGGGATTGGCTATTTATTTTTTTTATTATTACCAAATTGTAAATGCCTGAAAACTATTAAAGAAAAAAAAAATTGTATGTGTTTGGGGCTAGGGTTTGGCGGGCGGAGGAGCCGAAGCTCGGCTCGCGCCGCTGCCCCCTCCCCCATTTCTCCCCCACGGCGTTGCCAAAATCCACAGCTCTCCCCGCGACCACATTGTGGGCCGCAGGCTGCAACCACATTATGGGCCGTAGGCTGCGACCACAGTGTGGGCCGCAGGGACTGCAACCACAATGTGGGCTGCAGGCTGCGTCCACAGTGTGGGCCGCAGAACCTGCGTCCACATTGTGGGTCGCAGGGTCCTGCATTAAGGATTAGGGTTTTAAAAAAAAAAGAAACACAAAGTTGTTTTAATTCTATTTTTTTTTATATATGTTTTTTTTTTTTGTTGATAAAAAATATATATATATGGTATTGACAAGTATAAATGAAAGAAACAAATGTTATGGAAAGTATAAAAGAGATGAAATAAATTTGTAGAAAAAAATAAAAAAAACTATTTTGTTTTGATAATATAGATTTTAGTTGCTATATATATATATATATATATATATATATATATATATTATATAATGGAGATTGTATATTTTCTTTCTTTATGGTAGATTAATTAAAATTTATTGATCTGGGATTATTAAATTTATGTTAACAATCGTTTAAATATGGAACTTCTTGTAATAGGAAAGGAAGAGAGATCAACTATTGTCCTTATTTGATGACTTTTGGAATATAACACTATTGTTAATGCTATGAAAAATATTTTAATAAGATGTTGTTTTTTTTTTAAATAAGGATTGTCTTTCGATTTGAATAATTAAGACCTTTCGGAAAATTTTAGATATGAAAACTAAAGTATAGGAGAGTATGAAAATATGAATCTAAATTATCCTCGTATATTTTGTTATTACTTTCTTGATATGCTAGAAGAATGGATGGAAGTTTGGTAACGTATCGAATTGGAAAGTTTGTAAGTTTAAGTTATGTATTTGCTTTGCTAAAGTGATGGCAATCCTTGATGTATTAGTTTTGGAACCTTTTGTTGTGGAAAATGGGGCACCGGTTAAATCTTAGGCCTCTAAATAGAGAACTGTTGGGCAATGAACCTTATATTTCCTCTTTAGTATGCTCAGTTGGTTCTACCTCTACGTGGAAATCAATTAGGATTTGTGGGTCAAGTGGCCATTTGTATATTGGTTGTGTTCGCCTAAGTGGCAAAAATGTAAAAGACATATTAATTATTTATTTCTAACTATATTAATGCCAAAGGGGTCTTGCAGTTGAGTAGACCCGGAGATGTAGCCCTTTAGGGGTGAACTCCGAGATCATATCTGTGTTATGCGATGTTTTTATCTTCCTTGTTTCATGCTTTAAGTTATCATGTATGGTTGTTATCTTGCAAAGTGTACGATGGAAATTAACGAATTTTAATCTAAGTGCATAAAATTATTCATCTTGGCAAACGTAGTAATCAGGTTCATGGAAGTTTGTAATTAAGATTATGGAAAAAGTATTTTGATAATGTGAATTAAAAGTAGTAATAGTGGAAAGAATCTTGCTAGGTTACATCATTGGGTTAACTTGTTATTAAGCATGTAAATTGAACAAATGAGTATGGGAAAACAAGATAGAATTAACGTTATAATTTCTAAGTTGGATTCTAAAGGATAAACATCATATAGGTATTTACTTTTATCTTCTTAAATGAATTAATGCCATGTTAATTATGTTTCTCTACAGTGGACGAATTTGTTTAGTTATATCACGTTTTAATCTTAACAATAATCCTTACCAAAATTAACTTGATAATTGGGTGGACTCAACTATTTATCCATAATTGTAACCCTTAATAAAAGAATCCCTTATAATTGCTAAAATGGAACTAAAATGGGAAGTATGGGTATAGTTGATTTTATCTCAACCTTAGTAAATGTATCTCTTCATGTTAACCTTATTTGATTAAAAGGAGTGACATGTAATAAGATAATTATACTTTAATCCTAATGAAAGAACGTCACTATGTACTCATGTTTTAATCATGTAATGATGAATATCATCTTGCTAACTATATTTTAATTTAAGGGATGCTCTCATGTGTCCTAATACACTTTCACCTTAATGAGTTTAGCCATCTATTAGTATTAATAAAACTTCAATGAATTCTATGGCTACTCACAATTTATCTTTCATAAAAGAACTACAACTCATTAGTTGGCTATGCATGAAATCAAATGAAGGGACCTCACTCTATTAATTGTAGTTTATTCCTTAATGAATGTATCTCATCTTATTAGCCATGCTTACAATATTAAAGGATGATACCAATTGTGAATGGATACCTTAAACCCAATGAATGAACTTCGTTATATTAAACGCTTGAACCTATTGGGAGGCCTTCTAGTGAAATTATGAATTAAAGTGCATTGAGAAAATAACCTCTCGATGGCCTCCCAACCACCCAAAGTAAATGAACGCTTCCTAAAATTCTAAGATTTCATATCATCGAACATATATATAATCATGTCTTAAGCATTATCCCACAATTAAGACATCCAGATTTATGTATCATTTGATGCAGGTTGAGTTAGGTGTAAGGTTATGTAATCGCGTTGGGAAACCTCTTAGGATCTTTTAGCCTTCCGCTGTGTTATCTAAGTTTCAGATAACTCCAAATTATCTTAATGTCGTAACTTATAATTAACTACTCTTAGTAATATTATAAAAAAAATATATATTTACACTCTAATTGAGTGTTTTTAACTTAAACCCTTAGGGGTTCCCTGGCGGGGCATTACACTTGGTATCAGAGCCCATGTTGCAACACTGGGATCTCTAGTTTCTCTTGTGCCCTTAGTGGTGTGTGTGTTTCTACCTTAGGTTTTATGCTTGTCCACCTTGATGTGAGGGTGTGATCTAACAACCCCTTCTTGTGTGTAACGTGAGTGTTCACACCTTGTTGTCACCTTATTGACGTGGGTGTTTTGGAAATAATTATGGGTGTTTTGTCTGCTTATTGAGGTCTTGGTCTATGATTTCTCTTACTTTAAAAGGGAGTCGAATGTACCTTCATTTTCAATTTATTTTACTCTTTTGATTAATCCATCTGGGTTGGTTGTTAATATCTTGAATCTAAAAGTACGGTATGTGCTTGTTTATGGTATTGATCGATTTTAATGATTGTCCACTTGAAAGACTAGTATAGCAAATGTTAATGTTTATTATGTAGTAAATTGAGTGATTATGACTCTTCCTCTTCTCTCTCTAGTAAATTAAAAGGAATTGATATGTGTAGTTATCTTTTATTTAATTTTTCTTATTGCAAGAGAAAGGATGATATTTTTTGAGCCTTGTGTGAGCCTTATAACGTTTTGCATCTTAGATTGCGAATGGGGAATTGGTTTGGGAGTTAATTTTTGGTTAATGATAGAAAATGGTATGTTGCATTAAAGGGTTCTCCATGTGCTTGGTAGGAGTAATATAATTGAATCCCATCTTAAGTAAGGTGCAATAAAATGCGTATAGTTGATTTTGTGAAAATTGCTTGATGTGAAAGGAATACCAAAAGAGGACATGTTGTAGTAGCTTCAGGAGTGTATTAATGTGTGCCTCAAAAGATGGTTTTATGTGCTTATTCAACTAGTGTGATTTAGGACCTATTAAGTGACGCACCATTTAACTTGCTTTGGATATAGAAAATTGTCTTATTATGTTTCCAAAAGAGTAAATGAAAGACTTGTTGAATTGTATGCATTAAATGTGTAAAATTTAGTAGATAGCTCTTCATTTACCTCCTTGTCGTATTATGAATTTTCAAGGTTAGATTTGATATATTATTGTATTGTATCATATCACGAATGGTGATTGTTCTCAAGAAGACTTGTATTACAAAAGAAAATTTGGTTGTCTTGAATTCTTGTTCGGAAAACTAGAACATCATAGTGCAACAATAATGATTAGAAATGTCATGTTAGGATGTTTTGGCACCTTCCTAAAAGATAGCAAAATGAAAACCATGCAACTCAAATGATAAACTTATATCCGAGCATATGGTGTGATTTTGAAAATCTTGTGTATTCCTAGGAAATAGTTGATTTTCCAACTCTCTTCCTCCTCTTGTCTAAAATATAGGAGTTGTTGTTTTTGAAATACTATTTAGAATGCAGTGATTTAAAGGAATTCTTATAATGCATATGAAATGGTATGTTGCCTTGGCTTCTAATTGAAAAGGGGAAAGTTTTTCGTCTTGGAAAGGGAAATTGCATAGTTGGTAATGGGAATGAAAATGCTTAGGGGAAATTGAGAAAGATATCAGAATGATGTTAATTCTTTGTGTAAATTTGATTTGTTGAGAATTTCAGTACGTGGATCTAGAGTAAACTTTATTTAGTGATTCATGTGTAAAGCATAATTAAAACTTCCCTTAAGTCTATGTTAGCATAATGTAAAGTACTCCTCGTAAATGTGACTAAACCAGTGATGGTGCTTTTCTGTGTGTGTTGTAAGGAACCCGTACTTGTTTTGTGTGCCCATGGGATGGTGAAGTAATCAACCATGGGGAATATGTTTTCTTATGAGTATGGAAAACCATACCTATCTATGTGATGTTGCTTAATTGTTTCCTTACTGAGTGCCAACCCACAGGTTGTTGATAAGTCAGTATGTGAAGGGGTAGTAGTAGAAGTCACCATTCCTTGAATAGTATGAAAAGCGTATGAGTAATGTCAACGTGAAGCGACTTTAGCTTCCCTATTTTGAGGAAAAATATAGTTTTGTAATGAAACTGTAACATAGGTGTACTCAATACTTCCCCTTGTGATGAACCGATTCACGAGGTTCATGTGTGCTAGCCTAATTCCTATCCTTTACTTTGAGCATATAGATGACAGTTTTTGAGCATATTGATGGATTCTATTGGAGCATTTGTTGCCTTGTCTTCATGAGAGGCATATTATTTTCTTACATAAGTTGCCAACTGACTAGTGTTGGTAGACTTGTGGGTAGACCTTAGCCATGTATACCTCTGGCTTACGGCGAGTATCCTGAGAGGAACATCGCTATGTGGAGTGTGACCAGCGCGTGCCTTATCCATGGGGTACACTACCATGCGGGATACGTCCATTGCATGCTTTGTCCACTTGGAGTATTTCCATGTCGTGCTGAGATACGATGCGGGATGTAGTAGACATTTCCATGCGGCCTACCGCTAGGTATAGGGTAGAGCCATGCCACGTGACGACATGATGCGGGGTGTTGCCGAGGTGCACACTGCCATGCCATGCGGATGTGTGACTTAGCCACACCACATGATGAGCTACTAGGATAGCTAGACGATTGTTCCTTCCTTCCTCATTGGTGGCTAGTTACTAGTCACGTAGTGATGTAATATGCACTTATGATTTTATTTTATTTATTTATTTATTTCCTTGTGGGCCAGCAATTTATTTTACTTTGACCTTGACAGTTTAGCCATGATCTTGCAATCTTGATCTTACTTGATTTGATGTTGCAAATCCGGAAATTATTTTCTTGTTTTATTGTTGGAATTGACAATATTATGTTTACTCTTTTGTACTTTGGTGGCTAAACCGGTTTATCCTTGTTGTTTTCGTATGTTGGTCTTGTGTTGCAATGTGAATTCCTCTCCAAGAACGTAGGAGGTGGACTTGGATGAGTGTATACAAGGAAGTAGACACAAGGAACCTTGAGGATGGAGGTATGTGAGGCTGTGAGACAGCTAGGATCCACTACCTACCTATGAGTGGTGACTATCTCTTGGAGGCTAAACACCTTACACAACAAGGGATATTCACGAGGGACTTGTATGGAAGGTAGCACCACTATGGTGTACCCTAGCACCATCAAGCCCTCGAGTGAGATGTTGGACATTTGTTGATCATGTATTTATCCTGAGAGCAGGCATAGAGATGTGGATCATATATGTTACCTTTGACCGAGCATTAGACATGCTCACATGTGGCCTATTGTGTTGTGCAAACCAGTCTTGTGGATGGATATTATGTGCAATCATGGAATAAATGGTATTAACTTGACACTATGTTATGGGGCACAGTCATTGGAAGGGTTCTTGTATGTCTGAAAAGTGTAAACAATTGAGTTCTTACGTTGCTCTTATTTGTCGAAAGTAACTTGGTTGTAAAAATTGATATGTGAAGCTAGTTCTATGCGATAAAGTTTTGTGAAAGAGATGAATTGGTGAAAGAAATTGACCTTGAGAGCATATTTTCTTGTCATGTTTGATAAATGAGTATGATAACTGTGTCTATATATTTTAAATTGCTTAAATTTGGCGTAATAAAAAGGGAAAAAGTTTCGTTTCTCTACTATGATTGTGTGTAAATTATAGAATAATTGAAGATGTGAATGATGTTAGATGCATTTTTGTTAATGGATGATGGCACTTGTAGAGGATTTATGAATAATGTTCTAAGATGATGGCAAAATAGTTGGTTGTGCAAATTGATAATTATTAATTGAGTTTAAGGGCTAATAAGTGTTGCAGGACTTCCGTTTAGCTTTGTGACTTCCAAGAGTAAGTTGGACCCTAGGGGGGGAGAATGTAATGCCCATACCCTAGTCAGACTTGTAAAACCCGTTTGACCTTGATTGACTTCCTATGTGGCATTCTTGAATGGTAGGTTAACCGTGGTGCAATGTGTAGTTTAGATAATATAAATAATCGTGCATACCTATTATTGTACTTTTGCATCGATTCTTGTGTAAATGTAATTGCTTCCTAACCCTTGTGATAAATCTTGAGCTAACGCCTTCATTGAATATGTATATGTATATGTATGCTTGCATGAATTCATGGGTGCAGGAGATTTCAGGTACAACACCACCTAGGGTGAGGTTCATCTCCTTTGGGATTTGCAAGGTTGAGTATGCCTCCTTCATCCTTAGAATTCGGATTTGGTGGTTATAAAACTCTTGTCTTGCCTTAGCCATGGTCAGGTGAGCATCGCAGGTGTGGTTTGTGGGGCTTTCCTTGCATTGGGTTGCGTGTCATGTGATTTGGTGAACTTCCTTGATTTGTGTGCCTTGCGCAGGATAAGTGGAGTTGTTATCCTAAGTATTTAATTCTATTTAATGAGTAGATGTACGCATTAGTAATTTAGAAATTTAAATAGTTAGTTTCTTTTATATGAATAATCGTTAATTTAAAAAAAAGATTGCTTTAATTATTAATGTAGCAAGCTTAAGGTATTTAACTTGGATTAGTGTGCTCATTTACGCATTTGTAGTTGAGAATTAGAATAAATAAGACTCTTGCATTAGATTAGTCATTCATTTAAAAAGGTCGCTTTATTATGTTATAGCGAGTCAATTTAATAGTTAAATTTAATAATAACGAATTTAATGAGCTATGCGTTTTAGAAAGGAAAGGTTTAAAGTCATTTGAGAAATAGAAATAAACTAATCATTTTCGCATGTTGGAAGAGAAAGGGTAAATTTTATTACTTAAAAAGAAATTATTTCCTTTTTACTTGTATAGTTGATATAGTATAAAAAGATTGATTTTTAGAAAATTAAATTAATCAAAATGCCTTACCCGGTCAATAGTTTCGAAATTTGAAGTAGGCCTAAAATTTATATTGAAAAATTAAAATTTAAACCTCAATAAGAAATAGAAGCATTTTAATTTTCATAAGGAAAGCAAATAAGATGTAATAAATAATGGAAATGAATGACTTCCATTTTCATTTTCATTTATTTTATTTTATTTAAAAAATAAATGCCTAAATTCGAAATTGAAAATTAGGGCAAAAATAGGGTTTCTCATTTAACCTAGTCTTAAAATGTTTTTGGGGGTTCTTTTCTGGGGAGCTTGTTTTTGGGAAAGAAATGGGGAATTTGCTTGGAGTTGCAGGTGGAGCTCTTCGTCAAAATCTCTTCCTGGAATGTGTTTGAAGGTAGGATTCCACCCACCCGCTTGTTTATTTGTTGGATCCTTGTGTGGAAAATGGAATGCAAACATTGTTTTGGATTTGGAGTTTTTATGTTTTGTTTTGGATTTGTTTGGTTCATGTTTATGTCAAAAAAAAATAGTCTCCTAGTTGGTTGTTTATTATGAGCAAGCTGGGAATTAAATGGACTGTGTTTTCCTTTCAAAATAGGACAAGTTGCCGGAAAATGCTTTAAATCCCTGTCTATAAGACTGTGGGACGTGTATTTGGGGATTGGCTATTTATTTTTTTTATTATTACCAAATTGTAAATGCCTGAAAACTATTAAAGAAAAAAAAAATAATAAACAAAAAAAAAATTGTATGTGTTTGGGGCTAGGGTTTGGCGGGCGGAGGAGCCGAAGCTCAGCTCGCGTCGCCGCCCCCTCCCCCATTTCTCCCTCGTGGCGTCGCCAAAATCCACAGCTCTCCCCGCGACCACATTGTGGGCCGCAGGCTGCGACCACAGTGTGGGCCGCAAGGACTGCGACCACAGTGTGGGCCGCAGGGACTGCAACCACAATATGGGCCGCAGGCTGCGTCCACAGTGTGGGCTACAGGGCCTGCGTCCACAGTGTGGGCTGCAAAACCTGTGTCCACATTGTGGGTTGCAGGGTCCTGCATTAAGGATTAGGGTTTTTAAAAAAAAGGAAACACAAAGTTGTTTTAATTCTATTTTTTTTTATATATGTTTTTTTTTTTGTTGATAAAATATATATATATATGGTATTGACAAGTATAAAATGAAAGAAACAAATGTTATGGAAAGTATAAAAGAGATGAAATAAATTTGTAGAAAAAAATAAAAAAAACTATTTTGTTTTGATAATATAGATTTTAGTTGCTATATATATATATATATTATATAATGGAGATTGTATATTTTCTTTCTTTATGGTAGATTAATTAAAATTTATTGATATGGGATTATTAAATTTATGTTAACAATCGTTTAAATATGGAACTTCTTGTAATAGGAAAGGTAATCCTTGGAAGAGAGATCAACTATTGTCCTTATTTGATGACCTTTGGAATATAACACTATTGTTAACACTATGAAAAATATTTTAATAAGATGTTTTTTTTTGAACTAAGGATTGTCTTTCGATTTGAATAATTACGACCTTTCGGAAAATTTTAGATATGAAAACTAAAGTATAGGAGAGTATGAAAATATGAATCTAAATTATCCTCGTATATTTTGTTATTACTTTCTTGATATGCTAGAAGAATGGATGGAAGTTTGGTAACGTATCGAATTGGAAAGTTTGTAAGTTTAAGTTATGTATTTGCTTTGCTAAAGTGATGGCAATCCTTGATGTATTAGTTTTGGAACCTGTTGTTGTGGAAAATGGGGCACCGGTTAAATCTTAGGCCTCTAAATAGAGAATTGTTGGGCAATGAACCTTATATTTCCTCTTTAGTATGCTCAGTTGGTTCTGCCTCTACGTGGAAATCAATTAGGATTTGTGGGTCAAGTGGCCATTTGTATATTGGTTGTGTTCGCCTAAGTGGCAAAAATGTAAAAGACATATTAATTATTTATTCCTAACTATATTAATGCCAAAGGGGTCTTGCAGTTGAGTAGACCCGGAGATGTAGCCCTTTAGGGGTGAACTCCGAGATCATATCCGTGTTATGCGATGTTTTTATCTTCCTTGTTTCATGCTTTAAGTTATCATGTATGGTTGTTATCTTGCAAAGTGTACGATGGAAATTAACGAATTTAAATATAAGAGTATAAAATTATTCATCTTGGTAAACATAGTAATCAGGTTCATGGAAGTTTGTAATTAAGATTATGGAAAAAGTATTTTGATAATGTGAATTAAAAGTAGTAATAGTGGAAAGAATCTTGCTAGGTTACATCATTGGGTTAACTTGTTATTAAGCATGTAAATTGAAAAAATGAGTATGGGAAAACAAGATAGAATTAACGTTATAATTTCTAAGTTGGATTCTAAAGGATAAACATCATATAGGTATTTACTTTTATCTTCTTAAATGAATTAACGCCATGTTAATTATGTTTCTCTACAGTGGATGAATTTGTTTAGTTATATCACGTTTTAATCTTAACAATAATCCTTACCAAAATTAACTTGATAATTGGGTGGACTCAACTATTTATCCATAATTGTAATCCTTAATAAAAGAATCCCTTATAATTGCTAAAATGGAACTAAAATGGGAAGTATGGGTATAGTTGATTTTATCTCAACCTTAGTAAATGTATCTCTTCATGTTAGCCTTATTTGATTAAAAGGAGTGACATGTAATAAGATAATTATACTTTAATCCTAATGAAAGAATGTCACTATGTACTCATGTTTTAATCATGTAATGATGAATATCATCTTGCTAACTATATTTTAATTTAAGGGATGCTCTCATGTGTCCTAATACACTTTCACCTTAATGAGTTTAGCCATCTATTAGTATTAATAAAACTTCAATGAATTCTATGGCTACTCACAATTTATCTTTCATAAAAGAACTACAACTCATTAGTTGGCTATGCATGAAATCAAATGAAGGGACCTCACTCTATTATTTGCAGTTTATTCCTTAATGAATGTATCTCATCTTATTAGCCATGCTTACAATATTAAAGTATGATACCAATTGTGAATGGATACCCTAAACCCAATGAATGAACTTCATTATATTAAACGCTTGAACCTATTGGGAGGCCTTCTAGTGAAATTATGAATTAAAGTGCATTGAGAAAATAACCTCTCGATGGCCTCCCAACCACCCAAAGTAAATGAACGCTTCCTAAAATTCTAAGATGTCATATCATCGAACATATATATAATCATGTCTTAAGCATTATCCCACAATTAAGACATCCAGATTTATGTATCATTTGACGCAAGTTGAGTTAGGTGTAAGGTTATGTAATCGCGTTGGGAAACCTCTTAGGATCTTTTAGCCTTCCGTTGTGTTATCTAAGTTTCAGATAACTCCAAATTATCTTAATGTCATAACTTATAATTAACTACTCTTAGTAATATTATAAAAAAAAAAAATATTTACACTCTAATTGAGTTTTTTTAACTTAAACCCTTAGGGGTTTCCTGGCGGGGCATTACAATAGATATGCAAATAAGTTTTTAATTCCTCTCTTTCCCTCTTTACTACTGTTGTTCACTTAATGGGAAAACTATATTACTCATTCAAATTTTTAGAAGAAATGTCTTGCATTGAAACTTTTGAAAGTACCTGGATATTTGCAGCTGTAAGACTTGTAGATTTGAACATTTATTCACATTTCAGCTTGGTCTTTTACCTCAGAGTCACCACCCCTTACATAGAGGAACAATTTTGAACAGCAGAATGCCATTCAACACATATTTCATTCTTTATTTCTCCTTCAATATTGTTGCAACAAATTCACTCCAGGATATTTAACACAAATATGAAAAATGCATCAGACTTATGTGTGAACTGAAATCTTTTACTGCACTTTTCTTCTCAAACTTTTATGATGAGAGCACCATGTTTGAGCCTGCAACCAATTTAATTATCTACATCTCAATATGATTCATCAAATCATCTACTAATCCCTCAACCATAAAATACTTTTTCAACTCTGTGCAATCTCAATGGACTGACTAACTGGATGAAATTATGCAATTTCTATTTAGATCCCCAGCAGAGTCACCATTTTTGTTGGTCACCAAATCTGGTTAACCCAAGTTCATCTGCAATCCTTCTATGAAATGGCCAATTTCAATCTATGGAACACATCAAGACTTGGACAACATAACATAGGACCCTAATTGATCCTCCTGCACTCCAGGTTCTGTTGGACCTAGGGGGACACCCTTTTGATTCATTAAATACAACAGTTACAGACATATGGCAACATCAAACAATAAGCAGATAGATCATTCCACAAACCCAACCAATTAGAAACACACTAAAAATTGGCTAAATTTGTATAAACAATAGATGAAACAAGACTTGGAATGAAAAGAACACAACCCTTAAACACAAAGGGAAATATATTTTATTTAAATTTGTATGAATCTGAAAGTATCCCCAAATCCTTCAAAGACGAGTGCCTTGTTCATTGGGCATGGAGTCACACATAGAACTGCAAATGCAAATCCTAGCTACAAATTTGTTTTCCTTATAAAATATTCCTGCATCAATAACTCATATCAATGCATTACTCAATTCATTCACAAAATTATCAGACCTTGGATACATATTCCATTATTTATGACTGATTTCAGAATTTAAAACCTTCACAGAAGGATACCTACAAATAATCATAACAATCTCCTAGAGATGACAAATTGCAACCTCCTTGAGGACTTAATTTGTAATATTGAAATACAGGTCTGGAGACAATCTTGTGTGAAATTTACTCATGCCTAACATAAGTAAAACCTACAACTAGAAAACAATCTGCCATACTGCAATGTAACCTCTATACCTTGAAAAAGACCAAAGATTTTTACAAACTTGGGTCAAGAAAATTAGAACTGGAAACCATGAAATCTAGAGCATTTCTTATATAATTATGGAACTCTTACAATTGAAAAGAAATAGGAATATGAAGGAGGGGGGAAAAAACTGGAATGCACCAGAGATTGCCAAGTGTACCCTTTATCCAAACTGAAAAATATATCCTTTCCTTCCCGTGGAAACTTCTCCCAAAATATATCATTTTTGTTAAAACTAACTGCATTAGTGGATTCCTCATTTTGAAAGCTTTTCGATGATATATAATATGTTTATTCTTGAGCAAAAAATAACCACTCGGCAAAATAATCTCTCAATGCAGGCTATCATTTAAATTTTTTGTTTTTCTCTATAGTCTAAACTATATCATTTAACTTTGATTTTCGGTCCATTTTTAATCCTAACGCCCTGCCACGTGGTAGCCTGTGATTCACTCATGACACCACCTTTTTCCACCTTGGATGACACCTCACCTATCTGCCACTGGACTGCCACCTCATCGGGATCCACCAGTTGACCTGCCACCTAGACCAGCCAGCTCATCTTTCACCATTTCGTGAAGGGTAACCTTCGTGCATCTTCGCTTTGTGAAATAGGCTAGTCGCCAATCACTAGCAAACTTTCTCAATCTTTAACTTTTCGTTGTTTCGTGAAGGGTAGCTTTTGTGCATCCTCACTTTGTGAAATAGCGCCAGTTGTTCGATCACCTCAACTTGCATGCTCTTTAATTCTCCTATCACCATCGAACTTGCTCGATCTTTAACTTTCTGTTGTTTCATGAAGGGTAACTTTCATGCATCTTCACTTTGTGAAACAATGCTAGTGGTCTGATCGCCTCAAATTTCATGCTCTTTAATTCTCCTTTTTACTACAAAACCAGGGCGCTTACCTTGGGAACCATGCACACGTGGGGTCTGCCTAGTCGCAAGCTATCCTCCTCGCCTCGGGATTCATGCACGTGTACATGGGGTCCACTAGGTGCCCAGCTGGCACCTTGCATCAAAAGCCTTCAAGGCTTTGACACTATAGTTAAGTGTGTTCTTATATTTAGATACCAAAATTTCCCCCCACTCAGTCAATGTGGGATTAATGCTTATGCCTAGAAATGCATTGTCTGAAAGTTTCCTGAGAGTTTTAATGGTGCCTTTGTTGAATATTTCTTCACCATTCTACCATAAGAAGGAGATGATGCTTTGGTTTACACCTTCCAACTGTAGTTGCTTTGACCTTTGAAATGCCCCTTCAACACCACATTGCATTAATTTGAAAGGCTTAATGCCTCTTCTACATGCCATGCTGCCTGTATTTGCCTGAAAAATGTCTATTGAGCCTCACCACATAGAGGAAAGGAGGATCTACCAAATCAACTTGCATTTTCTTGAGGGTTTTTGATTCCTTAGTCAACCAGGTGACATTTCCTCCTTCCGGCTCACGACATGGGGGAAGATTACTGCAGATTGCATTTGTTTTAAGAGTTTTAAATAGCCTTTGCCTGCCAATGGGATTTGCTTTGTTTCATTTGCTGAAGTTTATCTAGCTCCCTTTATTGCCACTGCACAGAGGGATTTAGATGGTTGGCAACTGCCAAAATGCACTTGCTTAATAGTTTTAAACTTTCCAAACCACGCCACATGGGGGGTCTTTGGTATTTGATATAAAGTTTGATGCCTTTCCAGAATACCACGTTGCCTGCAAGAGGACGTTGCTTTGCATTTGAAATCTTCTACTACCTTTTCTTTTAACATGTTCTATACTTGCCATTAGCATTTGTTAAAGTTTAAAACTTTCTTCAGCCCCCTTTCTCCATTGTTCAGGGAGGACGACTTGGTAGAGTTTTGGAATTTGGAGATATGCTTGGCAAACATGCATTCTGCTGAAGTTTTCATGTCTCTTTTCATTTTTTTTTATGACTGGCAAGAGAGGACTTAGAAAAGGTTGTGGAATCAAACTTTACACCTACCAATGCATTTACTTTGAAGGTTTGAGCCATTTTAACATTTTCCAACCATTTGCCTGAGAGAATGCTACCAAAATTCGAAAACTTTGGTTTTACGCCCTTTCAACTATCAAATAGCCAGACATCTATTTCAATGTACCATTAATGTCCATATTGCTCTTATAATATTTTCTAGCTTTTTTAATATCTCTTAAATCATAAAACACATGATTTAAAATAACAATTTAAACTTTGCCTGAAAAGACACATGAAGTGGCAAGTTAGGTTGGGCCCCAAAGTGGGTCCGACTAAAAAAAAAATGTTTTGATGCAACTAACCATTGAAAACACCTCAAGAACCTTGAACATGCCTCTGGAATCAATCAACACCATTTTCTGATCATTAAACTGAGTTTCGCAACTTTTAGGTGCTTGTGCCACATTTTTGCATTTAATCCCAAAGATGCAATTTTCAAACTGGTTAAAACACCTTTCTGGACTTCGCAAACTGATAGGCGTACTATCTAATATATAAGCATTCACTCTGTGAAACTGTTTCTCAAGATGAATCCCAAGTGAAGAAATATTAACGGTCAAAGATGACCAAATGACTCTGTCAGCACTATGAACTTGATAAAACCAATGAGTAGGGACCTCAAAGTGTCTTTCTTAAAAATATCAAACGATCCCCGTTGACCCCCAAATCTGGGGGATAGGTACCTTGAAGTACAAAGAAGACCTTTTAATGCTCAGTTTGACCAGGAAGCTGATAGGGTGCAAATAGTGCACTCACAAAGATAGCAACTTTAACTGATGTAGCAATGAAAGTTTAGAAAACTAAACAAAGTGGCTCAAGAAATCATCTTGGAAAACTGACCAAACGGGTTCATAAAGACCTGAAACTTGGCATGGAGGCACAATTATATGCATAAAATTCACTGCACTTTGAAATTTAGCATGACAATCAACTAGTCAAATGATATAGGAGCTCGAAGTAGGCTATTTAATAAAATCTGCATTTGCACCTATGGACTTTCAACTCACCCCTTGAAATGGGTACTTGATAAATTGATCTAAATTGAAATCTGAAAGTTGCGAATCACTTCATAGGCCGAATGAAAGCTATAGGACACATTTCCCAAGCCTTACCCTTTGATAATTAACTGGCTCCATTTTACCCTTCTTCAAACTAGCCCATCTGAATGAGATTAGGTGGTCATTTGGAAGTGCTATAGCAAAAATTTGAAATGGGCCTCTCAAATTGACTCAAATTTTATGAGTCCCAATAGGAAGATCATTTTTTTCCACCTCATAATAACCAGTAGCTGAATTTTGAGGCAGCGCTTCCAATGCAAGTCTCTCTGGAGTTGGAGGTAGCTTGTTTTGATTACAAGAAACATAATTCAAGGCATTGTTAGGGAATGTTCTCCTTGGAACATCACGGTATGGTGCATTCCCTTATGCGGAAATTTTCTTCTTGAGTGCTAACAATTCATTTGCTAGCTTTTGAATCATAGGGTCAGCAGAATTTGTTGAAGAAGACGATGCATCAACAATTTGATTATTCCTAATATTGTTAGGATCCTTTCTTATCTTATCCGTGTCGGTGCCCAAAAATGGGTTTATACTGACTCAAAGGCAGAGACCAAGTTGTTTTATCCTAAAAATATCTATGGAAAGCCACTTCCAACTGTTTAATATTCTTCAGACTTGGACCAACAATAACAAGGATGCGAGATCCTTTTGCACTTTAGGCTCTGCAAAATCGGGGAGGGTGATCCCCATGCTTATTTGTGATTTTACACCACACTCACAAATAATGCATGAAACAAAGCAGATAATCTAATATAAAAACTCAACAATAAGGGAGAATGCTCAGGAATGGCAAATTCATTAGTGATCCTGAACTAGCTTGGAGCATGAGATGATTAATACACATGACAACATTCATGTAAAATGAAAATATTATGATATTCAACAAGTTATAGCAAACTAGTGGTGATTCTGAATAGTAAATGAATAGCCAGGCATTCACTTAACTATGATCAGTGCCTTATTCCATTGTGTACATGAATTCATATTGCATTAAACTATACTTCTGATAGAGTGTATCTAACAACATATAACCTGAGATAATATTGCCTTGCAATACATCGTATTTGTAATCCCTACCCAAAACTACTTATCAAAATCCCTATAAATATCCCTATCACTCTATAATTTTATTCAAGCATTTAATTGACCCCTTAGACCAAAGCATGAATAAAAAATGCATACACCACAATAGTGCAACGAATGATAAAATCCTTGATAATATGCATTCAAAACATGATAGAACAATATTGGAGAGAAGTGAGTATCAATTATATATTTATTTAATAATTCTACTATCTCTGTAAGAATACAATCCATACATAACTCCTTCAAGAACCTACAAAAATTACAGACACACGACTCTTTCTATTTTTTTCTCTGTAAAATAACCTTTTACAACCTTTTGTTTCACCTAGACTTTTCTATTTGGAAACAGAAATTCTAAACACTCAAGGGACCAAAAATCTGAACCACGTCTCATAGCCCTGAATTTCCTTTTATAAAAAACAAGGGAGCAAACAAGCTTCAAGCTAGAGGAGACACCTATCATCTCAGAATGACTATACATAACTACATTCTGTTATACAAAACAATCATCCTCAAACTTGTTTATGAAGGATCTGTTGGTTCCCAAAAATGGATGGGTTTACACTGCCACTGGGCAGAGACCAAGCTGATTCCTCCAAATATCTATGGAGAGCCACATCCAACTATCAATATTCATCAAGCTTGGACCAACATTAACAAGAAAACAAAGTCCTTCTGCACTTTAGGCTCTGTAGAACCAGGGAGGGTGATCCCTTCAGTAAGATCTCCTGCTCTCTGCAATGTGTTGGCATTTGCATGAAGATTGCATTAATGATATGTTATGTTGTCATTGATGTCAATTAAACCGGTAATGATATTGTTAATATTATTCTGATTAATATGAAAAAAAGGTTTTAAGGACCCAAAACCTTTAACATAGGAGCATAAAATAGTTCATCAAAAAGCATCCAGACCTGCTAGAAACAACTTACAAAATGACTGGCAAAAATACTAGTAAACCAAATGAACAACAAAAGAAAGGAACAACAAAGTAGAAGAACCAGAGAAGAGAAAAAAATATTAACAACAACTATAAAGACTTAAGAAGATCCGCCGCCTTATTGACCAGTTGGTCATTGTTTGCTACAACAACTTTGAGTTCTTCCATATCCTTGTTTGGCTTCTTCTCCTTGTTTTTGCCTTTGGTCCTTGTTCTAGGTCCTTTCACTTCTCCCATATCTTCAATGTCTAGTTCTAGCTCTGGGGAATCCTTCTCATCCTCCAATTTGCTAATGAGGATTTTGGTATTATCGATCGAGACCTTCAGAATGCTAAAGCTTTGTTCAACAATACTTTTGAGGCATTTTTCAATTTTGTTGAATTTTTTATCAATATCTGCCATTCTCTAGTCCATAACATTATCATTAGTTTTTATCTATGTCAGGTCCTTCTCAATTTGCTCAAACCTAGGGTTGAACGAATCTCTGATCTTTTCGGCTCTGGCAATAGTTTTAGTCAAATCCTCAACATATTCTACCATAGATTTGCCTCCACCAATGTTGATTATCTCCAGAATTTGGACCATGTGGCTCATCTTCTTATTATCCTCCATAGATTTCTTGTAACTGTTAATTAAATAATAGATGGTGTCCACAAATCCTTTCAAACCCTTAGAGGGAGGATTTGAAGGGGGAGTTTTCTCACCGGGATTGTCCTGTTCATTTTTGGGGGTGTCACCACTAGTGATCTTATCAAATTTTCCATCAATCCTATGATCAAAACCTTCCCCTATGGTCTCCTCCATTTTTTGATCGACTTCAGGACCCTTTCTTTGCACTTGTTCCTCCAGCTCCATAACATTATCTTCTTGCCTCTTCTATTTGTTCCTTGTCTGAATATAAATTTTGGTTTTCTTTTTTCGAGGAGACTGGGCTTCATCCTTCTTAGAATCTTCAGAGACCTCTGAGGAGGAGGAATGAATATGGAAAACCTTTTCATTAGATTTTTCTTACCCTTTGAGGAGGAGGGCCTGGTACTCACTTGTTTTCTTTTCTTTCTAGTTTCAGCTTCAAAGTCATCCAAAGTCTCCTTAGACTCACTCATCGAATCACTTTCAGACTCCTCACCCATTGAAAAAACAGAATCTGACCCTTCCTCCTCAGACTCAGAGATAGAAGGCTGAGGGCAGGCAATTTGGTTGGCTTTTAGGTGGTCATAAATTAACACCATAAGACCTTGATGCATTGTTGTATCACCCTTAGGGTTCTTTTTATGGGCCTTAATGGTAGCATTCATAGAACACAATAGGAAATATGGAATATTAACTTTTTCATCATACCTGAAATGGTTAAGCAAAACAAAATGACAGCCATACACTTTTGTGAATCTACCATCCAAGGTAACATAACGCATAATAACAAACAAGACCTCCCTCCATGGCTTAACAAATGCCCTAGGGGGGTAGTAAGTTTTACTTAGCTTTACCAGGCACTTTTTCTCCTTTGCCATTTCGGGGTATCACTCAATAGCCTCCTTGCTCAATTTTTTGTCTCTGTAATAATTGCTTCCTTCCCTGCAAAGAACTGTGACCTAAGAGATGAGGTCTTCATCAATGGAGATTGTTTGATCTCCCATCTTCAGAGTGCCCTTCCTCCAGTTTTTACAGAAAAAATTAGTGATTGTGGTGTCCCTCCCATGGAGCCTCTCCATAAACTTTGAAAACCCGCCCTTTTGCAAAATGTTCCAAACAACCTCCTTTTATTTCCACTCCTTACAATTGTTGGGTTCATAGCAGCATCTATTTCCTCCCATTTTTTTCCTTTTCAGAATAGAAGGCCGAGAGTTCCAGAGAGCTATAGGCAAGAAATTTCTCAAAGCTACCACATATACCTAGAAAGCGTGGGAAAAGGTGGCTTGTGTCTTGTAATAAATGGTACTAACATTATTATAATTACTCATAGCCCTCCTATTAATCCGTTTAATCATTATTTTGTCCATTTGTGATCTTTGGGGTACTATTGTATCGATCTATAAATATGATCGATCTGACATCATCGAGGAGACCCTCTTCACCCTTCCAGGTAACCATATTGTTGTGATTGACTGCCACATTGGCTACCCAATCAGCTGGACCATTAGCTTCACGATAAATATGGGAAATGAAGCATTTCTCAAAAGTGTTGACGAGATCTCTAGCAGGCTTTATTATGTTGTTGATAGTCCATGAAGGCTTAGAGGTTCCCTATAGGCACTTGATGATGTTATTAAAATCCCCTTCAATCCATAGATAGGGATAGTTCCATCTTTTAGCCAAGAGAATACCTTGGAGAGAATCCATAGCTTCCGCCATGTGGTCAGTTTGGAAACCTATAGGAACAACAATCATTTCCTTACTATATACACCTAAAAATGGTCTGAAGATAGTTAATTAAATACGCAGTTATTTGATTAATTCCCCTTCCCAATTAATTGAATTCACAAGCAATTTAATTAATTTCTCTATTCATCTACTAGTAAATAAATCTAAATGATTTATTTATATAGTTCATCTCACATCCCCCTTTAATTAATTAATTCTCAATTAATTAATGTCTCCCCATACTAATCAATTCTTCTAATCCCTAATTAGGATTAACAAACTCAAGTTTGTTGAGATTAATTACCATTTTTCTATTATTTGAATTTCTAAATTCAAATGAGCACATGGCTCCTAACTTTAACCACCCAGCCTAACCATCCCCTAACATAACCCATTCAATCTAATCTTGGGTCTAGCTAAACCTATCCTATCTTGCACATTCTAACCTCCTTATCCTAACCTCTCATGGTGTGGATATCCTCTCCTTGAGACACATGGCACTTTTGCCACATGTCTCCTCCCTCAGACACTTTCCCTCTCATGAGCAAGGCTCCTTGACACTTGTCACCACAGAGATGACAAGTGTCCCTTCCTCCAACCTCTTCTCCAACTTCCTCAATCTTGGCCCTTGATATCTTTAGATCAAATCTGGACCATCGATTCCTGCCACCTCAGCTTTGGCCTTGGAATTCCTATAAATACCCCTCATTTTGGAGCAATATGGATCCCATCTCATATCAATTTAGGCATCATTACTATAGGTAATTTGCATTTTGATTATCTAGTAATTAGATTTGGAATTGATCATAGCATATTAATTTAGTTTCTTACATCATGCATTTCATATCATCTACATAGTCAATCATGATCAAATAGCTACTCAACTCTTGAGTTGCCACTTTGGAGCTCATTGCTCCGCTGAGAGCCCATCAATCCAACACCTTCAAGGTCCTCAAGAATAGAAGAAAATGGGACATTTCAAGGAAGGCTTATGGTTTGCATCTTTGATTTAGTTTTTCAATTAAGCTTTTCAATTATGTTTTTATTGTCTCATTATATGTGTATGCCTCTTATACTAACCACATTTTTAGCATCACATTAATTGGCGCCCACCATGGGCCCTAGCCCCTTTGATCTTTAACAAGTTTGCTTGCAGGAAATTTCATTGACAAGTTGATTAGCTCTTTCGGAGTGCAGATTAGCTCTCTTGGGCTCCTGAATCACATTGTTAGCCTCTTTTGTGGCATTCCGACACCTCAAATGACATTTATGGGAGATTCCTCAATTTTGTTTTTAAGTTTTTCTGTACTTTAGCATTTTTGGTTTGCAGAATAGCATTTCTGGTGTGCAAAGCAGCATTTCTGGTGTGCAGAGAAGCGTTCTTGGCACATACGATAGTGTTCTTGGTCAATTTGATGGCATTTTCAATTTTTTATTAATTTTTGCAAATATTGTATGTTGCATTCCTCATTTCTGCTTCTGGACTGTCATTTTCCCGAACCTAATTTGCAGATTGTTGGTTTTGCAGGTACTTATTTCGCTATGAAAGACCAGAGTTATAAACTATTTTGCCGCCAAATTATACAATATAAACTACTAACTTTGTTTGCAGCTGCGGGATTTTGCACTTATATTTGTTAAATTAGGCACATAGACTAATTACAATGGAAATGAACAAACATGTCTTATGTGTCTCAATGATAGGCAAGTATGCTCTCACCTTTCTTAGGTGATCAGAAAGCTAGACTCATCCTTTGCTTTAAATAGTGCATATCTTTAGCAGGCCTATCATAGTAGGAAAATGGAATCACCCTGTGAGAATGACCCAAGTGAGTACAACTGGACTTGAGCATTCCAACTCACTATAATAAATAGGCCTCTGATGATTAAAGTCTTAGAGGATGGGATTATTTGAGTTTTCTCTTTGAGATCTCTCATATCGGGCATTTTGTAGGGCCTCGCGGTCTCAATCACGTTTACGTGACTACAGTTTGTTTCGGTACCTTGTCGGGCTATAGGCCTCAATCATGCTTGTGTGACTTCAAGGGGTAATTTCAAATGGAATTCCTGACTAAGAACTATAAAAATAGAAGCTACTCGATTCACCTCCGAAAGGGTGATAATCTTTGTGCAAGAGAGATAGTAACTCTCCCAAGACACTTGCCATATCGTGCCCCCATTAGCATTTGGAGTCGGATAATACGGCGTTGAGAATCCATTGCATGAGACTTAGCGGCCATTTCTCGTCTAAACAACAGTGTTTCTGGTCTAAATAGGAGCGTTTCTGGTCTAAACAGCAGCGTTTTTGGTCTAAACAATAGAGTTCCTGGTCATTTTGTCAGCTTTTCTGGTAAAATACATCAAAATCAAAAAACAAAAACAACCCATTTCTCAAATAGTCAAACATAGAGAGTAAGTCATATTGTTGGGTCATTAAATCAGGTTATCTTCTATCAAAACAAACTCAAGAACAAGACACACAAAGGACTCAAGTATTCACCTCAAACAAGTTAAAAATCAAACACCTTAAAGTGCAACATCACATTGTCTTTGATAAACTGATCATTCAAACATAGTTTCTCATCAGGATCAATCATCCTTTATCACAAAACTACAACGCTTGATCAGAATAACCTCGTTCTTTATCATAGGATACATCATTCCTATTGAACTTGGTCATATCAAAAATCACAAAATTTGCACTCCACACTAAGATTGAAAAAATTGCAAACAAGCAAATACTTGAAAAAAAAAAGTCATTTCCTCAACAATTGATCACTTATTGCGGCATAGTAAGCAAGAGTTAATCACAAAACATTCAAAATATAATGGCCATTTTAATTGTAGCCCAGAGACATAAGATCGCTAAAACATTGGAAATACCTGAATATCATAGAAACATGGCATACCAAAGCAAAAGACAAGAACACATAACAAGCCAACATATTGGAGAAATCAAACAAGTCTAGAATCAAAATCCAACCATGTCAAAACTCAACAAAGATTCAAATGCATATCCAAAGAAAGGTGGCTCTTTTATGCACCTCTTAAAGAGATCCCTAAAAGATTTGGATGAGAAAGATCACAATCACGCACCTATATCTAGCAATGGTTCATCCCCCCATAAGCAAATTAACTCTCCAAAGGCATCTATTCTTACACTTCTTAAAAAAGTGCAAAAACCTTCCATAACATCCTCAGCAGACGATACACCCAAAGATGATGTTCCCCAAGGGATATCGATAATGGCCATCAAACCTATGTCAGAGGATCCTATTCAAAACCCATCTACTTCATATCCAAGCATTGATTCCTTGCAAATTGAAGTCCTCATTCATAAAACGCTCATTAAACATGTCCTAATAGATGGGGGAGCTAGCTTAAATATTTGCTCATTGAGTCTTGTCTGTTCTCTAGGTTATTTAGAAGATGTAGTTGATCCCCTGAAAAAGATCAAAATCAAAGCACATAATGAAGGAGAGAATTCCTCTAAAGGAGTTGTGGTATTACCCATCAGAGTGGGACCTTTGCAGAAAAACACAACATGCCAAGTCCTAGATTTGGAACTACCATACAACATACTCTTGGGAAGACCATGGATACAGGACATACAAGCTATTACATCAACATGTCATTAGTGCTTAAAATTTCCATACAATGGATAGGAAATCACAATATTAGCTGACTTAAATCCAGTGCAGTGTGGTAATAAACTGAAATCAGCTCAAGAGATCATTGTTTCACATAATAGAGAGGAAGCATATTCAAACACACAATCCAAGGAACAATCATTTGCATCAATTTTGTCAAACATGGAAGAACAAATGCAGCTAAAAGATCAAGGGAACAAAGAATATTCATTATCATGGAACAACAAACAAGAGCAACTTGAAATTGAAAGGGAAGAAGCAGATGTAGGTGTTGATGTAGTTCACACGTATGCAGAACAAATGTTAGGAACTAGCCTACTTGAATCAGAATCACATACAACTGACATGGACTTAACCGAGGACGATCAAGATTTTCTTGTATGAGGTCATTTTGATGAGAGTATCATCCTAGACATGGAAATACCTACTGAAAGCTCTGCCATCTCTATCATGACTCCAAATATCTCTGAAACATATCAACCTAAAGATCCTTTATCCTTAAGCTATCCTGAACCTATGGAGTGGGAAAATGAAGGACATATTGACATTGATACCCTACCTAATGACCATGCCATATCCTTATATCTTAATAAAATCAAACCTACAACAACTTCCACCAGGGATTCCGCTAACGTATCTTCAAGTCAAATAGGTGCCAAATATCCTACTTGCAAAAATGAAAATAAAGAAAACAATATCAGGTATAATGTTGAAAACTATTTATTGGCAACATTAGACCATGAAAAAGTAAAAATAAAGGACGCATCTATCGGTGAAAACCTCCTCGAGGCACCGAAAGATGGGAGATTTGACACCTTACATGTGTACTATCAAGAGAAGTCATCTATCTTAATAGAACCAGCAGTTATCATAGACACAATCGATCTACATCCAGCAACAATCTCTTTATCAGAACCAACAAGGAAAAGATATTTGAAATCCTTCAAAAGATGGCAAATCAATTTTACCTGGTCATACGCAAACATTCCAGGGTTCGATCCAGATCTTATAATACATCACCCAAATATTAGTCCAGGAGAAAACATCAATAATGGAACACAACATGGATCAAGAGCAGACATCAATAGAGGAGCACAACATAAATCAGGAGCAGGCATTCTATTTATCAAAATGGCTACAGAATGGAACATTAAACAACTTCAAGTGTTTGGAGACTCTCAGCTTGTCATTAATCAAATCAATGATGACTATCAAACAAAAGATGACAAACTCATGCCTTACAAAAAGATGGTGGATGACTTCAAGAAATATTTTGTCGAAATCACTTTTGAACAAATTTCAAGAAATGATAACAAAGCAGTAGATGCCATGGCAACACTTGCTTCTCTATTACAAACATAGGAAAATCAAGAGCGTTATGAATTCTTGGTTGAAGAGTTGTTTTACCCATCTCATAATTGTCCTGATTCCCAAACCATTTGTCAACTTATAGGACATGATTCTTCCCGCTATGGCCAAACTTACACATACCTAAAAGATAACATCTTAGCCGATCCTCCCATTATACTCTTGTTGCAGATACCCTATTTAAACAAGGTCTAGACGGTACTCTTTTAATATGTCTTGAACAAGAAGAATATGAGAAGGCCTTAAAGGAAGTCCATAATGGCATTTGTGGCACTCATTCAAGTGGTCTTACCCTTTCGAAAAAACTCATACGCTTGGGCTATTATTGGCCGACTATGGAATGGGATTCTTTTCAGATAGCTAGAATGTGCAAACAATGTTAGATCCATGGGAACTTGATCCATGCACCAGCACAAGAACTTTATGCTTTGGCAACATCTTGGCCTTTTTGTCAATGGGGTCTTGATCTAGTAGGAAAAATTAATCCTTCTTCATCAAATGGTCACAAATTCATCCTTGTAGCTACAAAATATTTTACAAAATGGATCGAGGCAGTACCTGTCACAAATTTCACTGAAAAACAAATTGTTGCATTCATCTTGAATTACATCATCTATCGCTATGGAATGCCAATGACCATTATCACTGATAATGGGCAACCATTCAAGAATCAGGATGTACAAGAGCTATGTGAGAAGTTTAAGATCCAACACAGATTCTCCACACCCTATTATCCTCAAGGGAATGGGTAGGCAGAAGCATCTAACAAAACTATTCTGAAAATCCTCAAAAAGACAGTGAACGATGCTAGGAAAGATTGGCATATTCAACTAAACCCTGCTCTCTGGGCCTACCGCACCAGTATCCGCACACCAACAAGTGCCACACCTTTCTCTCTTGTATACGGATCAGAAGCCATATTGCCTATCGAAGTAGAGATTCCCTCTCTATGTGTATCACTAAAAGGTCTCATCCTAGATGAAGAACAAAGAGTGTCTAGACTACAAGAGTTAGAACTAATCTAGGAACGAAGACAAAATGCCTTTGACCATTTAAAGGTATATCAACAAAGAATGTGCCAAAGTTATAATCACAAGGTCAAACCAAGAATCTTTCAAGTTGGAGAACTAGTACTAAAGGAAAATCCATGAAATCAGTTAGATCGAGAAAAGAAAGGAAAATTTGAACCAAACTGGTTAGGTCCATTTGTGGTCATAGCAGTATTTGGGTTAGGGGCATATCAACTATCAACACAAGATGGAGATCAACTCGAGGAACCCATCAATAGCATGCATCTGAAGAAGTTTTATGTCTGAAAAATCCAAAAACATTGGAAAAAGTAGAAAAATCCAAAAACATTGGAAAAAGTAGAAAAATCCAAAAAACATTGGAAAAAGTAGAAAAATCCAAAAAACATTGGAAAAAGCAGAAAATCCAAAAACAGTAAAAAAAAAAATCAAAAATGGGAAAAAGTGCAATAAAAACAGATGGTGAAAACCTGGCAAATAGGCGCTATCTGTCAGCTAGCTTTGCCATTTATTGGTTCACGCTTTCTTCCGCTTACATTCATTTCCATCAGTGTTGTTCATATTCATCATAAAGCCTTTTGTACATATGCAGGCATCCCAGGTGATTTCTCGTCATGGTTTGGATCATTGACTATATCATAATAAGGTTTGTTTCTAGGCTGGGGGCAAAAAGTTTTTGATCATTTTGAGCTTAATCAAAGCAGGTAGAACAATAGTCAGACAACGCTTGTCAAGCGAAAAACTAAGACACATCCAACATTGAACATAAGATCACATTATCAACCATTAACTATCACATATAAATCTAAACATGACAAAACACATATCAATGGATGATATATCTTGACTCATGATCTTAACACTTTGGCAATAATGGTTCAACTATTTTATTTGGATTTTCGCTATCATGATTTCTAAGTAACTCCAGGATGTCTTTGACTAGAGGAAGGAGGAAGGAACATGATACTTTTCTTGTCTACTGTCTATAAATTAATCATCAATATGTGCAAAGTTGTCTAAGGAAATAATCATCAGAGTATCATGGAAGACATTTTGGACTTGCATATAGAAATGGTTAATACTGTCTGTTTTATGCAAGCAACACTCTGGTCATCTTGGTTCAATTATACCTCGATGCTTGTGCTAACTTGCAATATCAAAACCCAGGAAAGTAGTGCTCAGGTCATCATGGTTCAATTATACCATTGATGTTTGCACTCACTTCCCACATTTTAAAGGCTCAATGATGAAACAAAGCAATGACTCCATGACCGATCCGATCACTGCATTGCATTGCATTTTAAGATAGATTTGCATTTCATTCTACATGGAATCACAATGCTCATCTTTTCCAAGGCCAAAGCTAACATGGTGTTATCTCTCTTATTACGTGATTGAGTACATTGGACAATAACAAAAATAATCAATTCATTCATCCTGCATGATAAGTTAGTTCATCTCATGTAATCATTACATACCAAGGCATCATTCATATAAAGCATCAAATCATTCATTCATTTAATCAGATCATTGCATGATATTCATCAAATCTCAAATCATATAAAATAACACCATTGTATTGCATCCATCTCATATTAACATGCATGAGAAAATCATAAAAAAATATCATAAACATAGAAAGAATTGCAATCGCACAAACATCACATAGAAATTATAAGCATCACCATACATATTTGCATTTGCATATATCATGTAAATACTACATCATCATATATTCATCATATAGAATTCATAAGTATATAGAAATTAAAGCATACATCATGAAAGTAACTACACATCATAATCATATACCAAATAGAATGCATCCATCACCTCATAGGTCATGTAGAATGAATAGGATCAACTGCATATCATATCGTCAAAACAAGATCAATGTCCAAGGTACAATGATATCACAAAATATATGAGATACATCACAAATATACATCATAGGAATAATCAATATCTCATCAAAAAAAGGTGTGTACATAATTAGATCAATGTCCCATATCAGTGTGACCACTCAAACACGGAGCAGAACTCTGTCCTGATGCGGCAGGTAGAGTAGCACCAGCTAGTACCCCTGTACCTGAGTCCCCACCTGGGGGAGCTCTCTGAAGTGGCCCTGTCACTCCTTGACTCTCAATCTGGCTCTATCCTGATCTCCTACTCAGCTATGAAAATCCTGGAGCCCTTTGCTCAGGAGGAACAACAGTAAAATATAATGTCCTGTAATACTCAGCCTCTCGGATTCCTTGGTGCATCATCTTCAGGGCACTCTTCCCTAAAGTAGACCCTTCTGACAACTGTACCTATGTCTCAGCCTGTCGACACCTATCCATAGTTGCGTCTCTCTTGACTAGGAGAGAAGCCATCTGAGTCTATAGCTGGGCCATCTGAGAGTCCCTCTCTGCTAGTCGACTCTCTAGTTGTTGAACCTGAGCCTGTAAGTCTGTAATCTAAGCCTGTTGTTGATGCAATGTCATCCTAATGAGGATCCGTCGGGTGCCTTTGCCTATGGCTGCTCAGCTCATGATACTGTCATAGGTACTTGCTCAACTGGGGGTCCCTCCTACTTTAGAGCCTGATGCTCCTGATCCCTTGGACCTAATCTCTTATGTCTGACCACTCGGGCCATCCAATCTGTATATACATCCTTAGCAGATCTGGAACTGCTAGCTCCTGGTGTGCCTGTCACTGCCACTCCCACTGCTCGACCATCTCCCCCATCCCCTCCATCATCATCATCTCCTCCATCATCATCCCTAGCACCCTGATCTCCTGCATCTCCTCCATATCCATCTCCATCTCTGCTATCATCTCTATCTCTACCATCCCTCCGTCGTGGCCTCTCATCATCCTCATCTAACACTGGCTCTGGCTCATCCGGACATGTCAGCCTCAGAAACTTGTGTGCAATACAATACATGGCATACTCATGTGTCATCCCGCTATCCATCACACCTGGAAGATAATCCCAATCCATAGGCCCCAATGATCAATACTCTGCACAGACATGGTCATATGAAATAGAAGGCCCCCAAGTAGCCACATCCAATCTCCAATGAGCATAATGAGTTGTACCCTGTGGTATCCCCTGTATCCTGCCATACTGTCTCAACACCCTCATACAAGGAAATCGCTCGATGACGTAAGGTGTCGAGCCAATCACATATCGCGTCATGAATACATATGGCATCTCTGCTGCATCCTCAGGCCAAATCTCGCAGTCCCTGTATGGCCTCCATATCATTGTATCTAGGTCATCCAAAGTCCGTCTCCAGTACTCTAATTTGCCTAGCTTTCACTAGACAATGACACCAGGATACCCATCAGCATAAGGTCTACCTATAGGTCTCTCTCTATCTTCCAATGGTCATGTGATAGGTAAATGCTCCCAGGCCCATATCTGAAGTAAAGTCACCCCTGCTAATAACGCAGCTGATCCCTGGTATACAACTCGGTGCAAGTCATGATACAAATGCGCTAACATACATGATCCCCATGAAAATCGTGTCCCCTTTGTCACCATCTGCTCAAGCAGATGACCCCATCCAACAGATAATCCCTTTAACCTATGATCAGGACAAAGGAAGCCTCCAATAAATCCAGCAAGCACAGTCGGTAACGTGGCATACCCTAGCTCTAACATCTCCTGCCATGCAATATCATACCCACCGATCTCGTCATCCTCAAACATGCAACAAAGTGCCTCTATCCCACCTCGCTCACTGAGATCATAATATACTAAATCACCCATCACAGGGATCTGCAAAATTCGGTAGACATCCTCAGGTGTCACCGTCATCTCTCTAGTCGGCAAGTGAAATGTGTTATGTTCACTATGCCAATGCTCTGCTAAAGCTGTCACTAATCCCCAGTTTATCAGAGGTCGGGGCATGTCAAGAAGGGAAGATAGACCACATCTGCTAATGTGATCTCGCTTCACCTGACTAAGGTGGGGTATCAGCATCCATGTCTTCGAGAAACGCTCCCGAGACTGAAGAACACTAAAGTGCTCCTGCAATCAAATCACTTCATCATATCAGTTTCTTGATTTATCTATCTATCAAATCAATTTATCTATCAATCTATTTTGCTCAATTGAGATTTTTATCAAATCTCATTGGGCCCCTCTCAATGACGTTCATCTATCATGAGGTCATTATCAATCTTATCTCATCTCGTGCATGCATCGAGATAATCAGAACTGATCAGCAAATTTAACAATCAGGAGCGTCTAATTTTATCAATTAGATAGCTAATCAAATCTTACCCTACAAAAAATCAAAAAATCAAATCAAATCCTACCCTTTCAAAAATCAAATCCAATTGATAACAAATTTGAAAAATTGAAAAATCAAATCAACTCATCGAAATCAAAAATCACGAAAAATTATCAACCAATCATCAAATTGAAATTAAAAATTGCAAAAATCATCAACCAATCGTCAAATTAAACCAAGTCAAAATTCAAAAAATCAAATCAAATCATTCTCTCAAAATCATCAAAATTGAAAAAATCATCAAAATCGAAAAATTGTCAAAATGATAAAAAAATTCCAAAAATCATCAAAACCCAAAAAAATCAAAAAATCATCAAAACCAAAAAAAAAATAAAAATTCTAACCCCTGTGGTGGTGTTGCTCGCGGCGCCTACGGTGGCGTCGGTGGTGGCACCGGTGGTGGCTGCCGTCGGGCCTCCGCCTCCACCTTCCTTTCCCGCCCAAAAATTTTGAAAAAAACAAATTTTTTTTTAATGTATTTAAAAAAATAAAAAATGCATGAAATAATAAAAAAAAAATTTTGAGATGCAAAGTGAAATTTTTTTTAAAAAACTGAAAAAACCCATTTCACTAATAAAAAAAGTCATCTCAAAAATATAATTTTTTCCCCAACCCATCCGACAAAAATGCTAAAAAATAATTTTTTTATGCAAACAGCTAAATTTTTTTTTTTTAAATCAACAAAGCTGGGTTTTCTCGAAGTACGTACTGGTGGACAGTATGCCAGAGGATGCTCATATTGCCGAACTCGCTTGAACCTATGTTGGTGGTACAGGATCGCCATTTCTTTCCTCCAGAGAAATTTTCTCCAACAACTGCAGTGCACAAATGAGGAATAAAAAAAGGAATTCACCTTTTTAAACTCATAATGGGGCATTTAAGTGGGATTTTTATTCCACTTATTGTCAATCATCTAATCAACTAATCAACCTGGTAGGACAATATTTTCAAATTTCTTATCGGGAAATGAATCGAATGGACTCTACAAATCTCTAGAAATCAAAAAATCATTAAAATTTACAAATCGCAAAAATCTCAAAAATTTCAAAAAAATCAAAAAATCGCAAAAAATTCAAAAACATTCAAAAATTATTTGATTCATCTCTCGAGGGGGCATCCTCACATCGATATCTATCAATCAGCGTCTGGGGCATCATATTGAGATTTATCATCTTGAAGATCAAAACCGCATCATATCAAGATTTATCATCTCCAAAATTGAATCGACATCATATTGAGATTTATCATCTCCAAACCAAATCAATATCACATCAAAACCAAATCCACATCCAATCAAGATCGAATCTGCATACTATCAAAATCAATATCAGCAACATCATCAATCGAGCTTTCTTTGAACCAACGCGTTGTCACACATTGCTTCAAAGAGGGGCAAAATGTATACACCTAAAAATGTTCTGAAGATAGTTAATTAAATACGCAGTTATTTGATTAATTCCTCTTCCCAATTAATTGCATTCACAATCAATTTAATTAATTTCTCTATTCATCTACTAGTAAATAAATCTAAATGATTTATTTATATAGTTCATCTCACATCCCCCTTTGATTAATTAATTCTCAATTAATTAATGTCTCCCCATACTAATCAATTCTTCTAATCCCTAATTAAGATTAACAAACTCAAGTTTGTTGAGATTAATTACCATTTTTCTATTATTTGAATTTCTAAATTCAAATGAGCACATGGCTCCTAACTTTAACCACCCAGCCTAACCATCCCCTAACATAACCCATTCAATTTAATCTTGGGTCTAGCTAGACCTATCCTATCTTGCACATTCTAACCTCCTTATCCTAACCTCTCATGGTGTGGATATCCTCTTCTTGAGACACATGGCACTTTTGCCACATGTCTACTCCCTTGGACACTTTCCCTCTCATGAGCAAGGCTCCTTAACACTTGTCACCACAGAGATGACAAGTGTCCCTTCCTCCAACCTCTTCTCCAACTTCCTCAATCTTGGCCCTTGATATCTCCAGATCAAATCTGGACCGTCGATTCCTGCCACCTCAGCTTTGGCCTTGGAATTCCTATAAATACCCCTCATTTTAGAGCAATATGGATCCCATCTCATATCAATTTAGGAATCATTACTATAGGCAATTTGCATTTCAATTATCTAGTAATTAGATTTGGAATTGATCAGAGCATGTTAATCTAGTTTCTTACATCATGCATTTCATATCATCTCCATAGTCAATCATGATCAAATAGCTACTCAACTCTTGAGTTACCACTTTGGAGGTCATTGCTCCGCTGAGAGCCCATCAATCCAACACCTTCAAGGTCCTCAAGAATAGAGGAAAATGGGACATTTCAAGGAAGGCTTATGGTTTGTGTTTTTGATTTAGTTTTTCAATTAAGCTTTTCAATTATGTTTTTATTGTCTCATTATATGTGTATGCCTCTTATACTAACCACATTTTTAGCATCACACTTACAACTACCATTTTCAATTCTGAGAATTGCACCACATCCCACAGGGCCAGGGTTGCCTTTGGTAACTCTGTCAAAGTTGATTTTGAGCCAACCATGAGGGGGAGTGTGCCATTTGGCTTCTAGTCTCTTGTTTTGTTTGGGATCAGTACTACCAACATTCTTCAGATTCAAGGAGCTGAAAATGTGGTTTTCCAAGGGGTTGGTAGAATTGCAAGGATCCCCAATGATACCAATGTTCTCCACAATAGCCCTTTGGATTTTGTGGAAAACAATAGCCTAGGTGAGAGAAGTGTCCCTGAAGATGCGATTGTTCCTTTATTTCTAGACCCCCCATAGGATGTGAGGGAGAGATAGCTGCCATAAAGATCTCAAAGAGGGGTTAGACCAATGATAACTCCAAGAATGGAACAATTCATTGATAGTGTTAGGAAACACCCAATCCATGCAAAAAATATTAAGTAATATTTCCCAAATTGAAACAGTGAAGGAACAATGGATAGCCAAATGGTCCACAGACTCTTCCTCCTCAAGACATAAAGCACATCTATTAGGGAAGGAAAAGCCTCTAACCTTAAGATTATCTAAGGTCAATATTTTATTTTGAAGGATTGTCCAATAAAAAAAATTGATTTTAGGGATAAGAACCTTTATCCAAGCTTTAGACGAAAAGGGATTCTCTGAGGGGGTAGGGGAAAGAACACCATACATTGAAGAGACAATGATGTTGCCTTTAGGTTCATATTTCCAAATAAGAGAATCCTCCTCATTGTACAACTAGGTAGAAGACAGATGGTTATTAAGATTGATAAGGTCAGGGTGAATAATTTCAATGTTAGGTCCCGGAGACAACTGAGAGGGGGAGGGGAGTCAGTTGTCAAATAAATTCAAACCAAAAACAAATTAATCAACTTAATGCTTAATACCGATAAACCAGTTAAGTGTGTTGATAGACAGTGTTAACAATTAATTTCTATACTGGTAAAGATTAATGCATGAAACATAAACATAAAGTCATCCACAACACATAACACCAATATTTGTACGTGGAAACCTTGTAAGGGGAAAAACCACAGTGGGAAACCTTACCCACAATCAGATGATACTACTGCAAATAGTAAGTGTACATAAATCGGGTCTACACATGCAGAAAGGCCAATAGCCTAGAGCTCACTGCTCAATCACAAAAGGGAGTCACACTGACTACAGTTGGATGGTTAAATCCAATAAGAATGTACTGCACAAAATAGCATCTTCATATGTTGGATTCAGTACCGATGTAATGCTGATATGCTTTCACAAAAACCTAGCTTCACCTTCAAATGATGTCTTCGTGTATGGCTCTACTTAATCTTGCATATACCTTCTCACAATTCTTTTTCGCATTCCACATTCGATCTTACAAATAAGATCTTTCATTTATACCATAACCTAAGACCAATTTTAGTAGGTCAGCTCTACAAGATATTACAATAAAAACATTTTACAAACAATATAATATCCAATGCAATAACTAATTAAACATGTCGGGTTAAAGCATTTACAACAATAATTAATCATCTCCATAGCGTGCCATGCTAATTTGGAAAAGATAAACCTGCCGGTGTAACCCTGGGTAACCCTGGACCTATTTGCCGGTAAAAGCAAATATGCAAATATGAATATACCAATGATTAATTCTTCAAGATAAAGTGTCCACATGATGTCTTCGACATTACCAAGTGTTTTCCATATCATTCCAAGTGTCAGTGATCATTATATCCTATTGGTGAACCATATACCAGTAACTATGCAATAGTTACCTGCTTGTCGGTGAATGCTGCTGGATCTCCAAAGTGCTAGTGTTTTAGTAGGTGTTGACATCAATGACAAAACCATACCAAAATACCAACAATCTCCCCCTTTGGCATTGATGGCAACACAAGATGGAAAAACCATCAAAGTGCCAAAATAGAAATGCCAAAAACCAACAATCTCCAAAAAGATCATAACCAGAATACAGAGAGTAATAGTTTCTCCCAAACAACAATCTCTCCCCCTGGGAGCTACATGTGTTATCCAAAGTTCTTTTAAAAGATAATGTGTTTTTCCATAGATATCTCTCCCCCTTTGACATCAAACACCAAAGTTACAATAACAAAATTAAGTTCATATACAAAATACCAATCAATTCAATATACCAACTACCCCCCCCTGAGAAGTAGCTTCCTCATCAAAGACCGGAGTAAAAGATTTCTCTTTAAATTCTGTCGGTTGATGACAATCATCAACCGTTTAAGTCTCTACCAGTGGTGGTATGACTCCAAGGTGATCTCTGAGATATTAAAAAGTCTCCTTAGGAAAAGGTTTTGTGAAAATATCTGCAAGTTGTTCTTTAGTATTCACATAAACCAGTTTTATCTCTTTTTCTTCAACTTTTTCTCTTAGAAAATTCAGTTTGATAGAAACATGTTTTGTTTTGGAATGTAATACTGGATTCTTAGATATATCAATTGTTGCAGTGTTATCACAATATATTGTAATAGGTTCCTTGCATTTTACCTTTTATGTCTTTCAACATTTGCTTAAGCCATAGTATCTGTGTACAATTAGTTGCTGCTGCAACATATTCTGATTCTGTTGTTGATAAAGATGTACAACTTTGTTTCTTACTCAACCAAGAAACTAATCTCTTTCCAAGAAAGAATGCTCCGCCGGTGGTGCTTTTTCTATCATCCACATCTCCTGCCCAATTTGCATCTGTGTATGCACATAGATCAAAATTTTCATCTCTAGGATACCATAATCCAAGATTTGTAGTGCCTTGTAAGTACCAGAAACTCTTGTTTACTATTGATTCATGATTTTCTCTAGGATTACTTTGAAATCTAGAAACAATACATACTACATTCATAATATCAGGTCTGGTTTGTGTCAAATACAGTAAACCTCCTATCATAGATTTGTATCTAGTTGGATTAACAGGTGTAGATTCATCCCTTTGAGATAATTTGTCATTTGTAGTCATAGGTGTGCTTACCGGTTTAGAGTTATCCATCCCAAATTTCTATAGTAACTCTTTCAAGTACTTGGATTGACTTTAAAATATACCTTTGTTAGTTTGTGAAATCTACAATCCTAAAAAGAATTTTATTTCTCCTATCATAGACATTTCAAATTCTTGCTACATTTTAATAGAAAATTCTTTACATAATCCATCTTCTCCTCCAAAGATTATATCATCAATGAATACTTCTATAATCAAGATATCATCATTAGTCATTTTGTAATATAAATTGTTGTCTACATTTCCTTTAGTAAAACCAATCTTTAACAGATATTTATCCAATCTTGCATACCAAGCTCTTAGGGCTTGTTTCAATCCATACAGAGCTTTTCTTAACCTGCAAACCATATCATTGTCATCTATCAAAGAAAATCCATCAAGTTGTTCAATGTATACTTCCTCTTGAATATCTCCATTCAAAAATGCACATTTAATATCCATTTGATAAACTTTGTAGTTCTTGTGTGCTGCAAAAGCCAAGAATAATCTGACTGCCTCAATTCTAGCTACCGGTGCAAAGGTTTCATTGTAATCAACTCCTTCTTTCTGAGAATATCCCTTACACACTAGTCTTGCTTTATTTCTAACAACCTTACCATCTTCATTAAGTTTGTTTCTGAATACCCATTTTGTTCCAATTACATTTTTATCTTTAGGTTGGAGAACTAATGTCCAAGTATTATTTTTCTCAATTTGTTCTAATTCTTCTTCCATAGCTTTAATCCAAAATTTATCTTCACATGCCTCATTAATAGAGGATGGTTCAATTTGAGAAATAAGACATACCTCTTCATTTTCCAATCTTCCTCTTGTCATAACTCCTTTAAATTTGTTTCCAATTATTTGATCTTCAGAATGATTCAATCTTACATACCGAGGTGTCTTAGTTTGCTGTTGTTCTTCAATTACTATGGAATCCTATGATGATACTGGGGTAACTGGATCTTCATTCTGTACCAGTGGATTTAGTGTAGGTTCATTTGTCACAATTTCTATTGCCAGTTCAGAGTCTATATACCTTGAAGTTCCTCTCGATTGTTCATCAATTTTTTCATTTTTACTCTCAACAATTTTCTGCAATCTCTTGTTAAAACATCTATATGCCTTGCTCTTAGATGAATAACCAAGAAATATTATTTCATCACTTCTAGGATCAAATTTGCTAATATACTCATCTCTTCTAATATAACATTTACTTCCAAAAATTCTGAAATACTTAAGAGTAGGAGTATTACCAAACCATAGTTCATGAGGGGTCTTACCGGTTTCACCTTTGATGAGAACTTTGTTGAATGTATAGACTGTTGTGTTGATTGCTTCTCTCCAATACACATCTGGTAAATTTGCTTCAGATAACATACTTCTTGCTGCATCCAAGATAGTTCTATTTTTCCTTTCAACAACTCCATTCTGATGTGGTGTCAGAGGTGTTGATAGCTGTCTTCTGACTCCATTCACTTCACATAATGTATTAAAGTCCTTAGATGTGAATTCTCCTCCTTGATCTGATCTTAAACATTTGATTTTCTTACCGGTTTCATTTTCAACCATTGCTTTGAATAGTTTGAACTTTCAAAGTGCTTCTGATTTTTCTCTGAGAAAAGTAACCCAACACATTCTAGAATAATCATCAATAATTAGCATGAAATATCTATCACCTTGTAAGCTTTTAGTTCTAGCCGGACCACATAAATCAGTGTGAATCAAATCAAGAGCATTATTGGATTTTTCTGGAATACTTTTGAAACTAGCTCTACCTTGTTTTCCAAATTGACATTCCTTACAAATTGTATTATGAGGTTTGACAATTTTAGGTAGATCTCTAACTTCCTTAGAAGTACTGATCTTTACCATGCAAACAAAGTTTACATGACAGAGTCTCTTATGACATAACCAACTTTCATCTATATGTGAAATCAAGCATGCCTTTTCACTGTTATTTAAATGAAAGATATTACCTCTAGTCTGATTACCGGTTGCAATTTCTAAACCAGTTCTATTCATCATTTTGCATTTTTGCTTCTTAAATTGTAACTGAAATCGTTTCTCAACCAATTGACCAACACTCAAAAGATTATGCTTTAATCCTTCAACATAGTAGACATTGTCAGTGTTATGCTTACCATCAAGAGATATTGTGCCCTTACCTTTGATTGAACAGGCTTTGTCATCTCCAAATCTTACTAAACCTCCATTGTATTCTTGAAAGTTCAAGAATTTACCTTTGTCTCCTGTCATATGATGTGAGCATCCTGAGTCAATGATCCATTCATCCTTTGATTCAACTTTAGCTGCTAGGGCTTGTTCTACCGGTTGAGCAGTAGGTGTCAGTTGATCTTCTATTATAGCAATAAAATCCCATCCATTGTCTACTAGATCCTCATCAGAATCATCGGTGACACCTTCATCAGCAATGTAACAAGATTTGTCTTTGTTCTTCTTAAATCTGTATCTTTGATATTCAGGATTAGGCTTGTATGTTCTTCTAGCTTCATCTCTTAGTCTAGCATGTCTATCAGGGCATCTCAAAGCCATATAACCAATCTTATTGCAGTTAAAACATTTAAAGTGTGCTTTACCTTCATACTTACTTCCAACTAGACCTTTAGGCATTTTCCTTGCAAATAGTGCTTCAAGTTCTTCAAGCTCTTCATTCTCCTTCCTAGTTTTTTCAAGTTCTCTTGCATAAAAGGCTTTCCAATCTGATTTGTCAAATGATGGAGTAGATGATGTTGATGCTTTAAAGGCCAAATTTGTCTTTATAGTAGCAATAGGACCAAATTCCTCAATTTCAAAAGCTGAAAGTTTTCCAATCAATGTATCCCTAGTTACTGATGTATTAGACATTGTTCTCAACTCATTTATAGCAATAACCTTCATTTTATATGCCGGTGGCAATCCTCTTAAGATTTTTGAAAGAATTTCATCCTCACTTAAGGTTCCTCCACAATATTTAATGCCTAAAACAATTTCATTTACTCTTTCCATAAAAGCATAAATCCTTTCATCTTCTTCCATTTTCAGATGTTCATACCTGACTCGGAAGATTTCAAGTTATGCAATCTTGACTCTAGAATCTCCTTCATTCAGTGTTTCCAAATGATCCCAAATAGCTTTAGCAGTAGAGCTATCTCATAATCCCATGATTTGTTGATCTGATAATGCGTTCAAAAGTGTTTCTCTTGCTTTGCAATCATTTTCCTCATCATTAGCTAAGGTAGTTGAAGCAGCAGTATAACCTTTCTTTGTAACTTCCCAGATGTCTTTACCAATGCAATTCAGATGTGTCTCCATTATGGATCTTCCATATCCCATAGTTGGTTCCATCAAGTTTAGGACTGTCCTTCCTAAAATAATGAGTAGTCATTGGATCTCCTCAAGTTGTTAAACTTCTACAAAAGAGGACTAAGCTCTGATACCAATTGTTAGGTCCCAGAGATAACTAGGAGGGGGGGGGAGTCAGTTGTCAAATAAATTCAAACCATAAACAACTTAACCAACTTAATGCTTAATACCAGTAAACTAGTTAAGTGTGTTGGTAGATAGTGTTAACAATTAATTGCTATACCGGTAAAGATTAATGCATGAAACATAAACATAAATTCATCCACAACACATAACATGAATATTTGTACGTGGAAACCTTGTAAGGGAACAAACCACGGTGGGAAACCTTACCCACAATCAGATGATACTACTATAGATAGTAAGTGTACATAAATGGGGTCTGCACATGCAGAAAGGCCAACAACCTAGAGCTCACTGCTCAATCACAAAAGGGAGTCACACTGACTATAGTTGGATGGTTAAATCCAATAAGAATGTACTGCACAAAATAGCATCTTCATATGCTAGATTCAGTACCGGTGTAATGCTGATATGCTCTCACAAAACCTAGCTTCACCTTTAAATGATGTCTTCGTGTATAGCTCTGCTTAATCTCGCATATACCTTCTCACAATTCTTTTTCGCATTCCACATTCGATCTTACAAATAAGATCTTTCATTTATACCATAACCTAAGACCAATTTTAGTAGGTTGTCTCTACAAGATATTACAATAAAAACATTTTACAAACAATATAATATCCGATGTAATAACCGATTAAACATGTCGGCTTAGAGCATTTACAACAATAATTAATCATCTCCATAGCGTGCCATGCTAATCTGGAAAAGATAAACCTATCGGTGTAACCCTAGGTAACCCTGGACCTATTTGTCGGTAAAAGCAAATATGCAAATATGAATATACCAATGATTAATTATTCAAGATAAAGTGTCCACATGATGTCTTCAACATTACCAAGTGTCTTCCATATCATTCCAAGTGCCGGTGATCATTATATCCTGTCGGTGAACCATATACCAATACCTGTGCAATAGTTACCTGCTTGTCGGTGAATGTTGCTGGATCTCCAAAGTGCTAGTGTTTTAGTAGGTGTTGACATCAATGACAAAACCATACCAAAATACCAACATTTAATGTTCTGCCATTTATCACCTATCCAGTACCCCTCAACCAAGGAGCCAAAGACTCTAATACAGGGGGTGACAAAAGGGGCCCATTCAGGGATTTCAATCAAAGACTTATCAAAAAGCCAAGGATCCTCCCAAAATCTAACTTTCCTACCATTTCCCACTCTCCATTTCACCCCTTTAGCAATGTTGTCTTTACACTTAGAGGCATGTTTCTAGATATGGGACCCATTAATACACCACTCACTATCAGAGTGGAACAATCTCCAAACCTGTTTAGACAAGAGAGCTTCATTAAGGATTTGGATTCTTCTCAGGCCTAGACCACCTTTACTTTTCGATTTGCACACCTTGTCCCAAGCCACTAAAGCTATTCTTTTGTTTTCCTCAACCCCTCACCAAAGAATTTTTTTTTGAATTTTCTCAATGGCATCAACATACTTAATTGGAATTTTGAAGAGGATAAGGGCATAAATAGGTATGCTTTGAAGGGAAGCTTTAAGAAGTTGAAGCTTGCCAGCCTGACTTAAAAGAGCACGTTTCCAACCTGCAAGCTTTCTTTGAAATTTTTCCACCAGAGAACTCCAAAAGGAATCATGTGGAGAAATGCCCAAGGGGAGACCAAGATAAGTAGCAGGAAGATCATCAATCTAACATTCCAGAATTATGTTGATTCTATGTTGTCTTCTCTTAGGAGTGTTGATGAAAAACACTTCACTTTTTACCTAGTTGATAAGCTGGCCGGAAGCAAAAGCAAACTTACAAAGGGTGTCCTTAAAAATTTTGGCTTCTGAAATGCTTGAGTCCCCCATGACAATTGTGTCATCCACAAACTATTGATGGGAGAAAATATGAATAGCCAGGGAAGGTTGGAGACCCTTAAAAATACCTCTCATCACCATACTTTCCATGGACCTACCAAAACATTCAGCCATAATAATGAAGAGGATTGGAGAAATGGGATCCCCTTGCCTCGGTCCTCTAGAAGTTTGAAAGAAGGGGGAGGGAGACCCATTGACAAGAACAACAAAGGAGGCAGAGGAGATGAGCTGCTTAAAGAGGTCCACACATTTGTTACAGAAGCCAAAAGCCAATAGGACCTTCATGAGGAAAGACCAATCAACCTGGTCATAGGCCTTAGAGAGATCAAGCTTGAGGATGAAACCCTATTTCTTAGCCATAACAAGAGAATAGATATTCTCATGGATGGTTATGATGGAATCAAGAATTAGTCTTCCTGGCACAAAACCATTTTGCTGATGATTAATCAGAGAAGGAAGGACAATCAGGAGTCTCAAAGTTAGGACCTTAGAGATTATCTTATAAAAAGAATTGCATAAGATGATTGGCCTGAACTTATCCATGGAGTTAGTGCCTTAAATTTTGGGGATTAAAGCAATGAAGGTTCCATTAATCTCTTTCAGAAGTTTTCTAGCCCCCAAAAATTCTTTGACCCCACCAGAAACATCTTTCCCAACAATATCCCAGAAGTCTTGGAAGAAGAACATGGGGAAGCCATCAGGTCCAGGGGCTTTGTTATCATCAAAAGAAAATACAACATTTATAATCTCCAAGTTCGAAGGTATTGAAGTTAGGGAGGCATTCTTCTTCTCATCAATGAGGAAAAGAATGTTCTGAAGGAAAGAACTTTGAGCATCAACATCCAGACTTTGATCCCTACAAAGAAGATCAGAGAAGAATATTTTGGCCTCACTTCTTATCTGCTCCTCCTTAACCAGCTCCCCATTGTCCACCACCTTTTTTTTGATCTTGTTTGCCGCTTTATGTTTGATAGTCGACATATGAAAGAATATAGTGTTCTTATCTCCTTCCTTCAGCTAGATACATCTAGACCTCTGCTTCCAAAAAGATTACTCTTTAACAATGATTTCATGGTACAGAATGAAGATCCAGTTACGCCGGTATCATCTAAAAATTCCATAGTAACTGAGGAACAACAACAAACAAAGACACCTCAATATGTAAGACTGAATCATTCTGAAGATCAGATAATTGGAAACAAGTATAAAGGAGTTATGACAAGAGGAAGATTGGCAAATGAAGAGGTATGTCTTATTTCTCAAATTGAACCATCATTTGTTAATGAGGCATGCGAAGATAAATATTGGATTAAAGCTATGGAAGAAGAATTGGAACAAATTGAGAAAAATAACACTTGGACATTAGTTCCCCGGCCTAAAGATAAAAATGTAATTGGAACCAAATGGGTATTCAGAAACAAACTTAATGAAGATGGTAAGGTTATCAGAAATAAAGCAAGACTAGTGTGTAAGGGAAATTCTCAGAAAGAAGGAATTGATTACAATGAAACCTTTGCACCGGTAGCCAGATTATTTTTGGCTTTTGCAGCACATAAGAACTACAAAGTATATCAAATGGATATTAAATGTGCATTTTTGAATGGAGATCTTGAAGAAGAAGTTTACATTGAACAACCTAATGGATTCTCTTTGATAGATAACAAAGATATGGTTTACAGGTTAAGAAAAGCTTTGTATGGATTGACACAAGCTCCAAGAGCTTGGTATGCAAAATTGGATAAGTATCTTTTGAAGATTGGTTTTTCTAAAGGTAATACTGACAACAATTTATATTACAAAGTGACAAATGATGACATCTTGGTTATAGAAGTTTTTGTTGATGATATAATCTTTGGAGGAGAAGATGGATTGTGTAAAGAATTTTCTATTGAAATGCAACAAGAATTTGAAATGTCTATGATTGGTGAAATAAGATTCTTTTAGGATTACAGATTTCACAAACTGATAAAAGTATATTCTTGAGTTAATCCAAGTACTTAAAAGAGTTACTAAAGAAATTTGGGATGGAGAACTCTAAACCGGTAAGCACACCTATGACTACAAATGACAAACTATCACTAAGGGATGAATCTACACCTATAAATCCAACAAGGTACAAATCTATGATAGGAGGTTTACTGTATTTGACACAAACCAAACGTGATATTATGAATGCAGTATGTATTGTTTCAAGATTTCAGAGTAATCCTAAAGAAAATCATGACTCAACAGTAAAAAGGATTTCCCGGTACTTACAAGGCACTATAAATCTTGGATTATGGTATCCTATAAATAAAAACTTTGAATTATGTGTATACATAGATGCAAATTAAGTAGGAGATGTGGATGATAGAAAAAACACCACTGGTGAAGCATTCTTTCTTGTAAATGGACTAGTTTCTTGGTTGAGTAAGAAACAAAGTTGTACATCTTTATCAATAGCAGAATCAGAATATGTTGTAGTAGCAACTAACTGTACACAGGTCCTATGGCCTAAGCAAATGTTGAAAGACATAAAGGTAAAATGCAATGAACCTATTACTATCTATTATGATAATACTGCAGCAACTAATATATCTAAGAATCCAGTATTACATTCTAAAACCAAACATGTTTCTATCAAACTACATTTACTAAGGGAAAATGTTGAAGCAAAGGAGATAAAATTGGTTTATGTGAATACTAAAGAGAAGATTGTAGATATCTTCACTAAACCTCTACCTAAGGAGACTTTTGAATATCTCAGAGACCAGCTTGGGGTCATACCCCCATTGGTAGAGACTTAGGAAGTTGATGTTTGTCATCAACCAACAGAATTAACAGAGAAATATTTTTACTCCAGCTTTGATGAGGAAGCTACTTCTCAAGTGGAGTAGTTGGTATACTAATTTGGTTGGTATTTTGTATATGAACTTGGTTTTGTAATAAATTTGGTATTTGATGTCAAAGGGGGAGAGATTGGTATGGAAAAACACAAGGAAAACACATGTTTCTCCCAGGGGGAGAGATTATTATTTGGGAGAGATTATTAGTTTGTATCTATATTTTGATTTCTGGTTATGATCTCTTTTTGGGAGATTGTTGGTTTTTGGTATTTGGCATTTTTGTTTTGGCACTTTGATGGTTTTTCCATCTTGTGTTGCCATCAATGCCAAAGGGGGAGATTGTTGGTATTTTGGTATGGTTTTTTCATTGATGTCAACACCTACTAAACACTTATCAACTTTGGCACTTTGGAGAATCAACAACATTCACTGGCAAGCAAGTGACCTATGCACAGTCAACGGTATCTGATACACTGGCAGGATAAAATGATCACCGACACTTGGAAGGGCATGGAAAACACTTGGTTATGTTGAAGACATCATGTGGACACCTTGTCTTGGAGTTTTGTTAATTGGCATATTCGGATTTACATATTTGTTGTTACTGGCAAATAGGTCCAAGTTACACCGGCAGGTTTATCTTTTCCAGATCAGCATGGCACACTATGGAGATGACTTATTATTGTTGCAAATGCATTGAGCTGACATGTTGAATCATTTATTGCATCAGATATTGTTTTGTTTATAAAATGATTTTATTGTAATATATCTTGTAGAGCCGACTTGCTAAAATTTGTCCTAGGTTATGGTATAAATGTAAGATCTTATTTGTAAGATCAAGTGTGGAGTGTGAAAAAGGATTGTGTGAAGGTATATGCGAGAATAAGTAGAGTTATACACACAAACATCATTTGAAGATTCAAGGAGGGTTTTTGTGAAGACAATCAGAACTACACTAGTACCAAATCCAGCATATCAAGATGCTATTTTGAGCAATACATTCTTATTGGATTTAACCATCCAATTGTAGTCAGTGTGACTCCTATTTTGTGATTGAGCAGTGAGCTCAAGGCACTTGGCCTTTCTGCATGTGCAGACCCCATTTGTATACACTTACTATTTGTAGTAGTATCATCTGATTGTGGGTAAGGTTTCACACTATGGTTTTTCCCCTTACAGGGTTTCCACATACAAATATCGGTGTTATGTGTTGTGGATGAATTTGTCCATTTGTTTCATGCATTAATCCTTACCGGTATTGCAACTAACTATTAAAACTATCTACTGACATATTAGGCTGGTTTACCGGTATTAAGCATTAAGTTGATTAAGTTATTTTTGGTTTAAATTTATCTGACAACTGATTCACTCCCCCCCCCCTCTCAGTTGTCTCCAGGACCTAACACCTATCCCTAATCATATTCCTAATAATATCATGCTTGTGGGGATTATTTAGTCCCATAATGTTCCATGAGACAATCTTCATAATTACTTACCAATTCCTCACTCCTTTAGAGTCTTCTGAGTCCCATCTGCTATGTTCTTACTGGACTCCTTGTCTCTGACTTTGTGGTTTTAAGGTCATCCTGGGGATGATGAGACATACCTGACATCAACTTGAGCAATTCTACTAGACTTCCTTAATTGGGCAGTGGAGGGAGTGGATCCTTTTTTATTCCCGTGTTTTGGAATTTTCCAGTCAGCTTGTTTCTCAAAAACTGCTTCAGGGTTACTAAGAATTCTAGAAATTTCTTCTTCATTACCCCAATTAAGTGATCTGGAATCATGTGAAGAACTACTGACTGTTTTAGAAGCTTGGTCTAAATCTGAGAGGTTCATACCTGATATGGCACATTACTGGGCTTCTTGCATATCAGACCTATTCATGAGAGGGGAAGAGTCAGTCTTTTCTTCTTGAGATCCAATAATCTCCCCTTCCTCAAGTTTTCCAGCTTCCTTAGTATCCTCATCCTTTTGATCCTCTTCATTGGGCACTTCCTTACTGGCCAAAGTGTTAGCAATTACCATCTCAGCATTTTCTTTTGAAGACTCAAACTGTTATTTTAATTCCTCTATTCAAATTTGCCCTAACAAGGGGTTGTTTGCTTTCATTTGATCCTTCCTCAGAGCTTCCTTGGGGGGGAAGATTAGAGACAGAGGCTAAGGAGACCACTTCCTTATTTTTCCCCAAGGGTTCAAAACAGTTGGTATCAACAAGGTCAGTTTCCTTATTTTCTGAGTTTTTGACTTGCCATACCTTTATCTCCAGAGCCTTTTTACTTTCAACTGATGGTTTGGCTTGCTTGTGCTCCCCTTTAGGCTTGAGAGGACAAAGTTTGGCCTAGTGACCTGCTTTATTGCAGTGAAAGCAAGAAAAGGGGATGGATTCGTATTCAATCTGTTGTTTCCACGTTCCCAACTTTGACACTATGTCTATCTGTTCTAGCATATCTGCATCATGAGCTATCCCTACACAAAATATGGCATGAGTGAGCCTCCCTCTTGAATCTATGACTGGATCTATTGAGAGGAGCTCACCAAAAGAGCTTGCTATACCTGAGAAAATGCTTTCTACCCAATACTCAAGAGGCAGACCTAGTAACTTAACCCAAACTGGGACTTGCACAAGAAGAGAATCACTCGTGTTTAGATTTGGATGCCGTTTCTGAAGGATAAGAGTTGTCTTTCCAACCATCTAAGGACTACCAGAGAGGATCCTTATTTTATCTTCTTCACATGAAAAGGAAAAGGTGAGGACGCCTTTGGGCAGAGCCGAAATTTCAACATTACCTTTCAAAGCCCATTTCCATTTGACATAAGCCCTAACAACTTTAATGTTTGGGTGTGGTCCCATAAATTTACCCACCAAGGAGTTTGACATACTACTTATTTTATGATCCAGAACCGAATCGGGGATAGAAATAGCAAACTTACCACCAGTAGGGTTTGATATATTCTTGACATGAGGTAAGGAGGATTTTCCAGATGGTCTAGTTCCAAAGAGGGATGACCACTTTCTAGGTTCTTTTCCATTCTCCAAGACCTCTTCACGTGGGCTAGACCCCCCACTGGACCCCCCCACCGTGTTTCCAAAGTCTACATTCTTCTCTAGCAGAGTACCATCAGCCTGCAGAATATCCGAAGGCTTTTCCTTCTCCCCCATAGGACCAACTCCATCATTCTGGCTGCTCCCACCATTGGAACCAGAGTTCTCACCTTGCAGAGAATTTGAAATTTGAATTCTTCCATTGTTGCTTGCTCCACCTCCATGCAAGCTATATATGTTTCTTTTTTAGACTTTAATTTATTTGTTTAAATTAGACTTGCAAGAAAACAATTCATTACTTCATATCTCTTAAATGTCTAAAAACATATGTACATGCTTGTTGTTAATATTGTTACTGTAACCGATAGGAACAATTTGTGAGGAGAACCCGTAAATGGTGGAATGGTGTAAATCTTATCTATTGTTGTAATCGGTAAACCCTACCTATTGTTTTTGATAGACCCTAACCGATTAAGTTTGGTGAATTTGTTATATTGGTTTATGATCTAATGATGAGTGGTAATGATGATGACATGCATGATTATTGTATGAAGACAATTCCAAGAGATTTTGGCGAGTTTTTGTAATGGTTTTTGTCTAGGGAATGGCCAAATGTATTGCATCTAATGCAAAGTGTGTGATGAGTTACTAAGTTCAATGAAGCAGTAATCAAGGAGGGATCAAGGTTTTCTTGATTGATGTGCAGATATTGCTATGTAATCCAATGGTCATACTTGAATGGAATTTGTTTTTAATCTCGATGAGAGTTAGGTATTTTGTTGTATTACCAACCTGATTGATTTGTATTTAAGGTCGATGAAGTTGTTTAGTTTTAAGAGAGTTGGCAAAGAGATAGACACGGTTCAGTTGAGTGTGTGGTTGCCAAACCAAATTATGTATCTATAGTTTGAGTAAAGGAAGATAGGAGAATGAAATGGATCTGATCAAGCAAGTGTAGTACTATTCAGACAGATCAAAAAACTCTTGTTGTTTTCTAACAATTACAGCAGAATTGAAATCCCCTAATTGGGTAAGCTCTAACAAGCCTTGTGTTATTCAAATCCTCTAATAAGATAGTCCATTAGATTATATTTTCAAATCCTCTACTGAGGTTACTCCTTATAGGGTATTGCTTCTAACAAGGTATTTGTAGTCAATCCCTTGACCGGGTGATTCCTAACAGGATTATCTCTTAACAAGACTTTTGTAAAGCTTTAATAGGCTAGGCTCCTAATAGGGCGAACTTCAGAAGAGTTCAGATATTATCTTGTGAGTCTCATCTCACAATGGTTTTTACCTATTTGGGTTTCCACGTCAAAAATATTTGTGTCAAGTGGTGAATTTTTTTGTGGTTATGTTTTCATTGTTGATTTACTTAACTACTTAACTATTTTTATAAGTCATGATAACCAAAAGTATTGAGATATGAAGAAGTTATTTACTATTAAATTGTTGTAATAGTCAACCGATTTAACTTATGAGTTTTTGTCTTGACAGAGTTATTATTCTAAGTTTACTTTGAGAGATTGATTGGTGAAGTTTATTATCAGTCTTTCTATCAACTGGTTCACCCCCCCCACCTCTCAATAGTTGACCAGATGCTTATTCTTTCATCATACCATCAATTGGTATTAGAGAATTTCTAGTCCTCTAATTTCTAAGCCTAACAGCTTGAGGTAAATATCTGTTGATCATGATGAAGAAGGAAGGTCTGAAGTTTAATAGAGAGAACTACAGGATATGGAGTGACAAAATGAAAATTTATATCAAGAGTCTGGGAAGTGAGTATTGGGAACATGTTGATCCTAAGTATGTTGCACCTACTGGGATGTTGAGTGATGATCAAAAGAAAGAGAAACAAGAAAATCATCAAGAATTGGAGGCTATTATCAGTTCTTTGTTTGATGCGGAGTATGTAGATGTTCATGGTCTTGAAACTGCATATGAGGTATGGAAAAAAACTTGAAGAGATTTATAGCGGTGATGAACATGTTAAGAATGCTAAAGAGGAGAGTCTAAGAGGAAAGTTTGATGACATGCAGATGGCTGAAGGTGAGAATATCCAGTAGTATGGTCAAAGAATAAAAGAGATAGTCGATGAAATTAAGAGTGCAGGAGGTAAAGTGGAAGATTCCACAGTGATCAGTAAGGTATTGAGAACTCTGCTACCAGTCTACACTATAAGAATTGCAGCTATTCAAGAGCTGAAGTCCATTGATAAAACTAAGGTAAGTCTTGACTCCATCATTGGCAAGCTTATTGCTTTTGACTTAAATGGTTATGATGGTAGTGCACAGAAATATGAGTCTGCATTTAGAGATTTTGTTTCTAACCCATCTACGAGGAAAAGTAAAGATGCTAGTCATAGTTATGAATCCAGATCCAGCAGAGAATCTGATGATGAAGACAGTTTAGTTGAGCTTGAAGCATTGTTTGCCAAGTGGTTGCCTAGAGGTAAAATTCAATAAGTACAAGGGTAGAGGAAAAAGAGATTTTGTTATTATTGTTGATGGTGGTGTAGATGTATAAAAAATGACCGTATTCCTAAATGAATATTTAATGTTCATTTTATTCCCATTCCTCTATTTAGTTAAATTTAATTTAACTAAATCGTCCACATTCTGCTATTCAATTAAATAAATTATTTAATTTATTTAGTTCAATTCACTAAAGCCCTTTGCATCATTTAATTAAATAAATCATTTTATTTATTTAAATCCCTTCTTCTTACTTTTAATTAAATTTACATTTAATTAATAGTTTATCCCAAATTAAATAAATCTAATTTATTCAATTTCCCAAATTGCAACCAAATTAAAATAAAGCAATTTATTTTAATTAAATCTATTTTCCCTCACCCACTTGCATTTTCCTACATCTCCCACTTGCATCCTAAACCCTATTCCTAATTTCTTCTAGAATCCATCTAATCCTAATCAATTAGCCCAAACCCATTCATTATCCCCTTTCCCTAAATTTGAGTAGGTCACTTCTCAAATTTGGAGTAGAGTTTTCAAAAGGCATTAAAGCCTTTATCCATTCAACAAGCTAACTTGTGGAATACCCCCAAATTTGGAAGGACTCTTACAAATTTGTCCCCAAAGTCTTCAAACTATTAATGGTTAACTAACCCTTAGTGGTATGGTTAGAGACCTTTTGACTAACTTAACCTCCATCTAACCCAGGGGTCTCATCAAGCATTCATTGCTTTGACCATGATTATCCCTTTAACCTTTGCACATGATTTTACCCCTTGGATAAACCTAATCTAACCTTAACTCTTACCTCCTAAGGTAACCATAAGGTCTTCTCAAGCATTTAAAGCTTCTTTCATCTCCTTTCAACATGGATTGATAACTTTCAATCCCGACCCTTGATTAACTCCTTCAATCTTGACCATTCATTGCTTTGACCATGATTATCCCTTTAACCTTTGCACAAGAGTTTACCCCTTGGATAAAAGCTTTATCCATTGGATAAACCTAACCTAACCTTAACCCTTACCTCCTAAGGTAACCATAAGGTCTTCTCAAGCATTTAATGCTTCTTTCATCTCCTATCAACTAGTCTTATGTTGACAATTGTCACCATTTCACTGGTGAAAATTATAAACATGGATTGATAACTTTCAATCCTGACCCTTGATTAACTCCTTCAATCTTGACCATCCATTGCCCTATTTTCAGTATAAATAGAGCTCTCATTCCTCCATTTTAAGGATCCATGCAAGCTTTTAGTATCTCATTTATGCTCAAATTTATCAATACATCTAGCTTCTCTTTGTAATAGGAATTAATCTAATAAGCACTTTAGACTATTTCCTTTATGATTATCTTAAATCATTAACTAGTATATCATGTTAGGATAGTATTGCTACTAATCATGTCATCTTATAATCTAGTTTATTACATTTGTAGGATCATGCATGGATAGGATGCATTTCATAATTCAAATCAATCATAAGCATCCCTCGTTCTTGCATTTTGTCATCCCTAAGCCACTTTACTCAGTGAGCTAAGAGCAAAGACATTGGCTTGAGGGACCTTATGAGATAGAGAGCCATGGAACCAACCTTGGGAAGTTGAGTCATTCTTCATGACTCCATAACTTGCACCAAGAAGTCCCGTGAGTGTGTGAACAATCCTCTTTGGGACCCCATTTTTTGCATTTTGAGTTTCATCACCCTTCTTTTCCCGCACACATTTCTAGCGCCCAGCTCTACCCCATTAATCAAATCGGTTTTTAAAAATAAACAATTTTCCAGGTACATGGGAAACAAGAATCAACACATAGGGAACATCCCTTAGCATATTTGGTTGATCTTTCACCGCATCCAGCTCACTGTTTGGCATGTGGGACTCATTCCCCAGTGCGTGTAGACCATACCTTAGCGCATCATCCTCACTAACATTTTCCTATAGGTCTTGGCACGGGAGAATAACAAAGTAGCACATTTAGAAAATAGTTCAGTGCATCATGTCTGTTCAATAGCGCATCCTGACTATCTTGTAGCGCATGCAGTCCATTCTGTACTGCATCACAGATAGAGGCAAAATTAAAAACTATAATCGAATGTGAAAATAGACTTGTTGAAGTCCACCAAACCCACAAATTTTTTCTAACTATTTTACTTGGTATCTTGTAGGGTTTTTAACAAGTTTCTTGCAGATGGGAGCTTAATTTTATTTCTAGGATCAAATAGTTTAAATTTTTACTAACTTAGTTAAGTTAGTCAAAATATAAATCTTTTGATTTTTTGTTGGATAAAATTGAACTCACATGGTTTGGGCTTTAAAAAGAACCACAAAAACAAAACAATTTTTCCTTGCTTTTCTAGGAGAGAATTTTTCAAATTGGATCTTAAAAGGAACAAATCAATGTTTCAAGTTTTGCAAACAAATGGCTTAAAAAGAACTTCACCATCCTTTGGTGCATAAAAGGATCCATTTTAAATTCTTGCAAGGAAAAGAATCACACAAAGTCCAAAGGTCAGTGGAAACTAAAGAGGGAAGATCTTCCCCTTTCAAATCGATTTCTTTTGTTGACAAAGCATCACATTTATTTTGTTGACCAAGTTCCCTTTTAAATAGATCAGAAAATCATTGCTATAAAAGGTTAAAAGGAAAACCATGTTTTCATGGAGCAACAACTCCATATAGAGATAAAAAATCAATGCTTTAAAATGATAAAAAGAACTTGTGTGCTTTGTCTCAAAAGTGGAAGGTATATGCTCTCCCCTTAATTGGGTGATAAAAAAGCCAAACCACTCTTAAAAGCTTTCTTTACTTCAAGCAATAAATCCTTTAGCAGGCCTGCCTTCCCGAGGGTTTGAAAAACTATTAAAGACATTTTTGGTCGATGTGAAGGGAATGACCTAAGTGGGAATCGAATTTGAAGCCAAGTGTTCCAACCCACTATAATCAAAAGTGGAAAGTGACGAAAGTCCTTTTCAATGGTTGTGCAAAGCGATTAGCCTTCCCCCAGTATCCTTTAGATACGTAAAACCTTTGTTCTAAAGGTTGGAAGCCTCCTGATGGAGTTTATCACTGACGACCGAATGAGAAGCCTGATTACAAACCTAAGCATAGAAACTTTGAGCCGAGTCAGTATCCAGACATTTGCAATATTATAGTGAAATGGTGGGGAAGAATTCGCCCCCAAGATCACTCACCATATATCTCCCAAGATAATTACTCAATTGTGAAGCAATTGACTTTGAGTTCATTTCTGGAAAAAGGCAAAAAAATGGGCACCCCCTAGGGGGTGACATGGCTGTTTGAGCTAACAGAGTATTGAGACTAGTGGGCTATGATATTGCTTATGACCTTTAAATAAAGAGTCTGACTGAAGTACATGTTGTATCTAAACCTGTCAAGACATTGGGGATTTGAACACATCCTTGCAAAACATACACTTATTGTTTATATTAAGAAAAATGGTTGTATCTTTGGTGTCGTGCTTTCATTTGTTGCTTCAGAAAATCATCTATCAATACTAAAAACTCAAAGCAAAATTCCAAAAATCACAAAAAAGCAACCAAGTCAAAACTATCAGGGCAGTTTAGCACATGAGAGCAACTTCTTAGCGTGTGGAAACCATCTTTTAGTGCATTAAACCTTCACCTTAGCGCATCAAGTGTAAACATTAGCACTTCATCAGAAACCAAAACTAGCAATTTCAAGTAGCGCATTTTGAAAACAGTTTAGCGTGTTGAAGCATCAGCTTAGCGCGTGGAAACCGAATCTTAGTGTGTAGGGTTTAACAGTGAGTGCATAGGCGGCCTATATTGGCGCATAACCTTTTGAACCAAGGAAAAATCAAGATAAACCAGTTAGCACGTAGGGTCTTTTCTCTAGCATATTGAGGACTTTTTATAGCGCATTGAGTCTCTATTTTAGCGCATAACCAAAACCAGAAAAACAGGGGGCAAAATAGAGGACAATTTTGAAAATTTTGAAAACAATTTTGAAAGCTCTCCTTCATCAGCCTGAACTTCATCGAGTAGAAAACCAACTACAGAGTATCAAAAGCTGTTTCTAGAGCAAAATTTCCATCAAACAAAGTTGTTCAAAATCTGAAACTAGTCGCAAGGTAAACATATCTCTCCTATCAAAATCAGGAAACATCATCATAAGTATCAAAGAGGTCCTTCCATCAAACGGATTTTTATCCCAAGACACACTTGTTTTAAAAACTCCAAGTTGTCAAATCAAGTTTCCATATCGGGAAAGCTCATATTCCATATCATTTGACACACTTTGTCGTGAGGGGGCATCTAAACCTTCATTTTGATAAAGTAAAACTTGATTTTCCAAAACAAGCTAAACTAAATCCAAAAACAAATCAAAGGAAACCATTGATCACTTGTGCATGATGAATCCTCATATTCTGAGAAGAAAGAATATTTATCATAACACTAAGTTGAAGAAACAACAACCGAGTTCTTTGAAACTTGCCAAAAGAAATAATTTTTTATACATCAGTCGCCAACTCTTCAAATCTCATCTCACATTCCTTTGTCATATATGCTTGTATCTTCAAAACAAAACAAACAAATTTGACAAAGAACCCTTGAGGAGTAGGGCATTCTATCAAAAATCGGCATTCAATCAACGCATAAATCAAGGAGGGAAGATCAATCTAGCCTTCTTTCCCGAAGAGTGCATCACTTATAACATACCCCAATTTGAACCACCAACCCCTGAGCAAAACATTGAAGAAAAGTTTGTTCCTTTTGTCACAGAAAACTTCTACTAGATGCTCGTTGTTACTCGCTCTCAACGAAACAAACAAAGCAAAATGCAACCAGAATCCAGCATGAATCGGAGATTATCAAATCCTTTCAAGGGTCCGCATCTAGAGGACACTGAAATTACTAAGGAAATCCTTCAAGAGTGTCAAGAAAGTGCTTCATTTCAAAGGCTTGTGGAAAGGCTCATGGAAAATGACAGAAAAATATATGCTCATGCTCACAAGCAAAGGAGTTAAACTTCTTGAAGATTTGGAAATGAACATTTTTAGAACAAGATCTCGACATTATGAATATCAAGAATGACAAAGAGAGGAAGAAACACGTGACCCTAAGCAAGAAACCCCTGAGCAAAATATCCCTGAGCAAAACATCCCAGAGCAAAACATACCATTCCACACACCATTTCAGCCTAGAACTAATGCAAGGGAAGAACTCTTCCCTCGGCAACATAATGCACCTTTGATTTTTCTCACTCAACAAATGTAAATGTTACAAAGACAAATGCAAGACATGCAACAAGGTACAACAATGCGGTACTCCTTAATTGAAATTTGTCCTTATCTTTTTGACAGATGGTTAAACATGGTAGCTTTTCCTCTAAACTCGGATGTTCCCAAATTTGACAAATATGATGGGAAAAGTGATCCCCGTGATCATGTTCAAGAATTTTGTACAATGAGTCTTGAATTTGCCCATGATGTCACCTATTTGATGAGGTTATTCCCAAGAAGCTTGGGAGGGCAAACAATGGAATGGTTATCCAAAATCACACCTCCCGTCAGATCATTCAATGAACTAGTCAACAAATTCATAACTCAATATTCCTATCACATTCAACATGCTATCACTATGCTAGATGTATATAATACCAAGCAGAAAAACAATGAAATATTCATGATATTCCTTCAACGTTGGTGATGTATGGTTTCAAGATATCCTCATGATGTGCTCGAAAAGGAAAAGATGGAAATTTTCATTGACAACTTGAATATTGAGATGAGTTACAGACTCAAACTCTAATGCATACCATATTTTGCCAAGTTGATTGAGAATGGCATCCAAGTAGAAGAGGCACGTGTCAAGAAAGGAATGTTAAAATTCTTCAAAGAAGGAACAAGTTCATCCAACTACAACAACTTAGACAAATCCAGATTCTGGACCAGAAACAAAAACAATGGAAATGAAGGAGGAAATGAACCAAATGATCCAAAATCAAAGTAGCCCGTGCTTGCATTATCCGGTAATCCTCAAGCTACAAAGAATCCCAAAGGTGATAACCAAGGCACTAACACTTATGCACCAAATACCAATCAAGATCAATTCAACACAAACAATACCCAAAACATTAACATCAATCAAGGACCTAATCCAAACTCATGAGGCAATGCAAACAACTTTCAAAATGCATTTACACACCACTGGGGCAATCATTAGAGTCAGCATTCAGAGAACTCCTGGCAAACAAAATTATCTCCTTACCAGCAATCAACAACTTTGAACCACAAATCAAACCACCCTAGTGGAATGACTCACACTTTTATGATTTTCATCGTAACAAAGGCCATCAAACAAATGATTGCATGAGATTGAAAAACATTGTTCAAGACATGATTGATAGAGGTGATTTAACAGTCGATGGTCTTAAGACAAATAGCGACCATGGAGCCTTTAAGAATCCTCTTCCAAACAATAACAAGGATGGAGCTTCAACCTCAAACAACACACATGGAGCTCATATCAATCACATATACAATAACACCATCAATCATATATCAGCTGAAGACAATCAAGTAAACGTCATCACCATCAGAGATAAGCATGAACATGAATCTGTCAACGTAACAACCAGAGCTCAAAAATATGTCTTGAAAGGGCATATGTCAACAACAAACACCATACCCAAAATTCAATATGATCTAGTTAGTCAACTGCGCAAGACTCCTACTCAAATATCCATACTAGAATTGTTGAAACTTTTGCCAAAACACAAAGACATATTGGAGCAAGAAATATTGGAAACAAATGTACCTCAAGATCTGCATGCTGATAAATTCCAAGCCATGGTGGCTCATATGACAAGGCCTCATAACCTCACTTTTTCTGAGCATGATAATATCTCATTGAGCCATCCACACAATACTTCACTCCACATTGAAGTCTTGGTCTCTAAACACCAAGTTAAAAGAGTATTAATAGATGGAGGAGTTGGACTCAATATCTGTAAATTAAAACTTATCCATGCATTAGGCTTCTCTGAGCAATCTATTGATCCACACAAAAATATCACTATCAAAGCATATGATGATGAAGAAAGATCATCTAAAGGAATAGTAATGTTGCCAATACAAGTAGGACCAATACAAAAGGACACTATGTGCCAAGTTTTCGACATAGACCTCACATACAATATCCTATTGGGTCGGCCTTGGATACATGAAATGCAAGAAATACCTTCTACTTATCATCAGTGTGTTAAGTGCCCCTACAATGGACAAGAAATTTCCATATCAGCAGATCATAATCCTTTTCAACATTGTAATGCTATGGGGGCAGCCCAAGATAGCTTGGTTCCACATAATAGAGAAAAACAAAGTTACTCAACATCAGATCCTCAGCAAGAAAAGTCTACATCACTATCTATGGATTTCAAGCAGAAAATGAAAATCAAAGAGCAAGGCATGGGAGAGTACTCTTTGGAACCCATGTGTTTGACCAACTTACCAACATCACCTAAATCTCATGGATTACCTACAACATCAACACATCAAGCAACCCAGCCCATCACCAAGTTTGATGGCATATTTATCCAACTAGGCACTCTAGCACATGAATCTGAGGAAAAGGACATCCTTAGTTGGTTATACAAAGATGAAGAAGAAGATAGAGCAGCTACTGTGGAGATAGCTATACCCACACACATGTATGGAAAATGCTACTTAATCATGCAACAAATGGGATACAATGGCAAAGGACCTATTGGTAAGCAAAAGGAAAGCATCACAGAACCATTGGATCCTCCTTCACAATTCAGTAAAGACAAAAAGGGACTAGGCTTTGAACTCACTCTACTACCAAAGAGGACATCACACAAATATTAAAAACCTCAGTGGAAAGAAAAAAAGAAATACAAAGAAGACTCCTGACAAGAGGCACTATTTGAGTTAGCTGAGACAATACGTAAGGAACGTGAACATAAAGAACAAAAGCAATGTCAAAGGAAGCCTATCAATCAAAACAAAGAAACATCTACTGCAGAAGCACATCATATTCAAGAACGAATATCCAACAAAGAAGAATCACCTCTTGATTACATCATTCCTCCCCAAGGAGAGACAGTATATGAACAAATGCAAAAAGTGGAAGCAGGATCTGACATAGAATCATAGAAAACTATCAAACTTGTCTCAATTATCAAAGACGTGTTCTCACCCTACAACATACCAGTTCACAACACTGCTAGAATCTGGGATAATACCTCTGAGATTAATTCCAATGAATATGAATGGGGAAGTTGTTCTAATGTTACTAAAGATATTTATACAAATGATAGTAATACACCCATCTCTCAAGAAGAATGCAACACAGAATCTAGACCACTTGAATTTGGTCCACAAAATATCTATGATGCCAAGGAAAACGAGCAACAACATTATGAACAAGTCTATACAAAAAATAATACCTTCAAAGACCTCGATAAAGTCCTTAACATCTTTAACACCCAGGCCAATCATGATGATACCTCCATCCTGACACTTACAGTAGCAAAACTTGATCCACCAAATGACTCCTTACCACTTGTCTTTCCTGACCTCATAGATTGGGACGAGCCTAAAACTCATGATATACCAATTTTCCCAAATGATGAATCCATTATCCATTACTTATGTACTGTTAACTCAGAGATAGACTCTACCAGTGAACAAAATAACGACATCTACAACCAAGGGAGTGCCAAGTCCCTTAGTCACAAAAATGAATGAAATAAAGGATCTACTGCTGAAAACCAGTCAATGGTAGCAATAGATCACAAAAAAGTAAAAATAAAGGACGCATCTGAGGGTGAAAACCTTTTTAAGGCACCTAAGGATGGGAGACTTGACACTCTTCCTGAGCCTTATCATGAGATATCACCCATATTGATTGATCCCACTCAATCAATCAACATTGGTACTACAGAAGAAGCCAAAACTATACACCTTGCAGAATCTTTGACAGAAGACAAAAAATCAGAGTTTATCAATTTTTTTAAAGAAAAGCAAATCAACTTCGCTTGGTCATATGTAGATATGCCTGAGATTGATCCATAATTGATCATGCATCACCTATCCATTACTCTAGGAGTTAAGCCAGTCAAGCAAAAACTGCAAAAGATGAATCCACATGTGGCACTCATGGTTAAAGTTGAATTGAAAAAACTATTAGATGTCGGGTTCATTCGACCTATCGACTATGCTGAATGGATTTCCAACATTGTACGAGTATCAAAACCAGATGGTAGTATCAAAATATGCACTGATTTTAGAGATGTCAACAAAGCCTGTCCCAAGGATGACTTTCCTTTACCTAGTATCAACATAATTGTAGACCTCACAGTAGGCCATGCAATGCTATCACTAATGGATGGTTTTTCAGGCTATAATCAAATCAAGATAGCCCCAGAGGATCAAGATAGAACAACATTTACCTGTCCTTGGGGAACATACTATTGGAATGTCATGCCTTTTGGCTTAAATAATGCAGGAGAAACTTATCAAAGAGCTATGACAACTATCTTTCATGACATGATGCGTACCTTCATGGAAGACTATGCGGATGATTTAATAGCTAAATCCTTCACTAGAATAGATAATTTAAGCATCTTAGAAAATATTTTTGATAGATTGGAGAAATTCCAAGTCAGGCTCAACCCTAAGAAGTGTCTTCGGGGTTACATCAGGCAAGTTACTAGGTTATATAGTTTCAGCTAAGGGTATTGAAGTGGATCTAGCAAAGGTACAAGCCATTATGGAGATGCCACCACCAAAGAACATCGGTCAGCTCAGATCTCTACAAGGATGACTCCAATCAATCAGACGATTCATCGCTCAATTAGCAGATAAAAGTCTCTCGTTCAATCATTTGCTACATAAAAATGTACCATTCAGATGGGAAGCCAAATGTGTAGAATCATTTTATCAAATCAAGCAGTATTTAATGAACCCACTAGTTCTAGTACCACCAATAGCAGGGAAGCCACTTATTCTCTACATTTCAACAACATACATATCACTAGGGGCATTGTTAGCACAAGAAGATCAACAGGGCAAAGAATGGGCTATACACTACATTAGCAAGATATTGAACGGATATGAACTCAACTATACATTCATTGAGAAGGCTTGTCTAATAGTGGTATTTGCCTCTCAAAAGTTCTATCACTATATGCTAGCTCACACAATTAAGCTAGTTGCAAAAATTGATCCTCTCAAATATTTACTCAGCAAGGCGGCTCTTACAGGCAGATTGGCTAAATGGGTCATGATTCTCAGTGAGTTTGATATCCACTACACAGAACGACGAGCTATCAAAGGACAAGCAATTGCAGATCAACTGGCTGAAACACCCCTACCTAGAAAACAACCTATGGAGATCGAATTTCTAGACAAAGATGTTCTTACTATCTCTACCAAACAATGGACCCTATACTTTGATGGATCCTATACTCAACATGGCTTAGGTGCTGGCATTCTATTCATCACTCCTGAAGGGCACACCATACCAAGATCATGTCATCTTATGTTTCTATGCACAAATAATGTTGCTAAGTATGAGGCACTGGTTATAGGCATCAAAATGGCCATAGAATGGAAAATCACAAAATTAAAAAGTCTATGGAGATTCACAACTAGTCATCAATCAAATCAACAATGACTATCAGACAAAGGATGACAAGATGCTACCATACAAGCAAATGGTGGATGATTTTAAACAATATTTTGTACACATCACCTTTAAGAAAATACCAAGGTTGGATAATAGAGCAACTGATGCAATGGCTACTACCGCTTCACTACTGCAAATTCCAGAGTAACAAATTCGTTATGAGTTTTGGGTAGAGCAACTGTTCTCCCCAGCCTATGACCATTATTATTCCCATGTTATCTATGCCTTGAATGGTTCAGACTCTCCATTATATGGACTGATGTATGACTATCTTAAGAGCAATATCCTACCCATTGACCTATCCCGAAACCAAAAGTGCAACTTTATCTAGCAAGCTGCCTGTTATACTCTTACTGCTGATACTTTGTATCATTGAGGTCTAGATGGTACTCTTCTTCGTTGCCTTGATTGTAATGAATTTGACTCCGCTTTACAAGAGCTTCACAAAGGTATCTGTGGCACACATTCAAGTGGTCCTAGTCTTTCTAAAAAGCCTCTAAGAATGGGATATTACTGGCCAACAATGGAAAAAGAGTCTTACCACTTTGCAAAGAAGTGTCCTAAATGCCAAATCCATGGAAATCTTATACATGCACTAGCACAGCAACTACAACCATTCACAACATCCTGGCCCTTTTTCCAGTGGGGACTGGACTTTGTTGGTAAAATTCATCCTTCATCTTCAAATGGACACAAGTTCATTATAACTGCAACAGAATACTTTACTAAGTGGATTGAAGCGGTCCCCATGACCACAGTAACTAGGAAACAAATAGCCTCTTTTATCCTTAATTATCTAGTCTGTAGATATGGCATTCCAAGCTCCATCATCACAGATAATGGATGACCTTTCAAGAACCAAGATGTGCAAGAACTATGTGAAAAATTCAAAATCCAACATCATTTTTCTACACCTTACTATCCGCAAGGAAATGGTCAAGCAAAAGCATCCAACAAGACAATATTGAAAATCCTAAAGAAAACAGTGAATGATGCAGGCAAAGATTGGCATGTACAACTCAATCTAGCACTTTGGGCATATAGAACTAGCATCCACACACCAATGGGAGCTACACCATATTCATTGGTATATGGATCAGAAGCAATTTTACCCTTAGTGGTAGAAATTCCATCTCTTAGAGTCTCTTTAAAAGGCCTAATTCCAGATGAAGAGTATCGGGTTAACCGACTGCAAGAGCTTGAACTTCTAGATGAACGATGTCAATGTGCCTACACTCATCTCAAAGCATATCAGCAATGCATGTGCAGGAGCTACAACCACAAGGTCATTCCCAAAATTTTAAAAATTGGTGACCTAGTACCCAAGGAAAATCCTAGGAATCAGCAGGATTGGGAAAAGAAAGGAAAATTTGAACCTAATTGGTTAGGTCCTTATGTCATCATATTAGCCTATGGATCAAGTGCCTATCAGCTAACAACTTCATAAGGAGATGTTCTTGATGAACCAACTAACAACATCCATTTGAAGAAATACTGCACTTGAGTAATCTAATGCACAAAAAAGTCAAAAAATAAAAAACATATCAAAAAATCAAGAAAAGGCAAATAAAAAGGTACAATAAAAGCAACTGGTGAAAACCTGGCAAACAGGCGCTATTGTGAGAGGACAACTCCTCTATCTATATCCATACCATTATATCCACAGTAAAGCACTCTCAGCCATCACCTAACATTTTATCATAATATCCATCCAGGGCATACTTAGCGTAGTCACTAGCCTAGTTTATCATCATATCCTTTCACCGCATCTCACCATGGCTTGGTAATCCCTATACATATCCACATTAAGAGGAACACCCAGCTAGAGGTAGTATTAATCACAACTTGCAGGACACTCAAGCCGTCAAAAACTTGTCGTAAACTCAGAACATCATATCTAGCAAACAAAACTCAGCAATCACAAACACCACACATTGATCACTTAACAAGATTCACAAAATATGATGGATGATTTTCTGAAGTATCAAATGTTGCATCTTGCATTGAACTATTGGATCTTCTACATTCTCTCAATGATGCATCAAGCTAGAGAAAGTCATGGGAAATCCAATATTTTTTTAGTTTTTTGTCTATGAGGCGATCATTTGTACTGTGTAAATACTTGTCTCGAGACGTGATTCACAACATATCACTGAAGACATGATTCCACTTTATGCATACAAAATGGTTTAATCTGTTCTGTTTATACGCAATTTGCACTCAAGTCGTTCTGGTTCAATTATACCTTGATGCTTGTGCTATCTTGCAAAATCAAAAATCATGTAAATTTTTCTCAAGTCATTATGGTTCAATTATACCATTATGCTTGTATAAATTTTCAACATATCCCAAAACAAATCAATGCTCAATGATGATACTTATCAAGAAAGAAAACAACATGTGGCTATATAGGGATGACAAATGTAGAATGAGGATGCTCAAATCAATTAGTTGCATATCATTTTACAATTAGTTGCATATCATTAGCATACATCACATTTTCAAGATACATCTCACAGCATATCATTATCATACATCTCATTTTCAAGATACATCTCACAGCATATCATTATCATACATCACATTTTCAAGATACATCTCACAACATCATCACATATCACATCACATACATCCATCTAAGCATTATAAACATCATAAAATCATCACAAGAATATAGAAAGCACCATCCATAACACATCACATGAGGATAAAAGAAAATGGTGTCATATATATATCTCAAAGAATGATTAATGTACAAAATATGTCATGTCTATGCCAATACAACAAAATGATCAAAAATACAATAGAGACAACGTCTCTCAAGTATGACTATCTCCTGAGGGAGATGAAATCGCTACAGATGTCCCAGCACCTGGATCTTGAGGTGGATCCTATCTAGGAGGCCTTGTCACACCTCTACTCTTTGTCCTTGACCCAATCTCTCAAGATCGACTCGATCTCGATGCTGTAAAACTCTGCACTCAATGCTCCCTAGGCACCGCATCCTCATAATGACGCTGGTAGTACTCTGCCTCCTTGTCTCTCAAAGCCAGCTCTCTCAAGGTGTCTCTCATCGGACCACCTGCTGTCATTCTCTACAAACTAGCTGCAAGCTCCTCTGCTCGACCTCACCGCTCTATCTCAGTATCACACTCTGTGGTCAGCTGAATGATCTGATGCTGATGCACTAACAACTGTGGCTGCAACTATTGCATTGACAGCTGCAGAGATCTAATCTGTGCATCCTCTAGATGCGTCAGAATCTGCATCTGCAGTGGTACCTATGAAGGGGTACCCCTTGTCCCTTTCCTTGCTCTCAGTGCTGGTGGAGGTAGAACATCTGACCTCCTCCTCTGGGAAGGTTGTCTGAAGTCATCATACCCTCCCACTGCCACTATCACCTCACCAACCCTCTCCTCACCCCCAGCTCTAATAGCCAAACCTCCTCTCCCTTTATCCATCGCAACCCACCGCACTGCTCTCTCCACCCGTATCTCTCTATCACCACCATCTCCACCCCTATCTCCTCTCCTCCCCCAATCTAATCTCCCCCTATCCCCTCACCAACCTCGGCTTCCTCCTCCACCATCTTCACCATCGTCTCCTCCTCCATCACCACCTCCCTCATCTACCTCCTCACCCGCCTCTCCTCATCTCCCTAGCCTCTCAGGCTAATCATCCTCATCATCATCGAAAGCGGGAATCATCTTCACCAGATCCGATATCCTAGCCACTGCATGCACTGCAAAAAGTCCTACAAATTCATCAATCATCCCTGCATCCACTATCTCTTGAGCATAATCCCAAATCTGGTCGGCTAAATGAAAGAACTCCTCCATGGTTGTCATGCTATCAATTGTAGGTCCCCAATCTGGAATGTCCTATCTCCGTCGAGCATATAGGCATGCTCCCTGTGGAATCCCCTACTGTCGACCATACTATCGTAGCACCCGGCTATGTAGAAACCTCTCAATAAAAAAGGGCATCTGCCTTATTAGATACCTGGACATGTAAACATAAGGCATCTCCATCCTGTCCTTTGCCCTTACCTCGCAACCTGTATATGGTTGCTAGACAACCATATCAATATCATCCAACACTCTCCTCCAGTGCTCTAGCTTGCCCAGCTTACGCTGGACAACTATCCCTTGGTATCCGTATGCATACGCACACCCAATAGGCCTATCTTTGTCCGCTAGTGGCCTCACTGCGAGAATATGCTCCCATGCCCATACCTGTAGCAGTGTCACTCTAGCTAATAAACTATTATAGCCCAGGTATACTACCTGATGCAAATCCCTGTATAAGTGGGCCAGCATAGCCAACCCCCATGCAAAGCGGTGACCCTGCATCACCATGTCCTCCAGAACTAACCCCCACCCCACTACCAGTCCCTTCAACCTACGGTCAGGACATAAGAAACCACCTGTAAAACCTACCAACACTAATGGTAGGAGAGCATAATCCAAATCTAGGAACTCCTACGAGGGTATCTCGTATTCGCAAACTGTGTCATCCTGTAAAATCCAGTGCAGTTCCTCTGTGCCACACTCCTCAATCTGCTCATAGGGTAATAGTGCCCCTACCACAGGAATCCGTAGAATCTGGTAGCAATCCTCAGGTGTGACTATCTTTCCTGTCGCCAAATGAAAGGTGTTCGTATCACTATGCCACCTCTTAGCTAATGCTGTCAATAAACCCCAGTTCACGATAATCTGAGGCATCTCTAACAATGAGGAGAGACCACACCTCTTAATAATATCTATGTCTACCTGTGTCAATCATGGTATCAATGACCATGGTCTCGCAAATTGCTCTCGTGACTAAACCACTCCAATGCGCTCCTGTCATGCAGCAAAACAAAGTCCAATATCAGTTTCCTCATCAAAACATAGATATCAAAATCAAATTCATATCAAAACTTGAAACTTTGAACATCTAATCAAGTTCCACATCATATCAATCCATTTTCATATCAACTCATATCAGCTTGTAACACAACTCAAGTTTCACAATCATATCAGCTTGTAACACAAATCAAGTTTCACATTTATTGCAACTTGTAAAAAAACTCAAGTTTCACATCCATATCAACTTGTAACACAACTCAAGTTCCATAATCATTGCAGCTTGTAAAACAACTCAAGTTCAACATATATATCAACTTGAAACAATTCCTATCAAATCAAGTTCATATCCACTATCCCTATCAAAAACCACATCGTATCAAATCAACATCAAATCAATATTAACTTGAAACATTGCAAATCAAATCAAGTTATATTGAAACTCCTATTGGACAAACTTATCAAAACAAAGACAGTAGGCATGCCGACTGACAATTTGCACCTATCTCGGTAGAACTGACATCAACACTACAAATTTTCTTCATCCAAAAATCACCCTTTACCAAAAAAAATTTCCCATGCGCTAAACAAGCTTGTGTATGTGCTAAACTGCTTACTATGCGCTAGCCTGTCCTCTCAAAGCACTACCCAATCCATCCTATGCACTAGCCAGCACCTACATGCTATCCTATCCTATTTCTACGCCACCTAACCTACCCCAAGCGCTAAAACTACCCTATGCACTATCCTACTTGGCTCTTGTGCTATAACCCTTCCCCGCTATGCTAGGGTATAACTATGCGCTACCTAAGCCTACCAATGTGACACCCTAGGAACCCTATGCGCTAGGTATCTCCTACGCGCTACCCATTTTTTCCTCTACGCTACTCTGTGATCCCGGTGCGCTAACCGAATCCTAAGCACTACCCTAATTTACCACTGCGCTACCCTAAATTTTTCAGATGCCACCTATTTTATTAAAACCTACGCACTACGAAACCTATCGTATGCGCTACGCTTTGACCCTAATGCGCTAAACCAACAAAACTGTGCGACAAAATTAAAAACATGATAAAAAATGACAAAATACAAAATCCAAAAGGGGTCAAAAAGGTTGACTTACTAGTGGTCCATACACGACAGGCCTCCGATACCTCCGAACGCGCTTGAATCGATGAGAAGCATAAGGAACTGACATGTTGACTTCTCTCCAAAAATCACTTTCTCCAAGGTCAACAAGCACAAATGAGACAAAAGAGATCACTTTTTCCCTTTATATAGGGTAAATCAAAATTAGGGTTACATGGAGGGACATGTAAATTGCTCAAGGTGTCTCCTACCACCCTACCAAATGTCAATATCGGGAGATGAATCAAATTTCTACATTCAACATAAACAAAATTTTACAATGCAATGAAATTTATCAAATTTATCAAAATCAAATCAAATTTTCAAAATTTTTGATTCATCTCCTGAGGGGGGATTATCAACATTGTTTATCAAATCTGGGGCACGACATGAAAATCTCAAAACGACATAAAAATTGATCATTTTCTTTGAATCAACATGTGCACACATGCCACTTCAAAGAGGGGCAAAATGTAGACGTATCAAAATGATCGTATTCCTAAATGAATATTTAATGTTCATTTTATTCCCATTCCTCTATTTAGTTAAATTATATTTAACTAAATCGCCCACATTCTGCTACTCAATTAAATAAATTATTCAATTTATTTAGTTAAATTCACTAAAGCCCTTTACATCATTTAATTAAATAAATCATTTTATTTAATTAAATCCCTTCTTCTTACTTTTAATTAAATTTACATTTAATTAATAGTTTATCCCAAATTGAATAAATCTAATTTATTCAATTTCCCAAATTGCAACCAAATTAAAATAAAGCAATTTATTTTAATTAAATCTATTTTTCCTCACCCACTTGCATTTTCCTACATCTCCCACTTGCATCCTAAACCCTATTCCTAATTTCTTCTAGAATCCATCTAATCCTAATCAATTAGCCCAAACCCATTCATTATCCCCTTTCCATAAATTTGAGGAGGTCACTTCTCAAATTTGGAGTAAAGTTTTCAAAAGGCATTAAAGCCTTTATCCATTCAACAAGCTAACTTGTTGAATTACCCCAAATTTGGAAGGACTCTTACAAATTTGTACCCAAAGTCTTCAAACTATTAATGGTTAACTAACCCTTAGTGGTATGGTTAGAGACCTTTTGACTAACTTAACCTCCATCTAACCCAGGGGTCTCATCAAGCATTCATTGCTTTGACCATGATTATCCCTTTAACCTTTGCACAAGATTTTACCCCTTGGATAAACCTAATCTAACCTTAACTCTTACCTCCTAAGGTAACCATAAGGTCTTCTCAAGCATTTAAAGCTTCTTTCATCTCCTTTCAACATGGATTGATAACTTTCAATCCCGACCCTTGATTAACTCCTTCAATCTTGACCATTCATTGCTCTATTTTCACTATAAATAGAGCTCTCATTCCTCCATTTTAAGGATCCATGCAAGCTTTTAGTATCTCATTTATGCTCAAATTTATCAATACATCTAGCTTCTCTTTGTAATAGGAATTAATCTAATAAGCACTTTAGACTATTTCCTTTATCATTAGCTTAAAGCATTAACTAGTATATCATGTTAGGATAGTATTGCTACTAATCTTGTCAACTTATAATCTAGTTTATTGCATTTGTAGGATCATGCATGGATAGGATGCATTTCATAATTCAAATCAATCATAAGCATCCCTCGTTCTTGCATTTTGTCATCCCTAAGCCACTTTGCTCAGTGATTTGAGAGCAAAGGCATTGGCTTGAGGGACCTTGTGAGATAGAGTGTAATGCCCGCAAAAATACCCCAGAGAAATATAGCTAAAAACACGGTAATTTAATTTAATTTTTTTTAAACAATACAACACATAAAATCACGTAAGAAATGCAGCAAGCACACAACAACATTTAAGTGTTATGAACATAGATTAATTCACTCAATCTATTCAAACAATTACGCAAGCAGAATACAATAAATCATTACTACTGCCTCCCTTGGGTATCTCAACAACATTACTTAATCTACCTACATAAGAAATAAGCATTTACTTTCTTCTAGTTCAATACCTCATAATCTTAATCATTATACACACATAGGTGCAACATAGCAATACCTAACACTTATGATGTGAAACCTTCTTAATCTTTCATTTAATATGAGATTCTATCTTCCAATGCACCACTATTTCCTTTTTCACTTAGATTCATTTTATACACCAGGTCCAAATGTTCCTATTATCATTAACCAACCTCTAACTATAAACATCACCATACACATACCAAGATTAATCCCTTACATTGCATTAACATGATTTTCGTTTACAATTAACTTCTACATAGTCATTTATAATTCTATGCTCCTGGCATACTTATTACTTCATCATGATTCCAAAAGTACATAATGCAATACTCACAAAGTCTCCTTAAAAATTTAACCCATAGCTCGTTTAATAATCATAAAATCTCTTGCACTATATCAATTAACCAACAATCATCTCATTACAAATAAGGTAACTACATGAATTCATCTCAACACAAACTATGATACAATATCCTAATTCCATAACCACTAATAGCATCCACCAAATGGAGATACAACCTTAAACCATAACACATGATACATTATAATCCTTTCCTAAAGACAACAATTCATTTTACCATCTACCCATACACTTACTAGTAATTTCTATTTATAAGATTAGCAATTCATTCACTAAGGACATCCATACAATATTTTCATAAAGAACATTCAACTGCATCCCAAACATTATAAGATTTTCAATCCTACCATTAGATCACTAACTACGAAGTATGATACTATAATTTCAAATTCTTTAATCACAACTCATAACATGTGCTAAGATATCTTCCAATATTACTCAAACTCATACATCCTATCAAGACATAACATTTCTTCTACTTAAATCATTAGTTAAAGACATCATTTCAAATGTAATACCATTATCATAAAATTTACCTGATTTACTTTTAACATGGTTCATCAAGAATACAAAATACATCATTTAGTTTCGAACAACAATACTTACCCACATCTCATGTATCCATTTCATTTAATATAAATGTGTTACAATACCACTCAAGCTTCATCATTACAATCATCTACCATAATCAAAGATATCACTATAACTAGAACAACATAGTCATTTCTCATATACATGACTTCTTTTATAACCGTTACATAAGAATTCCATTGCATAAATCACATCATCATTTAAATTCTTGCTGCAATTATTATCCAAGAATAATATGAAGAAGCATCCATATCCATGCAAGAAGAATCCAAAGACAAGAACATCCCAATGGTTTAAAAGCACCAACCACCCGACTATGTGGAACCAAAGGAACCACCCCCCATGCTAGGAGATGACACAAGGTCCCAACACACACTCTACATCTAGGCTGACACTCAAAACCAAGAGACTAACCAATAATAACTCTCAAGGAAGAACTCACACAAAGCCACAAGAATAAACTCCAAGAGGTGTATAACTCATAAGGACATAAATGCATCCAATAAGCATAATCATAAATCATAAAGGGGGAACACATGTAGGAGTGGAGTGTCATCACATGCCATCCTCGTAACATAATAACACAAGGCACTAGCCTGATGGACATGTGGAGCCATCTCAACCTATGAGAGACCAAGGGAGATTAGCTTACCGTCTTCATGACATTCTCATGCTTATCCTAAAACATCCTCCGTACGACTAAGCCATGAGGCTCAAGACTATTCATTATCTTGTTTAAATGAGTTATAATTTTCCCATCCTAATTAATTCATTATCAATGTTATCACTTGCTTACAAATCATGGAAAACTCCAATGTGCCCTGGTGGTTTAGACTTCATGCATCCTTACAAGGAACCTCATGCCAGTCTATCTCTCATGACCCCGGTCATCACAAGGAAGCCCACTTCTCCTAACATGGCCCAACAATAAATCACAAGAGGCTCTAAAAAAAAATACCAATCTACAACATAACACTCATATGCATCCAATGGCTTACTCCCCAAAACAAGGATATTCAAGTAGCCAAAATCACAATGAACCTCTTGACAATACCACATCAAAAAACTATAATTAACCATCAATGAAAAATATCATAAATATCATAAAAGCCTTTTAATTCAAATCTGATTTATATCTGACACAAAACTGAAAACAAAATAGCAACCAAACTCATATTCATAAAGCCTTATGACAAGGAAACTTGACATGGTCAAACCTAGAACAACATAAAAAAAAAAATGAGCTTCTTGGGCAACAATAAACATAGGCATATCAATCCAAAAAATTTGTTGTCATTAATAAAAGTAAAACCATAGCAAGGGCAACTCACTTGCTGCCCCAAAACAGCAACACTTCCAACTCGCCAACCATAGCACATCAATATGGATGAAAGCACAATTCTTTCCCCAATAACATAGGAAGGTAAATATGCTTGAAACCAACAAAATACATCAAATAAAAATAGATATAAAACTAAAAAAATCCTCACCAACACCCTCAACAATGCCTCTGGTACAATAATTAATTTGGAAAGTTCCACACAAGCAAGCAACTAGCAAATTAACCTATATGAAAAATTGGAAAATGCAGAATTTGGAAGAAAATCTGATGTAGAATCCAAAAAAGCAATCCAAGCCTTTAAACCAGTTTGAATCCAACCACCAACAATCTCCAAATCAATCTCAGAAATTCATTCACCAAAGATGCCAACCCCCGTGAATGCACAGGAAGGCCTATTTATCAAAAAAAAAAACAAGCAAAACCATCCTCCAATCAAAATATTTCAAAAATATTATATTCCATACCTGCCTTCCCAAAGTTCAAGAAAATAAAATATATTTTCTACCTACCATAAACTTCTAGCCAATCAAATGCAAGGGTAGGTAAAATAAATTAAACCATTGACCTGGGATGAAAATGACTTTTAAATAAAAGAATACAAATTACCCCCTTTTAAATTACTTAATGGGTAAAATAATATTACCCAATAAATAAAATTCACTTCAACATTAAATAAATAATAAACACTTGAAGGCCAATATTAAATCAAAACTCTATGCACGACACAGAAGGCTTTCAACAAACCCAGAAATACAAATATTTCCCACAAACTATAGAATAAAACCTTACAACAAATTTATGCCTTCATATATTTCCTTCCTCAATATACAAATTTTAGATTCATTTCCCCAAGCTCACACATTCAATCTGCAAACATGGAGCATACAGGAAAACTGTAAAATAAAATATAAAAAGGTAGAATACATCTCCAACCTGCAACCCGTGTTATGGAAGAAGCTGAAGAAGAGATTCCACCAGCCAAACCAAATCCAACCCAAGCTCCAGCCAAAATCCAAGAGAGAAGAAAACCAAAAACCAAGAAGAAAACTTGCTGGACAAAATTTTCTAGAGAGGAACCAACCCCCGAAAACTTCACGGGAAAGAAAATAAAACGACATATATTAACCAAAAACCCTAGCCTCAATCTCAGTCAATCAAAATATTTCAATCTATAATATATTTTACCAACCCCACCATATAATATAATTATACCTCCCTTTTTAAATTCAACCAATAAGAGAAGAGGGTAGGTAAGTTAAATATAAATCATGCTTTTTACAATTTGGTGGGAATGTTTTACCATTTTATTATTTATACAACCCACTTAAAATAAAAGTCAAACTAATAAATAAAACATGAGCCACAATTAAATAAATCAAATGGGAAAATTAAATTAAATAAACCAAAGGCTCATAAATGAATTAATGAACCAGATAAACATTAAAAGCCAAATAAATGTTAAACCATAGGCGATTAAATAAATAAATACCAATAAAGGTCGAATTACAAATAAATATAAAACACATCATAAGCTAAACAATAAATATTAAATCATCATTACAATAAATAAACATTTAAATATCAAATAATCAAATAACCAAAAAGGCAAGAATCTAATAAATTAAATTAAACATTAGATAACCAAATAATCAAATCGCTATTAATCAAAATAATTAAAATAAACATCATTAATTATTTAATCTCGCATCAATAATCAAATAGTCAATCTCAACATAAAAGGAATAATCGGCCAATACTAACATACTCACAACACAGAAGAAACCCAGCTTACTAACTATCATGACGACTTGTGCCAAGACACTGACAACTCACAGTGAACAACTCAGACCTAGAGTATGTGAGGGGAAATTGTGCCAACTCCGAACCACATACCATTGGGATTTACAGACATGCTCAGACTTGTGGAGCCAAGTGGAGTTGATGTCTGGTACCTACAAGTCCTGAATCCACAAAGAACGATACAACATATGCATATATATATATATATATATATATATATATTATAACAGACAAGGGTTAGAGAGTCGCAACGACACATCTCGCTTGCAATGAGTGATGTGGAATTGTCTCTATCCTAAAGGTAGTCATACAACAATCAAACACACCATAAGATCAACTCATCATAGATAATCATTAAATATGGTTAGTAGATAAAAACATCATCAAGTGCATGAATAGTATAATTCATGATTATAGTAAGGCATGTAAAATCCATCAACAATTATGCTCATCAAATCACATGATCAATATAATCTTTCGATAGTCAATCACATAATAAGTATATATACTGTCTAATAAATCACATGATCAATAATGATAGTATCAACATCATATAAATCATCTGAAATAGCCTATGCCCAATAATGCCTATCATGCATGAATTAAAAGTCAACTCTAGTCAAAACAAGTCAAGTTGAGTGTGGACACTACATCCTCCCCCCCTTAGACTCGACTTACTCCTGGAAGTCATAAGAGTTAGGGTTTCAACTAGCACACAAATCAAAAACTTCCTTTAAACACAAACATATTATAATATTTTCCAACTCTAAGGAAGATAATGACAACTAAATTTCCTCCTTATGCTTCAATTATTTGAAATAAACACGTTACACAAGAGGTAAATGAAGCACCAATTGCTATTAATTACGATATGTACACTAAGTTGTTAAAATGTTTACAAGGGAACTTCATTTTAAGCACGCTTACAAATACAAAACTGTAACTTTAGTCACTGAATTAAGCATCAATAAGAAGAAATCACTATATTTCACATCAATATTCATAGTAACACTCCTTCAACATCTAGTTGCATGCAAATAGAGAGAGAGAGAGAGAGAGAGAGAGAGAGAGAGATACATTTATACAATATCTTACACATATGCACTTATTATATTATTGAACAAATCATGTCATAAGCCTAAATGAGCGAAAATTTCCCCAAAATAAGCTTCCTCCAGTTAAATATGTTCTAGACATCACATAATAATCAAGCATATATAACCTATTTATTTTAAACAACAAATTTCATGGCATTCAAATATCCTAATTTCTACCATTCTTACTTTGCGCTATACTTTATACAAACATTAGTTGCAATCCTTATCCAACCAAATCATTCAAAGGACATTCTTAATCCATTATGTGTACACAAAGATTTTGAAGGCAAGAAATCAACAATTTCTTTTATTTAACTATTCCATAAATTTTAGACTTCCCAATTCCAAGGCACTTCTATCTACTATAAACTTTAGAAAGTTACCAATAAACTTCATCTTATTAACACTTTTCATTTACTCAACTAATAACAACATTATCTAATTGTTTTCTTACTCTAGTGTACTTTTTTGCGATGTCCTCCCTCACACACACTATCAAAGGTTCAAAATGAACATGATAGAAACAACAATGGCTCAATATTTGGCCCCACAATACATCAACACTCAAAATGACCACCATAGACAACAAAAGAGGAGGTCAAAGGAAATATCCTCAAATCAATTCATGAAATTAAAAGAGAAGAAAAGTTGTCAGCGAAATCAATCAAGAAATTTAAGTGACAAGTGCCACCACAAGGGAAAAAATAAAAGAAAGAAGAAATCAGTGGTCATCCAAAAGTAAATAAATTAAAAAAATACACATTAATCCTTACGACACATCACATAAATAAAAAATTAACTCAAGGCAAAATAAATGATTCATCCAACTCACATCACAAGGTCACCAACATTAGTCACACTAAAGGGAGTAATCACTACACAACATCCAAGGGTGAAATGCCTTGAATGTGTTAGAGAGTGCATGCCATATTTAAGACTTCTATTTTATCCATATGTCCATATTACTTTCATTATTTTTTAAAGCAATTCAAATTTTCAAAAATGTAGGCAATTATCCTTTATGAAAGTTGACATAGGTAGGAAGAGATAAAGCAACTACGCACTCACACATGCACAAGGAATATACTCATACCATGATTAATGATCAAGATATCGTATCTCTACGATGACTATACTCACCAAGTTATAACAGAAACAAAGGTTAGAGATTCAATTACTCACTTAATAATAAACTACAACACACATTATTTCCATTAATGCACAACTAATAACCTATACAAGATAAGAAATTCCTTCATAAGATCTTTAAGAAATTTATTCAATCATATATTTAAACAAGCAAAATAGGTCCCATTACAAAATCCAAAGTTTAATATCAATTTCTACACTTACCAATAATAATCTTCTGACATACTTCTAGTTATCTAAGTTAAGAATATCTCAATCCCACTTCCAGAACTTAGTTTCTTTTTCATCTAATACCACTTAAATTACAAGAACACACACATCATTCTATTTAAAATCACTTCCTATTATTACTTGATTACTATCATTCATAGACTATGTATTTTCAACATTTCAAGAAAAATTGGCATTTAGAATCCCAACACAATTTCATATAACTAATTATTATTTTATCTCATTAGAATTCGCAAAAGGAAGCACTTCTTAAAATTCAAATAAGGCAATGATATAGTAACCTTTCTTAATTTATCCATCTAGTTAAGAGAAATATTTATTCAATACCACACAATTCCTACAGAAAGCTAAAACTTTTATCTTGCCAAACCAAATAAGGACACAATGATATCGTTTTGATTTCTATATATGCAATGCACCAATCCTTTCTTCAATACACATATTTATCTCCTTCTAGTTTTGCGATACATTTCCTAATTAAATGATGGGATATTCTATTTAATCAATTCTTCCCTTAAAGAACAAGGATCATGAATGCAATACCTAAATTTCAGTCTCCAATGCAAATTAACTTCATCTAATCTTCCCTTTAGCATTTACAAGTCATATTCATCATTTATTATCCAATCCTTCTGCTTAATATCAATAACCCCCAAGTATTTGAATCTTTTACCACAAGGAGAGAAGAGAAAGGAAGGGATATTGCCACACAAATTTATGTAAACTTAGTTTGAATTTCCTAGTCATGCCAAATAAAGCTACCAATTTTAAAGATATGCAATTTGAAATTCCTTTAAATCTCCTACCAATACACGTGCAACTAGAAATCCCAAATCCTTTGATAGCTATGATTTCCTCAAACAATCTTTTATTACATACAAAATCACACATATACCAAAACAACCAATAGTTCTATGGGGAAGTCATTACATTACCAACTAACCTCCTTATGTTTCACATAAAAGATTAAATAAGGAAAAAGGCATTCCAACTACTTCTATTAAGCACCACATACAATTCCTTCGATTTTCACATCATGATCTATACTAAATTCTTCCTAAATGTATAATACAAACACTTCATCCTTCTATTGATAGGAAGATCAACATAACATACTAATTTTATGATCATCACATTAGTTAAGAGGATACTGTTGGTATTTTGGTATGGTTTTTTCATTGATGTCAACACCTGCTAAATACACCTACTTTGGAGATCCATCAACATTCAACGGCAAATAGTAAACTATGCAAATAGTTACCAGTATATGGTTAACTGGTAGGATATAATGTTCAGCGGTACCTGCATTGACATGGAAGACACTTGGTAATGTCGAAGACATCATGTGGACACTTTACTTTGAAGTAATAATCATTGGTATATTCTCATTTGCATATTTGCTTTTATCGAAAAATAGGTCCAGGTTATCTAGGGTTACACCGGTAGGTTTATCTTTTCCAGATCAACATGGCATGGTATGGAGATGATTTATTATTGTTGTAAATGCATTAAGACGACTTGTTCAATCGGTTATTGCATCAAATATTGTATTATTTGTAAAATGTTTTTATTATAATATCTTGTAGAGCCGACCTACTAAAATTGGTCTTAGGGTATGGTATAAATGTAAGATCTTATTTGTAAGATCAAGTGTGGAATGCAAAAAAGATCTAAGGAAGGGTATATGCGAGATCAAGCAGGGATATAAATGAAGACATCATTTGAAGGTGAAGTTAGGTTTTTGTAGAAGCATATCAGCATTACACCGGTACTGAATCCAACATATGAAGATGCTATTTTGTGCAATACATTCTCATTGGATTTAAGCATCCAATTGCAGTTAGTGAGACTCCCATTTGTGATTGAGCAGTGAGCTCTAGGTTGTTGGCCTTTCTGCATGTGCAGACCCCTCTTTGTACACTTACTATCTGTAGTAGTATCATCTGATTGTGGGTAAGGTTTCCCACCGTAGTTTTTCCCCTTATAGGGTTTCCACGTACAAATATTGGTGTCATGTGTTGTGGATGACTTTGTGCTTATGTTGCATGCATTAATTCTTACCGGTACAACAATTTTCTATTAACATTGTCTACCGACATACTTAACTAATTTACCGGTATTAAGTATTAATTTGGTTAATAAGTTTTTGGTTTGAATTTATTAGACAACTGATTCACCCCCCCCACTCTCAGTTGTCTCCGGGACCTACAATTGGTATCAGAGCCTAGTCCTCTTTTTGCAGAAGTTTAACAACTTGACAAGATCCAATGTCTACTAATTATTTCAAAAAGGATAGTCCTAAACTTGATGGAACCAACTATGGGATATGGAAAATCAGAATGGAGACACATCTGAATTGCATGGGTAAAGACATCTGGGAAGTTACTAAGAATGGTTATACTACTGTTGTAGCTGGTCAGACTGCTCCCATTACTTTAGCCAAAGATGAAGAAAATGATTGCAAAGCAAGAGAAGCACTTTTGAGAGCATTATCAGATCAACAAATCATGGGATTATCAGATAGATCCACTGCAAAAGCTATTTGGGATCATTTGGAAACACTGAATGAAGGGGATTCCACAGTCAAAATTGCAAAACTTGAAAGCTTCCGAGTTAGGTATGAACATCTGAAAATGGAAGAAGATGAAAAGATTTCTGCTTTTATGGAAAGAGTAAATGAAATTGTTTTGGGTATCAAATGTTGTGGAGGAACCTTGAGTGAAGATGAGATTGTTTCAAAAATCTTAAGAGGTTTGCCATTGGCATAGAAAATGAAGGTTACTACTATAAATGAGTTGAGAGCAATGCCTAATACATCAGTAACTAGGGATACATTGATTGGAAAACTTTCAGCTTTTGAAATTGAGGAATTTGGTCCTGTTGCTACTATAAAAACTGAATTGGCCTTCAAAGCATCAACTTCATCTGCTTCATCCTTTGACAAATCAGACTGGAGAGCCTTTTATGCAAGAGAACTTGAAGAAACCAGGAAGGAGAATGAAGAGCTTGAAGAACTTGAAGCATTATTTGCAAGAAAAATGCCAAAAGGTCCAATTGGAAGTAAGTATGAAGGTAAAGCACCCTTTAAATGTTTCAACTGCAATAAGATTGGTCATATGGCTTCAAGATGCCCTGATAGACATGCTAGACTAAGAGAAGAATCTAGAAGGACATACAAACCTAATCCTGAATATTAGAGATACAGATTTAAGAAAAATAAAGATAAATCTTGTTACATTGCTGATGAAGGTGTGACTGATGATTCTGATGAGGATCCAACAGACAATGGATGGGTCTTTGTTGCTATAACAGAAGATCAACCGGTACCTACTGCTCAACTAGTAGAACAAGCCCTTGTAGCTAAAGTTGAATCAAAGGATGAATGGATTATTGACTCAGGATGCTCACATCACATGACTCGAGACAAAGGTAAATTCTTGAACTTTCAAGAATACAATGGAGGTTTAGTAAGATTCGGAAATGACAAAGCCTGTTCAATCAAAGGTAAGGGTTCAATATCTCTTGATGGTAAACATAACACTGACAATGTCTACTATGTTGAAGGATTAAAACATAATCTTTTAAGTGTTGGTCAATTAGTTGAGAAAGGTTTTTAGTTACAATTTAAAAATGAAAAATGCAAAAGCATGAATAGAACTAGTTTAGAAATTGCAACCAGTAATCAGACTAGAGGTAATATTTTTCATTTGAATAACAGTGAAAAGGCATGCTTAATTGCACATATAGATGAAAGTTGGCTATGGCATAAAAGACTATGTCATGTAAATTTTGATTGCATGGTAAAAATCTGTACTTCTAAGGCAGTTAGAGATCTACCTAAAATTGTGAAACCTCAGAATACAATTTGCAAGGAATGTCAATTTGGAAAACAAGTTAGAGCTAGTTTCAAAAGTATTCCAGAAAAATCCAATAATGCTCTTGATTTATTTCACACTGATTTATGTGGTCCAACTAGAACTAAAAGCTTACAAGGTGATAAATATTTCATGCTAATTATTGATGATTATTCTAGAATGTGTTGGGTTACTTTTCTCAGAGAAAAATCAAAAGCACTTGGGAAGTTCAAGCTATTCAAAGCAATGGTTGAAAATGAAACCGGTAAGAAAATTAAATGTTTAAGATCAGATCAAGGAGGAGAATTCACATCTAGAGATTTTAATACATTCTGTGAAGTAAATGGAATCAAAAGACAGTTATTAGCACCTCGGACACCACAACAGAATGAAGTTGTTGAAAGGAAAAATAGAACTATTTTGGATGCAGCAGAAGTATGTTATCAGAAGCAAATCTACCACGTGTACTGGAGAGAGGCAGTAAGCACTGTTGTCTATAAATTCAACAAAGTTCACATCAAAGGTGAAACCAGTAAGAACCCTCATGAACTATGGTTTGGTAATACTCCTACTCTTAAGTATTTTAGACTTTTTGGAAGTAAATGTTATATTAGAAGAGATGAGTATATTGGCAAGTTTGATCCTAGAAGTGATGAAGGAATATTTCTTGGTTATTCATCTAAGAGTAAAGCTTATAGATGTTTTAATAAAAGATTACAGAAAATTGTTGAAAGTACAAATGTAAAGATTGATGAACAATTCAGAGGAACTTCAAGGTATATAGACTCTGAACAGGTAACATAAATTATGACAAATGAACCAACAGTAAATCCACCAGTACAGAATGATGATCCAGTTACACCAATATCATCAGAGCATTCCACAGTAATTGAAGAACAACAACAGACTAAGACACCCCGGTATGTAAGACTGAATCATTCTGAAGATCAGATAATTGAAAGAAAATTTAAAGGAGTCATGACAAGAGGAAAATTGGTGAATGAAGAGGTATGTCTTATTTCTCAAATTGAACCATTATCTATCAATGAGGCATGTGAAGATAAATTTTGGATTAAAGCTATGGAAGAAGAATTAGGACAAATTGAGAAAAATAATACTTGGACATTAGTTCCCTGGCCTAAAAATAAAAATGTAATTGGAACCAAATGGGTATTTAGAAACAAACTCAATGAAGATGGTAAGGTTGTCAGAAATAAAGCAAGACTAGTGTGTAAGGGATATTCTCATAAAGAAGGAGTTGATTACAATGAAACCTTTGCACCGGTAGCCAAAAGTGAGGTAGTTAGATTATTCTTGGCCTTTGCAGCTCATAAGGATTACAAAGTTTATCAAATGGATATTAAATGTGCATTCTTGAATGGAGATCTTGAAGAAGAAGTCTATATTGAAAAACCTGATGGATTTTCCTTGATAGATGACAATGATATGGTTTACAGATTAAGAAAAGCTCTGTATGGATTAAAACAAGCTCCAAGAGCTTGGTATGCAAGATTGGATAAGTATCTTTTAAAGATTGGTTTTACTAAAGGAAATGCAGATAGCAATTTATAATACAAAGTAACTAATGATGACATCTTGATTATGGAAGTATTTGTTGATGATATAATCTTAGGAGGAGAAGATGGATTATACAAAGAATTTTCTCTTGAAATGCAGCATGAATTTGAAATGTCTATGATCGGAGAAATAAAATTCTTTTTAGGATTGCAGATTTTACAGACTGATAAAGGCATATTTTTGAGTCAATATAAGTACTTGAAAGAACTACTTAAGAAATTTGGGATGGAGAACTCTAAACTAGCAAGCACACCTATGACTACAAATGACAAATTATCTGAAAGGGATGAATCTACACCTATTAATCCAACCAGATACAAATCTATGATAGGAGGTTTACTGTATTTAACACAAACCAGACCTGACATTATGAATGTAGTATGTAAAGTTTCTAGATTTCAGAGTAATCCTAGGGAAAATCATGAATCAGCAGTAAAAAGGATTTTCCGATACTTACAAGGCACAACAAATCTTGGACTATGGTATCCTAAAGATGAAAATTTTGATCTATATGCATACACAGATGCAAATTGGGCAGGAGATGTGGATGATAGAAAAAGCACCACTCGAGGAGCATTCTTTCTTGGAAAGAGATTAGTTTCTTGGTTAAGTAAGAAATAGAGTTGTACATCTTTATCAACAACAGAATCAGAATATGTTGCAGCAGCAACAAACTGTACACAGGTACTTTGGCTTAAGAAAATGTTGAAAGACATAAAGGTAAAATGCAAGGAACCTATTACTATATATTGTGATAACACTACAACAATTGATATATCTAAGAATCCAATATTACATTCTAAAACAAAACATGTTTCTATCAAACTGAATTTTCTAAGAGAAAAAGTTGAAGAAAAGGAGATAAAACTGGTTTATGTGAATACTAAAGAATAGCTTGTAGATATTTTCACAAAACCTTTGCCTAAGGAAACTTTTGAGTATCTCAGAGATCAGCTTGGAGTCTTACCTCCACCGGTAGAGACTTAGATAGTTGATGATTGTCATCAACCGGCAGAAATAAATAGACAAATCTTTTATTCCAATATTTGATGAGGAAGCTACCTCCCAAGGGGAGTAGTTGGTATATTGACTTGGTTGGTAGTTTGTATGAACTTGACCTTTTGTGACTTTGGCATCTAATTTCAAAGGGGGAGAGATATATGGAAAAACATTAGGGAGAGATGTATGAAAAATGCATTATCTTTTTTAGGAGAGATTGGTATAAACACATATTACTCCCAGGGGGAGAAATGGAGATTGTTGGTTTTTGTACTTGGCATTTCTGTTTTGGCACTTTGATGGTTTTTCCATCTTGTGTTGCCATCAATGCCAAAGGGGGAGATTGTTGGTATTTTGGTATGGTTTTGTCATTGATGTCTACACCTGCTAAATACACCTGCTTTGGAGATCCAGCAACATTCACCAGCAAACAGTAAACTGTGCAAACAATTATTGGTAAATGGTTAACTGGTAGGATATAATGTTCACCGATACCTGCATTGACATGGAAGACACTTGGTAATGTTGAAGACATCATGTGGACACTTTACTTTGAAGTAATAATCATTGGTATATTTTCATTTGCATATTTGCTTTTACCGCCAAATAGGTCCAGGTTATCTAGGGTTACACCGACAGGTTTATCTTTTCCAGATCAGCATGGCACACTATGGAGATGATTTATTATTGTTATAAATGCATTAAGCTGACATGTTCAATCGATTATTGCATCGGATATTGTATTATTTGTAAAATGTTTTTATTATAATATCTTGTAGAGCCAACCTACTAAAATTGGTCTTAGGGTATGGTATAAATGTAAGATCTTATTTGTAAGATCAAGTGTGGAATGCGAAAAAGATCTAAGGAAGGGTATATGCGAGATCAAGTAGGGATATACACGAAGACATCATTTGAAGGTGAAGTTAGGTTTTTGTAGAAGCATATCAGCATTACACCGGTACTGAATCCAGCATATGAAGATGCTATTTTGTGCAGTACATTCTCATTGGATTTAACCATCCAACTGTAGTCAGTGTGACTCCCATTTGTGATTGAGTAGTGAGCTCTAGGCTGTTGGCCTTTCTGCATGTGCAGACCCCTCTTTGTACACTTACTATATACAGTAGTATCATCTGATTGTGGGTAAGGTTTCCCACCGTGGTTTTTCCCCTTACAGGGTTTCCACGTACAAATATTGGTGCCATGTGTTGTGGATGACTTTGTGCTTATGTTTCATGCATTAATTCTTACCGGTACAACAATTTTCTGTTAACATTGTCTACCGGCATACTTAACTAATTTACCGGTATTAAGCATTCAATTGGTTAATAAGTTTTTGGTTTGAATTTATTAGACAACTGATTCACCCCCCCCCCCCTCTCAGTTGTCTCCGAGACCTACAGATACACACATTCTTTTCTCAATCTACCACAAAATTAATTATGTATAAGGAAAACAACCCTAATCATCCAAGTAAGCACTAGAAATTTATAGAGCAAGTACGAACATATAGACACTTCTCTTATTCTGAAGACATGCATATGGAATACATACACCCTTTACTTAAAGTTATGTTTTCCTAAAAGGAATTAGAGAGAAACACAAGGCATAGATATCTAAGATTCCAAAAATTCCAATAACACTTCTTCTAACACAAACTTGAAAGAGTAACTTAATTCAAGGAATATCAAGGCACATTCACAAGACTAATAGAAATATCCTTAACTAGAGATCCTAGTGTTGTAACTTGGGCTCTGATACCAAATGTAACGCGCTCCAAAATACCCCAGAGAAATATAGCTAAAAACACGGTAATTTTATTTTATTTTTTTGAAACAATACAACACATAAAATCACTTAAGAAATGAAGCAAGCACACAACAATATTTAAGTGTTATGAACATAGAATAATTCACTCAAGCTATTCAAACAATTACGCAAGTGGGATATAATAAATCATTACTAATGCCTCCCTAGGGTATCTCAACAACATTACTTAATCTACCTACATAAGAAATAAGCATTTACTTTCTTCCAGTTCAATACCTCATAATCTTAATCATTATACACACATAGGTGCAACATAGCAATACCTAACACTCATGATGTGCAACCTTCTTAATCTTTCATTTAATATGAGATTCTATCTTTCAATGCACCACTATTTCCTTTTCACTTAGATTCATTTTATACACCAAGTCTAAATGTTCCTATTATCACTAACCAACCTCTAACTATAAACATCACCATACACATACCAAGATTAATCCCTTACATTGCATTAACATGATTTCCATTTATAATTAACTTCTACATAGTCATTTATAATTGTATGCTCCTAGCATACTTATTACTCCATCATGATTCCAAAAGTACATAATGCAATACTCACAAAGTCTCCTTAAAAATTTAACCCATAGCTCGTTTAATAATCATAAAATCTCTTGCACTATATCAATTAACTAACAATCATCACATTACAAATTAGGTAACTACATGAATTCATCTCAACACAAACTATGATACAATATCCTAATTCCATAACCACTAATAGCATCCACCAAATGGAGATATAACCTTAAACCATAACACATGATACATTATAATCCTTTCCTAAAGACAACAATTCATTTTACCATCTACCCATACACTTACTAGTAATTTCTATTTATAAGATTAGAAATTCATTCACTAAGGACATCCATACAATATTTTCATAAGAAACATTCAATTGCATCCCAAACATTATAAGATTTTCAATCCTACCATTAGATCACTAACTACGAAGTATGATACTATAATTTCAAATTCTTTAATCACAACTCATAAACATGTGCTAAGATATCTTCCAACATTACTCAAACTCATACATCCTATCAAGACATAACATTTCCTCTACTTAAATCTTAAGTTAAAGACATCATTTCAAATCTAATACCATTATCGTAACATTTACCCGATTTACTTTTAACATGGTTCATCAAGAATACAAAATACATCATTTAGTTGCGAACAACATTACTTATCCACATCTAATGCATCCATTTCATTTAATATAAATATGTTACAGTACCACTCAAGGTTCATCATTACAATCATCTACCATAATCAAAGATATCACTATAACTAGAACAACATAGTCATTTCTCATATACATGACTTCTTTTACAACCGTGACATAAGAATTCCATTACATAAATCACATCATCATTTACATTCTCACTGCAATTATTATCCATGAAAAGTATGAAGAAGCATCCTTATCCATGAAAGAAGAATCCAAAGACAGGAACATCCCAATGGTTTAAAAGCACCAACCACCTGACCATGTGGAACCAAAGGAACCACCCCCCATGCTAGGAGATGACACAAGGTCCCAACACACACTCTACATCTAGGATAACACTCAAAACCAAAGAGACTAACCAACAAGGACTCTCAAGCAAGAACTCACACAAAGCCACAAGAATAAACTCCCAGAGGTGTAAAACTCATAAGGACATAAATGCATCCAATAAGCATAATCATAAATCATAAAGGGGGAACACATTTAGGAGTGGAGTGTCATCACATGCCATCCTCGTAACATAATAACACAAGGCACTAGCCTGATGGACATGTGGAGCCATCTCAACCTATGAGAGACCAAGGGAGATTAGCTTACCGTCTTCATGGCCTTCTCATGCTTATCCTAAAACATCCTCCCTAGGACTAAGCCATGAGGCTCAAAACTATTCATTATCTTGTTTAAATGAGTTATAATTTTCCGATCCCAATTAATTCATTATCAATGTTATCATTTGCTTACAAATCATGGAAAACTCCAATGTGCCCTGGTGGTCTAGACTTCATGCATCCTTACAAGGAACCTCATGCCAGTCTATCTCTCATGACCCCGTTCATCACAAGGAATCTCACTCCTCCTAACATGGCCCAACAATAAATCATAAGAGGCTCTAAAACAAAATACCAATCTGCAACATAACACTCATATGCATCCAATGGCTTACTCTCCAAAACAAGGATATTCAAGTAGCCAAATTCACAATGAACCTCTTGGCAATACCACATTAAAAAACTATAATTAATCATCAATGAAAAGCATCATAAATATCATAAAAGCCTTTTAATTCAAATCTTATTTAAATCTGAGACAAAATTGAAAACAAAACAACAACCAAACTCATATTCATAAAGCCTTATGACAAGGAAACTTGACACGGTCAAAACTACAACAACATAAAAAAAAATGAGCCTCTTGGTCAACAATAAACATAGGCATATCAAGCCATAAAATTTTCTATCATTAATGAAAGTAAAACCACAAGAGGGCCAACTCACTTGCTGCCCCAAAATAACAACACTTCCAACTCACCAACATAGCACATCAATATGGATGAAAGCACAATTCTTTCCCCAATAACATAGGAAGGTAAATATGCTTGAAACCAACAAAATATATCAAATAAAAACAGATATAAAACTAAAAAAATACTCACCAACACCTTCAACAATGCCTCTGGTACAATAATTAATCCAGAAAGTTCCACACAAGCAAGCAACTAGCAAATTAACCTACAGGAAAAAATAGAAAATGCAGAATATGGAAGAAAATCTGATGTAGAATCCAAAAAGCAATCCAAGCCTTTAAACCAATTCAAATACAACCACTAGCAATCTCCAAATCAATCTCAGAAATTCATTCACCAAAGATGCCAACCCCCATGAATGCATAGGAAGACCTATTTATCAAAACAAAAAAAAAAAAACAAGCAAAACCATCCTCCAATCAAAATATTTCAAAAATATTATATTTCATACCTACCTTCCCAAAGTTCAAGAAAATAAAATATACTTTCTACCTACCATAAACTTCCAGCCAATCAAATCCAAGGGTAGGTAAAATAAATTAAACCATCGACCTGGGGTGAAAATGACTTTTAAATAAAAGAATACAAATTACACCCTTTTAAATTACTTAATGGGTAAAATAATATTACCCAATAAATAAAATTCACTTCAACATTAAATAAATAATAAACACTTGAAGGCCAATATTAAATCAAATCTCCATGCATGACACAGACTCAGAAAGACGCAGAAAGCTTTCAACAAACCCAGAAATATAAATATTTTCCACAAACTATAAAATAAAACCTTACAACAAATTTATGTCTTCATATATTTCCTTCCTCACTATACAAATTTTAGATTCATTTCCCCAAGCTCACACATTCAATCTGCAGACACTGAGCATACAGAAAACTATTAAATAAAATATAAAAAAGGTAGAATACATCTGCAACTTGCAATCCGTGTTATGGAAGAAGCTGAAGAAGGAAAAAAATAAAAAGACAAACATTAACCAAAAATCCTAGCCTCAATCTCAGCCAATCAAAATATTTCAATCTATAATATATTTTACCAACCCCACCATAAAATATAATTTTACCTCCCTTTTAAAATTTAACCAATAAGAGAAGAGGGTAGGTAAGGTAAATATAAATCATGCTTTTTACAATTTGATGGGAATGTTTTATCATTTTATTATTTATACAACCCACTTAATATAAAAGTCAAACTAATAAATAAAACATGAGCCACAATTAAATAAATCAAATGGGAAAATTAAATTAAATAAACCAAAGGCTCATAAATGAATTAATGAACCAAATAAACATTAAAAGCCAAATAAATATTAAACCATAGGTGAATAAATAAATACCAATAAAGGTCAAACTACAAATAAATATAAAACACATCATAAGCTACACAATAAAAATTAAATAAATATTAAATCATCGTTAAAATAAATAAACATTTAATATCAAATAATCAAATAACAAAAAAGGCAAGAATCTAATAAATTAAAATAAACATTAGATAACCAAATAATCAAATCACTATTATTCAAAATAATTAAAATAAACATCATTAATTATTTAATCTCACATCAATAATCAAATAGTCAATCTCAACATAAAAGGAATAATCAACCAATACTAACATACTCACAACACAGAAGAAACCCAGCTTACTAACTATCATGACGACTTGTGCCAAGACACTGACGACTCACAGTGAACAACTTAGATCTAGAGTATGTGAGGAGAAATTGTGCCAACTCCGAACCACATACCATTGAGATTTAAAGACACACTCAAACCTATGGAGCCAGGTGGAGTCGATGTCTAGTACCTGCAAATCCTGCATCCACAAAGAATGATACAACATATGCATATATATATTATAACAGAAAAGGGTTAGAGAGTCGCAATGACACATCCCACTCACAATGAGTGATGTGGAATTGTCTCTATCCCGAAGACAGTCATACAACAATCAAACAGACCATAAGATCAACTCATCATAGATAATCATTAAATATGGTTAGTACATAAAAACATCATCAAGTGCATGATTAGTATAATTCACGATTATAGTAAGGCATGCAAAATCCATCAACAATTATGCTCATCAAATCACATGATCAATATAATCTTTCGATAGTCAATCACATAATAAGTATATATATTGTCTAATAAATCACATGATCAATAATGATAGTATCAACATCATATAAATCATCTGAAATAGCCTATGCCCAATAATGCCTATCATGCATGAATTAAAAGTAAACTCTAGTCAAAACAAGTCAAGTTGAGGGTGGACACTACATAGAGAACCATGGAACCAACCTTGGGAAGTTGAGTCATTCTTCATGACTCCATAACTTGCACCAAGAAGTCTTGTGGTTGTGTGAACAAGCCTCTTTGGGACCCCGTTTTCGCATTTTGATTTTCATCGCTCCACTTTTCCCGCACAGAGGTGGTATCACTGATGAGGAATCAGATGGTGATGCTAATGAAGATATTGTGTTTGTAGCAATTAAAAAAGAGATGTCAGACCAAAAGGTGTTAGTATCTATGGTGGATAACTCTGATGATTGGATAATTGATAGTGGTTCTTCACATCACATGATCGGTGATCGAAGCAAATTTATTTCTCTAGATGAATTTGATGGTGGATTTGTAAGATTTGGTAATGATTCGCCCTGTGTGGTTAAAGGTAAGGGAACTATTTTTCTTAATGGAAAGAGTAGTACAAATGATGTCTACTAGGTTGAAGGGCTAAAGCACAATCTTTTGAGTGTGGCACAACTCAATAACAGATAATACCCATTGGAATTTAAAAATGGTATGTTCAAGATCTATGACAATAAAGGTGAACTGATTACAACCAGGAAGCAAACTAAAGGTAACTTGTTTCATCATAATCCTAAAGTCAGCAAATGTTTAATTGCAAAGATAGATGATAGTTGGCTTTGGCATAGGATATTTTGTCATATAAACTTTGATAACATTGTTAAAGTGAGTAAGTCCAAGATGGTGAGAGGTTTGCCTCAATTAGAAAAACCGGTTAATTCTCTATGCAAAGAATGTTAGTTGGGAAATATGACATCCTCAACTTTCAAGAGCAAATCTTTTTCGGTGGAACATTTGTTAGATTTGGTTCATACAGATCTTTGTGGACCAATAAGAAAAAAAATTATTAAATGTGACAGATATTTGATGATCTTCACTAATGATTTCTCAAGCACGATGTGGGTCACATTCTTGAAGGATAAGGTTGAAGCTTTTGGTAAGTTCAAGGCATTCAGGGCCTTAGTTGAGAAAGAGAGTGATAAGAAGATAAAGTGTCTGAGGACATATCAGGGAAGTGAATTTACTTCTGATGAACTCACTAGGTACTATAAAGGAAATGGTATCAAGTGACAAATTTTTTCACCAAGGACATCACAACAGAATGGTATCACAGAGAGAAAGAATCGATCAGTTGTTAAAGTTTCTAGGATGATGTTGATACAAGGAGGTGTAGCGAAAACTTTCTGGAGAGAAGTTGCCAGCACAGTTGGCTACACTATGAACCTAATTCTGGTAAAGAGAGGTAAGGACAAGACTCCTTATGAATATTGGTATGGTAGATCACCTGATCTTAGTTATTTCATAATATTTGGAAGCAAATGTTTTATTAAGAGAGGTGATTATATTAGCAAATTTGAAGCTAAAAGTGATGAAGGTATATTTCTTGGCTATTCCACCAAGAGTAAGGCCTACAAGTGTTTTAACAACCGGACACAGAGAATTGTTGACAGTGTTGATGTTCGAGTGGATGAATTTCTTGGTATCAGAGGAAACCAGTTCAAAGAAAAAGGATGAAGATCTTTCCATTTTGATTTTGGAACTAGGAACTGTTAAATCTGAAACCGACAAAGAAAATATTGATGTACCAGTCCAACCAGAATAGATAAATTCAGAAGAAGATGATGATAATGAAGAAGTTGAACCTGAAGATAATGATCATGTTATTCCAAGATATGTGAGACTGAATCACAATCCTGAATAAATTATTGGGGATAAGGATGCTAGAGTACTAACCAGAAGAAGAATCAGAGAAAATTCTTGCATGATCTCCCCTATTGAACCAAGAAATGCTAAGGAAGAATTTGGTGATGATCATTGGGTTAAAGCTATGAAGGAGGAATTAAATCAAATTGAGAAGAACAACACATGGACCCTGGTACCCCGACCGGTAAATAAAAATGTGATAGGAACTAAGTGGGTTTTCAGGAAAAAGTTGAATAAAGATGGTTTTGTGGTTTGCAATAAAGCTAGGTTGGTTTGCAAAGGTTATGCACAAGAAGAAGGAGAAGACTATGGTGAGACTTTTGCACTGGTAGCAAGACTAGAAGGTGTCAAAACTTTACTTGCATTCGCTGCACACAATAAATTCAAGGTATGTTGGCATTTTGATAATGTTGTGATTGTCATTGATGGACACACACTTTCTTTGTGTACACTTTCTTGATGTATCAGTTATGCTCAACTAGTATTTTTTCCAACTCATATTATGTATTATAGTCTTTAGACTATCAGTGTTTTGTAGAAGATGTTTACCAGTCACAAATTGACTAAAGACCTCAAGTGGTATGAAGACCTCAAGCAGTTCGAGGATCTCAAGCGATATGAAGGAACAAAGCGGTAGTTAACATTTTTCTAGTCTTCATTTTTGACAACCTGTAATCGGTAAATTGTATGAACTGGTATTACTCTATGATGAGTTACCAACCAGTATTTCTATGATGAGTTATCATCCACCGACACTTTGGCAGTGATTTTGTGTCGTGTTACCAAATGTGTCTAGATGCACTGAACCTAGGAACTTTTAATTTAATCCTATTGGACTGACATGAAATAAAATTCCTTTATAAGGACATCATGTCTAGGGTTTTATATGATGATGAGGATTTGTATGTGCGATCATAGAAGATAATATTAGGTCTATGTGAAGAGTAAGAGTGTGGAGATATTGAAGACTGAAGTAATGCTGAAATGCATTAACAATGAGCTATCAAGGATCTAACCAAGCATACTGTGCTAGTATCTAGATCACTCACTTGTTGATTACTCACATCTTCGACAAGTCTCAAACCCTTAATAGGGTAAGCCCAGATAGCCTTTGTAAATCCTCTAACAAGGTGTTCACAACTATGAATCTGAAATCCTCTCACAAGGTAGTCTTTAATAGGTATTATCTCCTAATAGAGATCTAGATTCCTAACAGGATTTGTTCTGGGAAGAACATTGTATGACCTTAACCGATCTGGTTTCTATTCTGCAGATAGTTACTTGTGAGTTTCTCCTCATCATGGTTTTTCCCATTTAGGTTTCCACATCAAAACATCTTGTGTTATGGTGATTATGCTCTTGTGGGTGAATGCTTTGTTTTCTATTTGGTTTACATTTATCTTAACTGGTTTATTAGTGAATATGTTGTATCAGTTATCTGCTAAACTATTTAAGAGTTTGAGTACAGTATTTTTTGGTATACTAATTCACCCCCCCTCTTAGTATTCATCAATTGGTATCAGAGCCAACCTTTCTATAAGTCTAACCACTTGGAAGGAGATATGGGGGAATACATGTTGGCATTATAACAGACAAGGAAGATTGTTGGCATTTCAATAAGGATATTGAGAAGGTTGTTGATGATTATGGATATAACTGATTAAGGATGTTTACTGTCTTAATACTATTATTTTGTCATTGATGTCAAGAAATTGATTTTCTAATTCAGTATGATGTTGCCATATCTTAAGAAGTATGATTTCATGAGTATAAAGATGTTGGTAAAAGACACAAAAAGAATGTGATGAATAAGGGGAGGAATAAGTTATTAAATGGGCAACTATTATCGAGTTAGACAATGATGAGATCATGTTGTTTAGATTGTTTTGATATCCTACATATGTTATTGATTGTAAGGTTAATACTATACTATGTTACCGAGCAAAGAAACCTAGTCGGTAAACCCTAAGGTTATCGCTATTGGTTAATGAAGGTAGAATGTCTACCGAGTGAAGTTTAGTATTTACCGAGTTGCAACTGAGTAAAACAGAATGCATTGAATGAATAAAAGCATTATTTAATGAAGGAAGTTGATGAGCTGGCTATGATTAAATGATTGGTATGTCGTGCATGAAGTTTGTTAAAGAATCTATGGTAAAAGGAAGATTGGCAGGAAGATCTACAGCTCAGATTGAACCACAATACCCTAGCACAAGTTCCAAGAAATGTATGCAAGTTCCAAGGCGGGGTAAAACATTTTCAGATCGAAGGATACATTGAACTTGGTCAAGTTTGAAGATCTGATGGCTATGATTGATCATGGGATATGTGATCAAGGAGATTAAGCAGTTGACAAGTTGTTTATAAATAAGGAACTGTTGATAAACAATGTATGTGAGCAAGTGTATGCACAGAGATGCTACATAGTGATTACCGAGCATAGAAGCTTGAAGACCTATTTGAATAGCAGAGTATAAAGCCTAGTAGATGGACAAGATAAGTCCTATTGTATTGAGCAAATAAGAATCTGCTTTAGCATTTTTAGATGTGAAGTTGCAGATAGACTTTTATTACTGTTATTTTGTAAAGTGACAAAAAATCTCTTAACCGAGTGAACTTAACAGTCTTATTTGTAAAACCCTCTAGCAAGGTGACATTTTGATTGAGTGTTTGAAATCCTTTAACAAGGTCACTTCTAACAAGGTGAAGATCCTAACAGATCTGAGGGAAATCCCTTAACCAAGTCACATCTAGCAATGTGTTTGTAATCTTTAACATGATTTGATTTTAACCGAGCATACCCTAGAAGAGTATATTTCTTAGTGGGTCTGAAATCCCACAGTGGTTTTTCCCTATTTGGGTTTCCACGTTAAACCTAGTGTTATGAGTGTTATGATGTTTATATGCTTATGAGTTTGCATATTTAGTAGTTTTGGTATATTACTGAAGTATATGTTACTGAGGTTGAATCTGTTGTTTTAATTGAAGGTTAAGTTTGTATGATTCACCCCCCCCTCTCATCTTATTAGCTTGGCATCTGTACTAAACATTTAGTATCAAAACTATCAATACACTGTGAGGGAACTTACTCATCATCTCACTCAGACTGAGAGAGCCTATGATGATCTCAAAGTCAAGTATAAAGCCTCTCTGGCCAAAAGAAGAGAGCATGCTGAGAAACTAATGGAGCTTACTGAAAATAGTTCTTCTGATGAAGCAAACATGGATGCCCTAGTTGAAGAAGTTGTTATTGAATGAATCTAATGCCAATCTGAGAAAGGAACTAGAAGGACTGACTATCAGAATGTGTCAAGAGCTTGAGAATTGAAGGAAAGCTGAAGATCTGGTAAAAGACAAAGATCATGAGATCTCAAAGCTCAAGCAAGAAATCAGTGCCCTTACCGCTCATCTCCAAGAGAGTATAGTGGAAAAAGAAAAAATGCAACGTGAACTAAACATGGCTATTTTTTAGAATGCAATCTTGAAGGAGTCCAATGCTACTATTTCCAGGGAACTTACTGAATCAAAGGAGATACTTGCCAAATTTAATAAGACTACTGTTAAGTTAGAACAAAAGCTTGAATCAGCAAAACCAGTAAAGAATACCACTAGACTTGGTTTCTCTGCATATGAGGAAGGTGAGACCTCTGGAACAAAAGATGTAGCATCATAGAAGAAATCAACATCTAAGGATAAAGGTAAGCAAAATTTTAAACCTGTTTGCTTCAATTGTCTCAAGGAAGGACATACTTGCTAATGTGTGTAGAAATAAGGCCTACAATAATTTTCCTTATTTTCTAAACAATAAGCCTAGATCCAATAGATTCAATGGAAACTCTTATGCATGCAACAAGTTTGGGCATAAATCATTTGAATGTAGGTATGTTTTGCACAACACTGGGAGATATCCTCCAAGAACTCAAGGAGTTCATCTGGAACCCTCTATGAACCAGAATCCCAACCGGTATAATGCCTATGACCATTGGTCAGGTGGCTATCAAGCGGCAACTAGTTGGAGAGCAACCTGTTTGATCTATCATGGTAGTGGTCACACTGCTGCAACATGTAGAAGGAAGAATGGTAGTATGAACAATGGACCATGGAGAATACTTGGAATGGTATGCTATCATTGCAACAAACTGGGACACACTGCCAGAACCTGCAGAATGAGAAAGAACCTATCAGATGATATACCAATCACTCCAAAAGGGAAGATTTATGTTGAAGCTGTTCAAACGAGAATGAATAAAACATGGAAAAAGAAATTTGAAAAAGTGTCACAAGATGAACCGGTTTCTGCACCTAGTGTGGAAGTCTCTAAACTAGCAAACTGAGCTTCAGAAAATCTTAGGGGGAGAATATCGGTGAAATATTTGAACCCCCGATTTATATCGGTAAAGACCTTAACTAGTATACATTACCTATCAATCGGCCGAATATTTTGAAGTGGTAAAAGGAAAAATTAGCGTTTGTACCCTAGTGGTGGACAATTTGTTATGGTAGGTGAAAGATCATTTAAAAGGGAATTTTGACACCATTTTCACTTATCTATTTTTGAGCAAAGAATTTTCAAGTGCAGAGCAACAAGAGAGATTCATCTAGCGATTCAAAGTGAATTCAAAATCTTGCAGAAGAATCTAGAGATCATTTTGAATCAATCAAGTGAAGAACACCAAGCGGTAATCCAGCAACCGAAGTGGTGTGTTGTGAGCGACATTGCAAAACCCTAAATTTTGAAGTGTGAAGGTATTTCTCAAAAAAAATTGTTTGTCATTTAATCATGGCTTCTGCATCGCACTCCAGTTCTAGTGCACCTATAGACTCAGTAGATTTTATTCAAAAGAAGATGAAATACAATGCTCTATCCCAGATACCCGCTGGAGTTATAGTTGAGGAAGATATTTAAGGATATATTGATTGCAAATTGGAAAACCTAGGATCCCTAGTGATCCATTCTTAGCTAGGTCTATTCTGTGGGGATGACAAGAAAATCAAACTAGAATATAGCATCCTAGAGAGGAAGAAACTACATAATGCAGTTTATTTTATGGAAGAGTTTACTGAAGATCACATCCGCATCATCCTGAGCAGAGTACACGGTGACAAAATGTATCTCGAGAGGTCGCATGATATTAATTCGGAAGTAATTCATGTCCTCACCGATTTCTGTAACATTAGAGAGGTGCCACCCCTAAGGAAGGTCATCAAGACTGAAATGACCAAGCTCACTGGTTCTTTGAGTGACCAATGGGGAATGACTATCAAGACCATCAAAGATGATTTGGCTAAGTATGCTTGCATGGTGATTGGCTACCGAGTGTTTTATGCCAGCAGAATAAACTCTATCCCTGCTACTACGGTGAATGCCGCCTATAGAATGATTTGGGAAGACACCTCATTTGATTTGTCTACTTGTTTGTAGAAGTAACTGCTATTGAACCTTAAATCCATCAAACAGGATAATGCTCTAAGGTTCAGGTTTGGACAACTTTTGATCGGCCTATTTTTCTACTTTCAAGGCTATTTTCCTAGAGTAGGTGATATTCAATGGTCTTCTGACCAACCGGTCACTAAGCAAATTAGGGAAAGTCTCCAAGTGGTGGGAATCGGATATCCTGAGGTTCTGAATAAATATTTTGATGAATTCAAGTGGAAAATGAGCTAGAGGATGAGGATTTCTGGAGATATTGTAAAGAAATATGAAGATGACATCTGCTTTATCATAAAGGTAGATGAATGCATAATGGAAGCAATAGAGCCAAGAAAGGAAGCAGTAGAACGTATGGGGTATGAAGTGATGTATGACATGTTGGATGGGTATGCCTTTACTCTAATTGCCTCACCTCTAGATGCTAAGAAAAAGAAAACTAACACCTACTTAGAGAGAGTAACACTGGTTGAAGATCCTACACTGAAAAAGGGCTAGGCAGTCCCATCGGTATCAGCACCGGTTACCTCAACAAGTCCAAAAGTGACCAAGTGGTCACCTTCCAAGAAGAAACCAGAAGTTACTCCCGCTAAAGTATTTGAGAGGAAGCAGAAGACCAAAAACAACTCACCAAAGTCATAGGATACTAAACTGGAAGTACAGCCTAAGAAAACCAGGCAATCAAGCAAGAAGGAAAAATCTACCGATAGTGCACCTGCATCGTTAGCACCAGTAAATATAGACATCTCTTCTTATAAGCCAATGAAACATTGTCAAAAGACTTTAAATAATATTAAGAGAAAGGTGTTTGATGACAAAAGAATATTTTGATGATTTTTCTAATAGTGAGAAAGAAGAAGTAGAGCAAGAAATTATTAAATATTTTTGTGTCAATGACCTATCACCATCTAAAATCAGATCAGTCACACCAGATTCTTTATACAATTCTTTATATAACAAATGGTGCATTGCCATTGAGAAAGAATAGGAAATAAAGGAAAAATTATTTGCTCAATACTTTCCCGATGCCTCTAATTCTGAATTGTTTGAGCTAATGGACAAGAATAAAGGTCTCTTCTTCACGAGAATAAGAAGACTCGGGCTGCTAGAAGGCATAACTTCTAAAGTGGAGAAGGACACCCATCTACATGCAAAAGTTGTTGTTCGGTTACATCAAGTGTCTGAGGCTAACAAGAAGGCCCAAAAAGAACCTGACCTATCCTCAGCCAAACCAGATGAGGTATTTAATAGTGAAGGAGAAAGAGTTACAAAATAGGTTGACACTATTGATGTGGATGCATTAGATGTTGAAGATGTCACTTTGGACATAGAGAAATAGAAACATGATAAGGAAAAAGCAGAGAAGGAGAAACACAACAAGGAAAAGGTTGATAAAGAGAAGAGAAAAGAGGAAGAGAAAAGGAAACAAGAGGAGAAGAGGAAACAAGAGGAGAAAAGGAAACAAGAGGGGAAGAGGAAACAAGAGGAGAAGAGAAAAGAGGAGGAGAAAAGGAAAGAAGAGGAGAAGAGGAAACAAGAGGAGAAGAGAAAAGAGGAAGAGAAAAGGAAAGAAGAGGAGAAGAAGAAAAAAGAGGACAAAAGGAAGGAAGAATAAAGAAAGAAGGAGGAAGAAAAGAAAAAGCAAGAAGAAGATAAGAAGAAGTAAGAACTGAAGAAGAAACAAGAAGAGGAAGAAAAGAAGAAAGAGGAGAGAAAGAAAAAAGAAACAGAGGAGAAGGAAGTAGAGAAAGATAAACAAGTGGAGATTCCCAAGGCAACCGATGGACATCGCTAGTCTTATTGATCTCCAATCTGCAGATGAATCGGAGCTTCTTCAAAGAATAAAGCTTGCACAAGAAAGATCAGAAGCATTAAGGAGGAAAAAGGAACAAGATGTCATTCAAACTGCGGTTGACACCCTTACCAGTTTGATTCCTGGTACTAACCTCCCCAGTACCGATTCCTCTCTGTCTAAACTTAAACTTTTGTGTACCATTGTAGAAGACTAGGTACAATGCCCGGAAGAAGTTGCTGAAGCAAATGCAAAGAAGAAGCATGAAAAGGTACTCAACGCTGCCTTAGTTAAGAAATTGAATGAGCTTTGGTCTCAACTTCTAAAACAATAGAAGGAAATAAGTGTTGCTATGGATGAAGGAAAACTACTGTTGAGCAAAATCAGCCAACCCCATCTATTTTACGATGATGTGCTCACACAAAAAGATAAACTCCAATCCAATTTATAGGCATACATAAGAAACTTCAAGATGCCATATGATTCCTTCACAACATATGTGCAAATAGTTCATCGTTATCAGCTTTAGACTGCTAGGATTGAATTGGAGATCAACAACCAGCCAAGAGATTTGCAGGAGCTTCAACTGGTCTTATTACCCAAACTGCAAATTCTTTAGAATTGCTTTCTCAATCTGGAAGCCTTAACGGTAACTCAAGAGATGAGTACCATTGATGCCATGGAAGAACAGATATCTCACATGCAAACTGAAAGTGAGGTTGCTAACTCATTACTTGAGTCATGGTCATTAGCCATGAAGACTTTTATGCAAGATTTTAAATCTATTTTTGATAAGTTTCATTCCTTATTTTCATAAACATTTACTCAATTTTAATGATAATGAGAAACAGTGGTTATTTTGCAGTACTTTGTCATTGTTGGAAAAAGGGGAGTAGTATTTAAAATTTTGGTGAATGTTACCATTTCATGTATACTTTCATGTTACCTCTTTAAGGGAGTAGTATACATTGTAATTTCTGCAAAAGGGATAGTGTATATGCTTAGGGGGAGTAATTTTGTTTTTGGCATATTTTTGTTGCAAAAACACTTAAATGTCAAAATTTTCCTAAGTGTTGCTATCAATGCCAAAGGGGGAGATTGTTGGCATTTTTATGATGTTGTGATTGTCATTGATGGACACACACTTGCTTTGTGTACACTTTCTTGATGTATGAGTTATGTTCAACTGGTATTTGTTCCAACTGGTATTATGTATTATAGTCTTTAGACTATTGGTGTTTTGTAGAAGATGTTTACCAGTCACAAATTGACTAAAGACCTCAAGCGGTATGAAGACCTCAAGCGGTTCAAGGATCTCAAGCCATATGAAGGAACAAAGTGGTAGTTAACATTTTTTCAGTCTTCATTTTTGACAACCAGTAATCGGTAAATTATATGAACCGGTATTACTCTATGATGAGTTACCAACTGGTATTTCTATGATGAGTTATCACCCATTGACACTTTGGTAGTGATTTTGTGTCATGTTATCAAATGTGTCTAGATGAACTGAACCTAGGAACTTGTAATTTAATCCTATTGGACCGACATGAAATTAGATTCCTTTATAAGGACATCATGTCTAGGGTTTTATATGATGATGGGGTTTTGTATGTGCGATCATAGAAGAGAATATTAGGTCTATGTGAAGAGTAAGAGTGTGGATATATTGAAGACTAAAGTAATTCTGAAATGCATTAACAATGAGCTATCAAGGATCTAACCAAGCATACTATGCTAGTATCTAGATCACTCACTTGTTGATTACTCACATCTTTGACAAGTCTGAAACCCTTAACCGGGTAGGCCTAGAAAAGCCTTTGTAAATCCTCTAACAAGGTGGTGCACAACTGTGAATTTGAAATCCTCTCACAAGGTAGTCTTTAATAGGACTTATCTCCTAACAAAGATCTAGATTCCTAATAGGATTTGTTCTGGTGAAGAACATTGTATGACCTTAACCGGTCTAGTTTCTATTCTACAGATAGTTACTTGTGAGTTTCTGCTCACTGTGGTTTTTCCCATTTGGGTTTCCATGTCAAAACATCCCGTGTTATGGTGATTGTTCTCTTGTGGGTGAATTCTTTGTTTTCTATTTGGTTTGCATTTATCTTAGCCAGTTTATTAGTGAATTTGTTGTATCGGTTATCTGCTAAATTGTTTAAGAGTTTGAGTACAGTATTTTTTGTATACTAATTCACCCCCCCTCTTAGTATTCATCAAGGTATACCATATGAATGTTAATTCAGCATTTTTGAATGGGATACTTGAAGAATAAGTATACATTGAGCAGCCAGATGGTTATGCTTTGACTGATAAGAAAGATATGGTATGCAGATTGCATAAAGCTTTATATGGATTAAAGCAGGCACCTAGAGCATGGTATGAAAGTCTTCATACACATCTGATGAAGATAGGCTTTCTAAGAGCCAATGATGATAGTAACATATATCTCAAATATGAAGGAGATCAAATACTAGTCAGTGAAGTATTTGTTGATGATATCATATTTGGAGGTGATGATGACATGACCAACAATTTTGTAGATAAAATTAAAAATGAGTTTGAAATGTCTTTAGTGGGGGAAATAAAAAAATTTATAGGCTTGCAAATATAGCAAATGAAGAATGGTATTTTCATCACACAGTTATGTGAAAGAGGTCTTGAAGACATTTGGCATGAGTGACTATAAACCAGTTGGGACACCTATGGTTACAGGTTGTAAGTTGTCTAAGGAAGATGAGTCCAAATTTGTTGATGAGAAGGAATACAGGTCAATGATTGGAAAATTGCACTATCTTATTCATAGTAGACCGGACATAGCTCATGCAGTTGGCATAGTTGCTAGATTTCAGAAGATCTTAAGGAAACACATCTAATAGAAACCAAAAGAATTTTTAGATACTTAATTAGTACTGTCGATTATGGGTTATGGTATCCATATGGTAAAAATTTTGACTTGAAGGTGTACACAGATGCAGATTGGGTAGGAAATGTTGATGAACGGAAAAGCACAACCAATGGAGCATTTTTTCTTGGAGGAAGGCTTGTTTCATGGAGTAGTAAGAAGCAGAGTTTTACTTCACAATCTACTGCTAAAGATGAGTATGTTGCAACTTACATGAATAGCACATAGACTATATGGATGAGGCACATTTTGGAAGGTTTTAACATGAATATTTCAGAGCCTATACAGATTTTATATGATAATACAAGTGCCATAAATATTTCCAACAACCTTGTTGTGCACGCATGAACCAAGCACATTGAATTGAAGGATCATTTCTTGAGGGGAAAAGTTCAATGTAAAGATGTTATCTTGGAGCATGTTTCTACCAAGGAGCAACTTCCAAATATTTTTACTAAACCTCTGCCTAAGACTACTTTTGATTATCTTAGAAGTCAGTCAGGGGTTGTCCCTCTTCATGAAGTCAGTTAAGTATGATGTAGATTACATCAATCCTAGAACTACTTGCATAATTTTATAGGAGGATTTGTGTAGAAGTGTATGTATTCCACAGGGGGAGCATGAAGTTGCAGATTGTTGATAATGCACAGTGAAATTTAACATTACATGTTTTACTTTCAATTTGGCATTGTTGTCAAAGGGGGAGAAGAATTATGTGATTATGGGAAGGAGAACCAGCGATAAGCTGAAGACATATTGAGCATGGTAAATACTTGGTAATGTAAACCAGGATTCCTATTCACAATCATGCAGCAATTAATGGTGTTGATATTTGTATTGCCATCAATGCCAAAGGGGGAGATTGTTGGCATTTGCATGAAGATTGCATTAATGGTATGTTATGTTTTCATTGATCTCAACTAAACCAATAATGATATTGTTAGTATTGTTACTGTAACCGATAGGAAGAATTTGTGAGGAGAACTGGTAAATGGTGTAATGGTGTAAATCTTATCTCTTGTTGTAACCGGTAAACCCTACTTGTTGTTTTTGATAAACCCTAACCGATTAAGTTTGGTGAATTGGATATATTGGTTTATGATCCAATGATGAGTGGTAATGATGATGACATGTATGATTATCATATGAAGACAATTCCAAGAGATTTTGGCGAGTTGTTGTAATGGTTTTTGTCTAAGGAATGGGCAAATGTATTGCATCTAATGCAAAGCACGTGATGAGTTACTAACTTCAATGAAGCGGTGATCAAGGAGCGATCAAGGTTTTCTTGATTGATGTGCAAAGATTGCTATGTAATCCAAAGGTCATACTTGAACCAAATTTGTTTGTAATATTGATGAGAGTTAGGTTTTTGGTTGTGTTGTCAACTTGATTGATTTGTATTTAAGGTCAATGAAGTTGTTTAGTTTTAAGAGAGTTGGCAAAGAGATAGACACAGTTCAGTTGAGTGTGTGGTTGTCGAACTGGATGATGTATTTGCAGTTTGAGTAAAGGCAGATAGGAAAATGAAATGGATCTGATCAAGCAAGTGTAGTGCTATTCAGATAGATCAGAAAACTCCTATTGTTTTCTAACAATTACAACAAAATTGAAATCCCCTAACCGGGTAAGCTCTAACATGCTTGGTGCCATTCAAATCCTCTAACAAGGTAGTCCATTAGATTGGATTTTCAAATCCTCTACCGAAGTTACTCCTTACAAGGTATTGCTTCTAACAAGGCATTTGTAGTCAATCCCTTAACCAGGTGATTCCTAACAGGATCAGTTCTTAACAGGACTTTTTGTAAAGCTTTAACAGGCTAGGCTCCTAATAGGGCGAACTTCAGAAGAGTTCAGATATTATCTTGTGAGTGTCATCTCACCGTGGTTTTTACCTATTTGGGTTTCCACGTCAAAAATATTTGTTTCAAGTGGTGAATGTTTTTGTGGTGATGTTTTCATGGTTGATTTACTTAACTACTTAACTATTGTTGATAAGTCATGATAACTGGAAGTATTGAGATATGAAGAAGTTGTTTACTGTTAAATTGTTGTAACAGTCAACCAGTTTATCTTATGAGTTTTTGTCTTGACAGAGCTATTATTCTAAGTTTACTTTGAGATATTGATTGGTGAAGTTTATTATCATTTTTTCTATATACTAATTCACCCCCCCTCTTAGTAGTTGACTAGATACTTATTCTTTTATCATACCATCACAATGATACTCAGGAACTTACTATAAACAAAGCATATTGTCTCATGAAAAGACTCAATAGAAAGGGAGAATGCTCAAGGATGGAAAATCCTTCAGTGATCCTCAACCTTAAGTTGGAGTATGAGAAAGGGCGGGACAATTTTCATAAAATACATAAAACTTAACAAATGATATTCTAATATTCTGATATTTATTTTGATAAATCATAAAGAAGATAAACCAGAAACTGAAAATATAATGACCTCCACTTGCAAACACTAGTGCCTTATTCATTTGGGTTACAGAGTCTTTGAAAAGAATTACTGAGATCTGATAAAAATTTGTCTAACAACTAGTCTAGCCTAGAATAATATTGCCTTACAATATTGTTCCACTTATAATCCTTCACCTAAACTGCTTATCCAATCCTGTTACAAGCCTTATTTTTGTGTAATCACATTCAAGAATTTAATTAATCCCTTGGACTAAAGCATTGAATGTAAGAATACATACATCATAACAATGCAACAAACAAACAAAACCTTGATCCTATTTTCTTAAAAGAAGATAAAATCGCACACAGGAGAGTAAAGATTAGGAAAACTATTTGCATTAATATCATAAGCCATCTTTTATCAGATAATAGTCAACAAATTTGAGTACATAATAACCCACTTGAAAAAAGAAAACTCAGAACTGTTCTATTACTTTTATGCTCTGCAAAATAACATTAGAGTCCTTATTATTTCCTATGACTTTCTAGAACTACCTGGAACCTAACCTTGTAGAAAAAATATATTTTACAGAGATCCTTCTCAGAAAATTTGGAACCCTAACTAATGGCCTTGATTTCCCTTTTATAGAAAGCAAGGGAGCGACAAGATTTAGTCTAAAAGACACTTGTCATCAGAACCAAGCCTTAGAGCTATACACAATTTTGTTACAAAATATTCTTATCCACATGTTGATGTCGGTGATATGGTGGAACCAAAATCCTTAACCAATTTTATGTAGAAACAAAAACACTTGAGTCACATCGATATCACCCTGACACTTCTGGATGGACCATTAGATGCTCAATTTTTTCCATATCATTTCTCTTCTTGAAAAGGAAAACAAATCCTGACATTAAACAAAAAAATTTCACCGAAATGGAGGAAAATCTCCAGCCTTTATGCCCCGGATTAGAGAAAATGGAAAGAGGAACTTGGGGGTAAATAAGATTTGTTGAGAAGGCATTGTAGCTTCCATGTTGTTGTAGAGATGACTAACTGCCATTCCTTCATCAAACAAATCCTTCTTTCAGCCCCTCATGAGCCCCCTCTTGGAACACTCTGCCAATGAAATGTAGAGTAAGAGTGGGGAATATGCCCAAAGTGACTTTTCCTAATAAGAAAAGGCTTTCATGCCCCCTCTGGAAATCCCCTTATCTTTCACAACCCCTCTGGAAATGAGAAAGATTATACCAGAGAAAGATCATCCATCTAGTGTCAAAAAATTTGCAATGACTCCATTCATAATTCTGTTTGAACAACATCCTCTCCCTGATAAAAAAATGTTCTCAAAAAATGAAAAAGCTTCTGATTGTTTCTACCCATTTTATCATCTGCCTAGTGAATTTATAATCGGAAATCCTTTCAGTGTGGCAGTACTAATCCATGCAAAAATCATCATCATCCTGATATCTTCTGCTTATCTTGTCAGCTATGGATTTCAGCAATCATGCGTACAACTTAATACACCACCGTCCTCTAGGCCATCAGTCTATTGCCACCTGCATGTGTTCACCTTACGTGAATGATTTTATTCTAATCTTATTTCTTTCTCAGTGTATAGTCTCCTACTCCAAGATTCCTGTCAAGAGGTCAATCTCTGAGTTCATCAGAAAACTCATGATCCATCATACTTGAAACTTGAAGCCTTTCTTGATCCTTTCACATCTCTAAGCTATCATCTTTGGCTGTCTAATCAATTGTGCATCGACAATTCTAAATCCCATTCATTCTACCTTTCTCACGTAAGCTACGACCAATGCCTTCACAATCCTCCTAATTTCTCATTTGAAACTCAACAACAAATCTCATCCAGCTTGGCAAATCTAATTGTCATTATTTGTTGATGAGACATTTGGCCTTCCATCTGTATCGACAGACCCACCAAATCATGACTAAACAATGCCATATCACCCTTCGATCAAACTTCGTCAGCAGCCCCACCATAGGTCTTCCTAGTCAACCTGGGACACATGGCATCATCTCACAATGTCACGGTTCTTAACCTTCTTGCAACCTGGGAACCGCTTTGCACAATGCTCGTTAGTTCCTCCAAAATTAAAGATCGAACAACTTTAACCTCAAGATAAAACATCTCCATTTATTTTGAACACATGCAAAATTGATGGGACTGTTAGTAGACCAACCTTTACAGCCTGAGAACTGATAACATAATGCTTCGATTGGTTATACTACCAACATCACCGATTTCCATGGATAACACATGGCACAATCTCATAGTATCGTGGTCTTTAAAACCCTCGAATATTTGATCACAGGGAAGCGTGAACCGTTGGATTAAATCTATCTTTAACAACCCACAAAACTACTTAGGACTTTGGACTTAAGAAAATACAAGTGCAAGAACAAACATTTAAAAGGAGACCAGTAATAGGAATGTTATGCACATAACTTAGGGAAATCATATTTCACAAACCGGTTGATCATCACTTTATGTTTAGGGAAAAGGATGGCCCCGCTCATGGAAAGGGTACCCTCAGCCTTAATTGGGAAAAAGTAACAGCAGAATATATCATTGCTCAAGTTTTTTTCACAAAACATAAGAAACTTTGGTAAACCCTAAACTGTAGACCTTGGGTCGTTCACAGAGGATACAAATAAAACCTGAAAAATCATTATTTGAGCTCAAAAATTTAAAATTTCATGCAATCAATTTTCAAAGCTATTAATGGCTCTTGTTGGGGACACTCATTTCACAAGAATGAGGTGAGAGACAAGAATCTTTGAGTGAAGTAGACCAACTACATAGGAGACCAAAAGGAAATTACCTGGGCAAGGTAACATCAACAGAAAGGAAACTATACTATGAAAGAAAACCTAACTAATGCTCATGGATAACAGCTACTTTCAAGAAAATTAGAACCTCAAAAATTGTCCATGAACAGAAAATTTGAGAAGGAATTTATTTATAGATCTATTTGGCATAAAGTCAAAAAAACTTACTCTGCCCAAAATTATTTATGGCCTACAAGGTCAAACCATATATGATGGCCCAATGCCATCTGCCAATGTCAACCAATACTTTCCTCTGTAAAAAATATAGTTATGATCACATTGCATTTTGAACAATCTAAAGATACCATAACTATATAGTTTTTTCTTCCTCATCATATTATAAAAAACTTGTATTTAAGTGCAATGTCCATTCACCCGCACCTTGCCATATAGCTTTGCATGATATATACAGAACCCAAACTCACTATCCGAAATGGAGATGAGTTGATAACAACATTCAACGGGTCTCATGTCTGCCTCAATAGGATGAAAAGAGAAGTTAAAAACTTCATACTCTATTATGTTACTGCCATCATATAAATTTATTTCTTCATCTATTTGCACCCCTAGATCATGCTTATTATTAAAACATTTTTGCAAACATGGTACAAACTCATTACAAAGATCAAAGGGAAATCTCTCATATGCTAGCTCATCCAATATAGTAAAAAATTTACAAACATCCATACCAGAACAATCAATATCTGAAAACCATTCTAATTCACCTCCATTTTTTATTGTTGCGGCCAGTGTGTCTTGATCAACTTTGCATACATTTAGATCACTGCATGATGAAAAAAAGTCATCATTTACCCTTTCAACAATGGTATCTTCTTTTAACATAAAATATTCCAATTCTGACTTCAAAATGTCATGTGGAGCAACAAGACATCAATCTCCTTCAACTATTTCAGAACCTTGGTCAATATCAACGAACTCCACACTCTCATATTCAATATCAATATTTGTAACATCAAAGAGGAAACCATTCTCACATTTACTAGACATAAATGTTTCCAGATTGATCTTGTAGAAATCCACTGGAAGATCAAGACAATTGCTTTTAGCATAATCCTTTTTATCCTCTTCAAACTCCCACTCTTCAAATGAAACAAACTCCTTGCACAAAATTAGTCCATTATAAGGATGATCCCTAGACTGGTTTAATATGACTTCCTCATTATTTAAACATACCACACAATTGTCTATCTCACCGATCTCATCAACTAAAGCTGATGGTATCTCATTATCTAAGTTTTCATTATCATATTCAACTATTTTCTAAAAGATTGAATTCATATCATCAAATTCTTGTAGACTTACATCCATTTCAGACAGAAAACTTTCCAATTCCTCATACTCACTGTCCGATCTATCTGAAATACAAGACTCCAAACCAATTTCCTGCAAGGTTCTCTTCTTGGAGAAATTACTTTTGTTATCTTTCAATAAAGTGATTCACACCATATCCATTTCTATATCCAATATGTCAGATACTTTCTCATTAAGCCCTTCTTCATCAATAAGAGGAATAACCACTGTCTGGGATAAGTTCTCTTCACTCATATTTTTGTTCAAATCATAATAAGTATTAGGGCTAATGTGATCAGTAGGGAGGCCTTGACATGGTTCTTTATATTCAGATTCATGCTTTACTTCAACCTCAAATATCTTAGCATAACATACCCTTGTAGATAGATAACCCCTAGGGATTCCATATTTCAAGTTGTTCTCAATATCCATTGCTATCCTATAAATCTGACGCAAGGTTTTAGGATCCTTATCTCTTAGCAATTAACTCTCTTCCTCATCAAATACAACCAAATAAACAACTAAGCATACTGCATCATTTGGTTTATAGCTGCTAGGAATACCATCCAATGTCCTAGCAAACCTGAGATTAAAAGTAGGTACTAACTCATCTTCTTCCTTATGGATACCCAAGAATGTTTTCATAATTGAGCTTGGATTAATTCTTTCACCAAACTATTCCATGAATGCTACCTTCAACTCATCCCATAATGAGATAGAACATACTGGCATGTAAGAAAACCAATCTCTGGCATTTTCCTTCAAACACTGAACAAACAACTTCATGAAAACATCTTCCTGATTTATTTCAAAATCTTCCATTAACTCAGAAAACTCCTACAAATGTTGTCGTGTTGATTCTGACCTTTTCCCACTGAATCCTAGTAATTGTTCACTAACCCCTATAGGAACAGGATTTGGGAAACCCTGGATACCATCAAAATTTAATAGCTTATACATTTCCACAAAGAAATCTCTATGGTGATTCGGCAGAGATTGCACATTTGTATTTGACATTTCATAGGGAAGCACATGCATATGATACATATTTTCATGCATTTCCCTATTTCTTCTTCTTTTTCATAAATCTTGAACTATTACATTGTAAGGCTCAAAACATACTCCATCTAATCTCGTACAGAAAATCAAAACTAAATCACAGGAGTATGTAAAATAATCACTACTATTCCCTTCCTTAGTGCTTCTTTCACTCTTCAGGGAACATTTTTTTTACACAATTTTTATGAAAAACACACTTGGCTCATGAAAATGTAAATATGTAGAAATGTTGAAGCTCTTGCTGCCTTCTGTAAACTGGGACTTGCAAAATCACCTTCAATCCTTCAAATATTTAACACTAATCTTTTTACAAAGTTGCCACCTCCTTGCAGAGGACAAATACTCAAACAATTGGAATTCCTTCACAGGTCATATTTGTTACAACACAACACTACAACACTTCCTTATCATCAAATGGCATTACTGATTCTATCCTCAACTTGTCAGCGTACTTCATCATAAGAGCTCAAATCTGCTTCATGTTTTCTGCAAATTTATTGGTTTTTATTCAAGCAAACACACACTGTTGCATAGATCTCAGAGTCTTAAAGTTGCCTCTCACAACTTGTGAGGTATTACATATAATCTTGAAAAACGGACAGATCTGGACCAAACTCTTTATAGAAAAAGATCTACAGCAAATTTTTCAGTGACATTTATTAGAACTAACTCAAACTGACAAGGGACAGTTTAAAAATCTTTTTCACTTTGTGGGAAAAAATCTCCACTATATATTTGGTAAATCTTTCCTAACCAAAGATTCTCAACAGTTCATCTAGTTCCCCAGCAGAGTTGCCATTTTTGTTGGTTCCCAAAAATGGACGAGTTTACACTGCCACTAGGCAGACCCCATGTTGATTCCTCCAAATATATATGGAGAGAAACCTCCAACTATCAATATCCATCGGGCTTGGACCAACATTAACAAGGACACAAAGTCCTTCTGCACTTTAGGCTCTATAGAACCAGGGAGGGTAATCCCTTCGGTAAGATCTCCTGCTCTCTGCAACGATACTCAGGAACTTACTGAAAACAAAGTGTGTCATGAAAAGATTCAACAGAAAGGGAGAATTCTTAAGTATAGAAAATCCTTCAATGATCCTCAACCTTAAGCTGGAGTATGAGAAAGGGCAGGACAATTTTAAGAAAGTACATAAAACTTAACAAATGATATTCTGATATTTTAATATTTGTTCTGAGAAATAATAAAGAAGATAAACCAGAAACTGAAAATATAATGACCTTCGCTTGCAAACACCAGTGCCTTATTCATTTGGGTTACAGAGTCTCTTACAAGTGTTATTGAGATATGCTAAAAATTTGTCTAACAGCTGGTCTAGCCTAGAACAATACTACCTTACAATATTGTTTTGCTCACAATCCTTCACCTAAACTGCTTATCCAATCCTGTTATAATCCTTATTTCTATGTAATCTCATTCAAGCATTTAATTAACCCCTTGGACTAGAGAATTGAATGGAAGAATGCATACATCATAACAATGCAACAAACAAATGAAACCCTTGATCCCATTTTCTTCAAAGAAGATAAAATCGCACATAGGAGAGTAAAGATTAGGAAAAGTATTTGCATTAATATCATAAGCCATCTTTTATCAGATAATAGTCAACAGATTTGAGTACAGAATAACCCACTTGGAAAAAGAAAACTCACAATTGTTCTATAACTTTTATGCTCTACAAAATAACATTACAGTCCTTATTATTTCCTCTGACTTTCTAGAACTACCTAGAACCTAACCCTGTAGAAAAGATCTATTTTACAGAGATCCTTCTTAGAAAATTTAGAACCCTAACTAATGTCTTTGATTTCCCTTTTATAGAAAGAAAGGAAGTGATAAGGTTCAGGCCAAAAGACACTTCTCATCAGAACCAAGCCTTAGAGGCTGTACACAATTCTGTTACAAAATATTTTTATCCACATGTTGATGCCTGTGATCAGGTGGAACCAAAATCCTCAACCAAGTTTTGGTAGAAACAAAAACACAAGCTGCGTCGATATCACCCTAACACTTTTGGATGGACCCTTAGATGCTCAGTGTGTTCCATAGAATTTTTCTTCCTAAAAAGGAAACTAGATCTCAGCATGAAACAAAATTTTCCCACCGAAATGGAGGAAAATCTCCAGCCTTTATGCCCCAGATCAGAGAAAATGGAAAGAGAAACTCGAGGGTAAACATGATTTGTTGAGAAGGCATTGCATCTTCCATGTTACTGCAGAGATGACTCATTGCCATTCCTCGCACAAACAAATCCTTCTTTCAGCCCCTCATGAGCTCCCTCTTGGAACACTCTGCCAACAAAATGTAGAGTAAGAGTGGGGAATATGCCCAGAGTGACTTTTCTTGATAAGGAAAGGCTTTCATGCCCCCTCTGGAAATCCCCTGATCTTTCACAACCCCCTCTGGAAATGAGAAACATTATACCAGAGAAAGATAATCCATCTAGTATCACAAAATATGCAACAACTTCATTCATAACTCTATTCGAACAACATCCTCTTCCTGATAAAAAATTACTCTCAGAAAAATGAAAAAGTTTTTATTTGTTTCTACCCATTTTATCATCTACCTAGTGAATTTATAATCAGAAATCCTTTCGATGTGGTGGTACTAATCCATGGAAAAATCATCATCATCCTGATATCTTCTGCTTATCTTGTTAGCTATGGATTTCAACAATCATGCATACAACTCAATACAATGTCATCCTCTAGGCCATCACTCCATTGCCACTTGCATGTGTTCACCTTATGTGAATGATTTTATTTTGATCTTATTTCTTTCTAAGTGTACAGTCTCCTGCTCTAGGATTCCTATCAACAAGAGAATCTTTGAGTTTATCAGAGAACTCGTGATCCATCATACTTGAAACCTAAAGTCTTTCTTGATCCTTTCACATCTCTGGGCTATCATCTTTGAATGTCTAATCAATCCTGAGTCAACAAGTTTGAATCCCATTCATTCTACCTTTCCCGCACAAGCTATGACTAATGCCTTTAGAATCCCTCCTAATTTCCCATTTTAAACTCAACCATAAATCTCATCCAGCTTGGCAAATCTAATGGTCATTATTTGTCGATGAGGAATTTGTCCTTCCATCTGTATCGACAAACGCACCAAATCTCGACTAAAAAATGCCATATCATCCTTTGATCAAACTCCATCATCAGCCTCACCATAGGTATTTCTAGTCAACCTGGGACATGTGGCATCATCTCACGATTCCACGGTCAGGAAACCTCCTTGCAACTTCCATCGTGGGAACACAAGGGTTGTCTGATTTGTTCATACTTTACTGCTTTGCACAATGTTCGTTAATTCCTCCAGAATTAAAGATCAAGCAACTTTTACCTCAAGACAAAACATCTCCATTCATTGAAAACATGCAAAATTGATGGGACTGTTAGTAGACCGACCTTTACCACCCGAGAACCGATAACATAATGCTTCGACCAGTTATACAACCAACATCACCGGTTTCCATTGATAACACATGGCACAATCTCTTAGTGTCGTGGTCTTTAAAACCCTCACATTTTGATCACAGGAAAACACAAACCGTTGGATTAAATTTGTCTTTAATAGCCTGCCAAAATTTAAAAGGAAACCGGTAATAGGAATGTTATGTGCATGACTTAGGGAAATCATATTTCACAAACTAATTGATCATCACTTTATGTTTAGGGAAAAGGATGGCCCCGCTCATGGAAAGGGTACCCTCGGTCTTAAGTGGGAAAAATTTATAGTAGAATATATCATTGCTAGGGTTTTATTCACAAAACATAAGAAACTTTGATAAACCCTAAACCCTAGACCTTGGGTCATTCACAAAGGATACAAATAAAACCTGAAAATTAATATTTAAGCTCAAAAATTGAAAATTTCATGCGATCAATTTTTAGAGCTATTAGGATCAAAATATGTAGCTGCCTTCTTCAAAACTCATGATGAAAGTCACCCTCATTTTGTTATACAGGTTCAAAAATATCCACCACTAAAGACAAAAACAATTATACAAGTTGCTTATAACTTTTATTCATCATTCAGATACATGCTACTCCACGCACTATAGTCTTCATCAGATGGCCAATTGATATTCATGAATTCCTCAGCTTTTGTCTTGTATGGAATATAATTAACGGCTACTTGGTTTGCCTCTCTTTCAAAAGTTTCAAAAAATAATCCTATAGAAATTATTTTATCCATGCTATCCTCTAGCATATCCATATTCAGCCCTTCACAAATTATTTCTACTTGGGTATTGATGACTCTTTCTGCCTCCTCCTTCCAAAATTGTAAAGGCTTGACTACCCCTTCTTTATCTTCAATTTCTAGCAAAAGAGTTTGTTCTAATTCACTAAAACTCTTCATCAATTCCCATACCTTTCTTTCTATATTTTCTAGCAAAATTTGGGCTTCCTACATTGCTTTTACCAACAAATATGTTGGTTGGACCACATGTGGTCTCTCGGCATGAAATTTAGAAGCCATTGACATCATTCTGAGCTCATTTCCTCTTTGTAACCATTTTCTAAACAAGGGAATTGCCACTTCTTTATCATCATTAAACTTTTGAATAGCATCAAAAAGTAAAGAATATAAGGCATTGATATTGTTTAACCTTCTTTCAACTTTCTCATTCAAATGAGTTAGCACTGAGCTAACTATATCCTTTTGTTGCTCGGCTGATTAATTTTTTGATTCTTTCAGTTTACTTTCTAATTCAACAATCTTCTCTAAAATCTGAAACTTATTTGGTTCAACTGATCTTGTAGTATCAGGCTCATCATCATCATCATCATATGGGACTAATACCATACCAGGGACAATAGTATTTGTATTTAGTCAAGCCGTCTCTCCTCCCTGGACCATAGGTGGTGACCTGGATGTTGATGGCTCAGACAACCCTGTAAGTGAAGGATAGGTAACCTTTATTTGTCCTTGCTCAAGGATTTGCACTCTCATTTGCAACTCCATACACATTTTCTCAGATACATTATAATAATTAAAAAGCTTGTCAAACTTCTTTATTAGCTTAGCCTTCTCTAAAGCTTCCTTTTTTGCACTCTCATGTGGCAGCTTAGCAACATCAACATTTAACTTTGTAGCCTCTACACTTGATATATCGGTTGCTCTTTTTATAATTAAGCTTCCCCTTAAGCTAGGATTTAAATCACTAATGTTAGGCTTCCTAGGTCCTTCCTCTAATGCCCATATTGCCAAGGTTATATAATCATCTGCAAAATTTGATCCTCTTAATGCTAACCTTGCTTCTTCTTCCTTTGATTTCCTAATTGCATCAAATGTCACTGCATCTGCTATGTCCCATTCTGGAAATATCAAGACTCTAGCCTGACTTACAATTTTCTTGCCCTCATCAATAGTGATTTCCTTAAACTCTTCCTTCATTTTACTCTTTACTTCCTCTTGGATTTCTTGATCTGATCTGTCTATCCTTTGGGCCTTCCTCTTAGTAATTTTTCCTTTGTATTTCTCAACCTTTGTCTTCCATACTAACTGCAAAAAGTCTGGGCTCCTTAAAAATGCATCATCCTCAAGGAATTTATCAGATGCCTCCTTTCTTACATCTTTGAAGGCTTTACCTTGGATATCCAAGGGAGTAAGATCCAACTCCAAATTAGGAGGTAGTGCAGGAATACCAATTTGCATTTCTGTAGTTGTTGCAACAAACCTATATTCCTCCATTTGTTCCTCACCTTCCCTTACTGGTGAAAAAGATACAGCTGACGGTGAAGGACTTATGTCAGAATCTTCAAGATCAATGATCCTAACTCGTTTAAAAGGCATAGTTTGTATCTTGAGGAAATTCTCTAAACTCGTCATATTCTTACCCTTTCTCCTTAACAATCTCCCACTGTCATTGCTACTACCCTCTTCCTCACTTGTTTCTTCTCTTGTTCTTTTGTGAGAAGATTCCTGAATAGGCCTCCCTGCTACCGCACCACTTGCTCTCTAGGATACAGGAGGTTGTCAGATTAATTATTGTTAGCCATGAACTTCTTCAAGTTTGGCTAGCTTCTCCTTTAAAACCTTCATCAATTCATCAAGAAATTTCATAACAAATTCAATCTTGGCATAGAATGGGGAAAATTCCCTTAATGGATAATATTTTGGATCCATCTTTTGGATAGTAGCCCATAATTTTCTAAAGATTATCCACTTCTCTTTTCTCCATTCCTGAGTCATGGAATCAAATTCATTCCTGATTAAGTAAGTCCTTAGGAAAATTATAAACATGGGGCAACTGAGTTCCTTTTATTCTTGTTTTAAAATCTTTCTAAAAACCCTCAGGATCACTGTTTCTAGCTATACTTACCCCCAAATGATATGGAGCAAAAAATTTGTCACAGTGCACATACCCTCCCTTTAGAATTCTTACTGAGTTTGGTATTCCAGTCAGAAAGCCTACCATCATCTTTTGTGATAATCAGAGTGCTATACAGATCTCAAGAAATCCAGTTCATCATCAGAGGACGAAACACATTGAGATACATATGCACTATATTCAGGAGCTCATTTAGGAAGGCATCATTGATCTTAAGTATTGTTCTACATCAGAGCAAACTGCGGACATCTTCACCAAACCTTTCACCGAAAGCAAGTTCCTTCATTTGCGATCTTTGCTTGGGATGCAAAAGGTGTCTACTTCAGGAGGGGCTTCTTAGTCCTTCATTCTTTCTCTCTCTATTTAGGGGGGGTCTATTCCTCTTATGGGGGGCTTCTTCTTTTGGGGGGGATATTTATGTACATGGGTACCTAAAATGGCCTCATTTGCTGGGACCCATCTTTTCACCCACCTAAGCTACACTTAAGGGGGGGTGTTAGTGTAGGTTTTTTTATTTTCCTTATGTTAGGGGGTATTTATTTTTCCTACACATATATTATTAAGCTTGCTTAGGTTATTAGGTGTGGTTAATATGAGGACACGTGGCGGAATACATTAGCTACATGTGTAACTCTCCACCTCACATGGGTAGTTGAGTTACACACCCTCTTTTGGCTTGTTGTGCCACCTCTCATAACCACTATTTTGTCATTTCCTAAGTGGGTTATGGGGTAGTTGGGTTTCTCACCCTCTTTTGGCCTTATGTGCCACCTCTTATAACTCCTTTTTTGTTTTCATGTAAGGAGGTTATGCCACATGTTTTGGCATTTACCAAGTAGGTAAAAACCTCCCACCTTTTATGGGGTAGTAGGTAAAACCTCCCACTTTTTATGGAGGTGGGAGTTAATGCACCTCTTGGTTGTATATGCTATTATTTTTCTATATAATAAGCAATATACTCTCACCTTCACTAGTGAAGTGATAGCTCGGTGAGAGTCTTCTCTAAATTCTCTTCTTTATCTCTATTTTTCTCTCATATCAGATTTATCTCCATTCAGCTATTTTGATCTTCGATCATCCGTTGCTTGGAGTTGCATGTGATCTATGACCGACATCAGATCCTGGCTCAATTCTTGCTTCTCACATAATTTAACATGGTATCAGAGCCGTGTTGTCTGGTATAGCTCATTGCTTTTCTGATTTATTTGAGAGATTTGAGATTGTTAGATAGCTAATATTTTTCTTAAAAACCAAGTATGCTCTTCTCCTGCATTTTCGTGTGATCTGGAGAATCAGAACAGTTTAAAGGAAAATAAGCTTCTAGTTAAATCTGGTTTTATATATGTGTTCTTTGAGATCTAGGTGATTGCAGCATTTTTGGTAATATTGGAGGCTTCTTTAGCATTTCCAGAGTGTCCAGAAGGCTTGTGAAAATCATAAGTGACTTTTATTTCACCAAATTCAGAGTTTGGAGAACACAGTAAAAAAAAATCAGAGTACTTGACGGAAAGCTGGAAATGAGCACTCTTCATAATTGCAGGTCTTATTGAAATATTCTACCCTTCTTTTTTAGATATTGCAGGTTGAATCAGCTGCATGTTTTTTTCCCTTCTAGAGATCATATCTTTCTTCTCACAACTCTATTTTACAAAAACGAATAGTTGTTGGAAAGGTATTAAGATACATTGAGCAGCAATAAGGCTAATTTTTTCAGATTTTGTGTTAAATTTATATGTATTTAAACTTTCTATTTTGGCCATTAAAGCCTTAGAAAGCATTGTAATCTGATAAAAGCCTTGTAAATGCACTAATTATAAAGTGCCAACCTTGTAATATTTGGGGGGGGTGATTTCAAAGACTAGTGAAAAGGGGGGGTGTCTCTTGTGTCTTCTTTCTTGTACTCTTCTTGACTCTTTGCAATCTTCTTTTCTGCTATCATGGATGCATCTACAGTTCCACTTTTAACACCATATAATTACTTTGAATGGAAATCTAAGATGATAATATATCTGAAAAGACATGGATATCATCGTGTTACTATGGGACTTGAAACTGAACGTCAAGATGCTACAGAAAAGATTAAATGGTTTAATAAATGTGATGAAGCTTTTGGTACATTGTGCATGTCAGTCTGTCCTGACCTTCTTTTTCACATTGAATCTGCTACTACACCAAATGCAGTATGGACTACTTTGGGAAACCTCTTTGGTAAGCAGGATGAACTAAGAGGTCATCAATTGGAGAATGAACTCATAGGGTTGAATCCAACCAATTTTGATACTATACAAGACTTCTTCACTAAACTTAAGTCTATAAGATTGCAGTTGGAATAGTGTGGAACTAAGAAATATGATAAGCAACTGATCTTGAGTATCCTTTCTAAGCTTGGTCCTAATTATTCAGTGTTTGTTTCTACATTCTATGCTACCAAATGTGCCCTAGGTACCACATTCAAAATGCCTTCTTTAGATGATTTTGCTGCAGAACTCACTAGGGAGCAGGACAAATTGGTTCAAATGGGTACAATAAAGCCCTCTAAGTCACATGCCTTAGTTGTAAATCAAGGCATAAAAGAACAGAAAGAGTCTAGTAAGCAAGATAAGAAACAAAAGAACCAAGGAGAGAAGAAGAAAGATCAGAAATCTGCTACTTCAAAAGCAGACAATGAGACCTCTTCATCAAAAGGTGAACAACCTAAGAAGGAGAAGGTCAAGTGTTCTTATTGTAAGAGGCCTGGTCATGATGAACATAAGTGTTTAAGGAAACAAATTGATCACCTTTCAAATCTTCTTGAAAAGAATAATATCAAGGTTCCTGATTCAGTCAAACAGAGTTCATCGGAAGGATCTTCTAAGGACATAGATAAGAGTAAGGGGAAAGGAAAGGGTAAGGCCCTAGTTGCTATTGCTTCACAACCAAATTCTTGGATAATTGACTCAGGTGATTCACACCACATGGCTTCTTCAGAAGATGATTTCACATCTTTAGAGCCATGTTCTATGCCTTCCATCCTAATGGGTGATGACACTCCTGTTGAAGTGCATGGGAGAGGGTCTATTGATGTGGGTGAAGGAACATTTCAAGATGTCCTTTGTGTTCCATCTTTATCAACTAATCTCCTATCTGTTTATCAGATCACTCACACTGGTTCTGGCAAGCGAGTTGAGTTCACATCAGATGCAGTGGTAATCAGCGAAATGCATAATGGGTCTACTGTTGCTATGGGAAAACCAGATCATCATTCTAGATTATATTAGTTTTCTCACTTTGTTCCTGACTCTCCTTCGACAGTTTTACTCACTCATGCAGATGAGGTGAGTTGTTTGTGGCATCAACGGTTTGGCCACTTGAACTACCGTTACTTGCAACAACTCAATCAACAAGAAATGGTTTCAAGGTTTCCTTCTATTCGATTTTCTGATGGAGTTTGCCAGGGGTGCATTCTTGGTAAGCATCCAGAGGAGAAGTATGATAAAGGTAAAGCTTGGAGAGCTACACAACTATTGGAGTTGGTACATAGTGACTTGGCAGGACCATTTCCACAACCATCTTTTAGCAAGGCTAGATATGTCTTGACATTTATTGATGACTTTTCCAGATATACATGGGTTTACTTTCTCAAACAAAAGTCTGAAGTCTTTGAAAATTTTCTAGATTTCAAAGCTTTTGCAGAGAAACAATCTGGGAAGTTCATCAAGATTTTGCATACAGATAATGGGGGTGAATATGTTAATAATCAGTTTGAACAGTTTTGTGCTTCAGAAGGTATCAACATGCAGCACACAGTTCCATACAGTCCTCAACAAAATGGTGTAGCAGAATGAAAGAATAGGTCCTTGAAGGAGATGGCTAATTGTATGATTCACTCCAAGTCTTTGGCACCTCAGTATTGGGCAGAGGCCATCAATTGTGCATGTTACATCCAGAATCGAGTTCCTCATAAAGCTGTGAAGGGGGTAACTCCCTTTCAAGCTTGGACTGGTCGACAAACCACAGTTAAACACTTTAGAGTGTTTGGTTCTCTTGCATGGGCCCACATTCCAGCTGAAAAATGCAAGGCTATGGATCCGCAGAGTAAGCCTTGCATATTTGTTGGATATCCAGATGATGTCAAAGGGTATAGGCTTCTCCATCCCACTACTCATGAGTTGTTCATTGAGAGGAGTGTTCGTTTTGAGGAGAGTTCTTCTAGTTCTTCTCATACCACTTCTCCATCCACTATCACATTGGAGAAATTGCATTATGATGACAGTTCTTCAGAGGATCTTAATCCTCCTAATCTTGATGAGGAGTCTTCTTCCTCTACTTCAGATGGTGACAGTGATGATGAGGATTCACATTCCTCTCATAGTCATCATTCAGAGGTTGATGATTCTCCCCCAGACTCTCCAACCTCAGTGCCTCTTTGGGCTCGACAAACATTTGAGTCAGCAGGAGATTGGCTTGGTGATCCATTAGATACTAGAAGAACAAGGTCACAATTTCAGCAAGCTCCACATCTCTTCATTGCTTTAGCTTCTGATCCATAGTCCTTTCAAGAAGCTTTAGGTGTTCCTGAGTGGGATGCTGGAATGCAAGAAGAGTTCAATTCCTTGGAAAGGAATCACACATGGGATTTAGTTCCTCTTCCTAAGGGAAGGAAACTTGTTCGATGCAAGTGGATCTATCGAACAAAATTTGCAGCGGATGGGTCGGTTGATAAGTATAAGGCTCGCTTGGTAGCAAAAGGTTTTTCCCAAGTTCCAGGGGTTGATTACTCTGAGACTTTTGCTCTAGTTGCTAAGATGAATTCCATCTGACTTGTTCTTGCTATAGCTGTAGCCCATCGTTGGGAAGTTCATCAGATGGATGTGAAGAGTGCATTTCTTCATGGTGACCTTCAGGAGGAAATCTACATGGAGCAACCACAGGGGTTTGTTCAGGATCCTTCACTTGTGTGTCGACTTCGAAAGTCTCTCTATGGCCTCAAACAGGCTCCTCGAGCTTGGTATGCCAAGATGGACTCATTCCTTCTAACAGTTTGTTTCACTCGGTGCCATTCTGATCCGAACGTATATATTCTGCAACAGGATGTGTTGTTCACCAAAAGTGATAACCCAAGAACACCTGCAATTGATCTATGAAGTAGCCAATTCAATCTATGAATAACTTCAGGGCTTGGACAACATGACAAGGATATGAATCCTTCTACTCTTCAGGCTCTGCAAAACCTAGGCGGGTATACCTTTGATGCTTAGAATTAAACCTATTACACACCTATGACAGCATCAACATAAACAGATAGATCTCACTAAAGCTCCAAAACAAGTAGTTTATTGCAGATGGGCTAGATCTACACATAAAACTCAACTATACTTGAGCATGAGATAGATGAAACATTTCAAAACATAACACAAACTAAAGGTATTCTGATTGGATTTTAAATTGGTTTGAGAACCCCTTTAATTGCAAGATCAGTGCCTTATCCAAGGGAAACAGAGTCATACATCAAACTATGAATGAAAGCTTTGATTGCAAATCCATCTTCATTATTAAATATTCATGCATTAATGCCTTGCATAAATGCATTACTAAGATCATTCACAAAATCATCAGATCTTGAAACTATATTCCATTTTTATGATTTATTGTAGAATTTAAATCCTTCCTTGAAGAATCCCTGCAAACAATCATAACTATCTCCTTGAGATAACAAATTTCATCCTCCTTGAGGATCTGATTTGATAAAATGGAAATACAAATCTAGAGACAATCCTGTGTGAATTTATGTATGCCTTACATACACAAGACCCTGCAACTAAAAACACCTATAGCAAGAATTGAACTCCATTACTGAAGGAAAAGCCCTGCCCTGTACAATCTTCAAGAATGCTCAAAATTGGAAGCCATGAAAACTGGAGCCATTCTCCAAATTTCTGGAACCCTTACAACTGAGAAGAATGGGGAATAAAAAGAGAGAGGGAACCAAATCAAATCTGTAACTGAATTGCCAAGTGTCCCTTCTCTAACTGAATTTCGTTCCCGTGAAAACTGCTTCTAAAATACTTCACATTTGTCCAAATTAACTTCATAATCAGATTCCTCGCTCCGAGAGCTTTTCGGCGATATATAATACTTTATACTTTGGCCAAAAATTGGACCCTGGGCGAATTAATTCTCATCATGGATCCATCATTTAAATATTTCGAATTTCAATATAGTCTAAACTATATCATTTATTCATTTAAAATTTGATTTTTGCCTCCATTTGTGCTCTGACGCCTTGCCACGTGGCGGCCTCTGATTGGCTGATGGGGTTGACCGGATGCCACCTGGGATGACACCTCATCATCGCCACGTCATCTGCTTCGTCACTGCCACTTGGCAGCTTGCTTGTATGCCACGTCATCGCCACCTCACCGGGACCCGCTTGCTGGACTGCCGACTGTACCCGCCACCTACGTGCCACGTGGATGGATCTCGTTCACTTTCGCTATTTCGCAGCCTTAACTCGCGTGCATCTTCCCTTTGCGAAATAGCGCGCACCGTCGATCCATCTCGAACCTGCTCACTCGTTAACCCGACCTTCGTCTGCAAAATTTTGCTTGTTTGCCTCAGGAAGCGTGCCTGCGTGGGGTCCACTTGGTCTTCGTCCAGTCAACTCTTCCATCGCCTCGGGAAACGTGCTCACGTGTGGGCCCGCCTTGGGCGCCCATGGGCACCTTGTGTCAAAAGCCTTTATGGCTTAGACATTATACTACAGCAAGGATTTGCATATAAACATTAAAATATCCCACTTCCCAGCCAATGTGGGATAAAGCTATTTGCCTGGGACTGTGCATTTTTATTTTTTTTTGAAGCAATTTCTGAGACTTCATGGCTGCCAATGCATTTGATTAAAAAAACTTTAAACTCCCTTCTCCACTGCGCCTGAGAGGATGCTGGAAAAGGTCATGGCACCTGGGCTTTACACCAGCCAAATGAATTTGCTATTAATGTTACATATTGCCTACTGGTAATGCCTCCCCTTCCTCATTCACCACACACAGGGGCTTTGTTGGTTTTCACATTGGGGAGAGGATTTGTTATGGCTGAAAGCTTTCTACAGCCTTTTCCAAGTGACCTCCATGGAAGGATTTGGCACTTGCTTGGAATTTTATTTTTCCTTTCCACTCCTTCAACACCATACTCACAGCAGGCTGAAGGACTTCAAGTTTTACACTTGCCAAATTTGCATTTGCTTCATGGTTTATCGCTGCCCTTCAAACTCCATTTCCACATGCTTCAGGGAAGATTAGCTAGAGTTTATACCAATTGCATTGTGCTGAATGTTAAAATGGCATTTCTTTAAAGTTTATTGCTGCCTCTCCAACATTCACGTGGAAGGAAGGAGAAACATTTGGTTTTAACCTGCTATTATGCATTTGCTTAGAAAGTTTCTACAGCCTTTTCACCATTTTATTCCATGCAGGGAGGATTGCTGGCTGTACATGCTAATTGCATTAAGTTTAAGGTTTATCAAACCTTTCCCAGCCATGCATTTCATTTACAATATGTACTTCAAATAAAAACAATTCATGTGCAGTGAGGGAGATGGCAGCTCTGGGCCTGCCAATTGTAATTTGTTTGAATTTTAATTCCCCTCAGACTCATACCACACAGGGAGGACATTGCATTAATTTGGAATTTTCACTGGCCTTTGATCTGCTACACCACACTTCACGGAGGGGGAGGGAATATGGCTGGCACTTCACATGCCAATTATATTTGCTAAATGATCAATCACTTCTCCATTCAACATCATCTGCTAGGTACATTTGCATTTTTTTCTAAATTTCCCTTCTCTGTTGCTGAAGGAAGATTCGGCATTAAACTCGCCAATTTGAAATTGCCTGGAGAGTTTAAAAGATTTATTGCCTTGGTTTGTTTTGACCACAAGAGGCATCTTCATTTTGCACTGTCCTTTGGTGGGAAACATATAAGTATTCAACTCCAACCGTGGATGTCAACATTATTTTGGGAATGCTCATAAGGCCAAGTCGCCAATAAAATAACAATGCACAGGCATGAGCCAGGTCGGGCCCCAAAGTGGGTCCGACTAAAAAAAATTTTCGTTTTCATGCAACTGACCCCTGGAATGCTTCACGGACCTCAAAAATACCTCTGGGAATGATCGACATCATTTTCGGATCATAAAATTGCATTTTGCAACTTTCAGGCAATTACGCCACATTTTTCGCATTTAATCGCGAAGACGTAATTTTCAATGTGGTCAAAACACCTTTCTGGAGCTCGTCGTCTGACAGGTGTGTACTCTGATATACAAGGATGACTTCTACCAAATGGTTTCTCAAGACGAGTCCCGAGCAAAGAGATAATAATTTCCGAAAATGCCCAACTGGCTTTGTCGACACTGCGGACCTGATGAAGTCAATGTTCTGGCAACACATGATGCCTTTCTTAAAAATACCAAATGACCTCCGTAGGCTCTCAAATTCGGAACATAGGTACCTTTAAGTACATATTAAATCTTTGAATTCTCATTTTGATCACCTGACTGACAGGATGCAAACGGTGCGCTCACCAAAACGGCTACATTAACTGATCTAACACTGGAAGTGCGGATAACTGAATTTGATGGCAAAATGAATCCTTTTGAAAACCGATCAAACGGATTGATAAAAGCTTGAAATTTGAAATGTAGCTCACCATTTATACCAACATTAGCCCGGAACAAACATTCTGACATGACGCTCACCGGAACATTTTTACACTTGTGCAAACATCACAAACTACAAACAGATTGAGCTTTGAAAACTGAGCAAACGGATTCATAAGGACTTGAAATTTTGCAAGCTGACTCACATTTATGCATATAATTGAATCCATTTTGAATTTCTCCATGACGATCAATAGGGAAAAAGATGTAATCGCTCAAAGAAGGCTATTCCATAAAATTTGCATTTGTGCCTAAAATGCACTTTCAGCTCACCCCTCGAAATGGGTACCTAGTAAACTTATCCAAACTGAATTCTGAAAGTTGCACATCACTGAATAGGCCAAATGAAAGGTGTGGGACATGAATCCCGAGCCTTACCCTCTGAAAATCAACTGGCTCCATTTTACCCCCTTGCTAACTAGGCCATTCAAACTGACTTATTTAGGTATGCAGAGCAAATTTTTGAAATAGGCCTATAAACTTGACTCAATTTTTAAATACTCCCAACAGTGGCTCTGACTGGAGATGGTTGATTGCAAGATCAACACAAGAATCCAGATATCTTTGGTTAAGCAGACCACCCAAAAACGGATCATTCTTCTCTTCTCATTTTCTTCTCTTCCAAAACAGGGCTTCCTTATTCTACCCAAACAGCAAGGCACTTTATTGAAAACCACACAACTGAAGCAAAGGGACTATACAAGATATACAAACATGCTAACAAGTAATACAAGCTGCTCCACTTACACACATTTACCTCTGTCAAAAATCTGATTCTCATCACCTGACATGTTGATCAAAACAAAGGCACCTTCTAGTAACAACTGAGCATGATCATTATAATCAACCTCTTTTGTCTCATTACTGAAACAAACAGTGTGCATACCTTTGGTCTGATTTTGAACTTTGTGATCACACACTATTTCAACACAAGTAAAATCATGAGACAAATCACCATAGAGGCATTCCCACAAGCTGACATACCTTTCACTGTCCCACTCAACTCTATCATTTGCAAGGACATCATCATGCTGAACTTGAAAAATAAAACACTCATTTTCAACATTGTAGTTCCTATCAGCACATACCTTATTATCATTTAAATCAATAGAATGAGGGACACTACTAACCAACTGATGCAAACAAGGAACATGAACATTACCATCCAGATGTGATACTTCACTATGCTGATCACACCTCATACTATCCTTGCTTATCAAACTGAAAACCTCTGCATTCTCAACATCCCATTCATGGAAAAGAATGCATACCTCCGGCTGAAGCAAATCCTCAGCTGAATCCTTTTCATCCATACTTATATCCCCCTGAAACACTTTCATTTGTGGTTTTAAATGATCATCACATAATCCATGCCTCTTACTTTCATCAAGAAATAAGTTTTCATAACATATGCTATTGCTGTTCGGAATTCCATCAGTATTATGGACCGGTTCATCATTTACAACATTTGGCTGATCAATTATTTCTTCATACAAAGGGTTAGAAACAAAATGAAGAACCCCCTTATGAACATTATGACATTGAAGTGGCTGGTCCGTATCTATATCAGCATTGAATAAAACATTAGTAAAATTGCTAAAGACACCATCTATCCGATCATCATAATCATCTTCATCAGACAAAGAAGAAATTGAAACGTGGCTGGAACAATCATTAGTTTTCCATGTTTCACATCCATCAAATTTCATCCTATTACTATCATTCTGAAAATCAAGATAGTCATACTTATCTTGCCACAACTGATCTTCTTCACCAATTGAACACTCGTCATCAGCCAAAGAATGAACATGAACATCGCTGCAATTTACTTCATCTGATGAGTTTTTAGCATGTTCACTAAATCTTTCTGTCATAAAACCATCTGTTAGATCAGCATGTTCATCAAGTATACAAACATTCAATTCACAGTCCTTTTCCGAAGAATCCTCTTCACTATATTTCAGAAGGTCTTCATCAACAGCTCGAAGGCTCTCCAACATTTGAAATTTCTTATCCACAACTTCAAGAGCTTTCTTAAGTTCTGCAATCTTCTGGACTTGCATTGCACTTTGCTGTTCCATGTGAGATTCCATAAACTTTTGTCCATCCATGTGTGCTATATCTTCATCGCAATCATGTGTACCATTACAGTTTTCTGAATTAACATTGTGCATATCTTTCAAAAAAGAAAGATTATCAACATGATTACAAGAAGCAAAATCTGAAGTGAAATTTGAAAAAACATTTACTTCATCCTCAACACAATTGACATCATCAATGTTTAAAAGAGGATCAGCTATTGTTCGCACCAAACAATTCTGATTTTCATCATATTGCACACTTTCACTTGCACAAATAGCAACACTTAGTAATCCCTCTGTATTTGGTATTTCAACATCAAATACATCAGCAGCATGTAAAGATTGATGGTCATCACCATCATTATTTTCACCAATATTATCCTGGAGAGATGCATAATTCACTTGGTAATTAGCAGCCACATAATCAACATAACCGGCATACAAATCAAATGGTACATATCCCTTGTACATATCTGTCTCTGTATCAACATTTTCACAATGCTTCCCACTGATCATTCCATCACTACTGCGAGAGACAACCGGCATTAACAGCAAAGGTTCTTGACTCTCATTTAAATCTGAAACACATGCATCATAAAAGCCATTTGGAACTGCAGAGCTGGATGCACCTAGACACGGAATGATTTGCTGAGACTCACATGGAATTTCACCATTGAAGGTGCTTTGACAAGAAACCATAGCAGACACAAACCTCTTAGCTATCCCAAATTTCAAGTTATTTTCCATATCCCTAGCTGTGTTAAAGGCTTCATACAAGGTTTTGGGTTCTTTGTTTCTCAATAGGAAACCCATCTTCTTATCAAATGCACTCATATAAACATCCAGACATACTTTATCATCAAGTTTATACTTTCTAGAAATTTTGGACAAAGTTTGTGAAAATCTGATATTAAACATTGGTACCAATTCATCTTCCCTAATTTGTATACAGGTGAATTCTTTCAGCAAGTCAGAATCACTCACCTTCTCATTGAATTGATCCATGAAATCTGAAACCAATTCTTCCCATGAGGTAATAGAATTCACTGGCAAAAAAGAGAACCAATCTCTTGCATCTTCTTTTAATGACTGAATAAACAACTTCATGCATACATCTTCTTGGCAAATTTCAAATTCTCCTATCAAATCTGAAAATCTTTTAACATGTTGACATGCTGATTCTGATTTCTTCCCACTGAATATGGGCAAATACTTTCTAATTTCTGTGGGTATGGGATTTGGGTAACCTGGAATATCTTTGAAATTTAGAGCAGCATAATGGTTCATGACGAAACTTCTCCTATTATACGGTTGTGACACTTCACCAGGCATGGCTCTATGTGGAAATACACAAGACTGAAATTCTTTGCTGCTCATTTTCTCCTACTCCCACAAATGATATACAACCTCGGATAAAAGAATGAAACACTTCAAGCACAAATCCTTATACTGAAACTGTTCATAACATTGCTTGATACAGAACTTTTTCCAAATTTGCATACTATAACAGAAGAACATATACTCTAGACATTTCAGTAGAATAAATATGCAAATGGACTTTGAAATCCCCTCTTTCCCTCTTTACTAGTGCTGTTCACTAAATGGGAAAACTATTTTAGTACTTCAAATTTTCAGAGGAAATTGTTTTGCATTTGAATCCTTTGAAAATACCTAGAGATTTGCAGCTATAAAACTTGTAGATCTGAAGATTTACTTCACCTTTAGCATGGTCTTTTATCACAGAGTCGCCACCTCTTGCATAGAGGATAGTTTGAACAACAGAATGCCATTCAATCACAAATTTAATTCTCTTTACTCCTTCGATCTTGCTGCAACAAACATTCTTCCAGGCTATTTAATACTGGTATGAACCGCAGAGTCGCCACCCAACTAAGGAATTGGGAAAAATTCACATACAATTGAAAGAACTTCTCACAACATTCAACCATGCATTCACTGTTACTCCTTCATAAAGTATGATATGAAACACATCATTTTGCAGATCCAAAACAAGGAGCATTTTCTTCACCATGAAACCAATTTACACTCTGTTCATACACCATGGACAGACTGGCTGGATATGAAATTGATAGGACTAGGAACACATTCAACCTCTAACCATATCAATCAAGCATTTATATCCATTTATTCCCCAGCAGAGTCGCCATTTTTGTTGTTCACCAAAAGTGATAACCCAAGAACACCTGCAATTGATCTATGAAGTAGCCAATTCAATCTATGAAGAACTTCAGGGCTTGGACAACATGACAAGGATATGAATCCTTCTACTCTTCAGGCTCTGCAAAACCTAGGCGGGTATACCTTTGATGCTTAGAATTAAACCTATTACACACCTATGACAGCATCAACATAAACAGATAGATCTCACTAAAGCTCCAAAACAAGTAGTTTATTGCAGATGGGCTAGATCTACACATAAAACTCAACTATACTTGAGCATGAGATAGATGAAACATTTCAAAACATAACACAAACTAAAGGTATTCTGATTGGATTTTAAATTGGTTTGAGAACCCCTTTAATTGCAAGATCAGTGCCTTATCCAAGGGAAACAGAGTCATACATCAAACTATGAATGAAAGCTTTGATTGCAAATCCATCTTCATTATTAAATATTCATGCATTAATGCCTTGCATAAATGCATTACTAAGATCATTCACAAAATCATCAGATCTTGAAACTATATTCCATTTTTATGATTTATTGTAGAATTTAAATCCTTCCTTGAAGAATCCCTGCAAACAATCATAACTATCTCCTTGAGATAACAAATTTCATCCTCCTTGAGGATCTGATTTGATAAAATGGAAATACAAATCTAGAGACAATCCTGTGTGAATTTATGTATGCCTTACATACACAAGACCCTGCAACTAAAAACACCTATAGCAAGAATTGAACTCCATTACTGAAGGAAAAGCCCTGCCCTGTACAATCTTCAAGAATGCTCAAAATTGGAAGCCATGAAAACTGGAGCCATTCTCCAAATTTCTGGAACCCTTACAACTGAGAAGAATGGGGAATAAAAAGAGAGAGGGAACCAAATCAAATCTGTAACTGAATTGCCAAGTGTCCCTTCTCTAACTGAATTTCGTTCCCGTGAAAACTGCTTCTAAAATACTTCACATTTGTCCAAATTAACTTCATAATCAGATTCCTCGCTCCGAGAGCTTTTCGGCGATATATAATACTTTATACTTTGGCCAAAAATTGGACCCTGGGCGAATTAATTCTCATCATGGATCCATCATTTAAATATTTCGAATTTCAATATAGTCTAAACTATATCATTTATTCATTTAAAATTTGATTTTTGCCTCCATTTGTGCTCTGACGCCTTGCCACGTGGCGGCCTCTGATTGGCTGATGGGGTTGACCGAATGCCACCTGGGATGACACCTCATCATCGCCACGTCATCTGCTTCGTCACTGCCACTTGGCAGCTTGCTTGTATGCCACGTCATCGCCACCTCACCGGGACCCGCTTGCTGGACTGCCGACTGTACCCGCCACCTACGTGCCACGTGGATGGATCTCGTTCACTTTCGCTATTTCGCAGCCTTAACTCGCGTGCATCTTCCCTTTGCGAAATAGCGCGCACCGTCGATCCATCTCGAACCTGCTCACTCGTTAACCCGACCTTCGTCTGCAAAATTTTGCTTGTTTGCCTCGGGAAGCGTGCCTGCGTGGGGTCCACTTGGTCTTCGTCTAGTCAACTCTTCCATCGCCTCAGGAAACGTGCTCACGTGTGGGCCCGCCTTGGGCGCCCATGGGCACCTTGTGTCAAAAGCCTTTATGGCTTAGACATTATACTACAGCAAGGATTTGCATATAAACATTAAAATATCCCACTTCCCAGCCAATGTGGGATAAAGCTATTTGCCTGGGACTGTGCATTTTTTTTTTTTTTTGAAGCAATTTCTGAGACTTCATGGCTGCCAATGCATTTGATTAAAAAAACTTTAAACTCCCTTCTCCACTGCGCCTGAGAGGATGCTGGAAAAGGTCATGGCACCTGGGCTTTACACCAGCCAAATGAATTTGCTATTAATGTTACATATTGTCTGCTGGTAATGCCTCCCCTTCCTCATTCACCACACACAGGGGCTTTGTTGGTTTTCACATTGGGGAGAGGATTTGTTATGGCTGAAAGCTTTCTACAGCCTTTTCCAAGTGACCTCCATGGAAGGATTTGGCACTTGCTTGGAATTTTATTTTTCCTTTCCACTCCTTCAACACCATACTCACAGCAGGCTGAAGGACTTCAAGTTTTACACTTGCCAAATTTGCATTTGCTTCATGGTTTATCGCTGCCCTTCAAACTCCATTTCCACATGCTTCAGGGAAGATTAGCTAGAGTTTATACCAATTGCATTGTGTTGAATGTTAAAATGGCATTTCTTTAAAGTTTATTGCTGCCTCTCCAACATTCACGTGGAAGGAAGGAGAAACATTTGGTTTTAACCTGCTATTATGCATTTGCTTAGAAAGTTTCTATAGCCTTTTCACCATTTTATTCCATGCAGGGAGGATTGCTGGCTGTACATGCTAATTGCATTAAGTTTAAGGTTTATCAAACCTTTCCCAGCCATGCATTTCATTTACAATATGTACTTCAAATAAAAACAATTCATGTGCAGTGAGGGAGATGGCAGCTCTGGGCCTGCCAATTGTAATTTATTTGAATTTTAATTCCCCTCAGACTCATACCACACAGGGAGGACATTGCATTAATTTGGAATTTTCACTGGCCTTTGATCTGCTACACCACACTTCACGGAGGGGGAGGGAATATGGCTGGCACTTCACATGCCAATTATATTTGCTAAATGATCAATCACTTCTCCATTCAACATCATCTGCTAGGTACATTTGCATTTTTTTCTAAATTTCCCTTCTCTGTTGCTGAAGGAAGATTCGGCATTAAACTCGCCAATTTGAAATTGCCTGGAGAGTTTAAAAGATTTATTGCCTTGGTTTGTTTTGACCACAAGAGGCATCTTCATTTTGCACTGTCCTTTGGTGGGAAACATATAAGTATTCAACTCCAACCGTGGATGTCAACATTATTTTGGGAATGCTCATAAGGCCAAGTCGCCAATAAAATAACAATGCACAGGCATGAGCCAGGTCGGGCCCCAAAGTGGGTCCGACTAAAAAAAATTTTCGTTTTCATGCAACTGACCCCTGGAATGCTTCACGGACCTCAAAAATACCTCTGGGAATGATCGACATCATTTTCGGATCATAAAATTGCATTTTGCAACTTTCAGGCAATTACGCCACATTTTTCGCATTTAATCGCGAAGACGTAATTTTCAATGTGGTCAAAACACCTTTCTGGAGCTCGTCGTCTGACAGGTGTGTACTCTGATATACAAGGATGACTTCTACCAAACGGTTTCTCAAGACGAGTCCCGAGCGAAGAGATAATAATTTCCGAAAATGCCCAACTGGCTTTGTCGACACTGCGGACCTGATGAAGTCAATGTTCTGGCAACACATGATGCCTTTCTTAAAAATACCAAATGACCTCCGTAGGCTCTCAAATTCGGAACATAGGTACCTTTAAGTACATATTAAATCTTTGAATTCTCATTTTGATCACCTGACTGACAGGATGCAAACGGTGCGCTCACCAAAACGGCTACATTAACTGATCTAACACTGGAAGTGCGGATAACTGAATTTGATGGCAAAATGAATCCTTTTGAAAACCGATCAAACGGATTGATAAAAGCTTGAAATTTGAAATGTAGCTCACCATTTATACCAACATTAGCCCGGAACAAACATTCTGACATGACGCTCACCGGAACATTTTTACACTTGTGCAAACATCACAAACTACAAACAGATTGAGCTTTGAAAACTGAGCAAACGGATTCATAAGGACTTGAAATTTTGCAAGCTGACTCACATTTATGCATATAATTGAATCCATTTTGAATTTATCCATGACGATCAATAGGGAAAAAGATGTAATCGCTCAAAGAAGGCTATTCCATAAAATTTGCATTTGTGCCTAAAATGCACTTTCAGCTCACCCCTCGAAATGGGTACCTAGTAAACTTATCCAAACTGAATTCTGAAAATTGCACATCACTGAATAGGCCAAATGAAAGGTGTGGGACATGAATCCCGAGCCTTACCCTCTGAAAATCAACTGGCTCCATTTTACCCCCTTGCTAACTAGGCCATTCAAACTGACTTATTTAGGTATGCAGAGCAAATTTTTGAAATAGGCCTATAAACTTGACTCAATTTTTAAATACTCCCAACAGGATGAAACTCTCACATTTCTGGTTCTCTATGTTGATGACTTGTTACTCACAAGGAGTCACTCATCCAACATCAAAGTAGTGAAAATTGCTCTACATGATAGATTTTTGATGTCAGACTTGGGTCTTCTACATTACTTCTTGGGAATTGAGATCACTCAATCATCTTCAAGAATCTTCCTTGGACAACCCAAGTATGCACTTGATATGCTCTCTAGATTTCACATGGCTGATTGTAAGCCTGCACCTACTCCATTTTTGTCAGGAGTCAAACTTGAGGCTAAGTGCTCTTCACCCTTGGTTGATGGCACTTTATATCGATAGCTTGTTGGAAGCCTCATTTATTTGACTCATACGAGACCCGACATTTCTTATGCTGTGGGCATGGTCTCTAGATTCATGCAGGAGCCACATGAGTTGCATTGGAAAGCAGCTAAGCGGATCCTCCACTACATTCAGGGTACTCACAATTATGGAATTCAGTATGTAGCAGGTGTGGATATTGACTTGGTAGGATATACGGATTCAGATTGGGTAGGTGATTCTCAGGATCGCAAGTCTACTTCTGGGTATTGCTTCTCACTTGGTTCTGGTCCAATTTGTTGGTCGAGCAAGAAGCAGTCTGCAATTGCTCTTTCATCGATAGAGGCCGAGTATCGGGGGGTAGTCAATGCCACCACTGAGGCTATTTGGCTTCAAAATATTCTTACTGAGTTTGGTATTCGAGTTAGAAAGCCTACCATCATCTTTTGTGATAATCAGAGTGCTATACAGATCTCAAGAAATCCAGTTCATCATCAGAGGACGAAACACATTGAGATACATATGCACTATATTCGGGAGCTCATTCAGGAAGGCATCATTGATCTTAAGTATTGTTCTACATCAGAGCAAACTGTGGACATCTTCACCAAACCTTTCACCGAAAGCAAGTTCCTTCATTTGCGATCTTTGCTTGGGATGCAAAAGGTGTCTACTTCAGGAGGGGCTTCTTAGTCCTTCATTCTTTCTCTCTCTATTTAGGGGGGGTCTATTCCTCTTATGGGGGGCTTCTTCTTTTGGGGGGGATATTTATGTACATGGGTACCTAAAATGGCCTCATTTGCCGGGACCCATCTTTTCACCCACCTAAGCTACGCTTAAGGGGGGGTGTTAGTGTAGGTTTTTTTATTTTCCTTATGTTAGGGGGTATTTATTTTTCCTACACATATATTATTAAGCTTGCTTAGGTTATTAGGTGTGGTTAATATGAGGACACGTGGCAGAATACATTAGCTACATGTGTAACTCTCCACCTCACATGGGTAGTTGAGTTACACACCCTCTTTTGGCTTGTTGTGCCACCTCTCATAACCACTATTTTGTCATTTCCTAAGTGGGTTATGGGGTAGTTGGGTTTCTCACCCTCTTTTGGGCTTATGTGCCACCTCTTATAACTCCTTTTTTGTTTTCATGTAAGGAGGTTGTGCCACATGTTTTGGCATTTACCAAGTAGGTAAAAACCTCCCACCTTTTATGGGGTAGTAGGTAAAACCTCCCACTTTTTATGGAGGTGGGAGTTAATGCACCTCTTGGTTGTATATGCTATTATTTTTCTATATAATAAGCAATATACTCTCACCTTCACTAGTGAAGTGATAGCTCGGTGAGAGTCTTCTCTAAATTCTCTTCTTTATCTCTATTTTTCTCTCATATCAGATTTATCTTCATTCAGCTATTTTGATCTTCGATCATCCGTTGCTTGGAGTTGCATGTGATCTATGACCGACATCAGATCCTGGCTCAATTCTTGCTTCTCACAGAATTTAACAGAAAAGTCAAAGACTATCGTAACGACTAGATGTTGTATTTGCATAGCCATGTACATAAAATCAGGCAACATCACTGTAATGGGATTAAAACCCAATATTTGACATACATAGAAGAAAGTAGCCTGAAAATAGGGAGCAAAAGAACCAATTGGGAATGGCTCCTCTGAGCTAGGGCCGATATGGTATGTTGTATTCCATGCTCTGGCTAGATGCATTGGAAGGAAATTATTTCTGATGAATTGCTTCATCTTATAATACTCTGCCTTTTGTTCATTTAAATCTATTGGCACTAGGCTCGGGGATGGTTCATATAGGTCAAAGATCTCTTGAAACTCCTCCCTTCTGATGGTTAATAGAATTTATCCATCATTTCCCCGAATAACCCTTGAAACTGGGTCATATCTGTCTGCAATAGCCTTGAGTAAATCGACATCCTTGAAAATACCCAGTACTACCAACTTGCCCAAATCATACTACCAAGGACTGGATAGTGGGGAATTCAATTTTCTTTATACATACCATAATTTGAACATTTCTAAGCCAATCATTGTTATCTTAGCATCCACCAAGAGAAATGCTCTGTCAGTTAACCCTTCCCTCAGGGTTTTTCCATCCACAAACTTTTTCCCCTGCTACTTATCATTTGTAGAGGGTTATCTGATCCAAGAAATCATCATAAAGATTTATTTTCATATAATATACTTGTCCTGATTGTTTCCGTGAGGGAGCCATCTTCTGCAACTAGGGATCTATACTATAATTCCAAATTTGGGAAGGAAAAACTAGGGCTACTACAAGATTTTAAATTACTAGAGTAATTCAAACAAATTTTACTACTCTCTGTCTAGCACCTTAACCCTAGAACAAATTAAATTTTCCTCTTACAACTTCATGCACAATTTACAATATCAATTTGTTTCAAGAACATATGGAGAGCTCAGATAAACTTACTAATTTGATTTTCACCAGAGATGACAATTATGTGTCGTAGAGAGTCATTTCAACCTCCTTCAACAGTAGGAAAACCTTCAAGATTGCTATGAAATCTTTTGCAAATGAAGAAAACTTTTCAAGTCTTTTAATTATTTACTGGAAAAGAACGCAAATGTCTCCTCCCCAATTAATATGCGTGCGAGCGAAACAACGAATCGTAACTTCATATTAAAAATTTTGAAACCTAGTCATCGATCATCTCTTGTCGACTCAACACTTGACTTTCCATCTGTATCAACGGACCCACAAAATTGTGACTAATCAGCACCACATCATCTTTCAATCAAACTCGATCAGCGGCCCCACCGTAGGTCTTCCTGACCAACCCAGGATACACGGTATCATCTCATAATGTCGCAGTCCATCACCTCCTTGCAACTTCCATCGCGAGACAACAAGAGTCGTCAGATCTATTCAAAATTTACCGCTTTGCACACTGCCCATTAACTCTTCCAGGATTTAAAAATTGAACACCTTTTTCCTCAAGATAAAACATCTCCATTTATTTTGAGCATGTGCAAATTGATGGGACTGTTAGTAAACCAACCTTTACTGCCTAGGAACTAGTAACAAAATGCTTCAACTGGTTACACTGCCAACATTGCCGGTTTTTGCTGATAACACGCAGCACAATCTCGTGATACCGCGGTCCTTAAAATCCTCGCATCTTTGATCATGGGGAAGCACAAACTGTTGGATTCAACCTTTCTTTAACAACCCATCGAACTACTTAGGACTTACAGACTTAGGAAAATATAAGCACGAGCACAAATATTTAAAAGCAGACAGGTAATAGGAATGTTATGTGCATGACTTGGGAAAAACATATTTTATAAACCGGTTAATCCCCACTTAAAACTTAGGAAATGAGATACCAGATACCCGTGACTATGCATGAGTCACTTGCTTGTTGGTGAATGTTGTTGATTCTCCAAAGTGCCAGAGTTGATAAGTGTTTAGTAGGTGTTGACATCAATGACAAAACCATACCAAAATACCAACAATCTCCCCCTTTGGCATTGATGGCAACACAAGATGGAAAAACCATCAAAGTTTCAAAATAGAAATGCCAAATACCAAAAACCAACAGTCTCCATAAATCAAAATACAGATACATAGAGTAATAATCTCTCTCAAACAACAATCTCTCACCCTGGGAGCAACATGTGTTTTCCTTGTGTTTTTCCATACCAATCTCTCCCCCTTTGACATCAAATGCCAAAGTTCTTGCCAAGCTAAGTTCATATCCAATATACCAATCAATTTAGTTTATTAAATACTCCCCTTGAGAAGTAGCTTCCCATCAAAGCCAGAAAAAAAGATTTCTCTGTTAGTTCTGTCGGTTGATGACAATCATCAACTTCCTAAGTCTCTATCGGTGAGGGTATGACCCCAAGCTGATCTCTGAGATATTCAAAAGTCTCCTTAAGCAGAGGTTTAGTAAAGATATCTACAATCTACTCTTTAGTATTCACATAAACCAATTTCATTTCCTTTGCTTCAACATTTTCCCTTAGAAAATTTAGTTTGATAGAAACATGTTTGGTTTTAGAATGTAACACTGGATTCTTAGATATATCAATTGCTGCAGTATTATCACAATAAATAGTAATAGATTCCTTGCATTTTACCTTTATGTCTTTCAACATTTTCTTAAGCCATAGTACCTGTGTATAGTTAGTTGCTTCTGCAACATATTGTGATTCTGTTGTTGATCAAGATGTACAACTTTGTTTCTTACTCAACCAAGAAACTAGTCTGTTTCCAAGAAAGAATGCTCCGCTAGTGATGCTTTTTCTATCCTCCACATCTCATGTCCAATTTGCATCTGTGTATGCACATAATTCAAATTTTCCATCTCTAGGATACCATAATCCAAGATTTATAGTACCTTGTAAGTATTGGAAAATCCTTTTTACTATTGATTCATGATTTTCTCTAGGATTACCTTGAAATCTTGAAACAATACATACTGCATTCATAATATCAAGTCTAGTTTGTGTCAAATACAGTAAACCTCCTATCATAGATTTGTATCTAGTTGGATTAATAGGTATAGATTCATCCCTTAGTGATAGTTTGTCATTTGTTGTCATAGGTGTGCTTACCAGTTTAGAGTTTTCCATCCCAAATTTATTTAGTAACTCTTTTAAGTATTTGAATTGACTCAAGAATATACCTTTATTAGTTTGTGAAATTTGCAATCCTAAATAGAATTTTATTTCTCCAATCATAGACATTTCAAATTCTTGCTGCATTTTAATAGAAAATTCTTTACATAATCCATCTTCTCTTCCAAAGATTATATCATCAACAAATACTTCTATAATCAAGATGTCATCATTAGTCACTTTATAGTATAAATTGCTATCTGCATTACCTTTAGAAAAACCAATCTTCAAAAGATACTTATCCAATCTTACATACCAAGCTTTTGGAGCTTGTTTCAATCCATACAAAGCTTTTCTTAACTTGCAAACCATATCTTTGTCATCTATTAAAGAAAATCCATTAGGTTGTTCAATGTAGAATTCCTCTTCAAGATCTCCATTCAAAAATGCACATTTAATATCCATTTGATAAACTTTGTAGTTCTTGTGTGCTGCAAAAGACAAAAATAATCTGACTGCCTCAATTCTAGCTACCGGTGCAAAGGTTTCATTATAATCAATTCCTTCTTTCTAAAAATATCCCTTACACACTAGTCTTGCTTTATTTCTGACAACATTACCATCTTCATTAAGTTTGTTTCTGAATATCCATTTGGTTCCAATTACATTTTTATTTTTAGGTCGGGGAACTAATGTCCAAGTGTTGTTTTTATTAATTTGTTCTAATTCTTCTTCCATAGCTTTAAATCCAAAATTTATCTTCACATGCCTCATTAACAGATGATGGTTCAATTTGAGAAATAAGACATACCTCTTCATTTAACAATCTTCCTCTTGTCATAACTCCTTTAAACTTGTTTCCAATTATCTGATCTTCAGAATGATTCAATCTTACATACCAGGGTGTCTTTGTTTGCTATTGTTCTTCAGTCATAGTGGAATTCTTAGATGATATCGAGGTAACTGGATCTTCATTCTGTACCGGTGGATTCAGTGTAGGTTCATTTGTTAGAATTTTTGTTGCCAGTTCAGAGTCTATATACCTTGAAGTTCTTCTGAATTGTTCATCAATCTTTACATTTGTACTTTCAACAATTTTCTGCAGTCTTTTGTTAAAGCATCTATATGCCTTGCTCTTAGATGAATAACCAATAAATATTCCTTCATCACTTCTAGGATCAAATTTCCCAATATACTCATCTCTTTTAATGTAACATTTGCTTCCAAGTATTCTGAAATATTTAAGAGTAGGAGTAATACCAAACCATAGTTCATGAGGGGTCTTATCGGTTTCACCTTTGATGTGAACTTTGTTGAATGTATAGACCACTGTACCGACTGCCTCTCTCCAATATACATGTGGCAGATTTGCTTCTGATAACATACTTCTTGCTGCATCCAAGATAGTTCTATTTTTCCTTCCAATAACTCCATTCTGTTGTGGTGTCCGAGGTGCTGATAGTTGTCTTCTGATTCCATTTACTTCACAGAATGTATCAAACTCCTTAGATGTAAATTCTCCTCCTTGATCTGATCTTAGACATTTGATTTTCTTAATGGTTTCATTTTCAACCATTGCTTTGAACAATTTAAACTTTCCAAGTGCTTCTAATTTTTCTCTGAGAAAAGTAACCCAACACATTCTAGAATAGTCATCAATGATTATCATGAAATATCTATCATCTTGTAAGCTTTTAGTTCTAGCTAGACCACATAAATCAGTGTGAATTAAATCAAGAGCATTATTGGATTTTTCTGGAATACTTTTGAAACAAGCTCTAACTTGTTTTCCAAATTGACATTCCCTACATACTGTATTGTGAGGTTTGATAATTTTAGGTAAATCTCTAACTACCTTAGTAGTACTAATTTTTACCATGCAATCAAAGTTTACATGACAGAGTCTTTTATGCCATAGCCAACTTTCATCTATATGTGCAATTAAGCATGTCTTTTCACTGTTATTTAAATGAAAGATAGTACCTCTAGTCTAATTATCGGTTGCAATTTCCAAACCAATTCTATTCATGATTTTGTATTTTCTATTTTTGAATTGTAACTGAAATCCTTTCTCAACTAACTAACCAACACTCAAAAGATTATGCTTTAATCCTTCAACATAGTAAACATTGTTAGTGTTATGCTTACCATCAAGAGATATTGTACCCTTACCTTTGATTAAACAAGCTTTGTCATCTCCAAATCTCGCTAATCCTCCATTGTATTCTTGAAAGTTCAAGAATTTACCTTTGTCTCCTGTCATATGATGTGAGCATCCAGAATCAATGATCCATTCATCCTTTACTTCAATTTTAGCTACCGAGGTCTATACTATCGGTTGAGCAGTAGGTGTCAATTGATCTTCTGTTATAGCAGCAAAAACCCATCCATTGTCTATCGGATCCTCATCAGATTCATCAGTCATACCTTCATCAGCAATGTAACAATATTTGTCTTTATTCTTCTTAAATCTATATCTTTGACATTCAGGGTTAGGCTTGTATGTCCTTCTAGCTTATTCTCTTAGTCTAGCATGTCTATCAAGGCATCTTGAAGCCATATGTCCAATCTTATTGTAGTTAAAACATTTAAAGGGTGCTTTACTTTCATACTTACTTCCAACTAGTCCTTTAGGCATTTTTCTTGCAAATAGTGCTTCGAGTTCTTCAAGTTCTTCATTTTCTTTCCTGCTTTCTTCAAGTTCTCTTGAATAAAAGGCTTTCCAATCAAACTTGTCAAATGATGGAGTAGATGATGTTGATGCTTTAAAGGCCAAATCTGTCTTTATAGTAGCAACAGGACCAAATTCTTCAATTTAAAAAGCTGAAAGTTTCCCAATAAATGTATCCCTACTTACTGATGTATTAGGCATTGTTATTAACTCATTTATAGCAGTGACTTTCATTTTATATGCCGGTGGCAATCCTCTTAAAACTTTTGAAACAATTTCATCCTCACTTAAGGTTCCTCCACAACATTTAATACCCAAAACAATCTCATTTACTCTTTCCATAAAAGCAGAAATCCTTTCATCTTCTTCCATTTTCAAATGTTCATACCTAACCTGGAAGCTTTCAAGTTTTGCAATTTTGACTATGGAATCTCCTTCATTCAGTGTTTCCAAATGATCCCAAATAGCTTTAGTAGTAGACCTATCTGATAGTCCCATGATTTTTTGATCTGATAATGCGCTCAAAAGTGCTTCTCTTGCTTTGCAAACATTTTCCTCATCTTTAGTCAAGTTGGGTGGAGTGGGCTGACTCTGAGTAGGAGCAATATAACCATTCTGTGTAACATTCTAGATGTCCTTTCCAATGCAATTTATATGTGTCTCCATTCTGATCTTCCATATGCCATAGTTGGTTCCATCAAGCTTAGGGATGTCCTTCTTGAAATAGTTAGTAGACATTGGATTTCCTCAAGTTGTTAAACTTCTACAAAAGAGGACTAGGCTTTGATACCAATTGTTAGCTCCCAGAGACAACTGAGAGGAGGGGGTGATTCAATTGTCTTAATAAACTCAAACCAAAAACAACTTAACCAACTTTATGCTTAATACCAGTAATCTAGTTTAATATGTCGGTAGATAGATTTAACAGTTAATTGCTATACCAATAAGGATTAGTGCAAGAAACATAAAGAAAAAGTCATCCACATAACATAACACCAATATTTGTATGTGGAAACCCTATAAGGGGAAAACTGACAATCAGAAACCTTACCCACAATCAGATGATACTATTGTAGATAGTAAGTGTACATAAATGGTGTCTTCACATGCAGAAAGGCCAAGTGCCTAGAGCTCAGTGCTCAATCACAAAATGGGAGTCACACTTCCTATAGTTGGATGGTTAAATCCAATAAGAATGTACTACACAAAATAGCATCTTCATATGCTGGATTCAGTACCGGTGTAGTTCTTATTGTCTTTACAAAAACATTTCTCCAATCTTCAAATGATGTTTGCATGTATAGCTCTGCTTATTCTCGCATATACCTTCACACAATCCTTTTTCGCATTCCACACTTGATCTTACAAATAAGATCTTACATTTATACCATAACCTAAGACCAATTTTAGTAGGTTGCCTCTACAAGATATTACAATAAAAAATTTTTACAAACAATACAATATCCGATGCAATAACCGATTCAACATGTCAACTTAATGCATTTACAACAATAATTAATCATCTCCATAGCATGCCATGCTAATCTGGAAAAGATAAACCTGTCGATGTAACCCTGGATCTATTTTCCGATAACAACAAATATGCAAATGCTAATGTAACAATAAACAAAACTCTAGGACAAAGTGTCCACATAATGTCTTTGACATAACCAAGTGTTTTCCATATCATTCCAAGTGTCGGTGATCATTATATCTTGTCAGTGTACCAGTTACCGGTGACTATGCATGAGTCACTTGCTTGCCAGTGAATGTTGTTGATTCTCCAAAGTGCTAGAGTTGATAAGTGTTTAGTAGGTGTTGACATCAATGACAAAACCATACCAAAATACCAACATAACTGAGATGCATGATCAACCACCCCAGTCATAATGATATCTCTAGTCTCCAAGTCTCTAATGAAAACTGACTCAAGTGTGAACTCCACAATTCTCTTAGTTGTCCCATGTGTGATTTGATAGATGGAAAGGAGATTGTTTGTCAAATGGGGTACATACAACACATAATTGAAGGAGTTACCCTTAATGGCAATAGATCCTTTCCCAATCACATCCATGTATGTATGATTACCCATCAAAATCTACGGCCTAGTGCAAGGCTCAAATGAAGAGAACATAGGCTACAAAGATGCCATATGATGAGAAGCCCCTGAATCTAGAAGCCATCTCCCTAAATCATGACTTGTAGTAGCACAAAGAGTTTTTCCTTTTCTTGTCCCAAAAGAGTGAGTCTTTCCACTTGTATAAGCCATGAATGCTTTCCTTTTCCCTTTTGAATGTGTGGAAGTGGAAGTTGATAAATCATCCTTCTTGTAGGCATTAGGCAATTCAATCTTGTGCTTTTTGAGGATATGTGTGAGTTCATCAATCTTCTTAGAATGGCAATAACGCTCATCATGACCAAAATTTTTACAATATGCACAAGTACGTCTCTCCCTCTTTGGCAAATTGTCCCTCTTGGAAGAGGATGAATCTCCTTGTTGTGGAGAAGGTGATGCTTTGTCCTTAGGCTTTGATTACCATTTCTTCTTGTTTGAGTTGTCATTTTCTTGATTTCCTTTGTTCCCTTGATTTGCCACTAATGGTTGAGACTTAGAAGCCTTAAGAATTCCCATAATTATCAACTTAGTTTGTTCCATCATCAACATTTCAGCGAACACATCAAATGTAGGGATTGTGTAGCTCGAACCCATTGTCATCTTATGGGTTTGGAAACTAGAAACAAATGCTGCATATTCTTGTGGAAGCTTGCCCAACAAATTGAAGATCAATTGAGTATCCTTCTTATCAATGCCACAATCCTTGAGTTGTGCCCCCGACTCTTTTTCCTTAGTGACATAATCTTGTATAGTATCAAAGTTCTTGGGATCCAACATGGTGAGATCACTATCAATTTGATATCCCCTAATCTCATCAACTTGACCATACAAGTCTTGAAACTTTTTCCAAGCATCCTTGATTAGAGTACATTTCTCAATATGAAAAATGAGATCCTTTGATACATACTTTCTTAAGGTACCAATTGCCATGATTTTTTTAGTGAGCCAATCTAAGTGACCAATAGGATCAGCCTTAGGATCAACGAGAGCAACAATAGTTTCATCAATATAATGAGTTAGTCCTTTTTCCATAAGTTTACTTCATGCATCAATTTTTCAAGTAGCATAATTATGAGGAGTTAAGAGAGGAAACTTAGAAGAACCCAAAGTAGCAAAAAAGAAGGAACACAAGAGCACAAAAGCACAAGAGACACCCCCCCAAAATGATGATTTTGGCACTTTATATGTAGTGTGTGTACAATAGGCCACTTGCAAACAATGGCAAGGTGGACTTCTGATTTTGTTTTACAACTACCCCAATAGGCTGAGAACTACAATGCAAAAGACTAGCAAGATAGATCTATGCAATACAAGTGCCAAATTGGCCAAAAAGGACCATATGTTGAAAGTACAATTTCTACCCAAAATCACTACAAACTGATAGCATATTATGAGAGAAGACAAAAAAGTATGCACTTTTAAAAAAATGACACCTAAAAAGGAGTTCGTATGAGCCCAAACGGAGTCCTAGAAGTTGCAGAAATGAGAACTGGACAGATACAGTCACCAAAAACTGATATTTCTTGAAAATCTATCCATCAATATCAGAAAATAATTCGACCACAAGAAAGTACACAAAATTCTAGCCCATTTAAAAAAAAAATTGCACCAAAAAAGGAGCAAAAATGAGCAAGATATAGTCATTTGAAGTTGAACTGCAGAATCAAAAAGCTCAATGGAGAGGGCCTGCAATTTTTTTTTTCAATGATGACGTCAACAAGTCATGAGCCTAAATTTTATGGCCATCTAGTTGTCGCAAAAAAATTTCCTCCCCTACTGACTAGGTGTCCATACTGTATGGACAAATGCGTGGGCCAACCAGATTCTAACACATATCCTACAGATGGTATGAAATTTGATGAGGTGTCTGCATGTCAGTATGGACTGCCAACTGTCAAGTGTGACATGTCTGTATGGACCTGACTTGGTAAGGTACATGGCAGGCACCATGGTTGTCTTTGTGGCAGGGTCCGTATGCTGATGTGTCGGTCGTGTGGCAGGGGTTGTTGTTCGACGGGAAGGAGTCGGTCGACGGGGTCACGGAGGATGGCGCCAGAGGTGAAGACGATGGTCGTTAGTGGAGGGGTCAGGCATAGTAGATGCTCTTTCAGAGTTCATACATTGTAATTGTCTTGTAGGTCAGTGAGACTTTCTTGAGGGTTGTAGCCTTCCAGGTTATTGTAATTAAGTAGTGAGCTCTAGGTAGTGTGCCTGAATGCCTATACATTCCCATTTTGCAATATTGTTTTTCTATTGGCCATAGTGGAATAATATCGTGGGTTCAAATCCCACTGTGGTTTTTCTCATTTGGGTTTCTACGTAAAAATACTGGTGTTATGATCTTGTGGTGGTTTGTTTCATGTTTTTGCATTTCAGTTCTTAGTGTTTGCATCTGGTGGTGGTTGAAAGTTAAGTTTGAAAATCTGCTAACTTGTAGATCATTGATTCACCACCCCCCCCCCCTCTGAGTGATCCTTGATTTCAACACATATGACTAGGAGGATCACAACGAGAATTCAAATTTCTAGGGGACAGGACCATACTAGACATACAGAAAAATAAAACCCTAAAGAAAACCTATATACATTTTTTTTTATAATATGGTACAATTGTGAATAGAAAAGATCCCACTTTAGGAAGAATAGGGCTTTAGGAGTTGTCCATGAATTGTTAATTCCTAAGCTTCACCATCTAGACTCTTTATAAGTATGAATCCTGACAATTTGTGTCCAGAATAAGATAAGGGACTATCCACAATGCTTCAAAATTACCATGATTTCAACTTGTTTAAAGAGGGCCTATAGCTCAATCATTATGCTACTTTAGGAATTGAAAGTGTAATTTTGTTGTCATCCTCTTTGATATTTTACTATAGCTTTTGTTTGGCACTTTGATTAATTATTTTATTTATAAATTCATCTATTGAGCTACATACTTGGGAATCCCTATTTTGATTGCATAATTTTTTGTATATAGTAAAAATAATAATAAAAATTAAATATAATAAAAATCCATATTATTTTATTATTATGTCCATCAATCATTAAACCTTAATGTGATAATAAACTAATATTCACTCTCTCTCTCACACACACACACATATTTAGAAATTAAAAAATAATATAAATAAAATTTACTTAAAAAATATCAAACAAAAATATATTAAAAAATATAATATAAATAAAATGTATTAAATAAATTATAAAAAAATATTAAATAAAAAGTAGAAAAATATTTTACAAATTAATATAACTAAAATATATTAGAAAAAGAATTTAATATAAATAAAATTAATATAGAATAATACAAATTGAACCAAATTTGGGGTGCGGCAGAGGGGAAGAGCGGGGGCCGGTGCCAGCGGCGAAGGGGGCTGCTAGAAGTCGACATCGGGTCGAGGGTCGCAGGCGGTGCAGAAGTGATGCCTAAAGGAAGTACGGGTGGCAGGAGAAGTCACTGGAGCCGAAAGCACAGTGCATGATGGAAGCAAGGCCCGAACAGATGTCGGCGGGAGTAGGTGGAGTACGCTAGAAGAATGGTGGTTGGTGGTTAGTGACTTGCAAAGAACTAAAAAAGGTATAGAGTACACTGGGGTTGGTCTGCGGACCGCCCCCCAAATGTTTTGATTTTTTTTTTTCCAAAATTTTTTTTTCTGCATATAATAATATGAATCTTTTTTGCAAAAAAACAAGAATAAAAGTAAACTACTATGAAATGCATTATCCTAAGTAAACTTAAGTGAGATGTAATAATTGATGAATCAATGATGAACAATAAGTACCAAACCGGTACTGAGAGGGGGGGTGAATTAGTACAGGCAAAAACACTTTTCCTTGAACCAGTTTGAGTGAAAACACTTCACTTGACTGGCAAGCAATAACATCGGTCTAAACCAGATTACTACCGGTTAAACACAGTAAGAATATGAAAGACATAAACCGGTAACTCCTAGCTTTATGCACAATCTAACATCTTATTTCCACTTCACCCAAATGCATTCACTAGTAATACATCAACAAAAATGTAAAGACTTACTAGTTCAACATGCTTTACCGCTTGACAAAAAATAACAAAGCATCATAACACACATATTTTTCACGTGGAAACCCAAATGGGAAAAACCATGGTGGGGATGAATACCCACAAGTTGTTCTTTGAACCCTTTTGAAGTCTGCTCTGTTAGGAGCCTAGTTCGGTTAAAGAATTTACAATAGCTTTTGTTAGGAACTGATCCTGCTAGGGGTCACCCAGTTAAGGGATGGCTAAAATACCGGGCTAAGGGTTAAACCTTGTTAAAGGTTACCTTGTTAGAGGATTTTAAGAACTCAATGATTTTGAGTCACCCTGTTAAAGAATTTACAGCAAGCCGGTTAAAGCTACCATGTTAAGGGATTTTCCAATTGTTGAAGTGGTTAGAGGTCAACAGGTATTACAATGATCTGGTAACAACACTTCAATGCCAATGTAGATCCGCTTTAGTTCCTTCCTTCAACAATCACACTTTGTAGGTATCTATTCTCTTATCTGGTCTGGCAAGAATCATGTATCTCTGCACTTAGATACACACACAACATTTTCCAACAACCTCAACATGAAAAACAACATCGACCTTATAGGAAACAGATAGGTCGATAGCATAAACCCTAAACCCTAAACATTTAGGTTAAGAAATTTAGTCGGTTCAATCCTAACCATTGAACATATTGCATTGATTACAACAGTCTTGAACAGATCTCAAGACATTCTCCAATGTTCGTTCTTCACTGCTTCTTGAAGGTTGATAACCCATCACGCGTTCTCCACCATTTACAGAGACTTCGCACATTCCCGAGGTAGATAGAATCAATCTCCTTCATGCAAGATCCTTCACGCACACAAGGCTGATGTGGCAACACAATTTGTTCTTCATTACAATGCTAACTCATCACATGATGTCATCGGTTGAATCACACAGGCTTGGAATCCATGAACTGGAAACCCTAAAGCAGGGACTACCAACTGGTAGTCATACCATATGAAACCTTGATACAAAACATTCCATATACCAGTTCACATTCCAACATACTGGTTCACTTGGATAGACATACCACTTCACTTTTTCACATATGCCGGTTCACAACATCATACCGGTTCTCTTGCAAGTTGCTTACTGCAATATACCAGTTTACTCTTCAGCATATTGACATAAATAACAACATACAATATCATCATTTCATCATACTCTGCACATATGTCATCAATCTCCCCCTTTGGCATTGATGGCAATATACAAAGATATCTCTCTGCTTCAAATCTTCTCCCCCAATACAGCAGATATCTTCTCTGCTTCACATCTTCTCCCTCTTTGACAATAATGCCAAAGTGGAGGCATAAACATCTATGTTCTACTATGTTGCTCCCCCTAAGGAGTAGCATCCTTCAACACACCAATCCTGAAAAAGACATATCAATGTAAGACCTGACTGATGTGGAGCACACACCTTTAGTTCACCTCTTAAAGGGGCAGCACCCCTAATTCACCTCTCAAATAGGTAAAGGTAGCCTTCTGTAGAGGCTTGGTGAATATGTCTGCTAACTGCTCCTTACTGGAAACATGTTCCAATACAACCTTTTTGTTTTGAACCTTCTCCCTAAAGAAATGGTATTTGAGCTCAAAGTGCTTGGTTCTAGAAAGTAATACCAGATTCTTGGAGATGTTAATAACACTTGTGATGTCACAAAATATACTTACCGGTTCAAATACAGAAACTTTGAAGCCATTTAATAAATGCTTCATCTAGATTGTCTGGGTGTAGTTCATAAATGCTACAACATACTCCGCTTCTACTGTAGACTGAGAGATACAACTCTACTTCTTACTCATCCATGAGACTAGTCTACCACTAAGAAAGAATGCACCACTGGTTATTCTCTTCCAGTCGTCCATATTACCAGCCCAGTCAACATCTATAAACACTTTCAGGTTGAAATCATTACTATATGGATACCATAATTTATAGTTAATAGTTCCCTTTAGATATTTCAAAATCTGCTTGACCGCTACCAAGTGGGATTCTCTTGGGCTTTTCTGGAACTGTGCAGTAATGCCCACTGCATGTGCAATGTTTGGTCTACTATGTACTACATAGTGCAATTTACCAACCATTGATTGGAATTCCTTCTCATTTACCAACCCTGAGTCATCCTCTTTTGATAATTTACAACTGGTCACCATCGGTGTACCAACCGGTTTGTTGTATTCCATGCCAAAAGTCTTCAACACCTCTTTGACATACTTGGACTGAGTGATAAAGATTCCATCTTTCATTTGTTGAATTTGTAGTCCAATGAAGAACTTAATCTCCCCTATAAGTGACATCTCAAATTCCTTTTCATCTCATCTACAAAATCATGACTCATCTTGTCATCTCCTCCAAAAATTATGTCATCAACAAATACCTCACAGATTAGAATCTAATATCCTTCTGACTTCAAGTATATATTACTATCCTCACTTGTTCTCTCAAATCCAATCTTCACAAGGTGGGAGTGCAAGTGTTCATACCATGCTCTAGGTGCCTGCTTTAGTCCATACAAGTCTTTATGTAGCCTACACACCATGTCACTGTCTTCTGAAAGGAAAAACCCATCTGGTTGCTCTATATACACCTCCTCTTCTAGTATTCCATTCAGGAATGCAGATTTTACATCCATTTGATATACTTTGAATCCCTTAAAAGCTGCATATGCAAGAAGCATACAAACTCCTTCCAATCTGGCTACAGGAGAAAAGCTTTCTCCATAGTCTTCTCCTTCTTCTTGGGCATATCCTTTATACACCACCCTAGCTTTGTTTCTAACCACTGAGCCATCTTCATTCAACTTATTTTTGAAAACCCATTTGGTTCCAATGACATTTTTATGCTCTGATCTGGGTACCAAAGACCATGTACCATTCTTTTCTATCTGGTCAAGTTCCTCTTCCATTTCCTTGACCCAGTCTTCATCTTTATGTGCCTCTCTAAATGTTTTAGGCTCAAATTCAGAGATGATGTAAGAATTTTCTCTAACCTTTCTTCTTATAAGAATTCCTACATCCTTATCTCCTATGATCTGCTTTGGATCATGATTCAACTTTACATACCTAGGAATGATCTTAGTTATTTCCTCTTGCTTTTCTTCTTCATCCTCATCTTCATCAGCATCAACATCTACTAGTGTAGGAGCACTGTTACTAGTCTAGGTTGTTTTGCAACCGGTTTCCAAAAGGTTACTACCGGTTCATCTCCTACTTGCTCACTGCCAGTTTTCTCAGATTTCTCAGACGTTTCATCGACTCTAACATTGATGCTTTCAACAATTATCTGAGTCCTATTGTTGAAACATTTGAGAGCTTTTCTCTTTGTGGAATATCCTAGGAATATTCTATCATCACATTTAGCATCAAACTTGCTCTGATGTTCACTCCTCTTGATATAACATTTACTACCAAACACTCTAAAGTAGCTTACCAATGGTGTCTTACCTATCCAATAATCATAAGGAGTTTTATCCTTACCCTTTTTGATGAGTACCCAATTCATTGTGTAGACTACAGTGCTCACTGATTCTCTCCAAAAAGTGTGAGCAACTTTTCCTTGCATCAGCATTGTTATGGCTACTTCAACTACAATCCAGTTGTTTCTCTCTACTAGGCCATTCTATTGTGGAGTCTGAGGGGCAGACAGTTGCCTCTTGATGTCATTCTCTTTACAATACTTGTTGAATTCTTCGGAAGTGAATTCTCCTCCTTGATCAATTCTTAGGCACTTAATCCTCTTACCGCTTTCTTTTTCAACCAATGCTCTGAAGGCTTTGAACTTTCCAAAGGCTTCAGACTTGTCCTTCAAGAATGTGACCCACATCATTCTTGAGCAATCATTAGTAAGAATCATAAAATACCTATCTCCCTGCACACTCCTAGTTTTCATAGGACCACACAAATCAGGATTCACAAGATCAAGTAAATTCTCTGTAGTGAAAGGTTTACCTTTGAAGGTTGAGGAAGACATTTTCCCCAGTTGACACTCTTTGCACAAAGGATTTTCCAGTTTTCTCAACATAGACAATCCTCTAACTGCCTTGATCTTACTGGCCTTCACAATATTATCAAAGTTTACATGGCAGAGTCTCCTATGCCATATTCAGCTATCATCAAACTTAGCCATTAGACATGTAATGACATTAGCATTTAGCTGAAATAGGTTACCTTTGGTCTGCATACCGGTAGCCATCAGTTCACCATTCTTTCCTTTGATTTTGCACACTCCATTTTTGAATTCCAGAGTGAGTGCATTATCATTCAGTTGAGCAACACTCAAAAGGTTGTGTCTGAGACCTTCTACCCAACACACATTGTCAGCACTGCTTCTTCCATTCAGAGAGAGGGACCCTCTGCCTTTTACCATACATAGTGCATCATTACCAAAATGAACCACACCACCATCATACTCTTCCAGAGATAGAAACTTACTCTAGCCACTAGTCACATGGTGAGAACAACCATTGTTAATAATCCACTCATTGGAATTATCAAAGTGGGAGACAAGAGCCTTCTTGTCTGACACATCTTCTTTGACTGCTACAAACACAATATCTTCACTTTCTTCATCTTTTGATTTCTCATCAGTGACACCTTCATCAACTGCTACAAAACAATTTCTTTGGTTTTCTCCTTTGAATTTCTTGAACCTCTCTGGTTTGTCCTTGTTGTCACCATTAGGGCAGTTTACAACAATGTGTCCTATCCGGTTACAAGAAAAGCATTTCAAAGGAAGCTTACCTCTATATTTACCAGTTCCCTTGGGAAGTCTCTTGGCAAGAAGAGCTTCAAATTCCATCAAGATCTCCTCATTATCCATTTCTCTACTTTGTCTTGGTTCACCACTGGTAGTAGCTTCTTTGCCTTTTCTAGATGGTGCAAGAGATGCTCTAAAGGCTGATTCAGTCTTCTGAATACTGCCATCATAATTATTTAGCTCATAAGTTGTTAACTTTGCAATGATGGAGTCCAAGGATACCTTTGTCTTGTCTACAGACCTCAACTCTTGAATAGCAACAACCCTTATTGCATAGACTAGTAATAAGGATCTCAAAACTTTTCTAACAACAGTGGAATCTTTCATTTTACCACCTGCACTCTTGATATCTCCAACAAGAGTTTTGATTCTTATTCCATATTGTTGAATGGTCTCTCCTTCAACCATCCGCATGTCTTCAAAATTTCCCCTAAGACTTTCTTCCTTATCTTGTTTCACATGCTCATCACCGCCATAGATATTCTTAAGAGCATCCCATACTTCTTTGGGATTCTCTTTATCTTGAACATCAATAAACTCAATGTCAGATAAACTGCTGATTAGGGCTTCCATGACTTGCCCATTCTCCTAAATCTCTCTCTTTTGATCATCGGTGAGAGTACTGGTAGGGATAACATAAACATTCTCAACATAGCTCTAGTGTTGAGCACCCATGCTTCTGATGTATATCTTCATTTTGTCCTTCCATATTTTAAAGTTGTCTTTGTTGAACTTGTTGTCTTCACAATCTAATTCTCTTTAACATCCTTAAAATAATATGATTGAACTCGGTGCAGAAGAGACATCAAAGATAAGGAAATTCTCAAGACAACATATGACAAGGTTTGATTGAACCTTCTACACTTCGGACTTAATCAGAGCCCAGGTGGGTATACCTTTGTGAATTGAATTTGCACTTTCAAACATAAACCCAAAGCAAACCAGTCTAGAAAACCAGTGGATCTATTCACCTTGAAATTACCTGAAAACAAAAGAATGGAAATTATACTTAAATTCAACATTTCAATCAACAAAACATGCAATAAACAACTTCAATCAATACCAGTGCCTTATCCAAGGTCATAGAGTCATCCAAACTCAGATAATACTCCTCAAACAAAATATCTTTACGCATCCCATTGGCTTGGTTTCTATTAATCCTTGTATATGCCTGACACCTATAAGAATTTATGCATTCCAAATTAAACTATGATCATCAAGATTCAAAGTCTCTTCCAAAGAGTTTACTGGTATGAGTGATCCCCGCATCTTTAATTTCCCCCCTAAAGAGAAAAGCTAGCAAACACTTCTACTGAAAATTGTCTTGCAATCCCATTCAAACAAAATAACCTTGGATTATTCAAAATGAAAATAGTAAACAAATTGTAAACACACTTGAAGATGACACAAAGCTTCACTCAAAACCGAAGGTCTGTATATTGATAATAAGTTCAGAAAAATATTACAAGAAGTTTTTGAATATTCTCCAATAGACTTAGAAAAGCACAGATAAATTTCTGCAGCGTTTTCTTACAATTCTTTGCGATCCCCTTTCCTCTAGTCCTGGTATCCATTTATAACAACATGGATGCACAAAGCTTCAGACTTTTTGAGGAGAGTTCATTACAATCATTTCATTAAAAAAACAAAGAAGTTAAAAAGCTTTTCACAAAAACAGTTACAAGTTCTTTTCGGCCTCTATAGCTTCTTCAACAGGCTGTTCAGTAGTAACTTCTTCTACCTTTTAAGGGGCGCTCTCCAACTGTTTTGGATCATGAGTGGCATATTTTGTTGTCCACTCATTGTACACATCATCGGTTGGCCATGAAAAATTAATCACTTTAGCCTTCGCTTTGGTCAACCTTTTCTAGGAGTTTCTCAATTTGTTGACTTCTGAATTGAGAAAACTATAATGTGCCTTAATTTTCTCTATCTCCTGTATTGTTATAACAAAGAAAGAAGCATCATCTAGATCAATAATTCCTTTAATTCTTGCTAACAATTTGGCTTCTATCTCCTTAAGCCACATTTGTTTGTCCTTTAATTGATCCGGGCTAGCAAAAACTCCTGGGAGCAACTCAAAAACTTGATCAGTATACTCCTTTTTGCACAAATTAACTTTCCTATCAACATTATCCACCCGTGCTACTAATTGTATTAAATCTTTAGTGATGTCAGAAGTGGATCTAATGATAGGATTGGCCTTTGCTTCATCACAAGATACACACATAAACTCTAAATCTTGCTCCCTGGGCCTCCACTTGTCAAAAATAGGTGTCAATATGGCCTTGTCTCCCCTGAGCTCATTCCATATAACCAAAATTTTACTTACATTATTGTATAGCAAGGAGGAATTCATGGTGTCTGCAAAACTAGTAACAGTGGCCTCCACTCTATCCTCATATTTCTTTGCATATATGCCTTGGACCTGTTTTAGATTCTCTAACTCTTGAGTAGTAATCTCAATCATTTGAGAGATAGAAGGTGCTGGAGACGGTGGGAACTCAATGATAGGGCTGGTAGGTGGAGGTCTGGCAGGAGAAGAGGAAATCATCAGTGTTGAGGATTCACCATGATGATGTTGTCCTGCTAGTTGCTTCTGCAATTTAGCAATGATGCTATCTCTGTTCCTTACCTCTTCTTGAGCATTAGTGTAGGCTTTCAAAATTGTCTCCAATTTAGCCTTGAGATTTGCCTTTTCCTTAGCTTCCCTTTCTGCCACTACAACACTAAATTTTGCAGTTTCTAATACAATGCTAGCAGCTTCCACTACCCTAGTAGTCTGCACCCTCTTCACCATCATCCCCCCAAGGTAACTTGACATTGAGGTGTCCCTTTTCTTCTTGTTTTCATCTCTTTTTAGAGACCACATAACTAATGCAGCATTGTCCTTATTGAAAGTGACTCCCTCCATAGGTTTAGTCTCCTTTCTTACTACTTCTAGGACTAGAGCATCTACTATATCCCATTCGGGGAGGATAAGTACCCCAGCCTTTGCCACCATGTCTCTTCCTTGTTGAGGAGTGATGGTCTTAAATTCCTCAACCATTTCTTGCTTTATTTCTTCCTCAACTATAGTTGGGTCTTTATGAGGCTGCTCACCCTTCCTTTTCTCGCACCTTTCATTATATATATCAATGCTTTGCTTCCACAAAAATTGCATGAATGCTTCTGATGTGATGAACTTGTCATCAGCCAAGAAATCTTCACTAGATCGCTTGATCTCAAGGTCCCATTCTTGGCCTTTGAATTCATTAGTGGTGATATTCATTTTAGCAGCTAAGGGCTCTTTTGGCATTCCTTCATCTACTTAATCATAGGTGTAGGCAATCTCCCATAGACTGCCTAATTGCAATAATTGCTCAGCTACTGCTTGTTCATCTCCTATATGGATAGGTGATTGTGATGGGGAATACACAGGTTCTTCAAGTTGTATCTCTTTTCCCACTCTTTGTCTCTTTGGGCTACTAGGGATATCAATGACATCGTGTATCTTCCTTTTACCTTTAGAGGCAGAGGGCTCACCTGAAGCAGGCATAAGTACACTATAATTAGACTTCTTATGCAGCATATAATTACCCAGAGGGATCGGCCTAGCAGATACAGACCTATTCAAGATCAACCTTGCTTTCTCAGGGTTACTCTTGATTACAACCTCCCTTTTTTCTTTTAGTGTTTGCATCACCTCCTCAAAACTAAGAATTTAAAACTTCATCTTCTCTACAAAGGGGTGAAAGCTTGACAAAGGGTCATAACTTATGTCAAGTTGATGCACCAAGTCTAAGGCCTTCTTATAGGCTATCCACTTTTCCTTTCTCATCTCTTGTTCATCCAAATCAAATTCATTCCTGATAAGGTCCTCAGGGAACTGAAATTGATGGGGTTTGGCCTTGCATACAACCCTCTTCCTAAACATACCATTGAATAAATCTTCGGGGTTAGCACACCGAGAGACTGCAGTTGATAAATGATATGGCTGGAGGAAATCTTGAAAACATTTCCAACCTCCTTTGGTTATTACAAATTGGTGTGCCACGGTGATTGTAGGGAAAATTGTCCCTTTGCCTCTTACTGTCAACTCTGCCTCTTGTACAGAACCAATTTGCCTGAGTATCTCTGTAATTCCCACTTTAAGAGGGACATGATAAGGTAACAAAAATGGGGTACCTGTGAAACCATATATTCTGAAAACTTTTGAAACAGGGTATAGGTAGATATCACCCCAATTGTGGACAATTTTTATGTCCTCTGCAAACTCTTGTGGCCTAATGAATTCCAAAAGTACCTTAGGGACTCTTGGGTTTTCCAAATAGATAAGGGTCCTGATTTTTGATGCAAAATATTTATCAAACCTTAGGAAGCTTGCATCCTCTTTGTCCCATGACAGAATAGTGCTCCATAATTGCACTAGCACCTTTTCCCCATCCTTTTGTTTTACAAGGTCCATCCCACTTGCAAAATAGTCACCACCCTTGAATAAAAAAAAATGCATAAGAAGGGAGTACCACCCAAAGGGCCTATCTACTTTCCCGTTCCTGATCCCTATCAATCCATTATGGATAGCATCAGTTATAAAAGAAACATAATCAAAAGTTATTGCCATATAAGGATTCAAAATCTGAGCAACCATCAACATGTAGTGAGTGGGCATACTCGCTTCAGCATCTTCCCCTAGGATTTGGTAGAGTGACCAGTATAATCCTTTAGCCCTAATTGTAAACAAATTTAGAGAGAAGGGCTCTTCAGTATTAGGTCCCACAACAGTTAACCTGCCTATCTTCAAAAAGAATTCTTTGAGAGGCCCATTTCTTAGGTTATTTCTTTGCACATTATACACCTAAGCTAATGATTTAAAATCAATAGGCTCCAGAAGATTAGTGTATTCACTCAACCCAAAGGCACTCCTAAATTCTTCATTGTTAATTTCAATGAGGGTCTTCCCACTGATATCCTTTACACTTCTTGAAATTGGGTCGTAGATATGTGCAATCTGAGTCAGAAGGTCTGCGTCAAAGAAAACTCCTAGAACCACCAACTTTCCAACATCTAATTCCCATATACTGTTCTGAGGGGCTGGAGAATTTCTCATACTGAACCCAACCTTGAATAACCCTAACCTAGACATCCCTACTTGAGGGTCTCTTAACCAATTCCCTTTATCATATAAACCCTCTCCTATTTTCAGGCGAGAAGCTTTTGGCACCAACTCTTTCATTTTGGAAGCCACATTAGTTGACAATGTTAATTGTTCAAGGAAATCATCACAAATTGCCCTCTCATGATAATGATAATTGACTTAACCTGAGAATTCCCTTTTAGGTACCATTTCTTTTAGAAACTTAAGCAAGTGATTCAACAATTTCTTTCAATTGTTCTATGACAAATTAAAATCTCAATAAAACTTACACAATTAAAAGAAAGATGGCTGAACAAGAGTATAGAGTAACCTGCTTGTACTCAAAGGAATTAGCTCTGCAATTGAAGAAGTCTGCTCTACAACTATTTCTTTGCAAGTTCTCTTCAGAATGATATCTTATTTCAATTGATATGAGATCATATATGGCCGCTGGGCTCTTAATTCTGAGATTGATTCCACATGCTTGGCCGTGCTTTCAGAATTGAATTCATGAAAGAATTTGAAGTTTTCGCTCCAACGGGTCACAATGCCCATGCATTTTTTCCTTTTTGCTATTTCGCATAAATTAATTTCATGGCAACTCTACTTCGCGAAACAACGCGGGCCGTCCAATCAGATGAGAATTGATCGGTCTTTACACTAGCTTAATACTTCCACCCTTTTCACTGAGCCTTATTTCATTTCACCATTTCGCGAGTGTTATTAAGTGTGGACTTTACCTTCGCGAAACTATGCCGAGCATTGGATGGGACCTTAACTGCATGGCCTTTAACCTTTACCTGGATAGTTGACCTTTTCACTAACTGCACTTTCACCTAACAGCTAATGGGTTTTCGCTATTTCGCACAACTTAAATTGCATTCAACTTTAAGCTACGAAACAGCGCTAACCGTCGGATCAAATCACACTTGATTGTCCTTTAAGTGAAGACTCTTATGTTGACTTGCTTACTCTGCTCCTCCTTTGGTTACCAGATACCACCTGGCACACAACCATTGGCCCCAGGGACCTTACTAAGTTTAAAATCTGAGTCAGCCGCATATTGTACCCCTCTTTAAAATTGCTGGTTCCACCTGGCACCTTCAATCTCTGTGGAAGACACGTGCTCATGTACACATCACCATTTAGCCCAGCATCAAAATAAATCTCCTTTACTTTCGCCATTTCGCTGAGCATATCCTTCAGGCATCTTACAAGGACGAAATAGCGCCAGCCGTTAGATCAAACCATACTTGATCGCCCTTTATACTTCATGCTCACTTTGCCTTTAAGAATGAAAAACCTTTTCGCCATTTCATGGGGGTTAACACACGAGCACTTCACCTTCGCGAAACAATGTAGGTTGTTCAATCAAATGAGAATTGATCGGTTTTTATACTCTAAATGTTTACCTGCAAATGTGGGCCCTCTGACTCGACTTTGTACACCCGGCATCCAGTTATCTTTCAAACTAATATGTCAATATTTGATTTGCCGAGAGGAAATATCAAGTTCCTCTCTATTTTCACCACCTATATCTATCAGGATGCCTTTATCTCGCGGTATCTATCTTCTCTGGGACCCACCTTCTTTGAAACTATCAAACCCACTTCTCTGACTATTGCACTTTCTGCCACATGCCATCAGCTTACTCACCCTCAGGACTAGCCAAACCATCTGATTGGAATGCCACATCATTTCTCTATTTCGTTGGTCTTAAACCATGAACCATTTCGTCTTGCGAAATAGCGCAAACCGTTCGATCAAATCAGAATTGATCGACCGTTACACTAACAGCCTTGGCTCCGCACTGGGTCCCACCTCTTTGCTGACTACGTGCTACCACATGGCACTCGACCACTAGCTTTGCAAGGATGTTTACATTTAACTCAATACCGGCTGCGTGTCTTTCTTTTATACCACCGGTTCCACCTTGGTGGGCCCACGGCTTCCTTTTAAGACCACATGTTCATGAACATGTTACCTTCTATCATGACACATGGACGGTCCTCGTTTACTTTCGCTATTTCGCAGGGTATAAAGCACAAGCATATTGTCCTTGCAAAATAGTGCAAGCCATCAGATCATTTTCTAGTCGCTCGGTACTTAACCATCTAAATAGACTCCGTGAGGGGTGGGCCCTCTGACTCAACTTCGAACACCTGGCGTCCAATCACCTCTAGAGCTGACATGTTGTTTTTTCATTTGCCAAGAGAAAGCACTAGGCTCTGATCAATTAATGACACCTATATTTGCCAGGTCACATCCCCTTCTGTGATCTGACTCACCTTTGGGACCCACCTTTGAACCTTTAATCCCGACTTGTTGACTTGTTGTAAGTAGCACCGCGTGCCGCCATTTTACTTGCTCTCATCAACCAGCTAGACTGCCTAGGTGGCATGCCATGTCATTTTTGCATCTTAGCTAGTTTTAAACTATGCACAACTTCGCCTAGTGAAATAGCAAAAGCCATAGATCCATCTGCGAGATGCACACTAGTTACTGGGCCCGACACCTTTAGGAGGAATACACATAGGGCATAATTTTTTTGCGATTAATTAACATGACCGCCTAGGCAAAAACAAGGGGGGACACTTCCTACGATCCCATGACCCATTACTTAAGTGGATAAAGTAATGAAAGAATAGAAACCAGAGGGTTTTAAACAAACATTAGGCAATCTAAAATCAAAAAACCCTAAACCCTTAAGGCCTAAAACAGAGCTGAAGAATTTGAAAAAGTTCCTTACTCAAAATTTCAACAAACCATAGCCAATTATGGGAAAAGAAAAGCCCATTTTTAATCAATGATAACAGTGGCTCTGACTGGGGATGGTTGATCGCAAGGTCAACACAAGAAAACTCAGAAACTTTGGAGAAACAAACCAAAACAGAAAAGTAGGAAAGGAACAAAATATGTACAAACAAAGGACCTACCACGCATCGACATTAAGAGAAATAATGCTTCAGGAATTGTCCATGCACTGGAAATTCTTGTATTTCATCATTCATATTCTTCAAGAAATATGAATCCTTACCATTTAAGTCACAAACCACAAAAGGGCCAATCCACAGTGATTCAAATTTCTTGTGCTTTCCCTTATCCTGTCCTTTTGCATTCCACTAAAGAACCATGTCATCAATTTGAAATTTCCTTAATGATGTCCTTTTATCAAAAAGATATTGACTACAACTGGATCTTCTGATTTCTCTTATGGGTAGAAGTTCTAAGTTCCTCCATTTCTACAATTTGGATCATTCTATTTTCCATTGGTTCAGATATCTCCATGTCCTCATTTTGCAAAAACTTATAAACTGGAAGAAGATTGTTTATCGGCAATCTGGCTTGGGCACCATAGACTAGTTCAAAAGGAGACATTCTGATGGATTTCTTAACTGTTATTCTATATGCCCACAGAGCTAACTTTAGTTTTTGATCCCAAGATCTTTTATTCTCTTCCAGGATGTTCTTGATGATATTCAACAGGCTTTTATTGCTGGATTCTGCTTGTCCATTCCCTTGAGGGTGATAAGGTGAAGAGTATGACATGAGTATACCATGACTAGTACAAAAGCCTACAAACTCTTCTAATCTGAAACACATGGCATTATCCATCACCAATTTTGCAGGTGCTCCAAATCTAGTTACAACATTATCCATCAGGAAATCAATGACAACTTTACTAGTAGCTCTTCTTGTAGGGATGGCTTCTATCCATTTGGTGAAATAATCAATGGCCACTATGATCCATCCATGACCTCTCCTTGACCTCTCAACAATCTCTCCAATAAATTCAATGCCCCATTGGACAAAAGGAGCTTCTACCGAGACTGGATTTAGGGGTAAGGCTCCTTCATACTGCAGCTTTGATGAGAATTTCTGACATGGGTCACATTTCCGAACATATGCATGAGTATCTTTAAATAAAGTGGGCCAATAGTATCCAGCATGCATTATCTTACCAGCAGTAGTCTTAGTAGAGTAGTGACCTCCACATACTCCATCATGCATTTCAGTCAACACCTGTTTAGCTTGAAATTCATCCAAACACATTAGTAGCTCTCCATCTCTTTTCCTCCAGAAAAGATCACTCTGAATGAGCACATACTTTTGGGACTTGAGTTTTAGAGTTCTTTTCTGATTGTGTGTCATCTCTTCTGAAAATGTGGCACCTTTTAAAAATTGGACTATCTCTGAGTACCAAGGTTGCCTCTCAATACTAGTGACTAAAGCATCTCCAACTTCAACATTATGTATTTCTACACTCATGAGATTAGATTCAATCATGAGCTTAGCCAAACCTAAACCTCTCACCAATTTGGTGATCTTTATCTCCAAGTTGAATTCCTAAATTCTGTTGATCCATCTGCATCTCTTCCCAGTAACCTCAGATTGAGATAAAATATCCTTAACTACAGCATGTGGGACATAGGCAATGATATTTGCATTTACTAAGTACGGCCTAAAAGCTTTAACAGCTTTAACTAGAGCATAAGCTTGTTTCTCCATGGTCTCATATTTCAGTTTTGCCGCCTACAAAGACTTACTATAGAAGGCTATGGGATGTTCATATCCTTCATTGTCCTTTTGTAGTAATACTGCAGCCACCGTATGATATGAACCAAAAGAAAAAAGAGAAAAAGGCTTACTGTAATTAGGAGATTTCAACACTCGTGCCTCCTGGATTGCCTTCTTAATCTCAGCAAAAGCTTTTGAGGCTTCTTGATCCCAATAAAACTTGGTATCCTTCTTGAGGAGCTTGACAATAGGCTTCACTATCTCTGCGAAGTTTGCAATGAATCTCCTAACAAAATTTACTTTGCCTAAAAAAGATTGAATACCTTTCACATTTTTAGGTTCAGACACCTTATTGATTGCTTCAATTCTCTTAGGGTCTATCCTTACCCCCTCCTTGGAAACTATGTGTCCCAGTAGCTTTCCCTCAGTGACTCCAAAATGACATTTCTTGGGATTTAGTGATACACCAAATTCCAAGGCTTTATTGAACACTTTCTCCAGATGTCCACAATGATCATTAGCCTTCTTAGAGAAACAAGTTAGGTCATCTTGATATACCACCATGATGATGTTAATGAATTCTTTAAAAGCTACATCTATAGCTATTTGAAATGTAGCTCCAACATTTTTTAATCTGAATGGCATTCTCACATATACATAAGTTCCCCATGGAGTAGTGAAGGTTGTTTCAAACTGTTCAGACTCCTTTACCAACACTTGATTATATCCTGAGAAATCATCCATCATGGATAAAAGATCACATCCTGTCACTCTCTGTAGCATGGCTTCCATATTTGGGGATGAGTAGTTATCCTTCAAGGAAGCAACATTTAAATTCCTAAAATCTACACACAATCTAATGTCTCCATTCTTCTTCCTTACTAGGACCAGATTGGAGACCCATGAAGAATGCCTTATTGGTTTGATAATCCCCCCTTCTCTCAATTTGGTCAACTCTTGTTGCATTTTAGTTTCTAGAAGGGATTGATAGGCCTCTGTTTCTATTTGAAAGGCTTAGCATCTGGAAGTAAAGGAACTTCATGCTGAAAAAGATCTTGTCTATATGCCTTTAGGTCTTCATAAGACCAAGCAAAGACATGTTTATACCTTTTCAATAAATTAATAAGGTTAGTCCTGACATGAGGGGGTAGCTTCTTTCCAATATATACCAACTTAGGGGATGATTTTGTCCCCAGGTTTACCTCCTCTAACTCTTCCAACTTGGTGCTAGACTACTGATGTAAGTGACTATCATTATAACTGAACATGCTCTCCAGCTCTACCAGCCCTTTAGGTCTCTCATTGGTTTCCAACTGGACCACATCATTTCCAAACACTGTCTCTCTATTGTCTACCACTTCCACCAATGCATTACAATCAATCTTTTGTCCATCATAATCATCAACACATTAGATAAACCTAAGAATGTCTTCATCATCAGCAAAAACTTGCCAATTGTACACATTATCAGGAATAGCAGGCCTAGATTTTATTTCCACAGTGGAAATACCGGTTAGCATTGCATCATCATTAGCTAGGAAATCTGCCATAATATTTTTTGCTCGCTCTATCCAATTAATAGAAAATGCATCAAAATGCTCAATAACATCCCAAACAGCATGCTTATACTGCTTTAATCTATCATTCTTGGATGCATATTTAGATCTCACCTAAGAGACAAACAATTCTGAATCCCCCATTACTTTCAATAGTTGGATTCCATGCCTTTTTGCAACCTCAAGTCCTAGTAACAGGGCTTCATATTCTGCAGTATTATTTGTGCACTGGAATGCCAATAAAAATGAATACTTAAAAGTTATACTTGATGGGGATACAAAAAGAACCTCTGCTCCAAATCCTTCTTTAGAGAAAGCTCCATCAAAATACATCTGCCACAATCCATATTGTTATGCTTGTAACTCAACCACAATAGGGTCAGTATTTTTCAATTGAGGTAAAATTGGTTGAAGTCTAAAATTATCAGATCTACATCAATCATACAATTAAGCATACTAGGGTCTACATTTTCAATTACCCTAGGAGCTCGTGGCTCTCTGTATAATTTGACCTAATTACCATTAATAGGAATGGTGGCATAGGATAAGTCCAGTTGAACATTTCCCCCTACTGCTGCTGCCCATTGCCTGGAAAGTAACATACCATAGTGGTGTTTAGTGTCAGTAACAATAACATCCATTTTGTAAGTGGCTTTAGGGAATGCTGCTATTTTTACTTCTACATCTTTCATTGTACCTATCACAGGTACTTCTCTGTTATCCATGGCATAGCATTTCCCATACATAGTGGTTACTGATAACCCTAATTCTTTCATAACACCATAGGGCATTACATTAGCAGCAACTCTTGAATCTATCATGCAGTTTTTAATCAACCGGTTATTGACTAACAAGGTAACATAGAAGGGATCTACCTAAGAAGGCTCCTGAGTGATAGTGGTTCCAACATAAACCTCTGGGGTTTGGAACTCTTTGATCCTTTCTAACTCTAGCTAAACCGGTGGGTAAGACTATGTCACTGTCAGATATACTAGAGAATAGAGACAAAGTTGTATCCTTATGTTCTTTAATCTTTAGTAGTTCTACTAATGGAACAGTGACCTTCATTTGAGTAAGAGCTTGGGCCATGTCAAATGTAGAACTATTGCACTTTTCAGTGTTAGCCCTAACTCTTTCTGTTTTGAATTGACTTGCCTTTTCCATTATCTCTGCTCCTTGTACATCACCAACATTTTTATCATCTTTGCCTTTGGGTACATCTTTAACTTGTTCCCCCTTCTTGACCGACCTTAGGAACAGTAATAGCACTACTTGATGCCCCTTTTTTTGTAACTTCCTTTACGAACATAGAACTCGACTCACCCTGATCAGTGTCTCTCTTGGTGCTTCTCAAGTTATAACTGTGTTTTGCTTTGGCAATTGTAGCTTTAGTGATATTTCTAACTTCTTCCTCACTAGGCCTCCTAAGATGAACCTCTTCATCCTCAATTGTTACCACATTCAATGTAGGATGCCAATCTAAGGTTAGCTGTCCTTGCATTAACCTTTCATTATCTAGCACATCACTGTATCCACTTTGCACAGATTCCTCATCACTTTCTATGATGGTTTCAAACATATTAATGTCAGGCTCTGCTTCTGGTCTCATAGATTCTTCTAGAGCCTGAGCCACTGCACACTAACGAGGAGAATGTAGTCCATCACAAACAATACACCAAGGAGTATTTTCTATATTGTGAGCAGTTTTCTTTTTCAAGGGATCTGGAGTGTCTTGACTTTGGGCAATTTTAGGCTTCTGAATTTGGGGCTTGCCATCTTTCCAATTGGTATTATATGGCATATCATGCAATCTTGGGGGTCTATCTTTCCAATTATAATGAGGTTTATCATTTTTGTTAACCTTGGCAGTCAAATCTTTCATAGCAATAACCAATTTCTCTATCTTATCATCCTCTTTAGCAACTTTATTAGGTTGTTGTTTGGTTTCTTGCCATAATCTACCATCTGTCCTTCTTCCTAACTTCCCAGATGCTTTTTTGTTACTTTCTACATTTATGGCAATTGTAAAAGCATCTCTCAAATTATGTGGGTTCTTATCCCTCAAAATATAGGCCATCTTGGAATCAAATGCATTGTAATATGTATTAAGACACATGTTATCATCTAGCCTCATCACTTGATATAATCTGTGCATGGCCTTCTTGAATCTAGCATTGAAATCAGTGACCATTTCATTTTTAGATTTTCTGATATTGTTGAATTCATTTAGCATGAAACTCACATTAGTCTTGTCACCATACTACTCTTGAAAACAATTTTTAAAATCTTCCCATGACCCTATGCTATTGACTGGAAGACCTCTATACCAATCTCTTGCATCATCAACTAGGGATTGAACAAACAGTTTCATAATAACATCTTCATCTACTATCTCATAATTGTTTATTAGATCTCCAAAAGATTTCAGATGTTCCTCAGGACTAATTACATTGTTTCCAGCAAATTTATGGAGTCTGTCTCTTAACTCAGTGGGAACATGATTGGGATATCTTGGAATCCCATCAAAGAACAATTGTCTATATTGTTCTAAATGGATTGGTCTTCTTTGAGAAGGGGTAATAGCATTGTTATTTCCCATGGCCATTTTAGCTTTTGGGATTGGAGATTGTGGTATTTGAGTGCACTATTTATTCATAGGGATTTGACTTACTGAGGCAATATTAGCTTGTACTGTAGGTTGAGTATTGGCTTGAGGAAAGGAAATGTGTTGGGGATTAGGCTTGCTAAGATCTTCTGATGGGAATGTAATAGGGGGAGCCTTTAAGTAATTAATCTTTCTTTTTACTTCCTGATTCGCTGCTTCTAACTTAGCCTTTTCTAATTCCATTTGGAGATCTTCCTTTTCTTTCCTCATCCTTTCCATTTCTCTCTCATGTGCTAAAATCTTATGAGAGATCTCTTCTGCAGTTTTAGATTCTATTCCATCATCTACCCATTTCTGTTTTCCTTTATCCATATTAGCTTTAGGAAGCTGGGAGTCATTAAATACTTCCCTAGTTGGCTGGGCTACTGACTTACAAGCTTTTTTAGTTTTGGGGATTAGAATTTCTCTAATCAAAAGGCCTTCCTCATCACTTTTTTCTTTCTCCTTAGCAAGTATTTCAAGATCAGCTACCTATCTAAGGAGCCTATCCCTTTCCATTAATTTGGCTTTGACTTCCTTCTCCTTATTTGCTTCCTTTTGGGCTCTTAGGGAGATTAAGTGATGGACTCTTCTATTTAAGTCTTCAATCTCTTGAGACACTTTATTCTCATCAGGGAAGTTTTCTTCATATTAACTTGATCTATGTCAATCAGACTAATGTTCCCATCAATTTTCCTAGGAACAGAGTACCTAATTGCATTTGAGTTGGTTCTATCTCTCACAAAAACACTAACATGAGATAAATCTTGGTTTAAAATGGGTGCATTATCAATATTTCCAAACAATCCCAAATGGAAACCTAATATATCATGTTCTGAATCTTTGGAAGATGAATTAGACTTTGCATAAATAGGACGATCAGGCATCTTATCAGTATTATTGTAAACACACTTGAAGATGACACAAAGCTTCACTCAAAACTGATGGTCTGTATATTGATATTAAGTTCATAAAAATATTACAAGAAGTTTTTCAATATTCTCCATTAGACTTAGAAAAGCTCAAATAAATTTTTGCAGCATTTTCTTACAATTCTTTGCGATCCCCTTTCCTCTAGTCTTGGTATCCATTTATAACAACATGGATGCACAAAGATTTGGAATTTTCGAGGAGAGTTTGTTACAATCATTTTTTTCAAAAAAAAAAGAAAATACAAAGCTTTTCACAAAAACAGTTACAAGTTCTTTTCGATCTCTATAGCTTCTTCAACAGGCTGTTCGGTTGTAACTTCTTCTACCTTTTCAGGGGCACTCTCCAACTGTTCCGGATCATGAGTGGCATATTTTGTTGTCCACTCATTGTACACATCATTGGTCGGCCATGAAAAATTAATCACTTTAGCCTTGGCTTTGGTCAACCTTTTCCAGGAGTTTCTCAATTTGTTGACTTCTGAATTGAGAAAACTATAATGTGCCTTAATTTTCTGTATCTCTTGTATTGTTATAACAAAAAAAGAAGAATCATCTAGATCAATAATTCCTTTTATTCTTGCTGACAAATTGGCTTCTATCTCCTTAAGCCACATTTGTTTGTCCTTTAATTGATCCAGGCTAGCAAAAACTCCTGGGAGCAACTCAAAAACTTGATCAGTATACTCCTTTTTGCACAAATTAACTTTCCTATCAACATTATCCACCCCTGCTACTAATTGTATTAAATCTTTAGTGATGTCAGAAGTGGATCTAATGATAGGATTTGCCTTTGCTTCATCAAAAGATACACACATAAACTCTAAATCTTGCTCCCTGGGCCTCCACTTGTCAAAAATAGGTGTCAGTATGGCCTTGTCTCCCCTGAGCTCATTCCATATAACCAAAATTTTACTTACATTGTTGTATAGCAAGGAGGCATTCACGGTGTCTGCAAAACTAGTAACAATGGCCTTCACTCCATCCTCATATTTCTTTGCATATATGGCTTGGACCTGTTTTAGATTCTCTAACTCTTGAGGAGTAATCTCAATCATTTGAGAGCTAGAAGGTGTTGTAGATGATGGGAACTCAATGATAGGGCTACTAGGTGGAGGTCTGGCAGGAGAAGAGGAAATCATCAGTGTTGAGGATTCACCATGATGATGTTGTCCTGCTAGTTGCTTCCGCAATTTGGCAATGATGCTATCTCTGTTCCTTACCGCTTCTTGAGCATTAGTGTAGGCTTTCAAAATTGTCTCCAATTTAGCCTGGAGATTTTCCTTTTCCTTAGCTTCCCTTTCTACCACTACAACACTAAATTTTGTAGTTTCTAATACAGTGCTAGCAGCTTCCACTACCCCAGTAGTCTACACCCTCTTCACCATCATCCCCCCAAGGTAACTTGACATTGAGATGTCCCTTTTCTTTTTGTTTTCATCTCTTTTTAGAGACCACATAACTAATGCAGCATTGCCTTTATTGAAAGTGACTCCCTCCATAGGTTTAGTCTCCTTTATTACTGCTTCTAGGACTAGAGCATCTGCTATATCCCATTCAAGGAGGATAAGTACCCCAGCCTTCACCACCATGTCTCTTCCTTGTTCAGGAGTGATGGTCTTAAATTCTTCAACCATTTCTTGCTTTATTTCTTCCTCAACTGTAGCTGGGTCTTTATGAGGCTGCTCACCCTTCCTTTTCTCGCACCTTTCATTATATATATCAATGCTTTGCTTCCACACAAATTGCATGAATGCTTCTGATGTGATGAACTTGTCATCAGCCAAGAAATCTTCACTGGCTCTTTTGATCTCAGGGTCCCATTCTTGGCCTTTGAATTCATTAGTGGTGATATTCATTTCAGCAGCTAAGGGCTCTTCTGGCATTCCTTCATCTACTTCATCATAGGTGTGGCAATCTCCCCTAGACTGCCTAATTGCAATAATTGCTCAGTTGTTTCCTATTCAACTCCTATATGGATAGGTGATTGTGATGGGGAATACACAGGTTCTTCAAGTTGTATCTCTTTTCCCACTCTTTGTCTCTTTGGGCTACTAGGGATATCAATGACATCGTGTATCTTCCTTTTACCTTTAGAGGCATAGGGCTTGGCTGAAGCAGGCATAAGTACACTATAATTAGACTTCTTATGCAACATATAATTACCCGGAGGGATCAGCCTAGCAGATACAGACCTATTCAAGATGAACCTTGCTTTCTCAGGGTTATTCTTGATTACAACCTCCCTTTTTTCTTTTAGTGTTTGCATCACCTCCTCAAAACTAAGAATTTAAAACTTCATCTTCTCTGCAAAGGGGTGAAAGCTTGACAAAGGGTCATAACTTATGTCAAGTTGATCCACCAAGTCTAAGGCCTTCTTATAGGCTATCCACTTTTCCTTTCTCATCTCTTGTTCATCCAAATCAAATTCATTCCTGATAAGGTCCTCAGGGAACTGAAATTGATGGGGTTTGGCCTTGCATACAACCCTCTTCCTCAACATACCATTGAAGAAATATTCGGGGTCAGCACACCGAGAGACTATGGTTGATAAATGATATGGCTGGAGGAAATCTCCAAAACATTTCCAACCTCCTTTGGTTATTACAAATTGGTGTGCCACGGTGATTGTAGGGAAAATTGTCCCTTTGCCTCTACCTGTCAACTCTGCCTCTTGTACAACACCAATCTGCCTGAGTATCTCTGCAATTCCCACTTGAAGAGGGACCTGATAAGTTAACAAAAATGGGGTACCTGTGAAACCATATATTTTGAAAAACTATTCAAACAGGGTATAGGTAGATATCACCCCAATTGTGGACAATTTTTATGTCCTCTGCAAACTCTTGTGGCCTAATGAATTCCAAAAGTACCTTAGGGACTCTTGGGTTTTCCAAACAGATAAGGGTCCTAATTTTTGATGCAAAATAATTATCAAACCTTAGGAAGCTTGCATCCTCTCTGTCCCATGATAGAACAGTGCTCCATAATTGCACTGGCATCTTTTCCCCATCTTTTTCTTTTACAAGGTCCATCCCACTTGCAAAATAGTCACCACCCTTGAATAAAAACAAATGCATAAGAAGTGAGTACCACCTGAAGGGCCTATCTACTTTCCCATTCTTGATCCCTATCAATCCATTATGGATAGCATCAGTTATAAAAGAAACATAATCAAAAGTTATTGCCATAGAAGGATTGAAAATCTGAGCAACCATCAACATGTAGTGAGTGGGCATACTCGCTTCAACATCTTCCCCTAGGGTTTGGTAGAGTGACCAGTATAATCCTTTAGCCCTAAGGGTAAACAAATTTAGAGAGAAGGGCTCTTCGATATTAGGTCCCACAACAGTTAACCCGCCTATCTTCAAAAAGAATTCTTTGAGAGGCCCATTTCTTAAGTGATTTCTTTGCACATTATACACCTGAGCTAGTGATTTAAAATCAATAGGCTCCAGAAGATTAGTGTATTCACTCGACCCAAAGGCATTCCTAAATTCTTCATTGTTAATTTCAATGAGGTTCTTCCCGTTGATATCCTTTACACTTCTTGAAATTGGGTCGTAGCTATGTGCAATCTGAGTCAAAAGGTCTGCATCAAAGAAAACCCCTGGAACCACCAACTTTCCAACATCTAATTCCCATATATTGTTCTGAGGGGCTAGATAATTTCTAATACTGAACCCAACCTTGAATAATCCTAACTCAGACATCCCTACTTGAGGGTCTCTTATCCAATTCCCTTTATCATATAAACCCTCTCCTATTTTCAGGCGAGAAGATTTTGGCACCAACTCTTTCATTTTGGAAGCCACATTAGTTGACAATGTTAATTGTTCAAGGAAATCATCACAAATTGCTGTCTCGTGATAATTGACTTTTCCTTAGAATTCCCTTTTAGGTGCCATTTCTTTTAGAAACTTAAACAAGTGATTCAACAATTTCTTTCAATTGTTCTATGACAAATTAAAATCTCAGTAAAACATACACAATTAAAAGAAATATGGCTCAACAAGAGTATAGAGAAACCTTCTTGTACTCGAAGGAATTAGCTCTGCAATTGAAGAAGTCTGCTCTGTAACTGTTTCTTTGCAAGTTCTCTTCAGAATGATATTTTATTTCAATTGATACAAGATCATATATGGCGGCTGGTCTCTTAATTCTGACATTGATTCCACATGCTTGGCCATCCTTTCAGAATTGAATTCATGAAAGAATTCGAAGTTTTCGCTCCAACGGGTCACAACGCCCATGCATTTTTTCCTTTTCGCTATTTCGCAGAAATTAATTTCTTGGCAACTCTACTTCGTGAAATAACACGGGTCGTTTTGCCATTTTCGCGAGTGTTATTAAGTGAGCACTTTACCTTCGCGAAACTATGCTGAGCATTGGATGGGACCTGAACTGCATGACCTTTAACCTTTACCTGGATAGTTGAGCTTTTCACTAACTGCGCCTTCACCTAATAGCTAATGGGTTTTCGCTATTTCGCACAGCTTAAATTGGATTCAACTTTAAGCTGTGAAAAAGCGCTAACCGTCGGATCAAGTCACACTTGATTGTCCTTTAAGTGAAGGCTCTTATGCTGACTTGCTTACTCTGCTCCTCCTCCGGTTACCAGATACCACCTGGCACCCAACCATTGGCCCCGAGGAACTTACTAAGTTTAAAATCTGAGTCAGCCGCATATTGTACCCCTCTTTAAAACTACTAGTTCCACCTAGCACCTTCAATATTTGTGGAAGACATGTGCTCATGTACACGTCACCGTTTAGCCCAGCATCAAAATAAATCTCCTTTACTTTCACCATTTTGCTGAGCATATCCTTCAGGCATCGTACAAGCGCAAAATAGCGCCAGCCATTAGATCAAACCATACTTGATCGCCCTTTATACTTCATGCTCACTTTTCCTTTAAGAATGAAAAACCTTTTTGCCATTTCGTGGGGGTTAACATGCGAACACTTCACCTTCGCGAAACAACGCAAGTCATCCGATCAAATGAGAATTGATCGGTTTTTATACTCTAAACGTTTACCTGCAAATGTGGGCCCTCTGACTCGACTTTGCACACCCGACATCCAGTCATCTTTCAAATTGATATGTCAATATTTGATTTTCTGAGAGGAAATATCAAGTTCCTCTCTATTTTCACCACCTGTATCTGTCAGGATGCCTTTATCTCGCGGTATCTATCTTTTCTGGGACCCACCTTCTTTGAAACTATCGGACCCACTTTGCTGACTGTTGCACTTTCTGGCACATGCCATCTGCTTACTCGCCCTCAAGACTAGCCGAACCATCTGATTGGAATGCCACATCATTTTGCCGTTTCACTGGTCTTAAACCACGAACCATTTTGTCTTGCAAAATAGCACAAACCGTTCGATCAAATCAGAATTGATCGGTCGTTACACTAACAACCTTGGCTCCACACTGGGTCCCACCTCTTTGTTGACTACGTGCTACCACATGGCACTCGACCACTGGCTTTGCAAGGCTTTTTGCATTTAACTCAATGTCGGCCGCATGTCTTTCTTTTATACCGCCGATTCCACCTTGGCAGGCCCACGGCTTCCTTTTAAGACCACGTGTTCATGGACACGTTACCATCTATCATGACACATGGACAGTCCTCGTTTACTTTCGTTATTTCGCAGGGTATAAAGCATGAGCATCTTGTCCTTGCAAAATAGCGCAAGCCGTCAGATCATTTTCTAGTTGCTCGGTACTTAACCATCTGAATAGACTCTATGAGGGGTGGGCCCTCTAACTCAACTTCGAACACCTGGCATCCAATCACCTCTAGAGTTGACATGTTGTTTTTTCATTTGCCGAAAGAAAGCACTGGGCTCCGATCAATTCATGACACCTGTATTTGGTAGGTCACATCCCCTTATGTGATCTGACTCACCTCTAGGACCCACCTTTTAACCTTTAATCCCGACTTGCTGACTTGTTGTAAGTAGCATTGTGTGCTGCCATTTTACTTGCTCTCATCAACCAGCTAGACCACCTAGGTGGCATGCCATGTCATTTTGGCAACTTCGCTGGTTTTAAACTACGCGCAACTTCGCTTAGCAAAATAGTGAAAGTCATAGATCCATCCGCGAGATGCACACTAGTTACTGGGCCCGACAACTTTAGGAGGAATACATATAAGGCATAAATTTTTTGTGATTAATTAACATGACCGCCTAGGCAAAAACAAGGGGGGACACTTCCTACAATCCCATGACCCATTACTTAAGTGGATAAAGTAACGAAAGAATAGAAACCAGAGGGTTTAAAACATACATTAGGCGATCTAAAATTAAAAAACCCTAAACCCTTAAGACCTAAAACAGAGCTGAAGCATTTGAAAAAGTGCCTTACTCAAAATTTCAACAAACGATAGCCAATTATGGGAAAAGAGAAGCCCATTTTTAATCAGTGATAATAGAACTTTGGACCTTCCCTCTTCATCATTAGAGTAGGATCTTTACCTCAAGCGGTTAAGCTTACAACACAAAGGACCTAGAAGATTCTCTGATACCAATTGATGAATCAATGATGAACAGTTAGTACCAAACCGGTATTGAGAGGGGGGGTGAATCATTATAGGCAAAAACACTTTTCCTTGAACCGGTTTGACCCTAAACCCTAAACATTTAGGTTAAGAAACTTAGTCGGTTCAATCCTAACTGTTGAACATATTGCATTGATTACAACAGTCTTGAACAGATCTCAAGACATTCTCCAACGTTCGTTCTTCACCACTTCTTGAAGGTTGATAACCCATCACACGTTCTCCACCATTTACAGAGACTTCACACATTCCCGAGGTAGATAGAATCAATCTCCTTCATGCAAGATCCTTAACGCACACAAGGCTAATGTGGCAACACAATCTGTTCTTCATTGCAATGCTAACTCATCACATGATGTCATCGGTTGAATCACACAGGCTTGGAATCCATGAACCGGAAACCCTAAAGCAGGGACTACCAACTGGTAGTCATACCATATGAAACCTTGATACAAAACATTCCATATACCAATTCACATTCCAACATACCGATTCACTTGGACAGACATACCGCTTCACTTTTTCAAATATACCGGTTCACAATATCATACCGGTTCTCTTACAAGTTGCTTATTGCAATATACCGGTTTACTCTTTAGCATATTGACATCAATGACAACATACAATATCATCATGTCATCATACTCTGCACATATGCCAACAATAATATCCATGAAGAATAATTATTTACACCAACACTAACTAACGCTCATGAAAAATAACTACTTTCAAGAAAAGTAGAGCTTCAAGAATTGTCCATGAACAAGAAATTCAAGAGTACCACCATATATATCCTGAAGAATATAAGAATCTTCTCCCCATTTTCTTTGAATCAGATATGGGCCCAGCCAAATGGCATCAAACTTACCATGTTTTCCCTTGTCTTCTATTCTGGTGTTCCACATTAGAACCAAATCATTAACCTAAAAAATCCGTGCAGTTGTTCTTTTATCATACAATTTTTTAACCTGCATTTGTACCTTTGTATTTCTAGTACTGGCTTCTCTTCTAGCTTCATCTAGTTCCATTAAAACCTCAATTCTCAACTGTATATCATCATCTATATCATTGTTATATGTTTGGACAAAATTATACATCTCCATTAGATTATTTTGGGGTAACCTTGCATGCATACCATACACCAAATCAAAAGGTGCACATCCAATTGCTTTCTTGATCGTTACCATGTCTGCCCAAATAGCTAATCTTATCTTTGAATCGCAAGCCTTTTTATTCTTTTCTAGGATTCGTTTAATAATCTTCATCAAAATTTTGTTGTTGGATTCATCTTGCCCATTTCCTTGTGGGTGGTAAGGTGATGAATAAGAAATTTGGATACCATATTTGTTGCAGAAGTCTTCATATTCTTCTGACCTAAAATTCATTGCATTATCATAGACTATCCTCTCTGGACATCTAAATCTGGTCAATATATTGTCTGTAAGGAAATCAATTACCAACTTGCTTGTTGCCTTTTTAGTGGGTACAACTTCAACCCACTTAGTGAAATAGTCAGTGGCCACTAAAATCCAAGAATGGCCACTACTAGATTTTCATGTTATTTCTCGAATGAAATCTATACCCCACTGCTGAAATGGAGCTTGCACATTTACAAGTCTTAATGGCAAATTTCCTAAAAAAAATTAATTTTCTTGAAAATCTTTGGCATGGGTCACATTTCTTGACTATTTGATGTGCATCTTCGAAAAATTTTGGCCACCAAAACCCATCTCTTAATACTTTGTGTGCAGTTATTTTAGCCATATAATGTCCTCCGCAAGCTCCACTATGCAATTCAGACAACAACTTTTGAGCTTGATCTTGGTCCACACATGTTAACATGATACCATCATTGTTCCTCCACCAGAGTTTCCCATTTACAATGGCATATTTAATAGCATGTAATTTTAATGTCCTCTTATTATCAACCATGTCTTCTAGACATTTCATCCTCTATAAATAATATATGATATCATCATACCATTTGCAACTATCCATATTACAGATACAAGGCCTTTTCTCTTCTTCCACAATACTTATTTGATTGGCATCCAAATTACTCTGAGCCATTAAATTTTCCAATCCTAATCCTCTCACTAACTTAGTAATTTGTATATCAATATTGAATTCCTGGATCATGTTTATCCATCGGGATCTTCTTCCAGACACTTCCTGTTGTGTTAAACTATCTTTAATTGCAGCACTAGGCACATATGCAACCATTGTTAATCCCATTGAATAACTCCTAAAGGCTTTAACATCCTTCACTAGTGCATAAGCTTGTTTTTCATTGATATCATACTTCAATTCTATAGCTTGCAAGGAATTACTAAAAAATGCTATAGGTTGTTCAAACCCTTCTAAATTCTTCTGCAACAATATGACAACAATAGTATGAAAAGATGCAAATGAAAATATCTACATAGGTTTTCCATAATCAGGTGTTTTAAAAATAGGTGCATTTTTTATAGCCTGTTTAATCTCCTTGAATGCCTTTATTGGCTCATCATTTCATTCTATTTTTGCACCTTTCTTTAACATTTTGGATATAGGTCTACTAATTTCTGCAAAATTAGTGACAAACCTTCTTAAAAAAATTATCTACCCGAAGAAAGATTGGATACCTTTCATTGTTCTGGGCTTAGGGACTTTTTCTATCGCTATCACCCTCTCTGGATCAATTCTCACACCATCTTTTGAAATGATGTGACTGAGAAACTTACCTTCAGTTACCCGAAAAGCACATTTTTTTGGGTTTAGGGATATCCCATACTCAACAACTCTGTCAAATTTTTTTCGAGGTGACCATAGTGATCACTTTCCTTCTTGGAATAAGTTGTTAGATCATCCTGATATACTACCAAGAATACATTTATGATATCATAAAATACATCATCCATAGCTCTTTGAAATGTTGCTCCTGCATTCGTTAAGCCAAAAGGCATTCTTATATAAACATAGGTTCCCCAAGGTGTAGTAAATGTTGTTTTGTATTATTTTGACTCTTTAACCATCACTTGGTTATAACCTGAAAAATCCATCCATCATAGATAAAATCTCACAGCTTGTTACCCTTTGTAACATTGCTTCCATATTTGGCAATGGATAATTGTCTTTTAATGAGGATATATTCAAATTTCTGAAATCAACACATAGTCTGATATCTCCATTCTTTTTTCTTATAGGTACCATGTTAGACACCCATGATGAATGTCTGATAGGTCTTATAATCCCAGCATCTCTTAGCTTGACTAGCTCCTCTTGCATTTTAGGTGCTAATGTTGGAATAATGGACCTTTGTTTTTGTCTAAAAGGCTTGGCATTTTCTTTCAAAGGAATCTCATGCTGAAATAAATCTTCTCTGTAAGCCTTCAAGTCATCATACGACCAAGAAAAAACATGCTTGTATTTTCTCAATAAATAAATTAACATTTTCCTAACCCTAGGCGACATTTTCTTTTCAATATATACCTTCCTTGGAGATGCTTTTGTCCCAAGGTTAACTTCTTCTAAATCTTCTAGGTGCGAGGCAGTAGTAACAACCTTAGCTTTGTCTTGACTATCAAACACCCTCTCTAAAACAACCAAACCTCTCAAAATTTTATTTGTCTTCAATTGAATCACTTCCTTCCCAAAGATTGTTTCCTTGTCATCCTTTGTCTGTACAATAGCACTAAAATCAATCTCCTAATTTTCATATTCATCTACACAATGTAGAAACCTTAAAATATCATCATCATCATTTAAAACCTACCAGTTTTCAATGTTATCAGGGACTGAAGGCCTTGTTTGAATCTTAATCTTTGAGATTCCAGCAAAAGTGACGTCCTCTAGCCTTAGAGCTATATTTGCCAGGAGATCAGCCATTCTGTTATGACTTCTCTCTTTCCATTCAATACCAAATGCATCAAAGTTCTCAATTTGGTTGCACACAACATTCCTATACTATTTCAATCTTTTATTTTTTGATGCATATTTAGATCTGATTTGGGATATGACTAACTCAGAATCTCCAACCACTTTGAGATTATTTATCCCATGTTTTTATATAGTCTCAAACCAAGCAACAATGCTTCATATTCTGCTACATTATTTGTACATGCAAAGGCCAGAGTAAAAGAAAACTTAAACATTTCTCCATGGGATGATATGGATAACACACCTGCTCCTGAGCCCTCCTTAGAACTGGCTCCATCAAAATACATGGTCCACAAATCATCATCTCCTGATGATTTTTCTACTTCTTCATCCAATAATGTAGGTTGTTCATTTTTCTTCAGTGGAGAGTCTTCAACCCTGAATGCATTTATCCCTATGTCTACAAAACAAGTCATATCTTCATCAGATTGTGTTGTATGTACCATCATATATGGTACCCTGGATTCTCTTTTAACCTTTACTATTTTACAATCAATGAAAAAGGTAGCATAAGACGGGTCACATTGCACTCCATTTTCTTGATAATAGCATCCCATAATGTGGTGGAATATCCACAACTAGGACACTCATAATTAATTCTTTCCTAGGGAAAGCAACAAGTTTATAAGGTAGTGCCTTTATAGTTCCTATCATAGGCACTTCTGTTGAATCCATAGCACAACATCTTCTGTGAGGAGTATCTACCTTCAAACCCATGGACTGCAGTATCCTTACTGGCATGACATTATTTGAGGCCCCAAAATCAATCATACAATTATTCAAGACTCCTCCATTTATAATAACACTTAAAAAGAAAGGATTTACATTATCAGGGCTCTCACCTACTGTATCTTCAAGATAAATTTGGGAAATCTAAGAAACCATTCCCTCTAACTCTTTATCCTTTGTTTCATTTTTAATCATTCATTCCTTTATATTATGACATACATTCTTATTTTCAATTTCAATAGAATGGGAAATACACTTGACCCAAGCCATGGCTTTCTCCCTATTCTCTTCAATTCTTATCATCTCTTGCAAAGGAACCTTAACTGTAATCTAAGAAAGCAACTAAAGCATATCTATAGGTGTGTAATTTGGTAATTCAAGTGACATACCTGATTGCTCCTCATATTTCTTGGGTATGTTACCTTCAATATTTTGTGTCTTCTGTGAGTCTCCTTCAACAGGCAAAGAAGATTTTTCAAATCTTTGCTTTCATCTTAAGTGGAGAAGTTTTTTTCAATAGGTTTCACAACCTCTACTTTCTTAACCCACTCCTTTTTCTTGACCTCCTTGATTTTGATTGCCTCTTTCACTGATGTATCCTCCTTGACCTCTTTTCCTTTATTTTTCAATTCTTTAACAAATAGACCCGAAGGCTTGCCCTGGTCTTCACCCACAACCTTGTTTCTTAATTGATAGTTACTTTTTACCTGAGCTACCATAGCAATTGTTATTCTGGAAATCTCTTCATTTGAGGGTCTTTTCAGGGACATAAAACACCCACTTTGTTCAGCATTGCACATTCGGTCATCAACAGATAATTCCTCATCAGAAAAAACCTGCAAATGATATGTTTCATTTATTTGCCTTTGATTATCTATATCAAAGTCCTGTGTCTCAATATCAAAAGAATATTTTGCTTCTCCAAGAAAGGAAGAAATCATAAGACAGTCAACATTGTCACCTTCAAAGGTTTCTTCCTCTTCTTCATGTGTCTCATCCTTAGTAGAAATAAATTGTTCTATGACACAATATTTAGGTGAATGGGGTGATTGACAAACAACACACCAGGGAGTATCATCCACCATGTTCACCGCATGTTTCTACAATGGGTCAAGGGTTTGTTGTTCTTGTTTACACTTTTGCTGCTGGAAAGGCTTTTCATCCTTCCAATTTATATTGTAAGGATAATCTTGCAATCTTAGTGGTCTATTAAATTTATTGAACTATGGCTTTTCTAGTATAGAACTCTTGTCCTTATTTGCCACAGTCAATTTCAAGTCCTTCAAGGTGTTAAGTACCTTGTCCCATCTTTCTTCTTCTTTAGGTTTTGTACCTAAAGACAAAAAACCCATCTATGAAGCTATAGATTGGAAAACCAAGAAAACCCTAATGAGCAGTTAATGATAATCTAAATTTAGAAAAAACAGAGAAGAATAATAAGATTGTTAGCACCCATCTTGTAGAACTTGTAATTTGCCCGATCTACAATTCATAAAACATAAAATAATCATTATATTCTACACATAAAATTGACAAATTATACCTCAGGTTCTACCCCTTTCATAGGTGTAGTTTCAGGGCACACGGGTGCAAAACCACCTTGTACAAGCATAGAATTAAGGCATACAAGCATAGAATTAGGACACACAGGTGCAGAATCAGGACATAAAGGTGCAGAAGTGTAGTGTACCTGCAAAATAGAGAAAATTGATCAATCTAAAGGTGAATTTAGCAAAATTGGAACCCTAGAAAGAATGTAAACCCTAATTTTGAATAAATTTGACCTATTTGAGCTAGAAATGAAACAAGATGACAAAATTATGGCTCAATCACAAAGAACCATGATGGATCTAAGTATGAAATCATAGATAAACAGGCTTTGTCAATAAATGTGTAATTGAGCTCATAGCCATTCAATGTCCTTCTCATAGCCTTTAATTTGTCAAATTCACAATCTAAACAAATTTGGCATTTTTAGAAAATCTAGGATCCTCTCTTCTTCCAAGATTACCTGGAGCTCTTCTATTTCCTTCCACATTTATAGCTATTCTAAATGAATATCTAAGAGTTTGAGGATCCTTGTCTCTAAGGATATATGTCATTTTTGCATCAAATGCATTCATATATGTGGTCAAACAAACATTCTCATCCAACCTTAATACTTGAAATAACTTATGCATAGCTTTCTGAAATCTGATATTGAAATCAGACACATCCTCGGTCAATGACTTCTTAATGTTATTTAACTTGTTGGTGTAAATAATTATTCATCTTGGATATTATTACACCTTACTTAAGTTTACTTAGGAAATGCATTTCATAGTAATTTGGGTATGAGACACTTGGGTGTTTGTGCCACATTGGGATTGGGATAGTGTGTAGGAGAATTTCCACCTTTTATGGTGTTGATCTTGTTACTACTCTATCATATCCACTTATTATGGAGTGATAATTCCACCTTCGGTGGGTGATCCACCTCATGTGGAATATTATATTGTTCCTCCTACCTACCACACCTATTTCCTACCTACTCTTGTTTCTTATTGAGCCACATGTCATGTTTGTGTGGTAACATATCCATATAGCCTTGCCTATAGAAGCAGGCACATCTACATTAAACAACAACTATTGATCATTTATCTATTGATGAGAATACAGTTTATTCTTGTCCTATATTTTGTCTCTCTTATTTTTTCTTTCCATTGCCTCTAGATCTTGGCAAAATCTCACAGAACTCGTTTAACATGAAACTGGAATTTGTTTTGTCACCATACTGATCCTTAAAAAATCTCTCAAATTCTTCCCAGGAACTAATACTTGCAGTTGGCAATCCTCTATACCAATCTATTAATGATATAGCTTCATTCGGATTGAAGCATGTATTATATAATGAAATTGAATGAAGGGTCATGGCTCTACGTGGCATGTCACACCCCTATGTGGACATGACTCTTCATCCTTTTATTTATAGGCATCGACACTTGCTGTGAACTAAAAACCAATAACCGTGGCAGTTTCACGAACCAACAAATTGTCGATATTTCATATTATCATAGAAGATTAATAGTTAGAGTTATATATATATATACACAAATCGGAGGTAAGACATATTCATTGCAGTGATCTTATTAAAGTCTATCCTCACTACTTATTACCAGACTATTGTATTCTCTATCTTTGATCTGAATTCCTTAACATGGTATCAGAGCCACGTTGGTAGAGAAATAATAAAATAGTGACACCTCTTTTCTAAAAAAAAATCAGACTTGCACTCAGAATCAAAGGAAAAACAATCATGGTGAACAGTGTTAGAGTGGAGGATAGACTAGAAGGCACATCCAACTTTGTCTCATGGAGAATTCAAATAACAACAATTCTTCAAGAACTTGAACTGGATGCATACATAGAAGAAGATACTAAGATGCCCGAAGACGAGCCAGAGAAAACAACCTGGAAAAGACACAACAACAAGGCTAAGAAAATCATAATTGATGTTGTTAAAGGTCACATTCTCCCAACCATCTCAAAACTTACTACAACTTATGATATGTTCAAGACCATTCAAAACTCATATGAAATAAATAATGCAAGTAGATTGCTCACTTTAAAACAACAATTAATGCATATCTACATGAACAAAGGAGAAACAATCACATCCTATTTCATGAGGATTTCAGAATTAAAAGACCAATTGTCAACTATTGGGAATAATATTGATGATATGGAGCTATCTCTAATAGCACTTAATGGATTACCATCTAGTTGGGAATCCTTTATTCAAGGCATTAGTGCTCGTTTGACACTACCAGAATTTGATCAACTCAAGAATGATTGTACTCAAGAAGAATCTCAACTAATCATAAGAGGATTGGGTCCAAACAAAGGGGGAGAAATTCAAGCACTACATGCTAACACAAGCAACAAAGGGAAGAAAAGGAAGTTCAAATGGGAGAGAGGAAACAATCACAAAAGCAAAGACTTCTCCAAGATTCAATGCTACAAGTGTGATAGATGTGGACACACTCACAGGTTCTTCCTAGAAAGAAAGAAAGCTCAAGCAACCATAGCTAAAGTCAAGGAAGTAGAGAATCCTCTATTTTTCTTAGCCTTATCAAGCGAACTAAACTCAAACAAACATATGTGGATAATCGACAGTGGAGCATCTCGACACATAACCGGTTTTAGAGATCAATTCAAAACCTTTGAAGGCCACTCAACCAAATAAGTTACAATAGGAGACAATTCTACCTATCCAATGAAAGGAATTGGGACCTACTCAATTCAATTTAGAACTGGAGTTATATTACAATTGAAAGATGTTCTCTTTGTACCATGTATCAAAAGGAATTTGGTCTCTATTTCAAGACTAGCTGATCAAGGATATCGTGTCACCTTCCATGAAGATAAAGTTCTACTCTAGCCTAAAAATCTAACATAAAGAATGTTATTCCTATAGGATCTAGAGATGGTAGTTTATACAAATTATGTAATACTCAAAAACAATCACTAAATCATGAAGTAACAGACTCTAATGAAATTTGGTATAGAATATTAGGACATCGTCGATTTAGTGCCCTACCTTCTATAAGAAAAATTACCACAGGATTACCCAATCTAAAATCTGATCATGCTAGAACTTGTAAAGGATGTGCTCTAGGGAAGAACTCAAAAGGGTCCTTTCCCTCAAGTGAACACAAATCAAAAGTTATACTACAACTTGTCCACACTGATTTGTGTGGTCCAATGTCATTACCATCACTAGGGGGATTCTTGTATTACGTGATATTTGTTGATGATTACTCTAGGAAAACTTGGATGTATTTCATAAAACTCAAAGAATCAAATGAAGTGTTATTGAAATTTAAAGAATTTAAGGCCCTAGTGGAAAATCAAATTGGGAAGAAAATAAAGACTCTAAGATCAGATAATGGGGGTGAATATATCTTTGAACATTTTAAAGAATTATGCATTTCTGTTGGAATTAAGTGCGAGTGTACTATACCTTATAATCCTCAACAAAATGGAGTTACAGAAAGAAAAAACAAAACCATCATCGAAACTACTAAATCCATGATGCATGATCAAAATCTACATATCTCACTTTGGGCTGAAGCCTCAAATATAGTTGTGTACATTCAAAACAAATGCCCTCATTCAATCCTAGAGAATATAACACCTGAAGAAGCCTTTATAGGAAATAAACCAGATTTAAGACATCTAAGAATGTTTGGTTTCCACGTGTATATTCACGATCCTAAAGAAAAGAGAACCAAACTAGAACCCTCTGGGAAGAAAGGCATATTTGTTGGCTACAGTGAAACCACTAAAGGATACAGAGTCTATATTCCAAGACAAATATCTGTTGAAATCAATAGAGATGTCAAATTTGAAGAAGATGTTGTTTATAAACTATCTCTAAATGCAGAAGATGATCTAGCCACAGAATCAGATGAAAATCCTACAATTGAAAATCAGAGGGAGAATAGCATAGAAAATTGTGAACTTCAATCACCTAATTTCGAGAATGCTGAAAAATCCTAACAAGAAAAGACCACTATGGGCAAGAAAGATGATTGAAGAAAATAATGTGGAACCCAATGAAATCTTCAAAGAGAATAAGAAAATAAGAAGTCAATCATGCTATGTTGCACTCATGACCGAACTTACAAAATCTAAACCATCAAATATTGAAGAGGCTTTAACATGTCAAGCTTGGAAAGATGCAATGATTGAGGAATACCAATCTATCTTAAATTATGAAGTCTGGGACATTGTACCTAGACCAAAAGACAAATCATTTGTCTCATCAAAGTGGTTATTCAAAATCAAATATGCACCAGATGGTAGTATTGAAAAACACAAAGCCATATTTGTTGGCAGGGGGTTCTCTCAAAAGGCTGGAATTGATTACGAAGAGACATTTTCTCTAGTTGCCCAATATACTTCTATAAGAACCATCATTGCCATTGCAGCTTCCAAAGGGTGGACGATGCACCAAATGAATGTGAAGACCATATTTTTGAATGGTTTTATTAAGGAAGAAGTATATATAAAACAACCTGAAGGCTTTTCTACACATGATAGAAATCTCTATGTGTGTAGACTAAAAAAAGCTCTCTACGGTCTTAAGCAAGCTCCCAGAGCATGGTACAGAAGGATAGATAGTTATCTCTCCAAACTATGATATTCCAAAAATGAAGCAAACTCTAACATATACTTCAAAAAATTGGATGGTGACATGTTAATACTTGTTCTCTATGTTGATGACTTGTTGATAATAGGAGAAGATCACCTAATTGCAAAATGCAAACAAGATCTTGTGGCTGAATTCAATATGAAGGATCTAGGTCTAGTGCACTATTTTCTAGCCCTAGAAGTATGGAAAAAAGAGAATTATATTTTCCTAAATCAAGAAAAATACACCACTGATATCCTGATCAGATTTGGTATGATAGATTGTAAGCATCTATCCATTCCAATGGAAACAAATATTCATAAGCTCAAAAGTGAAGCAACAGATCCTACATACTATAGAAAAATTATTGAATCTCTTATGTACCTGGTAAACACTTGCCCTGATATTTTTTAAGCTACCAATGTGTTAAGTCATTTCATGTGTGAACCTAAGAAGATTAACCTAATGGTTGCTAAGCATTCTGAGATACTTGCGTGGCACTATTGGACTTGGCCTGAAGTATAAAAATGTTGAGATACAACTCCAAGGTTATTTTGATAATGACTGGGCAGGAAGTTCCATTAATCGTAAAAGTACAACATGTGTTTCTTTAGTCTTGGATTAGCTATGATATCCTGGTTTAGAAGAAAACAGTCAGCAGTTGCTTAGAGTTCCACTAAAGCCGAATATATGGATGCCTCCATGGGAGCACGTGAGGCAGTATGGTTAAGGAAATTACTAGTTGGACTATTTGGGAAGCCCCTAAACCCCACTGTGAATTGATCTAAGTTCCTATTTGGCATCCTCTATTAGAGATTGTATAAATAATTTCATAGCCACATCTTCATGCTCCACCTCATAATCATTCAGCTTATCAGTGAATTCCCTTAGGTGTTCTTTGCCAGTTATAGCATTATTACTTGCTAATTTACTAAATTTATCCCTTAAATCATTTGGGATAACATTTGGATATCTTGGGATCCCATCAAAATGTAATTGCCTATACCTCTCTAGGTGTATAGGCCTTCTTTGAAATTTCCCTATTGCAGCTCGTCCTGCAAAATTTGTTATGTTATTAGCTGCAATAGTGTCTATTTTAGTGTTAACATCTTTAGGACATTAGGTTTGACTACTATTCTGAGTAGTCACCTAACTTTTCTATCCAATAAGTGGAATTCTAGTGTTTTGAATATCTTGGACATTTTAAGATGGAACATTCATAATGACACTTGGTGTTATACCATAAACACCCTGAGTTTTGGATGGGCCAGCAATGAATGAAGCATTGTTCAATGTTGACAACTTAAGTTAATCAATTTTCATTTTCATCTCTGCATTTGAGGCTTCCATTTCAACTCTCTTCAACTCTTTTGCAAGAGTTTCATTTTCTATCTTGGCAATTTCTAGCTCAATGTTAATTTGGGATAACTTTAGACTCAAATCTAGGACAGTTGAAGATTTTCTATCAACTATCTTAACAATAGACATTTTTTGTTTTCCCTTATCTAAGTCTAATTTAGGAACTTGAATACTTGGCTGACTAAGATCCGCTAACCTTTGGTTATCCATATTACTCTTAGTCTTTTCCCTTATGACATTTTCAGATTTCTTATCTAAAATCTCTCTTAAAACAGGGCCCTCAACACTAGGCTTATCATTTTCTTGAGCTAAGGCTTTGAGTGTTGCTAACTATCTTATCAAACCATCTCTCTCTATCATACCTCTAATAAATTCACATTCCTTTTCATTTTCTCTCTTACTTCTGAGATCTATATGTTCTTGGATCTCTCTTCTCAATGTATCTATATCTCCAAAAAATTCTTCTGGATCTGGCAAAGTTATTTCAGATCCAGAAGTGTCATTTAAATCAATCAATTTCACATCATTTTGTTATCGTACTGATTAATAACCATGAGAAAAATTTGTTATGAAACCTGGAGGAGGAGGTACACCAATAGCATTCTTGGTTTGATGACTTCTACTTCTACTCTGAACTCTTGTCTTCTCTAAATATTGAACTGGAGTGCATTCTTTTCTTTGTGGTTGCATTTCTTCTTGTGTAGGTGTATCAAATAAAGAATTGAAAAATCCTAAACTATCCAATTTAGAACTTTTAGAAGATGGTGCATGAACCTTAGGAACATGATTTAACTGTGACTTGCATTCTTGTTCTTGGGCTTCCTTGATGAGGGAGTGTTGCTTGTATCTGCATTTCTTCTCGTTCCCTATCTCTGCGGAGCTCCCTAAAGTTCTTCCAACTTTTCTTCAGGATCCAGCCACATGTAACCTATGGTGTTCTTTTATTTACTCATAATAGCAGAGTCCTTCAAAGATTTGTTATAATTATTCAAAGATATACGCACTGTCGTAAAAACCTTAGAGTTGTCACCCAAATTACTTTAGGATATCAAATAATATAGTGCTTCATAATTCTTGAAAGATATCTGTGAACCCTATTCATAGACTAGAATATCTTTCTCACAAAATGTAGAACACTCTTTTCACAGGAAAACATGAACCAAAAATACAGAACTACGGGCTCAACCGTCAAATCACAAAGATATTATGAAAACTTCTACTGTATTTTAAACAAAACCTCTTTAGCCAGAGAGTATTTATCATTCATTTCCCCAACAGAGTCATTATTTTTTGTTGGTGCCCAAAAATGGGTTTATATTGACTCAAAGGCAAAAACCAAGTTGTTTTCTCCTAAAAATATCTATGGAAAGCCACTTCCAACTGTTTAATATTCTTCAAACTTGGACCAACAATAACAAGGATGTGAGATCCTTCTGCACATTAGGCTCCATAAAACTAGGGAGGGTGATCCCCATGCTTATTTGTGATTTTACGCCACACTCACAAATAATGCATGAAACAAAGCAGATAATCTCATATAAAGACTCAACAATAAGGGAGAATGCTTAGGAATGGAAAATTCCTTAGTTATCCTCAACCAGCTTTGACCATGAGATGATTAATACACATGACAACATTCATGTAAAATAAAAATATTTTGATATTCAACAAGTTATAGCAAACCAGTGGTGATTCTGAACAGTAAATAAATACCTAGGCATTCACTTAACTATGATCAGTGCCTTATTCCATTGGGTATATGAATTCATACTGCATTAAACCATACTTATGATAGAATTTGTCTAATAGCATATAACCTGAGATAATATTGCCTTGCAATACATCGTATTTGTAATCCCTACCCAAAACTACTTATCAAAATCCATGTAAAGATCCCTATCACTCTGCAATTTTATTCAAGAATTTAATTGACCCCTTAGACCAAAGCATAAATAAAAAATACATACACCACAATAGTGCAATGAATGCTAAAATCCTTGATAATATGCATTCAAAACATGATAGAACAATGCACTAGAGAGAAGTGGGTTTGAATTATATATTTATTTAATAATTCTATTGTCTCTATAAGAATACAATCCATACATAACTCCTTCAAGAACCTGCAAAAATTACAAACACAAGACTCTTTCTATTTTTTGCTCTATAAAATAACCTTTTACAACCTTTTGTTTTACCTAGACTTTGTTATTTCGAAACAGAAATTGGGAACACTCAAGGGACCAAAAATCCAAACCACATCTCATAGCCCTGAATTCCCTTTTATAAAAAAAAGGGAGAAAACAAGCTTCAAGCCAGAGGAGACACCTGTCATCTCAGAATGACTATACATAACTGCATTCTGTTATACAAAACAATCATCCTCGAACTTGCTTATGCAGGATCAAAATATGCAGCCGCCTTCATCAAAACTCATCATGAAAGTTACCTTCATTTTGTTATATAGGTTCAAAAATATCCACCACTAAAGACAAAAACAATTACTCCACCCACTATAGTCTTCATCGGATGGCCAATTGAAATTCATGACTTCATTAGCTTTTTCCCTCTATAGAATATACTTAACAGCTACTTGGTTTGCCTCTCTTTCAAAAGTTTCAAAGAATAATCGTGTAACAAATTTTTTTTCCATGCTATCCTCCAGCATATCCATATTTAGCCCTTCACAAATTATTTCTACCCAGGTATTGATGACTCTTTCTGCCTCCTCCTTCTAAAATTGTAAAGGCTTCATTGCCCCTTCTTTATCTTCAATTTTTGGCAAAAGAGTTTGTTCTAATTCACTATAACTCTTCGTCAACTCCATTACCTTTCTTTCTATATTTTCTGGCAAAATTTGGGCTTCCTGCATTGATTTTACCAACAAATATGTTGGTTGGAGTGGATGTGGTCTCTCGTTATGAAATTTAGAAGCCATGGACATCATTATGAGCTCATTTCTTCTTTGTAACCATTTTGTAAACAAGGGAATTTCCACTTCTTTATCATCATTAAACTTTTGAATAGCATCAAAAAGTAAAGAATATAAGACATGGATACTGTTTAACCTACTCTCAACTTTCTCATTCAAATGAGTTAGCACTGAGCTAACTATATCCTTCTATTGCTCGGCTGATTGTTTTTTTTATTCTTTTAGTTTACTTTCTAATTAAACAATCTTCTCTAAAAGCTGAGACTCATTTGGTTCAGTTGATCTTGTAGTATCAAGCTCATCAGCATCATCATATGGGACTAATACCATACTAGGGACATTAGTACTTGTATCTAGTTGATTTGTCTCTCCTCCCTAGACCATAGGTGGCAACTTGGATGTTAATGGTTCAGACGGCCCTGTAAGTACAGGATACGAGACCTTTACTTGTCCTTGCTAAAGGAGTTGTCGCGTTTGCAACTCCACACATATTTTATGAGATGCATTATAATCATTAAAAATCTTGTCAAACTTCTTTATCAACTCAACCTTCCTAGAAGCTTCCTTTTTTACGCTCTCATGTGACAGCTTTGTAACATCAACATTTAACTTTGTATCCTCTACAATTGATGTATTCGCTGCTCTTTTTATAATTAAGCTTCCCCTTAAGTTGGGATTTAAATCATTGATGTTAGGCTTCCTAGGTCCTTCCTCTAATGCCCATATTGCCAAGGTTGCATAATCATCTGCAAAATCTGATCCTCTTAATGCTAATCATGTTTCTTCTTCCTTTGATTTCCTAATGGCATCAAATGCCACTGCATCTTCTATGTCCCATTCTAGCAATATCAAGACTCTAGTATGAATTACAATTTTCCTGCCCTCATCAGCAGTGATTTCCTTAAACTCTTCCTTCATTTCACTCTTTACTTTTTGGATTTCTTGATTTGATCTATCTATCCTTTGGGCCATCCTCTCAGTAATTTTTCCTTTGTATTCCTCAACCTTTGTCTTCCATACTAACTGCAAAAAGGCTAGGATCCTTACAAAAGTATCATCCTTAAGGGAATTTATCACATGCCTCCTTTCTTTCATCTTTGAAGGATTTACCTTGGATATCCAAGGGAGTAAGATCAAACTCCAAATTAGGAGGCAATGCATGAATACCAATTTTCATTTATGCACTTGTTGCAACAAACCTATCTTCCTCCATTTGTTCCTCACCTTGCCTTATTGGTCAAAAAGATACAACTGATGATGAAGGACTCCTGTCAGAATCTTCAAGATCAGTGATCCTGACTCCTTAAAGAGGCATAGTTTATATCTTGGGGAAATGCTCTGAAATCATCATCTTCTTACCCTTTCTCCTTATCAATCTTCCACTATCATTACTACCATCCTCTTCCTCATCTATTTCTTCTCTTGTTATTTTGTGAAAATATTCTAGAATAGGCCTCCCTACTACCGCACCACTTCCTCTCTAGGATACAGGAGGTTGTGAGATTAATTTTTTCTAGCCATGAACTTCTTCAAGTCTGGCTAGTTTCTCATTTAAAACCTTCATCAATTCATCAAAAAAATTCATAACAAATTCAATCTTGGCATAGAATGGGGAAAATTCCCTTAATGGATCATATTTTGGATCCATCTTTCAGATAGCAGCCCATAACTTTCTAAATATTATCCACTTCTCTTCTCTCCAATTTTGAGTCATGGATTCAAATTCATTCCTGATTAAGTCCTCAGGAAAATTATGCACATGGCGCAACTGAGTTCCATGTATTCTTGTTTTAAACTCTTTGTAAAAACCCATAGGATAACTGTTTCTAGCTATACTTACCCCCAAATGATATGGAGCAAAGAATTTGTCGAAGTGCAAATACCCTCCCTTTAGAATTACAAAGTAAGGGATAATAGTGTAATCCGGGAAAATTGTTCCTTTTCCCTTTCCTTTTAAATCCTTATCCTGAATGCATCCTATTTACCACATCACCTCAGCAAAGCCCATTCTCAGAGGAATATTGAAAGGCGGTACATTTGGTTGTTTAGAGAAACCATAGATTCTAATAATAGTACTTACAGAGTAAGGGATAAAATCCCACCAATTATGTTCAATCCTGGCAAGAGGTACCCTCTCCTTGGGTCTTACAAAATCATGCAGTTCCTTAGGAATCCTTGGTGGATTTACTATCAACTTTTGTCTTAACCCAGAAGCAAAATTGTTATCAAACCTTATATAACTATCCTCTTGTCTATCCCAAGACATATTTGTGCTCTAAAGCTATACTGGAATCTCCTGATTATCAATTATCCTTCTCAGGTTCATGGTACCCTCAAAATAATCTGCATTCCTAGAAAGGAACATATCCATGAGTAAGAATATAGGGAGAGTTTAACACCAACAACTTGATTCTTAATGTCTAGTAACCCCTCAAGAATCTTTTCCTCAAGGTAGGGGGCAAATTCAAAGACTACCGTAAAGTCTGGATGTTGTATTTACATAGCCATGTACATAAAATTAGGTCGCGTCACTTTAATGGGATTAAAACCCAATATTTGACACAGAGAGAAGAAAGTAGCCTGAAAATAGGAAGGAAAAGAGCTGATTGGGAATGACTCCTCTGAGCTAGGGCCGATATGGTATGTTGTATTCCCTGCTTTGGCTAGATGCATTAGAAGGAAATTATTTCTAACAAATTCCTTCATCTTGTAATACTTTGTCTTTTGTTCATTTAAATCTAATGGCACCAGGCTTGGGGATGGTTCATATAGGTCAAAGATCTCTTAAAACTCCTCCCTTCTAATGGTTAATAGAATTTCTCCATCATTTCCCCTAATAACTCTTGAAACTGGGTCATATCTATCTACAACAGCCTTGAGTAAATCGACATCCATGAAAACACTCGGTACTACCAACTTGCCCAAATCATACTGCCAAGGATTGGATAGTGGGGAATTTAATTTTCTGGAATTTAGTTTTCTTTCTCCATACCATAATTTGAACATTTCTAACCCATTCATTGGTATCTCAGCATCTGCCAAGTGAAATGCTTTGTCAATTAACCCTTCCCCTAGGGTTTTTCCATCCACAAATTTTGGCCCCTGCTTCTTATCATTTGTAGAGGGTTTTAACTGATCCAAGAAATCAGCATAAAGATCTATTTTTATATAATCCACTTGTCTTGAATGTTTCTGTGAGTGAGCCATATTCTACAACTAGGGCTATATACTATAATTCAAAATTTGGGAAGGGAAAAATAAGGCTAGTACAAGATTTTAAATTACAAGAGTAATTCAAACAAATTTTACTACTCTCTATCTATCACCTTAACCCTAGAACAAATTGAATTTTCCTCTTACAACTTCAAGCACAATTTACAATAACAATTTGTTTCAAGAACATATGGAGAGCTCAGATAAACTTACTGATTTGATTTTTGCCAAAGATGGCAATCCCATGTCACAAAGAGTCGTTTCAACCTCCTTCAGCGAATGAAGAAAAATTTTCAAGTCTTTTAATTATTGCATGGAAAAGAACACAAATATCTCATCCACCATTAATATCCGCGCGAACGAAACAATGACTCATAACTTCATATTTAAAATTTTGAAACCTAGTCGTTGATCATCTTCCAGGTTTGAAAATCCAATGATCATCTCTTGTCGACTCAGCACTTGACTTTCTATCTATATCAACAGACCCACGAAATCGTGACTAATCAAAACCACATCATCTTTCAATCAAACTCTGTCAGCGGCCCCACCGTAGGTCTTCCTGACCAACCCAAGACACATGGAATCATCTCATGATGTCCTGGTCCATAACCTACTTAAAACTTCCATCACAGGAAAAATGAGAGTCGTTAGATCTATTCAAACTTTACCGCTTTGCACACTACCCGTTAACTCTTCCAAGATTTAAAAGTCAAGCACATTTTTCCTTAGGATAAAACATCTCTATTTATTTTGAGCACGTGCAAATTGATGGGGCTGTTAGTAAACCGACCTTTACCTCCTAGGAACCGATAACACAATGCTTCAACCGGTTACACTGCCAACCTTGCCGGTTTTCTCTCATAACACATGACACAATCTCGCGATACCGCACTCCTTAAAATCCTCGCATCTTTGATCACAGGGAAGTGCAAACCATTGGATTCAACCTTTCTTTAACAACCCACTACTTAGGACTTACGGACTTAGGAAAATATAAGCGTGGGCAAAAATATTTAAAAGGAGACCGGTAATAGGAATGTTATGCGTATGACTTAGGAAAAACATATTTTATAAACCAGTTAACCCCCACTTAAAACTTAGGAAATGAGATGGCCCCGCCATTGAAAGTGGTACCCTCAGCCTTAAGTAAGAAAAAGGTAATGATAAGATATAAAAAGGACCAAAGACTTTCTTTCATACCGATATTTAATCAAGAAAAGACATAACCCCTAAAACCCTAAACCCGAATAACTTGACAGAGGGCAAAATAAAACCAGAACAACCAAATTTTACAAAATATAATTTTAGGTCCCATCAACTAGCAAGGATAAGATCATCTTCAGCTCATGTAGCCATCTGTTGTGCAATGGCCAAATCTATAAGATTACTTATACACAAAAGGAAACTTACTTCTGGTAGTTGTGCATTTATGAAGAAACACTTCCAATTTCCAGCAGTAGGTTGTCAAGTAGTGGGAATGCAATTGTGTAGCTCATTTAATTTTACCTCAAATTCTCGCATAGGTTCTTGTAGTTCCTTCTTCATTTGAGTCAATTGCACCAAGAGTGTGTGATCATTGTCAATGGGTTTAAACCTTGCCTCAAACCTTATTTTGAGGGTATTTCAATTTGTGATACAATTACTAGGCAAATGGTAAAACCAATCAGTAGCTACACCTTGTAAGGTTTCAATAAATAGCCTTACAGATACATCTTCATTCTCAACTCCCAACACACCACATGCAATATTAAATCTAGTGATGTGTTGATCAGTATGTTGAGTGCCATCACCCAATAACTTGGGTAAATTCCTTCTGGAACCTTCACGAAGTTCATGTAGAGGTGGCGTTAGGCTTAAAGGGCCAAACGCAGTACCCCAAGGACCTTGTGCAGCCATCCTTTATGGATTATATTGTGGTATAAAAAAATAACTAATGGTTGGGATAACCACAATTTGCAAAATTGATGCCTCACTTGAAATAGGAAACCACTGTGCAGTAGGAGGAAAACTCATTGTACGCTACAAGGGAGATCTTGTTCGTGGAGGAGTCAAGAATGGTAAATTATGTTGCTGCAAAAACTCAAACGTAGGATCAAAAATTTCTTGTGCTCTTTGACCATGAGTATAACTTGGAAAAACTAGGTTAATACTTTGAGAAAATCAGCAATAAAGATATTACAATGGAAAAACACACTGCAACCCAAAAGAGAAAATGTCGGTTGTACATCACTCCCCAACAGAGTCACCAAAAAACTATTGGGTGAATATTTTTTCACCAGCGCTAATGAAAAAATATGTATTTCACACACAACTATGTTAAGACAAAGTCATTCCTCTCATGAAGGGGAGATTCCCTGGAAGAATTTGGGTATTTCAACAACTGTGAAAACAAAATCCCGTGTTAAGTTTAGGGCATGTAATTCTCTTTTTTTAGAATTAATGTATCTCCCTTCACTCGATGATATTTCTTACAACTAATAGAGCTTCTTTACAATAATTTTTAATATCTCAACAATCATGTAAGCTCAAAGTCTTACATGAGTGCAGCTTACTTTAATCACCACAATTACAACTATAATCACAACGCGTAGCTCAAAGTCTCCAAGATGTGATTAATTTTCTTAAAAATTAAGAGTAACTAATAGTAATACAAAGCTTACTATGTAATCACTTAACTATTAGAAGATTTCCCAAATATGCAAATAGCACAAAGTCTACTTATCACATGAATTAGAAAGCTCTCTTACATAAACAATATCACCAATAAGATTCAAGTATTTAGGAAATAATTATGAGATCTAGACATAAGAACAATTCAATCATAAACACAATCTTCAGCCCAAAACAAAGTTTGGAAACTAGTAGATTGCTATCTTTATTTCCTTGAATCAACTTTTACATCAAAAATCTCAAAGTCTTTATTGAGGCAAAAATTCAGAAGAGTCTTGCTTAGCATAATAAAAGATAAAGATTTACAAACAAGGTCCTCCTTATATAGGAAAAGAAGTTGAGGAAAAGATGGGCACAATTGACAAATTCAACTACACAGTCCCACTTGACTACAACTACTGCATAAAAAAAATGCAACTGTAAGAAAATTTGCAGTAACTAAGAATGCAACTACATGAAAAGATAGTGTCAATGGGGACCCTTTTTTCTTCTTTCTCCTCCTCATTGATTTTCTTGAATTCTTCAAACAGAGCCAAAACAACTTCCATCTCAGCTTTGTTCAGGATTGTGGTAGAGCTAGTGATAGCGTGAACCCTGGAAACTACATCTCCATCTTTCACCTACTTCTTTCTTCCATCCTTCAGCATTGAGGTGAGAACCTCAAAACTAACATGTATCTCAAGAAGTTTTTCTAATGCATTCAATGAGAAGTCTTTTTCTACCTAGTGAGTAATTAGGAAAATAAATTCTTGTATGATGTTCTCACTAGATATTATTTTTTGACCATCATCATACAAGTAACAAGGAATCACAACTATCCTTGCTGAAATCTAGTCAATGTCATTATCACATTCTTTCTTTCCTTGATCTAGTTTTGTGATTATTGACCTTATTATTTTACCTTTATGAGATAATAATGACATAATTTGGATGTATTTCTCTCATGTCAATATTACCTTATTTTCTACAAGGACATCAATCCTAAAATCTTCCATTTTGCCCCGAAGAGTCATGCTCTTTTCAATGTCTTCAATTTCTTTAGACAAAATAATTTTGATATCTGGCATCTGACTTTGAATAATTTCAAAGTACATCAATAACTTAATTGTTGAGTCCAAAAGAAGAGAGCCTTCTGACTTCAAATGATCAATCCACTCATCTACTACTTGCCCTTTGACACCTACCTCTTCCACCTTTTTGAGCACCTCAGTGCCAATTGAAGAAACAATCATCTCAACCTCCTGGGAAGATTATGTGACATTAAGAAGCACACTTGTCAGCTGATCACACTTTTGTTTCCACACAATCTTTTTTGCTCTTTCCTCATCCAACCTATGCACAATTGTATTCAATTCAGCTTGAGAATCTTGTTTGACACTCTCATGTGTTTCAACCCGGAGTTCCACTATTTGCATTGTGTAGCTCGTAGGTTGGACATTATCTTTTCTTTTCTTTGCCACAGGTATAAAAACTTCAGCATACTTTCTCTTAGTAGTAGGATCCACCAGCACCCAAGAAATAGTCTTTGGCTTTTTAGTCCCTTTTTCTTTGGATGGAACTAATTGCTCGAATTCAAAGTCATCTAGTGAAATCACTTGTTTCTTCCTTTTGGATGCCACAATATCCATCCATGGTGGAAGATTTTCTTTGGTGGTTGGAGTTGTGGCCTCCTTTTGAGTAGTCACTAGAATCTCAGACACATTCTAATTTGATGATGTGGCAGCAGAAGATGGAATTACTTGCATTATGGTTGTGGTAACAAATGGTGGTTCTATTGATAGAACAACAATAGTTATTATTGGTGCCTCCCTCGAAACAACTATATTTACAACCATTGATCATGTTTCAGTAGTGACAATGGTACTTACAATAGGTGGAGCTTCAGCCATGATAGTTATAGAAGGTAGGGCCACTAATTTCTGCTCTATAGCTATTTGCTCCAAAGATTCAGTGAAATCTAGAATTGAATACTCAATAATGGATGTAGGAACATCATCAAAACTCAGGAGACTAGATAATGTAACATATTCCTAATCACCCACCTCTTGTGGTAATTCTATAATCAACCCCTCATCATCATATTCTTCTACCTCTTGATCTAAATCTAATTCAATAGAATGAATGACAACTTGTGTAGGAGTTGATACCTTTGAAGTAGTGGGGGTAGTACTTTCTCCTTGTTGAGTTGATTCTTCTACTTCTTACATTTCCTCTTCATGAGGAATCTCCCCTTCTTCTTGCTCTTTTTTTGGTTTAGTTGCAGCTGGCTATTCAGAATCCTTAGATGTTATTTGTGTGACTAATGAAGATTCACCTTTCTTTGAATCTTTGACCATGAATTTGAACTTCGGTCATTTTCCCTTAAATTTTGGTGAAGGGATTGATGGTGGGACCTGCACATCTTCTTTGTTCTTGGTCCTTAATTAATATGTTTTGCCAACTGGACCATCATTATCATCATCATCACCAAAACTAGAAAGAAGATGCTTCATTTTAATCCCCTTCTTCAACAAGAATGCATTAGTATTAGCCAAAATAGGAGCAATTATTTGGGAAATAGACTTACTTTCCTTCTTGGACCATTGGATGAGTGGTAGGAGAGAATCAACAATATTTCATTCAAAGTAGACCAGGTCCACTATGTCATCAATATCTTCCATTGTGTTTGGGATCCTAGTCAAATCTAGGTTCTCAATTTGTTCAAAGGTGAGACTACCGAAATGCATCCTCCTCACATCTTCCTCATCTTCACAATCTGCCCAAATATCTTCAAGCTGATATACATGTGTATAGCTCCTCTTGTTTTTGTTCTTCATCCCATGAAAGTCAAAATTATCATAGGCTTTGAATCTCCTCATAGTCACCCATTGCATTTCATCCTCCATATTTTTGTCCTTTGGGTTGGTCAATACTTGAATATTGGCAAATAGATTGTGGAAATTTGAGGCCAATTTTATGAGCCTGTGACTGCCTCTCATGTGCCTGAATCAATTTTGAACATAATTCCATGAGGATAATTTTATCTGAAGGATACCTTGGCAACATAAATGGTTCACCTGTAAAACATTCTATGCGGATATATGTGAAAGTAGGAAATTGAAGGAACACACAACCAAAGAAAGAGACCCTATTGTATGCCTCTTTTGAAAGTATTCTCTTTTCTAAGCCTTTATCAAACATACACTTCCAGATAGCAAAGAAGGTGTCATTAACCCTTATGAAGTGACTTCTCTAATTATGAATTGTAAGTTGATAATAGTAATCCCATACTAGCACTAGTCTTCTATCGCCCTTAGTAGATAAACCTGGATATTGCCTCATGGAAGTGGCTACATATACAAGGTATGAGGTCATATAGAATTTTAATGTTGTTTTGACCTCTTTTAGTTCAATTTTATTATTTTACATTAGCAGAAGCTTGTAGTCAATGAGACTCTTTAGTGATGAGTAATATGCTCTAGGTAGTGTGCCTTCCTGCATGTGTAGGCCCCCATTATATGTAATATCCTTTCATATGGCCAGTGAATTGATATTGTGGGTCACAAATCCCACCGTGGTTTTTCCTCTTTGAGGTTTTCCACGTACAAATTATGTGTGTTATGGTGTTCATTTATGTGGATGGTTTATTTGCTTCATGCTATATGTTTATTTGTTTACCGGTTTATATGTGTATGGTATAAAACGGTAAAATCTTGTGTTATCGACAGAACACTGATATACCCCCCCTCTCAGTGTTCTTGGATCCCAACAATTGGTAGCCAAGCCTACTGCCTCGGAAGAAATTTAACAGCTTGAGGAAGATCTTGAAACCAGAATATTTGAACATGGCTATGGAGAAGCAACTTGAGATGGCTTTTAAGCATTATGATGCTAAAAGAATAAAGAACTTGAAATTGCAAGATGAATTGAATTCAACCAATGAGTTCATTCTTATCTTGCAAGAAAGGTTATCATCAGCTCAAGCCAAGAGAAAAGAACTTTTGCAAAACCCAGATGATGAGGAGAAGAATGCACTTAAGGAATAATGTCAAAAACTAAGTCAAGCAAACATGCTCATGAGGAATGAAATACAAGATCTGACTATGAGGTTATCAAAAGATATTGAGGATAGGAAGAAGAAGGAAGATAATCTTGTTATATCTTTGAAGAACATATTTGATGAATGTGGCAGATTGACTCATGAGAATAATCTATTGAGAACTAATTTGGCACACTCCCGGAACAATGAACAAGAACTTGAAAGACAAATAACTACTCTGAGATATGATCTAACTACTGCAAGTGAGTATAAAGAAAAATTCAAGATTAGTGTTGCACAGTTGGATGACTTATGGAAAAGACAAAGGTAGATTGATGATTCTAGAGGACTTGGATTTGTACAAGGTGAAAGCTCCAGTACTACAAACAAAGATCAGACAACCGGTATGCAGAACTCATCAGAACAAAGGAAACTAGTAAGGCAATCTAATGCTTATAAATTCAATGGTAGATGTTTTGTTTGCAATAAATTTGGGCATATGGCTAAACAATATAGAAATAAAGAAAATCAAAACTACAATTATGTTCCTGGTCAATGCACAAATTGCAAGAAATATGTTCATAGATTAGAAGATTGCAAAATGAATTTTAAATGTCATGCATGTGGAAAGTTTGGACATTTTTCTAATCACTATAGGTCAAGGAATGACACCGGATTTGTCAAAGCAATTCAAAACAACAATGTTACATATTATGCATGCAACAAAATAGGTCATATTGCTAAGTATTTTAGAAGAAAGACTCAACCGGTTAGCAATGATAAAGATAATGAGAAAGGAAAGAAGAAGGTAGATGAAATACAACAAGATCACACCAAAAGATGGGTTGGAAAATCTGAAGAACCAAGTGGAGATGGATCTACACCGATAACTCCACCGATGGGAAATTCCACCAGTAACTGAGGCATAAGCCTTAGGGGTTAGAAAATTCATTGCAAAATCTTGCATATTACCCTGGAGGAGATCTAAGGAGATCTGGAAGAGATCTAGAGAGTTGTGTTCATCATAGATAAAGGTTCACCTGGCACAAGACTGTTAAACTAGCACTCGGTAGGGTTGCTAGCGAAGCATTTATTACAAAGAAATATTAGGGTTTTATTCTCTAATAAAAGGGGTAAGTGAATTCATTTTCACTCACCGAGCTTTCAGAGCGAAGAAAAGACAAATTTTAGGCAAATTAAGAGCATGCAAAAGCATTGTGAAAGGATTTCGAGCAGTTATAAATCTTCCACTGGCATTCACTTTGAGGTATTCTTCGGAAATGGCATCTAGATCTTCAGCTCCTACTTTCATTTCAAATCCCACCATTGTCAAAGTCAAGGATAGGTTAAGGCTCGTATTCAAGGAGGTTCCCCTGATTGCTAAGAAAGAAGACTCTATGGGAGCATTTTCTAGGGTCCCTGACGACATGATGTATGTTGAAGACATGGGGGAATACATTCACTACACCCTGGAGGATCTAGGCACATGGGATATCAAAAGCATGTATCAATCCATGATACTAGGAGACTCTAGAACCATCAAGCTAGAATACAAAGCAATTGAGGATCTAGGGTTAACCAGTATTATGTACATACTGAAATTCAAGGATGAAGTCATCAGATACGTTCTGAGAAAGGTTAACAATGAGTTTATCTAGTTGGATCGACCTTACATGATCATGAAGGAGGCTATTCAAGAAGTCACCAACTTACCCAAAGTTGGACAAGAACCTGACAAGAAAATTTCCAACATAGAGGTCGAGAAACTCATTGGTGCAACTCTTGATAGCATATCATTGAGGATCAGCACAATCATCGACACTGATGTGAAATTTGCAAGCATGATAATAGGTTATAAGGTAACTCAATCTAATTGATTTAATTTTGTTGCTAGTTCATTCATTCATGTTACATATCAGATGCTGAGGAATAATGCAAAGTATGATTTATGTGAATGGATGAGGAGTGAATTGATGCTGAACCTTGGAAAGATAAAGGGAATCAAGAAAGGAACTTTTAGATATGGTAATCTCATTGTATGTCTAATGCTTTACTTCCTGAATGAGCTACCTGATCTTGGCAAAAAGCATTGGGCTTATGACATACCGGTAGGTATGCAGATCAAGGAAGCAATCACCAGTCTTGGTACCAAAAAAGATGAGAAACTTTGGGGGTATTTCAAAACATGAGGTAGAGGGAGAGAATATCAAAGAAAATTGTGGAGAAGTACTCCACCAATATTTGTTTTATGGTGAAAATCGATGAAACCCTTATGGAGGTAGTTAAACCTAGGACAATCTGGGTTACAGAGCTTGGATATGAGGTAGATGATAGCATTTTGATGCAAAAATGCTGCTAGAAGCTCCATTGGATGACAAAATAGAGCATTTTGGTACAACAGAAGAGAAGGCCCTTGAAGTCAAAACTGGCTTCAACAGGAAGAGAAGAGATAAGAAAATACAAAAGATGTCTGCATATGTACAGGATGTAATTCATAAGATAAACACTCAACTGGGTTCTGGATCCAAATCGGCAGTGGCTAGTACTGCAAAAGTGAAGAAGCCTGAAGCTTACATTTCTACCATCACTTCTGATTCTGACCCTGAGGACAATGAACCTCTAGCTTTCAGAAGGGTACAAAGGAAGAAAGTGGATCAACCACCAATAGAGAAGAAGAAGGCAGAGCCTAGGAGGAGACTTGTTAGAAAGGCAACTAAACCTACTACACAACCACCTCCGGCAAGGAAGCCTATACAAAAGAAGAAACCAGTTACATCCACTCCGACAACCACAAGTAAAAAGAAGAAGAGTGGTGATACTGAAACCAATAAGACTAAAATGACCTATAATGAGCTAATTGATGAAATTACAAAGGATGGAATGTTGAAAAATGTATTGAAGTATTATGAAGATTTAGAGGATGATAAGCAAAATGAGATTGAAGAGGCAATTTTGTTGTACATGGATATATATAAGAAAGCCTTAGTATAAATTTTGAAGGAGATTCCTCTATCACTGTATAATAAACTTGATGCTAGAAGACTTGACGTTGTCAAGAGGGATAGGGAGATTCAGGAAGTAGAACTTTTGGAAATGTGTGGTTCAATAAACAATGAGGAAATGAAAAGATGCATAGATGTTGTAAATAGGACAGTTTTATGTAGTAAACCTCGGCAGATAAGCCTTATGATGGGCAGAGTAAATGAGGTGATAAATGAGACCAGTAAGGGTTGGACCAAATTCTTCTAGAAGAATCCTGATTTCCTTACATCTCAAGAAGAATTTGCAAAGGCCACATCTTCCGCCATTCTTGACAAATCAAAATGGAAAGGTATTTTGGGTAGTTCAACTCCAATTTTGACTACACCAGTAGTAACTATAGATATACACACACACCCGACTAAGGAGAGTGTACAGTCCATACCGGCTAAAACTATTTTTGAGGAAGGAAATTTACAGGATACTATAAATACTATGGATATTACTCCACCGGGAGTAATTGACACTGCACCAAGTGGCGAAGCCACCAGTGAAAAAGAGGTTGTAGATGATAAGGTAAAGGAAACTGAGTCTATACCGGCAGTTAAAACTGATTCCCCGACAAAGGTTTTGGCAATTGACACTTCTCAGGTTGAGAAGAAATCTGTCACTGAGATGAGTCTAACTGAGTTGATGATGATGTCAACTCAAAAATTATTGAAGGAGGGTACTGCAGACAAGGGAATAATTGATCAATCAATTACAATATTACACAGATTGATACCTAATTGTCAAATTGAAGATGGAGCAAGCCCTTCCAGCAATCTCAAGACTCTAACAGAACATATTTCTATCAATTTTCAATCTCTAAGGTAGATTGCAGATCGATGGGCTTTAGAAAGATCCACTACAACTAAAAGAGCAGCCTTTGACCAGATCATTAAACAGAGAAAAATAAAATTGAGGCCAAACTCATTCTTATTGAGAATTGTTTGAAATAAGGTACAAATATCTACAAGGTCTTCTATAACATAGGAATTCTTACAACAAATGTAGATAGCAGATTAAAGGAGTTACATGATAAGGTAGCTAGCATTGCAAACTCTTTTGATGGATTAACCGCACTAACATCTGTTGATGGACAAATTTTGTCCTTGGAGAACTCATTTTTTCCTTTTTAGAAGGAGAGAGATAAAGTCATAAGGAGAGAAAGAAGTCTTAGAGGACTAGTGAATCCCAAATTAGATTCATTGGGTGTTCATAAGAGAGAGTACATAGACATGATTGCTAAACCCACACCGGCAGATGTCAAAGAGAAGGAAACACTTGCCCACTTACTAAGTGAACTAGAATCCATTTCTGAAACTTTCAAAACTAGCTGGGATACATATCTTCCATTGTTGGATAAGGCTTACCCAGAAATTTTGAAATTGGTCAAGCTCCATTCAAATTAACGGTATTCATTTATTATTTTATTCTAAATTCTTTCAATTCTTTCACCAGTCTTTAGCATTGATGCGAAAAGGGGAGTATGCATATATGTGAAAAATATCAGAAAAATTAGACAGGATCACATGGGAAGGATATCAGGATATCATAAGGAGTGTATTTCTCAGTGGGAGCATATTTCAGTTGAACCGACAGGGAATCTATTTTTCACATGAGTGTTGCCATCAATGCCAAAGGGGGAGATTGTTGGCAATTGACACTCATCGGATTCATTTTGTTATCATTGATGGCAACGAGATTAGATGGAATTCATATACCGGTATTAGGAGGCATATACCAGTAGACACTAGCATTGGAGTATCCAGGATTACACCGACACCGACACCGACACCGGTACTAGCATCAATACTTGAAGGAAGCCAAAATCAAGGAAGATTTATTTAGTAAATTATTTTATAATTATTGTTGTGGCCGACATTGAATAAATTTTGTAGTACATTGTAAGCTGACATAAGGCATATTGTTTGTAATGGGTATATAGGTCAGTCTGCTAGGTCATTTTGAATATGACATAGGATGCGACATAGGAGAATATAGCAGAACTGCATAATGTGAAGTATATGTATGTAGATCATTTGTATGAGAATATTATATCATGCAATGATTGGTAGATATATTGGAAAGCATTCTTGGAGGAGAAGAGATACCGGTAGTAGTGTTTAGGGTTTATGAACTGGTACAGAGTAGAGTTAGAACTGGAACTCTATTTGCCATAGCAGATGCATTTTTGAGTTCAATTTTATTGTTTTACATTAGCAGAAGCTTCTAGTCAATGAGACTCTTTAGTGATGAGCAGTATGCTCTAGGCAGTGTGCCTTCCTGCATGTCTAGGCCCCCATTATATGTAATATCCTTTTATATGACCAGTGAACTAATATTGTGGGTCACAAATCCCACCTTGGTTTTTCCTCTTTGAGGTTTTCCACGTACAAATTATGTGTGTTATGGTGCTGATTTATGTGGATGGTTTATTTGCTTCATGCTATATGTTTATTTGTTTACCGGTTTATATGTGTATGGTATAAAAGGGTAAAATCTTGTGTTACTGGCAGAACATTGATTCAACCCCCCCCCCTATTAGTGTTCTTGGATCCCAACACCTACAACCTTGTATCATTTTTTCTCAACACTTACATGGTTGTGTGCAAGAGATTCATGTTTGTTTGAGCATCAATCCACACCTCGGATCTTCATATCATCCCGATTCTTATAATCAGTGGTGTACACTATCCATGGCAATATCAAACTGAGGTTTTCTCTGTTGGGAAAAATAGTGTCTCAACCTTGCATTTATGTGAGGTTACTATTTATACTAAGTTTTCATTTGAGCATAAAATGGTGCGAAACTCTCCCTCAAGCTTCTGGTTGGCTAGATAAGCATTCCAGTAAAGTTTCGTCGCAAGGTCACAGCTAGTTTTGAAGATATTAAAGTTTTCATCTTGGAGGGGTGCAATAAAATGTTTAAACTTAATTTTGGGGACTTTAGAGGCTCCAAAACGCCCTGAAAAGTTGTTGTAACCGGCAAAGCCGGTTACGAGGTGATAGAGCACTTCGGGAGCTTTTCGGCGCTTCAAACGGTTCGTCAATCGGACACCCGGTTCTCAAGTTATGGCCTCCGGAAGTTTGTACTCCTGAAATAGGAAAAATAATTTGTATCGGATACATAAATGAGCTGTAAAAGGGAGCGACACGTGTTGATGTGTGTTTTAACATGTCATAGAAGGGAGATAAGGTCGGCTACACCTTATTGGGTGGTTTTAGCCCATGGTTTTGTAATACCGTTTGACGGTTTCTTGTATTGTATCTCCTATTTATGAGGTGTGTGAGATAGAGGTTATGTGGAAGAGTCTTATGGCTATTGAGTTGCCTCTGAATCTCTGATTAGTGGTACTCCTGTGAAGAGCTTGCTCTGCAAGTATGTTGTAATCTGTTTTTGATTGCTAAATAAAATATTGAGCTGCTTTTGGAGGGTGGGGTTTTTCTCCCGAAAGGGTTTTCCCCACGTAAATCACTGTGTTGTGGTATGAATGCTATTATATCTATTTCTATTTTCTGTAACTGTTGTAACAATCTGAAAAAGTTTTGCATTACCCTCCTCTCAAGGTTAGTGTAGGAAGTTGTTTCCGCTACTTTACTTCCTTACAAGTGGTATCAGAGCCTGATCACCTTTGGTTTCAATTGTGGGCAGTTGGGTTTTTTGAACTAATCCAGATTTGAGTGGGAGCTTGTGCAGAAGACACTTTGTGATCCTGTTGCAGGAATATTCAGATGGCGAGTTCGTCAGGGAGAATAGAGGTGGAGAAATTTAATGGAAGTAATTTTGAGATGTGGAAGCTGAAGATGGAAGATCTTCTAATAGATCGAGATCTTTGGGATGCTATTGATGCGAATGTCCAAAGGCCCTCAGATCCTACTGCGGCAGCTTAGTATGATGTTATGGACCGAAAAGCCAAGGGTCTAATCAGACTGTGCCTGGCAGACTCTGTTCTAATCAATGTCCATGAAGAAAACTCTGCAAAGAAGCTATGGACTAAGCTTGGTGAGATGTTTTAAGTGAAATCTTTATTAAATCAAATTTTCTTAAGAAAGAAATTGTATTCCTTGAAGATGGAAGAGGGTGGATGAATTGCAGACCACCTAGAAGCATTCAATATGATTGTGGCTCAATTAGTATCCGTCGGTGTTAAGATGGATGAGGAGGAGAAATGTCAGATCTTGCTTTGTTCTTTGCCTGATTCATGGGATTCTCTTGTTATGGCTATCGGTAGTACTTCTGTTGTTTTAAAATCTGAAGACGTGGTGGGTGCCCTACTCGGTGAAGAGATGCGAAGGAAGGTATCCATCAGTTCAAAGGAAGCCCTAACTGTTCATGGAAGACCTAAGGAGAAAGGCAAGAAGAATGAGAAGCGTGGCAAGTCCAAATCCAAAGGGAGATCGAAATCTCCTGGAAAGTCCAAAGTCATTTGCTGGAATTGCGGTAAACCGGGTCACATCCGTAAGGACTGCAAAGAAGAAAAGAAGAAGAAAAAGAAAAAGTTCGATTCTAATTCTGAGTCCGACAAGGAAGATGGCGATGCCTTTATTGCGGCTTTGGCGACTCATGCAGGTAATGATGCCTGGCTAATTGACTCAGGTGCATCTTTTCATATGACTTCCAATAGAGATTGGTTTTCTGAATATGAAGGATTTAATGGAGGTAAGGTGTACTTGGGCGATGATTCACATCTAGACATTGTTGGTCGAGGTAAAGTTAGAATCAGGTTTTCTGATGGTAGAATAAAAAGGATTAATGGTGTGTTGCATATCCTTGGATTAAAACGAAACCTGTTATCTGTGAGCAAACTAATAGATGCAGGTGTGCAGGTAGTCTTTTCTGAAACAGGATGTAAGATGATTAAGGGTGCTATGGTAGTTGCTAGAGGTGTCAGGTTTGGCACTTTGTATAAGCTTGAAGCATACACTGTTGAGTGTAATAGCACTTCTATAAAAAGTAAATCTGTGGATACCTCACTGGAAGATTTGAAGGTTTCACCTTCAGCAGATGGAAATGGTTTTTGGGTACCTAAGGGTGCACTTTCATCTGAAGCAAAGTTACCTGCAGAGAAGACTATGTTATGGCACCAGAGACTTGGCCACATTGGAGAAAAGGGTCTAAGGACCTTGAAAAATAAAAACCTTGTTGAAGGTTTGAATGATTGTAATCCTGACTTTGATTTCTGTGAGCATTGCATTTATGGAAAACAAAACCGCGTTCAGTTTTACTCGAGTTCTCATAAAACTTGTGGTGTTTTGGACCTTATCCATTCTGATGTGTTTGGTCCAGTAGATGTCTCTTCGATTGGAAAATCCACATATTATGTTTCATTTATTGATGATTTTAGTAGAAGGACATGGGTATATTTTCTAAAGAGTAAATCTGAAGTTTTTAGTCGTTTTAAAGAATTTAAAGCAATGGTTGAGTTGCAGACTGGAAAGAAAATAAAATGTTTGAGAACTGATAATGGCGGTGAGTTTTGCTCTAATGATTTTGATAGATTCTGTAAAGACTGTGGAATTAACAGGCAGAAGACAACTCCGTATTCTCCACAGCAGAATGGAGTTGCAGAAAGAATGAACAGGACACTGATGGAGAAGGCTAGGAGTATGTTGAGTGGTGCTGGTCTCGAACAAAATTTTTGGGCTGAAGCTGTTGCCACTGCTTGCTACCTGATTAACAGGTCTCCTACATCAGCTCTTGTTGATAAAACGCCTATGGAAGCATGGTCAGGTCACAAGCCTTCATTGAGACATCTTAGAGTTTTTGGTTGCGAGGCATATGCACATGTGCCAAAGGAGAAGCGAACAAAGTTGGAGAACAAGGCTGTGAAATGTATCTTCATCGGGTATAGTTATGGTGTGAAAGGATACAAGCTTTGGGACCCTGTTGCACAAAAGGTAATTCACAGTAGAAGTGTTATTTTTAGAGAAATTAAGTCTCCTTCTGTTACATTGCAGCCAGAACAGACCAAAAAAGAAGATGTGATTCAACTTCCTTCTACACCTGAAAGAGTTGAATCGAGACCCCTAGATAGGCAAGAATTTGAGGAGAGCTCATCTAGCTTTGAATCTTCAGAAGAGGATGAAGAACCTCCAACTCAGCTTGTTTGAAGGTCTACAAGACATAGACAACCACCTGAAAGGTATTCACCTGATGATTGGAGATGTATTTTTGCTCTGAATACTAGTGTGGATGAACCGAAATCTGTAGAAGAGGCATTAGGTATGAATGATGCAGAATCCTGGAAGATTGCTATGGAGGAAGAAATGGCAGCTTTGAAAAAGAATGATACATGGGATCTTGTACCATTGCCTGAAGGACGAAAACCTGTTGGTTGTAAATGGGTGTTCAAGAAAAAGATTGGTTCAGATGGAAGCATTGAGAATTATAAAGCAAGGTTGGTTGCAAAAGGCTACTCTCAGGTTGAGGGTGTTGATTACGGTGAGATATTTTCTCCTGTTGCAAAAATGACGTCAATTAGATTTTTGCTTTCTATTGCTACTGCTTATGATTTAGAGGTGGAGCAAATGGATGTGAAAACTGCTTTCCTTCATGGTGATTTGGAGGAAGATATTTATATGACACAGCCAGAGCACTATGTGGTGAAAGGCAAAAGAAATTTGGTCTGTAAATTGAAGAAATCTTTGTATGGCCTCAAACAAAGTCCTAGGATGTGGTACCAGAAATTTGATACATATGTGTTGAGTTTGGGATTTGAACGTTCTAAATTAGATCACTGTGTTTATTATAAATCTGATGGTGATCATTTCCTATTCATTGCATTGTATGTCGATGATATGTTATTCATTGGTAAAGGGAAAGGTATGATTTCAGAACTGAAGTCTCAGCTCGCTGCTAAATTTGAAATGAAAGATCTTGGTGCAGCAAAGCACATTCTTGGGATGGAAATTAGAAGAGATAGGGTGAACAGAAAACTATGGCTAGGCCAGAGTAAGTATGTGAATTCAGTGTTACAGAGGTTCAACATGCAGAATTGTAGACCATTGAGTGTTCCTTTTACAGTTGGAATGAAACTATCTATTTCAGATTGTCCTACATCCCCATTGGAGATGGAAGACATGAGTAGAGTGCCTTACCAGAGTGCGGTTGGAAGCTTGATGTATGCTATGGTCAGTACTAGACCAGACATTGCCCAAGCAGTGGGAGTACTTTCTAGATATATGTCTAATCCTGGTAGAGTTCATTGGGATGCAGTCAAAAGAGTCTTCAGATATTTGAACGGTACTTCAGAGTATTCTTTGTGTTATCATGGTAATTCAGTTGGAGACATGACTTCCCTTGATATCCATGGTTATGTGGATTTAGATTGGGTAGGTGATATTGATAGCAGAAGATCCACCAGTGCTTATGTGTTTACTTTGTTTGGTGGTGCAATTAGTTGGATGAGTAAGCGACAGGCTGTGGTTGCTTTATCCACTACTGAAGTAGAGTATATGGCAGCTACTCATGCTTGTAAAGAGGCCATTTGGCTTAAGAGACTGTGTTCAGATATTGGAATAAAACAAGGTACAGTGACAGTTTACTGTGACAGTCAGAGTGCAATTAGCCTAGCTAAGAACCCGACATTTCATGCCCGGACCAAACATATTGATGTTCAGTATCATTTTGTTAGAGATATGGTCGAAGATGGTAGGGTGAAGCTGGTTAAGGTGGAAAATTCGATGAATGTTGCAGATGCTTTAACTAAGGCTGTGAGCACAGAGAAGTTCAGATGGTGTTCAGAGTCTATGGGCCTTATGGCCCCTAGCAATTGATTCATTGTGTTGACATTCCCTTCCGCTCATGCAAGGTGTTCGACAAGTGGGAGATTTGTTGGGAAAAATAGTGTCTCAACCTTGCATTTATGTGAGGTTACTATTTATAGTAAGTTTTCATTTGAGCATGAAATGGTGCGAAAATCTCCCTGAAGCTTCTGGTTGGCTAGATAAGCATTCCGGTAAAGTTTCGTCGCAAGGTCACGGCTAGTTTTGAAGATATTAAAGTTTTCATCTTGGAGGGGTGCAATAAAATGTTTAAACTTAATTTTGGGGACTTTAGAGGCTCCGAAACGCCCTGAAAAGTTGCCATAACCGGCAAAACCGGTTATGAGGTGATAGAGCACTTTGCGAGCTTTCCGGCGCTTCAAACGGTTCGTCAATCGGACACCCGGTTCTCAAGTTATGGCCTCTGAAAGTTTGTACTCCTGAAATAGGAAAAATAATTTGTATCGGATACATAAATGAGCTGTAAAAGGGAGCGACACGTGTTGATGTGTGCTTTAACATGTCATAGAAGGGAGATAAGGTCGGCTACACCTTATTGGGTGGTTTTAGCCCATGGTTTTGTAATACCGTTTGACGGTTTCTTGTATTGTATCTCCTATTTATGAGGTGTGTGAGATAGAGGTTGTGTGGAAGAGTCTTATGGCTATTGAGTTGCCTCTGAATCTCTGATTAGTGGTACTCCTGCGAAGAGCTTGCTCTGCAAGTATGTTGTAATCTGTTTTTGATTGCTGAATAAAATATTGAGCTGCTTTTGGAGGGTGGGGTTTTTCTCCTAAAAGGGTTTTCCCCACGTAAATCACTGTGTTGTGGTATGAATGCTATTATATCTATTTCTATTTTCTGTAACTGTTGTAACAATCTAAAAAAGTTTTGCATTACCCTCCTCTCAAGGTTAGTGTAGGAAGTTGTTTCCGCTACTTTACTTCCTTACATTCTCTCTATATTTTCTCAACAAAAAATCCCATCCATTTATCATTTATTTATCTCATTTCATTCACAAGACTCAAATCCATCATCTTTCCCTCTTCATCACTCTCATTCTATTATCACCTCGTCTTCTCATTCATTTCGAGAGCATGCCCATGTTCTTCGAACCCACATGTCCTCTCGAGGGGCATACAACTACTTCCTTGTCATCCTTCCTCCTCATCATTCTTCCTCATCTTATGACTGGCATACAACTACTTCGAGGGGCATACAATTAATTTAAGCTTGTCAACATAATTAATTGATTAAATTGTGTTATCCCTATTCTTCTCAATGTAAACTAAATCTAATTTAATTAATCTTGTCACTATTGTCCAATAATTAATTTCTCAAATTAATTAATTATTTCCCTATTCTTCTAAAGTCCCTCCAATAATTATTCCCTCTAAACCCACTCAGTTAATTAATTTTAATTAATTAACCTAATCATGTGATTTCTACAAAATTAATTTTTCCTAATCCCCACTCAGCCTAATTAATTCCTCTAGAATCTCTCATAATCACACTTATCATTATTCTCCAATTTTAAATTCCCCCACTCATGTCACATCAATCTTGAACCTCTCAAAGAAATTCAAATTTCGTTGAATCCCCCTATGCATCCTCACTTTGAAATTCAAATTTCTTTCCCCCCCTTTTTCCCAAGGAATTTATATTCCTTTTTATTTCTCCAATGCATCCTTGATCCATGTCCACTACCTTGAATCAATCTTATCCCTTCATAAGAAAATAAATCTTGGCCCTCCATTGGCTTCCTCCAATATATAAATTGGAGCATCTTTCCTTCTCAAATCAAGGAGTCATCCATTCTTCTATCATCATGCTGCTAATTTCTCCTCTCATCTCCCTCTATCACATTTTTATCATTTTCTCATAGTCCTCTATCAAATTCTTGTTATCCATATTCATCTATATTTTATCCAAATCTAAAATCCTTAATCTATCTATCATGTTGAGAATTCAAGAGAAATCCACATCTACAACGAGCAAAGAGAAAATCAAGTGGAGCATCAAAGGGGCATCTTCACTTCATCAAGCTCAATCCAAGGGAGAAGACAAGTTTGTGAAGGTATACTTTTTTTTTGTGTTTTGAATGCTTTTATGCTTATTTTTTGATCATCTAACAATTTCATCCCCTCACTCATTTTTCCTCTCTCCAAAGGTCATTAAGCCCATTAGGTGATGTGTTGAGTCTTTGAGGAGTCATATTGATAAATATTGTCAAAATTGTCAATTATGGGGACAATGTGTACCAATGGATCTAACATGATGTTTAATTATGTGTAAGGGTATTTTATTCCTATTTGGACCTATTTATATTATTTTTTATTCATGATGGTATGAGGTTGAGTCTAGGGTCAATTTCAGACAAAGTTGTTAATGTTGTCCAAAATGGTTAAAGCAACTTTTGTGCATTTTATGAGTAATTAGGAGTTTTTTTGTTGAAACAAGTTTAAATGGTGGTAGTAACAATTAGAACCAAATTAAAATGGTGTTTAAAAACCTCTCTTGTAAAGGTTAGGTGTTGGATGGTGATTTTGTATAGATAACTCAGTTTGAAGACAATTTGATGATCATTCTCTCTGCAATTTTCTATAAAAATGTTGCACTTTGCTTCATAAATTTCTTATTTGGATGAATTAACATGTAAGAGTAGAATTTTTGGAAATATATCCATGTTACCATTAATTTGGGACTGGTTTGGTTCAATTTCATTGAGTTTTTATCCTTCTATGAGTGGATTTACCAAAACTGGTCCGAAAACCTAGGTTTGGGGCTTTGTCAAAGAAAAATATAGAAATATCCATTCCATAAATGGATTGCCTCAATAATTGGTGGAATTGTGGATATGGTAGTGTTACATATGGGTTTTCAATAGTTTTTGCAGAGGAGTTTGAGTGGAGTTTTGAGCACTTGAGGGCTTAATATCCTCATGTGTTAAGCCAGTTGAAGGGGGTTTGAAGAAGAGTTAAGTGTTTTGGTACCAAAAAAATCAAAGAAGACCATAAAAACTATAAAATCCTTTCATGTTTTATATTCCCTTACCTTCCAAGTTAAGTGTGTAGGTTGGCGAAGTGTCTAAGGGGTGTTGCTAGTGCATTTGGAAGCCTCATATGGCTCCTGAAGGACTGTAACAGTCAATTTTTGAACACTTTTCTTCAAAACACCATAGTATGATTTTGACATATGTTGTGTAAAACTGAAATAGGTATCCAAAAATGGTTTTAGTTCTTGTTTATAACCTCTGTGTCAAAAAGTATGCCCAAAATACTGATTTTTATGCTCTAAAAAGGATATGGGTTGTACATTGTCAGTCCATTTTTGGTCAAGTTGCTCCAAAAAACTCTATGGTAATTTTGAGATATGTTAAATAAATTCCAAAAGGGTACCTAGGAATTTTCTTTTTTATGTGTCTATGGTCAAGGTGTCAAAATATATGGCCAAAATTCTCTCTAAGTAAGGCTACTAGGACCTAGTCACCCCTAGAGAGCCAATGGTGTGTGGTGGCCAAAAAACGTTTATTCCAAAGGAATTTTTGTTTAGGTTGAGTCCATTTGAGTTTATGGACATTATGGAATTATTTCCCCTAACCTTGCAAGTTTTTTTTGTTGTGTTGTCTCAAGTTGCCATGTTGTGAGACATAGTTAAAAGTTGAGAACCTTGAGTTGAGTAACCTTATGTTTGAAACTTGAAACCAGAACCTTGGTTGTGTTGTTGACCTTATAAACCCCTCTACATGACTCGGTAATTTGTCTATGCTAGTAATTCCCCCACTACCACTGTAGTTACTGATATGTACAAAAGGAGTGGTTGTCTTGGAATTGAAGGCATCAATACTGGAGGGGAGGCCAGGTATTCTTTTAGTTTTTTGAAGGCCTTTTGACATAGGCATTCCCATTCAATTTTAGTATCTTTGCATAGGAGATGCGCAAATGGGTGACACTTATATGCCAGTTGTGTAATGAATCTATGGATGGGCTGAAGTTTCCCTTGAAAGATACGAAGTTGTTGGATTGCCTTAGGAGGAGGTATTTCCACTATAGCTTTCACTTTTGTAGGATCCACCTCAATGCCATTGCCAGAGACTATAAACCCTAGGAGTTTTCTAGATGTTACCCCAAAGGAACATTTCTTAGGATTTAGGCACAACTTGTATTTCTCAAGTCTCTCAAAGATCTACCTTAAGACTGGAATGTGCTCATCTACATAGTCTTCTATTATTTTATGCAAGAGTCCATGGAAGATAGTTGTCATTGTGCATTGATAGGTTTCTCCTGTATTTTGAAGACCAAAGAGCATGACTTGATAGAAAAATGTGCCCCAAGGTGTTGTAAATGTTGTTTGATGTTGATCTTCTTCAGTGATCCTTATTTGATTGTACCCAAAAAAAACATCCATCAAGGAAAGCATCTCATATCCAGTCATGAGATCTACAATCATATCTATGTTGGGCATTGTAAAGTCATCTTTCAGACATGCTTTATTAAGATCTATGAAGTTGGTAAAAATTCTAATGCCCCTAGGAGGTTTCCCAACTAGTACAATATTTGAAACCCATTCAGGATAGTCAATGGGTTTGATGAAACCAGCATCCAACATCTTTTGTAATTCTGATTTGACTAGGAGACAAATATGAGGATGCATCTTGTGTAGTTTCTATTTAACAGGTTTGTCATCCTGACAGACAACAAGATTATGTACTACCAAGTCAAGGTCAAGGCCTAGCATGTCAGCATATGACCAAGTGAAATTGATATATGTCTTATCTAAAAAGCTCATTAAGTTTTGTCTTTCTTGATATGTTAGAGACTTGGATATGAGCACATTCTTTGGAGTGCCTTCTGTACCCAAATTGATTGTATATTTTTCTTTAATGAGTAGAGGGGATTTTTCCTAGTGTGGGGGAACCATGGTAGGGAGGTCAAGCCCCTCATCTTCTAGCACTTGATCCGAGTTTTCACTAGAAGATGCATCCTTTATTTTTACTTTTTTTGTGTCCAAAGGTGCCTCGGAGAGGTTTTCACCAAGGGACTTTTGATTTTTCTTTTTATTTTCATTTTTGTGACTAAGGGAATTGACCCAGCTACCAAAGTAAGCTTCTGGATGAAGCTTAATCCCATTGACAGAAAAGTGGTTTTCAAGGTCTTGCATGTTGAGTAATGCGAGGAGAGCATCATCATCAGCACAAATGTCAAGAATAGGTTGTCCTCGTTGGCCCCAATCAATAAGTTCAAGGTATACAAGTTGGAGTTCCAATGGAGGAGAAGGGATAATGGGGTTGATGGTGTTTAGATAGGCATCGTCAAATATATCATCAAGGTATTCAAAAGGCATTTCATGGAATTCCTCTTCATCGGAGTCTTCAACTTTAGTAGGAGGATCTACTAGGGCACCATCGATAATGATCTTAGGCACTAGTGAGTAACTCAAGCCTCTATTATGCTTATAAGAGGGGTAAAATTGGTGGTTTGATTCCTTGTTCTTGTGGTCCAAGACCGTGTCCTTTATAACCCATCTTATCTACCATGGAAAATGTTTTAGGGTACATCTACTTAAAGATGTCTATCGATGCTTCATTTTGCTCCTAATACAACCAAGAGGAGACATCAGATTCCAGGCTTTCTTCATGAAGTGGGCCCCACTATTGGAAGGTAGTTTTCTTGTACCTTAGTGTGGGATTTCTTTGTTTCTTGAGTTCTTTCAGCTTTCCATATGACTTGGGAGAAGGTGGGGGTTGACCCACATAGAGAGAATTCTGAAGGGTGTACTCTCTGCAACCATTATCAATGATCTTGACTTTCACCTCAGGTTAAGACAAAGTGGAGGGAACATTTGAGGGATCAGATGGGGTGGTGAAGTGGGTGAATTGAGTAGACAATAGTAGGGGTGCTTCCCTTCAAGGAGTTTGCAATATTGGAAGGGTTGCAGGTCAGCGTGGATAGTGATTTCTCTACCATTGAAAGGGAATTTGAGGCATTATTGGTAGGTGGATGGGATGGCTTGAATATAATGGATCCATGGATGGCCAAGGAGGATGTTATATGGGAGATCAAGGTCTAATACTTGGCATTTTGTTTCCACAATAGCATGGCCCACTTGAAGAGGTAATGTGATTGTGCCTTTTGAAACACTTTCTCCATCATCATAGGCTTTGATTTTGATCTTTCTAGATGGATCAACCAACTCTTTAGAGATTCCCAATTGTTTAATTAATATTTATATACAAAGATTTAAGCTAGATCCTCCATCTATAAGGACCCCTTTGATTTGTGGTTTTGGACAATAGCTTCGATGTGGAGGGGATTATTGTGAGAGGGGTCATCAATAGGTCCATCCTTGGATGTGAACACAAGGTGATGTTTCACAACAAGGCTTCCAATAAGGGCTTCGAATTGGGATGCATTGATATTTGTGGGGACATGGATTCTAGGAGGGCTTTCTCAAGGATCTCTTTGTAGATGGGGGATGTGTTGAGGGGTGTAAGGATGAAGATCTATGTAGGATTTGTCCCGAGATGATCAAGGATATCATATAAGTGGGTGGATGACATGGGGGGCTATGGGGCAGGTAGGGGAACTCCCTAGATAGTCACTCTTCCTCTATGGGTGGTAACATTGTATTCATTCTAAGAATTTCAAGGTGTAGCACCCTGAATGACTATTTTTGTTTGGGAGGGTCAATTTGAGGATTGCGGAGGGGAGATACCTTGAATGGTGACTCTAAATTTGTAAGTGGTGGGAGAGCGATCAACTCCTTTGACCGTAATGGTGTTAACCGAAGTGTTGGCAGGTTCTATGTGGCCTACCAAAGAGTCAAAGCTGAACACATAATTGGTATAGTAATAATTGATGGTATGAGAAAATGAGGCTTTATCTTTACCATGTTTAGTAAATGCATCTTGGTACATTTTAAATTTTACATTTGAGTTACCAAGTTTGGTGATATCAGCCACAATGTCACCCTTGCCAATAAGGTCTTGGATGTAATTCTTGAGTTTCATACCCTTGTGTGTATTATGACCACTGACATGATGGTAGTTGCAATATTCATTTTCATTGTACCACTAGGGTTTAGGTTGATTAGGATCAAAATGGCATGTTACCAGAAAGACAGCAGTGCTAGCCTTGACTAGCTTCTGGAAGATGACTTCGATGGGTTCAGCATGCAGAGTGTACTCATGTTGGGACTAATTGTTGGGGCAAGAAGGTCGACCTTGGATGGAAGGATTGTTATGGGGTTGCAATTTATTGTGAGAATTGGATTGATTACAAGAGTTGGATTGATTGTTTAAGAAGTTGATGGTGGTAGTGGGTTTGGATGGGGCGGCAACAGTTTGGACACTCTTGGCATTAGTGACTCTATCATTGATCGCATTCTTGTACTTAGACCAAAACTTTGGCTTGTCATTGTAAGAGGAAGAATTTTGATTTGATTTTTGATAATGTTTTAAAGTTCCTTCCTCTAGGAGTACATGCTCTAAGGCTAAGCATTTCTTAGATATTTCATGGAAGGTACTCAAACATTGATAGGCCAAAGGTATAAATAACTCAGGTACCAAGTTACATTGAAATAACTCAACTTGGTGTGGTTCTGGTATGTCCCAAGGGAATTTATTGATGCGATGTGTCCACCTTTGGAAAAAGTTGGCAAAGGTTTCTCTAGACCTTTTCTTTGTATTGCACAAGTCCATCATAGAAGCATCATTCTCAATATTATAAGCGTAGTGGGACATGAACTTTTTTGCTAGGTCTAGAAAAGGCTTGATGGAGCCATGCGGTAAGGTGGAAAACCAAGCAAGGGTGTCCCCACTAAGACTATTTGGAAAAATTATTCTTAGGTAGATATCATTGTTGCCATAACTAATGAAGATAACAATGGAGAGATTGTTGGCATATGGAGATGTTGATGAGATGAAGATGATCGATAAAGCTATTGTTGGCATAACATAAAGTTCATGGATATTGTTGGCTAGATGATGATGATATAGTTGTAAGTTGTTTGATGACTTTATTTGTGTTATCATTGATGGCAACCATGTTTTGTTAGTCATCTAAGCTATCTAGACCTACCAGTATAGCCTAACTGGTAGTGGAACTAGTTTACAACAAGGTAAACAGGAACAGAGCGATGATCAAGATACCGGTACGGACGATCGGTGAAGAGATAGATGTTGTGGTTTGGAACATATGTTTATGACATTGGAATGAGTCTGTGATTGGAACCACATTAGCAGATTCAAAGTATTGAGTGAGTAATGATTAACTGTCATGAACTCTATGAAGAAGAATGTATACCAGTATCAGATTTTTAACCGATAATAATTTATGGTTTGGTGGTGGATCTTATCACGTTCATAAATTAGTGATGATGTGTCAGAAACTGTGTAATTATAAGATGGTGTTTGAGTGTGTACAAGGATTGGATTTCTTGGGAAACAGCAGAGTTCTTAGTAGAATGTGACAAGGGTTTGATTGCTTATCAAATCAATGTGTGGTGATGTGCGGTGATCATTCAATGGTGGAAATTGTCTAGAAAATTGTTTAATGATATGTAATGATCTGTAATGTAAATTCATTGTAATTTGAATGTAGTTAGGGTTATACAACCACCCTAACAAAAAAATGTATTTAGGGCTAGTTGGACAACAGATTGTGTGTCGGCGATTTGAGGAGAAGGTGTTGTCAGACCAGATTGAAGTGTCTACATGTGTGTAGCAAAGTTGAGTTGAGTTGAAAAGGATCTGTACTAGAAAGAAAGGAAGTGTGTTGATCAGATCATTTGCCCTGCTATTCCCTAACAGTTATAGCAGTCTGAAATCCATTAATTGAGTAGATCCTAACAAGTATTTTATTGTAAATCCCTTCACTGGGTGGCTCATTAGCTTGAGTTTAAAATCCTCTAACAAGTTTACTCCTAACAGGGTAGAGCTCATAATATGGCTAAGGTAAAATCCCTTGACCAAGGGACTCCTAAAAGGGTCTTCTCTTAACTAGGCATATTGTAAGCTCCTAACCGAGCTAGGCCTTTAACTGGGCGCATTCCTAAAGAGTGCAAATATTTTGTGGGTGCTAATTCCCACCGTTGTTTTTCCCATTTGGGTTTCCACGTGAAAAATCTATGTTCATATGATGGTTGCATTGTTGATGTGTGAATTTGATATCTTTACATTGTTTGCATAATGATGAACACTTGAGTGAATGGTTTGGTAAATCTGCTAACCAGAATATTTGAGTAGTTATCGGTGCAGTTTTTAAAGTATAGCAGAATTGTTTAGCTACTGGTTCACCACCCCCTCCTCTCAGTAGTTATCAGATCCTCATAATAACAATTTATATCAGAGCCCAATTCTCTTAAAGGTTTAACCTCTTGGGAAGGATCTCTAAGGCTAACATGGGGGAAGGTTCAATGAGTTACAAAGAGCTTTCACACAAGCTTGCAGAATCTAAAGAAGCCTATGATGAACTAAAGGTCGAGTACAAAGCTTCATTGGCTAAGAGAAAAGAGTTGGCTAAGTAGTTGTTGGAACTTACTGAAAACAGTTCATTCGATGAAGCAAACATTGATGCCTTGGTTAATGAGGTGGAAAAGCTTAATGATGATAAGACAAATCTAAGGAGAGAGTTGAAAGCCCTTACTATTAGGATGAGCCAAGAGTTGGAAGCCAAAAGGACATCTAAAGACTATTGGAATCTAGGAACACTGAGAGGGGGGGTGAATCAGTGTTCTATCGGTAATTAAGAATTTAATTCTTTTAGATACTTTTCCAATTAACAATCGGTAAGCATATAAACAAGATATATGAAGAACAAAGCAACCACAAAGATCAACACCATAACACCACATATTTATACGTGGAAAACCTCAAAGAGGAAAAACCACGGTAGGATTTGTGACCCACAATATCTATCCACTGGCTAGTTGAATAAATATTACAGAAGAAGGGGGTCTCCACATGCAGGAAGGCACATTGCCTAGAGCACACTGCTCATCACAAAGGAGCCTCACTGACTACAGATAAAAGTACTAAATTATAAACAAAATTATGAACTCTAAGTGTGCATCTGATATGCTGGATGAGTTCCAGTTTAAGTATTGGTTGTATTGGTTAACACTCTCTCCTTCCTTACCGGCAACCTTGTTCGCTTCCTAATCCTCTTGACAAATAACCAAAACCAATAACAGATCATTACATTCACATTTTGTTGATCAATATCTCGCTTGCATAATATCACATAACCTATCATATCTATATCCCAAAATGACCTAGCCGGATTGACTTATATATCCTTTACATACATAAACACGAATGCCTTATGTCGGCTTATAATCATATTATGAAAGATAAATACATGTCGGCCTAGACAAAAATATAAACATTAATCTTCATGGTTGTTGCTGCTAAAACCTTTGTCAGATCACTCTTCTATGTTCGCTTCCAAATATCGGTTCCTAGTTTGCTAGTTTCCCTTGCTTTCTGGTTTCCTTGAATGTCAGATGTTAAACCTTAAATATCGGAGGATACCAGATAAGTATCCAACCCAAAATTATGTGTGTTTCCATCAATGACAACACCATGATCCCGGATGAGTGTCAATTGCCACAAATCTCCCCCTTTGGCATTGATGGCAACACTCATGTGAAAAATGGATCAGTAAAGTTTTGTTCCAGTTCCTATCCAAAACATCCCAAAACTGATCTTCGAAAGTTGCTCCCTCTAAGCTATACATTACTTCTTATGTCCCTTAAAAATTTTCACATCCAACCTCTCTCCCTTTGACAACAATGCCAAAGTTGAGGCAAATAAATGAAAGAATCAAAAATTGTGTTTACTGGATCTAGATCTACTTGAATATATCAAGGTAAGCACTCTTCAAAAATACCAAGTGTCCCAGCTAGTTTTTAATGTCCTAAAACTTAATACAAACCCATTAAGAATGTATTCATGTAGTTCTTCTTATGTTAATGTTTCCAGTGTGGGCTTACTCATCTATTCTATACATTCCCTTTTGTGAAGCAACAAAGTGTTAAGTCGGGCACTGACCAAACCTCTCAATTCTCTGGCCTGCCGAATTAACCTATTTATATCCTTCTCCAAAGCAGAAATATATGATTCAAAAAGAAAAATCTGACCATCAATAGAGCAGGTCAATGACTAAGTACCATCAAATTTTTTTGCAACATGCTCCAACTGGACCTTAGCCGCCTTTAATATAACATCCAGGTCTGATGTTAATTTGGTTATGTTAGGGCAAGACCGATATATACTGCTACATTGATGAAGAGCTTCATCAATCCTTGTCAATTCATATGTCATCTTGGCCTTGGCTGATGTGATCATGTTGTCACAAGTGACCTTCCTAGCTACATTGTACCTTTCCACCAACTACCATTTTGATACTTGCTGAAGAGTTTGAAACTCTTTGGCAATGTGCTCAATCAAACCCTTAAGCTTATCAGAAGGGCTAGTAACCTGACTGATCTTATATTCTGGGGAAAGATGTTGTAGGATTGGAATGGCATGTCCTATAACATTCTTGTCCTTTGATCCTTCCTTCATAAGCTTCTAAGCTAAAACAAACATTAACGTAGAACTGCTCAGCTGCTCAATATTCTTCTTCTAAAAATTGACTAAAATCTACTTGACCGGATGTGTCAAGTGACAACAATGAGGGACCAACAACTGGTGATGGTGTTGGTACCCTGACTTCTATATTTTCTTGATCTTTATGCTTCACCTTATGTCCTTTTACTTCATGTACCTTCTTCTAAGCACTGGTGGCTTCGCCACTTGGTCCAGATATTTCTTTTGCCACTACATCAATAATCGGATGAGAATTATCCTCAATATTATCTGTCAGTTTATTTTCCTATATATCATGTACATCTATGACTGCCAGAGGAATATCCTCAGCTATTTTCTTATCCAAAACAGAGGATCTTCACCTAATATACCTTTCCCTCTAGCATCAACCGGGATGTCTGGAATGTTAGACTTAGGAAGAACTTCTAGTGATGTAAAGAATCCTGGATTATCAACAAAGAATTTTACCCATGCCTCATGAGTCTCTTTAACTATTTCATTCACTTTTCCCACCATTAAGCTAGTATGTCTATGCTTACTCCAGAAAATTGTTTTATTAGCAAATTCAAGACACTAATGCATCTCTTCTCTTGTTATTGCACCACATATGGTTAATAGTTCCTGAATATTTATATGTCTATCTTCCTTAATAGCTGATAATCTCCCAGCATCTAATTTTTTATACAACTCTGCCAGAATCTTCTTTTCTATCTCAAGTAAGGCTTTCTTATATATATATATATATATATATATATATATATATATATATATATATATATATATATATATATATATATATATATATATATATATATATATATATATATATATATATATATATATATATATATATATATATATATATATATATATATATATATATATATATATATAAGTATAACAAAACTACTTCCTCAATTTTGTTTTGCTCAATATCATCCATATTTTCATAGTAATATTATATATTACTCAAAAGTACATCCTTAGTAATTTCTTCTACCAATTCATCTACAAATAAAGAAGGGATAAATTTAACACTTTTATCGGATTCAAGTTCCATATCTAAATCAGATTTCTTCTTCTTACCAAGAGTGAGTTGTCTCTTTTACAGATTTCCTCTTCTCTATAGGCTTCTTCAACTTCAAACATTTCTTATGAACTGTTGGAGGCGTGGCCTTGGTTTTCTACAGCTTTCCTTCCTCAGGCTTACTGGATGTAGAGGTGACCTTGGTTGGTGCATTTGAGTGGTAACTTTTCTTTATACTTACCAGATCCTCTCTTGAGATTTCTAACAAAGTTTTCTACCTCTGCATCCGAGTCTTCACTGGATCCTTTATGAGCAACCTCTTCCTTGCCCTTTTTTATGGAGTTTAAAGTTGCGTCTTTCCTTGAAGATGTCTCACTGGTTGTCCTTATTTCATAGGTATTTAAGGAGCCAAATAACTCATCCATTGTGAAGGTTTTCAGATCCTTGGCTTTGTCTATAGCAGAGACCTTAGTATCATACTTAGATGTGAGTGATCTAAGTACCTTTTTGATAATAATTTCATCAGCAATTTCCTCTCCAAGTCCTCTGATGGTGTTCATAGTTTCATCTACTTTGTGAAGGTAATCTGCAACCTTTTCTTCATCTTTCAACTTCAAGCCTTCAAGTTGGCCTCTTAGAGATTGCAGTTTGGCCTCTTTGACTTTGGCATCTCCTTCAAATAATCTTTGTAGTTTATCCCAAGTTTCCTTGGCAGATGAGCACTGCATAACCTTAACAAACTCATTATCTAATAGCCCACTTATAATAGCATGTTTAGCCTTTTCATTGTTCTCATACTCCTTAGCATCTAGATATGTGGGAGGAACACTAGGGATAGTATACCCATTTTTGACAGACATCCACACATCAAAACCAAGAGAGGAAAGATAGGTCTCCATTCTTTTTCTCCAGAAAGCATAGTTAGTTCCATCAAACATGGGAGCTTTAGAGGAGGCAGACCTATTTCTTGTCATTGTCTTCTTTCACCAGAATCTACCCAAGCTAGAGAAAGCTTTGACAAATTAGGAACCTAAGGCTCTGATACAAATTTTTGAACACAATGTACCACTGAGGGGTGAATCAGTGGTTCCTAATAAATATTTACCTTTTATGCCAAGCTTTAAGTATCAGTTAACAACCTAAGCACTAAGAAATCAAACTAGTAAGATATGAGAGGATATCAATAAGGAAAACACACAAATGCACAACTCATAACACCAGATGTACGAGGAAAACCCAATATGGGAAAAACCTCAGTGAAAAATGTTGTTGGATTCTACTATTCCAATTGAGCATCACAATAAAACAATGGATTATAATGATTTAGGGCACCAACCCTTGCACCAAGCACCAACTCAGTGTAATACACTGAAAATACAACTCGATACAATAATAGAACCTTATTGCAAATGATTTTTGCAACACCTGATAAACTATTGTCTATCAGTTACCAACCTACTTTGTTTCACCAATTCTTCCACTGTCGGTTACCAGGTTGCTCTCTCTGATCACTTATTGGTTACTCTCTTCCTTTCTAATCTTTCTCTGAATCTCACCCTACATAGTACTAGACTTGGATGCCTACCTAACCATTCAATCCCTACCAATACGCTTGACTGTTAAAACTATAAGAGTTCACCGGTTACTCTATCTCTTGCGATTAGAACCTCTCACTAGTTCATCCTGCTAACACTCAGACACTCTGATTTTCAATGAGATGTTTTTAGACACCTACAACATGCTTTTGGGCCTTTCTCTATACATCACCATTAATGTTGTAGATGTTTCCTTCGACCAGTGACCACGCAAATCGGATTGTCCTGCAGGATCAGATCAATCATCTTGCCTCTTTGTCTTCCTTAAGCCGCAACATCCTACCATCGTCCCATGATTTGTGGTTTCTTCATTAATTTTGACCTTCTTGCCAACTACCACGTTAATGAACACTTCACTAACCTCTGTGTGCTCGCCACCTGGTGTCCACCTATCATCCTTATCGATATCCACCAATGTTCGGTTTGCTATATTGATTTGGCATCATTTACTGACCAAGACACACTACCAGTTCAACTCACCTTGTCAGTATAACCTATCCTCACCTACTAACCTCTTCTCCATCAGTGGATCAAGTTTATATACCATCAAACATACCGGTCCATCAACTAAGTCTATTCACCGGTTGCATTATACTTCCCTTTGTATACCGGTGAATATATTCCTATTATCATTTTCTTGCTTACAAGTGGTCCTGCTTACTGGTAGACGTTGCACTTCATGCGTACGGGTAACATACCTTTTTATGTCTACTACACACTCTATCCTTCATATAGTCTGACATCACTACTTAACTTCACCCATACTGGTCACCACTACTTACTCATCGGTGACCATTCCATACCGGTTGACATCAATGACAACCTAATGCCAACAATCTCCCCCTTTGGAATTGATGTCAACACACCCGCAAGTCTCCACATCGATATATTTCTCCCCCTTTGACACAATGACAAATAGTTGGGGTATTTTATTATCCGGTTTATTCTCCCCCTTTGATTCATACTTAACCGGTTAGACTGTGGGTACTCCCCCTTAGTCAAATCTCCTCTTTGTGATTACAACCAGTACTGAGACATACAATCCTGAACTTTTCCTATGTTTAGCAAGTGGTTCAAGAGATATAGATACTTCTATGAACTCCCCCTGAACCATATATCTCCTTACAAACTTAAGTGTATGGGTCAGGTGACACAATTCCCAACCTTTGTCTCAAGTATTGAAAAGTGTTTACCGATAATAGTTTGGTGAAGATGTCTTCCACTTGTTCCCCTATAGGGACATATTCCATCATGACTTCTTGTACTTCAACCTTATCTCTGAGAAAATGATACTTGATGGCTATATGCTTTGTCCTTGAATGCATCACTGGGTTCTTTAATATGCTGATGTCACTTGAGTTGTCACACCTGATGTGAATGTTAGGACCCGGAAGGCAACTAAGAGGGGGGCGGTGAATCAGTTGACTATGAATTTTAACCCAAATACAACTTGATCAAACTTGATACTTAATACCGGTAAACCAAACTTAATATCGGTTAACATATTAACAGTAAACATCAATACCGGTGAAACTTAATGCATGAAACAGAAAGAAAAACAATATCCACAACACATAACACAAAGATTTTAACGTGGAAACCCTGTAAGGGGATAAACCATGGTGGGAACCTTACCCACAATCAAATGATACTACTACAGATAGTATGTGTATAAAAATGGGGTATGCACATGCAGAAAGGCCAACCACCTAAAACACACTTCTCAAATGGGAGTCGCAATGACTACAATAGGATAGTTAAATCCTAGAATAATGTACTGCTCAAAATAGCATCTCCAATGCTAGATTTAGTACCGGTTAAGCTCTGATAATCGCCTTCAAACCTTCCTTGAACCTTCTCTATGGTCTGCTCATATGATCTTCAATATTCTCACATACCATGTTACAATATCATAACCTTACATACCATGTCCCATATCCTATATCTCATCAATTGAGATCTTACATATATACAGAACCTAATACCAAATATGTAGGTCGGCTTCACTAAGAATAGTACAATAAAATCAATTACAAACAAGTCAAGATGCGATGCATCATATTGGCTCAATACATTTACAACAATATCCAATCAATAAATCATCTCCATAACGTGTTGTGCTGATCTGGAATAGATAATGCATATCGGTCCATAACCTAGACCAATTTGCTTGTCACAACAAATATGTCAACCCAATTAGACCATTAACCAAAATAAAAAAATAAAGTATCCAAACCATGTATTCGACATAACCAAGTGATCTCCAGGTGATAACAAGTCATCCTCAGTGTCGGTGAACAATATATCAGTGACTGTGCATAAGTCATTGAACTTGCTGGTGAACACAATGTGTTGGTTCAACATAACCAAAGATCTCCAGAAGGATAAATTTTGACATCAATGACAAAACTAATGCAACACATCCATAATACCAACAATCTCCCCCTTTGGCATTGATGACAACATGAGATGGAAAAACATCTAAGTGCCAAAACAGAATGCCAAAAACCAAAAATCAACAATCTCCAAAATAGATCAATACCAGAAATGAAAATCAAAATGTAGAGAGTATATATCTCTCCCTCAATGAATAATCTCTTCCACAAGGATAATGTTTCCTAAATACAAAGTTGTTTTTCCATAGATATCTCTCCCCCTTTGACATCAAATGCCAAAAGAATACAAATATCATAACACATAACCAACTAATATGACCAATTAATATAACCAGCTACTCCCCCTAAGAAGTAGCTCTCCTCCATCAAAGCCGGAAAAAGGTTTCTTTGTTATTTTCTATTGGTTTGATGCCAATCTTCAACTGTCTAAGTCTCTACCGATGAGGGTATTACCCCAAGCTTCTCTCTGAGATATTCAAATGTTTCCTTAGGAAAAGGCTTAGTAAAGATATCTGTAATCTACTCTCTAATATTCACAAAAACCAATCTTACTTCTTTTGCTTCAACATTCTCTTTCAGAAAATTATATTTGATAGAAACATGTTTAGTCTTAGAGTGAAATACCATTGATATATCAATTGTTGTTGAATTATCACAATAAATGATTATAGGTTCTTTGCATTTTACCTTGATGTCCTTCAACATTTTCTTAATCCATAATACCTGAGTACAATTAGTTGTTGCTGCAACAGATTATGATTTTGCTGTTGATAATGATGTACAACTCTACTTCTTGCTCAACCATGAAATCAATCTTCTACCAAGAAAGAATGCTCTATCAGTGGTTTTTTTTTATGTCATCTACATCTCCTACCCAATTTCCATCGGTGTATGTACATAAATCAAAATTTTCATCTTTAGGATACCATAAACCAAGATTTGTTGTCCCTTGTAGATACCAGAAAATCCTTTTTATTGTTGATTCATGATTTTCTTTAGGATTACTCTGAAATCTTGGAACAATACATATTGCATTCATTATATCAGGTCTTGTGTGTGTCAAATACAGTAAACCTCCAATCATAGATTTGTATCTTGTCGGATTAACAAGAGCTGGATAATCCTTCAATGTCAATTTGTTAGTTGTAGTCATAGGAGTACTTCCCAATTTGGATTTTTCCATACAAAATTTCTTCAATAGTTCCTTCAAGTATTTTGTTTGACATTTGAATATACCTTTATCAATTTGTGAAATCTACAATCCTAAAAAGAATTTTATCTCCTCAATCATAGACATTTCAAACTCTTCCTGCATTTTGTTAGCAAAGTCTTTACACAATCTATCTTTTCCTCCAAAAATGATATCATCAACAAAACCTTCAATAACCAAGATGTCATCATTAGTCACTTTGAAATATAAGTTGTTGTCAGCATTACCTTTAGTCTATCTAAGCTTCAAAAGATATTTGTCTAATCTAGCATACCAAGCTCTAGGAGCTTGCTTCAATCCATACAAAGCTTTCCTTAATCTATAAACCATATCTTTATCATTTGTCAATGAAAATCCATCAGGTTGTTCAATGTAAACTTCCTCTTCAAGATCACCATTCAAAAATGCACATTTTACTCCATCTGATATACTTTATAGTTCTTGTGAGCTGCAAATGCAAGAAATAATCTGGCTGCCTCAATTCTAGCTACCAGTGCAAAGGTCTTATTATAATCAATTCCCTCTTTCTATGAATATCCTATACACACTAATCTTTCTTTGTTCCTGATTACCTTACCATCTTCATTAAGTTTATTTCTAAATACCCATTTAGTTCCAATTACTTTTTTGTCTTTAGGTCGGGGAACTAATGTCCATGTATTGTTCTTTTCAATTTTCTCTAGTTCATCTTCCATTGCTTTAATCTAATGTTCATCTTGATAAGCTTCAATAATAGATGTCGGTTCAATTTTAAAAATTAAACATACCTCTTCATTTTCCAGTCTTCCTCTTGTCATAACACCTTGATACTTATTCTCAATTATCTAATTTTTTGAGTGATTCAGTCTTACATGCCTGGGTTTATTCACATGTTGTTGTTCTTCAGTCACTGTGGAATTCTCTGATGATGTCAGTGTGACTAGATCCACACTCTGTACTGGTGCACTTTGTATAGGTTCATTTATTATCATCTCAACTACTGGTTAAGAATCTATAGACCTTGAATTTCCTCTAAATTGTTCATCTATCTTCACATTAGCACTCTCAATGATTTTTTGCAATATTTTACTAAAACATCTATATGCCTTGCTCTTAGATGAATAACCAAGAAATATTCCTTCATCACTTCTAAGATCAAATTTACCAATATACTCATCTCTCCTAATATAACATTTTCTTTCAAAAATTATGAAGTATTTAAGAGTAGGAATATTACCAAACCATAGTTCATAAGGGGTTTTGCCATTTTCACCTTTGATGTGAACTTTGTTAAAAGTGTAAACCATTTTATTCACTACTTCTCTTCAATACACATGAGGTAGATTTGCTTCCAATATAATGCTTCTAGTTTCTTCCAGAATAGTTATGTTCTTCCTTTCCACAATTCCATTTTGCTGAGGTGTCCGGGGTGCTGATAGTTGTCTTCTCATTCCATTCACTTCACAAAATGTATTAAACTCCTTAGATGTAAATTCACCTCCTTGATCAGATCTCAAACATTTGATTTTCTTATCGGTTTCATTCTCTACCATTGCCTTGAATAGTTTGAATTTTCCAAAAGCTTTTGATTTCTCCTTGAGAAAAGTAACCCAACACATTCTAGAATAATCATCAATGATTAGCATAAAGTATGTATCTCCCTATAGACTTCTTGTTCTTGCCAGACCACATAAGTCAGTATGGATTAAATCAAGAACATTATTGGATTTCTCATAAATACTCTTAAAAGTTGTTCTAACTTGCTTTCCCATTTGACATTCCTTACATACCGGATTTTGAGGTTTCACAATCTTAGGTAAATCCCTTATTGCCTTAGTTGAACTGATCTTTACAATGCAATCAAAATTTACATGAGAGAGTCTCTTATGCCATAGCCAACTTTCATCAATATTTGCAATCAAGCATGTCTTATCATTGTTGTTCAAATGAAAGATATTACCTTTAGTCTGATTACCGGTTGCAATCTCCAATCTAGTTTTGTTCATGATTTTGCTATTACCATTCTTGAACTATAACTAAAAACCCTTTTCAACTAAATGACCAACACTCAAAATATTATGCTTCAAACCTTCAACATAATAAATATTGTCAATATTGTGCTTACCATCTAAAGATATAGTGCCTTTTCCTTTGATCAAACAAGCTTTATCATCCTCAAATCTTACTAGACCTCCACTATATTCTTGAAAAGATAAGAATTTACTTCTATCACCTGTCATATGATGTGAACATCTAGAATCTATGATCCATTCATCATTTTCTTCAATTTTAGTTGCCAAGGCATGTTCTACCGATGGAACAATGGGTGTCGGTTGATCATCTTTTATTGCAACAAAATCCCATCCATTGTTTATTGGTTCTTCATCTCCTTCATCAGCATAGTAACAAGATTTGTTTTTGTTCTTCTTAAATCTGTATCTTTGACATTTAGGGTTAGTCTTATATGTTCTTTTAGCTTCCTCTCTCAATATTGCATGTTTGTCAGGACATCTAGATGCCATATGACCAACTTTATTGCAATTAAAACATTTAAATGGTTCTTTACCTTCATACTTACTTCCAACTGGACCTTTAGGCATTTTCCTTGCAAAGAGTGCTTCAAGTTCTTCTAGTTCTTGATATTCCCTTCTGATATCTTCAAGTTCTCTTGGATAAAGTGCTTTCCAATCAGATTTACTAGATGATGATGATGATGATACAGACGATGATGCTTTGAAGGCCAAATCTAATCTAGTTGTAGCAACAAGACCGAATTCCTCAAGCTCAAATGTTGAAAGTTTTCCAACCAAGGTGTCTCTAGATACTGATGTATTAGGCATTGTTCTCAACTCATTAATAGTAGTTACTTTCATTTTGTATGTTGGTGGAAATGCTCTTAAAACTTTGGAAACAATTTCATCTTCACTTAAGGATCCTCCACAACATTGTATTCCTAAAACAATTTCATTAACTCTTTCCATAAAAGCAGAAATTCTTTCATCTTCTTCCATTATTCAAATTTTCATACCTGACCCAAAAACATTCCAGTTTTGCAATTTTGACAGTGGTATTTCCTTCATTTAGTGTCTCCAATTTATCCCAAAGAACTTTTGCAGTAGATCAGTATGATAATCCCATGAAATTTTTATCTGATAATGCACTCAAAAGTACTTCTCTTGCTTTGCAATCATTTTCTTGATCTTTACCCAATGTTGGTGGATTAGATCGACTCGGTGTAGGACCAGCATAACCATTCTTTGTAACTTCCCATATGTCTCTTCCAATGCAATTCATATGTGTCTCCATTCTGATCTTCCATATACCATAGTTAGTTCCATCAAGTTTCGGACTGTCCTTCCTAAAAATGTTAGTCGCCATAGGATCTCCTCAAGTTGTTAGGCTTCTACAAAAAGAGGACTAGGCTCTAATACTAATTGTTAGGACCCGGAAGGAAACTGAGAGGGGGGTGAATCAATTGAATATGAATTTCAACACAAATACAACTTGATCAAACTTGATACTTAATACCGGTAAACCAAACTTAATATCGGTTAACAGATTAATAGTTAATATCAATACTAGTAAAACTTAATGCATGAAATAGAAAGAGAAACAACATCCACAACACATAACATAGAGATTTTAATGTGGAAACCCTGTAAGGGGAAAAACCACAGTGGGAAGCCTTACCCACAATCAAATGATACTATTGTATGTGTATACAAATGGGGTCTGCACATGTAGAAAGGCCAACCGCCTAGAGCACACTGCTCAAATGGGAGTCTCAATGACTATAGTATGATAGTTAAATCCTAGAATAATGTACTTCTCAAAATAGCATCTCCAATGCTAGATTCAGTACTGGTTAAGCTCTGATAATCACCTTCAAACCTTCCTAGAACCTTCTCTATGGTCTGCTCATATGATCTTCAATATTCACACATACCATGTTACAATACCATAACCTTACATACCATGTCCCATATCCTATATCTCATCAATTGAGATCTTACATCTATACAAAACCTAAGACCAAATGTGTAGGTTGGCTTCACTAAGAATATTACAATAAAATCAATACAAAAAAGTTAAGATGCGATGCATCATGTCGGTTCAATAAATTTACAACAATATCCAATCAATAAATCATCTCCATAATGTGTCATGCTGATCTGGAATAGATAATGCATACCTATCCATAACCTAGACCAATTTGCTGGTAACAACAAATATGTCAGCCCAATTAGACCATTAACTAAAATACCAAAACCAAGTATCCAAATCATGTCTTCGACATAACCAAGTGATCTCCAGATGATAACAAGTCATCCTCAATGTTGGTGAATAATATAACCTATCGGTGAACAATATACTGGTGACTGTGCATAAGTCACTGAACTTGCCAGTGAACACAATGTGTTGGTTCAACATAACCAAATATCTCCAGAATCATAAGTGTTGACATCAATTAATAAACTAATGCAACACATCCATAATACCAATAGTGAATAGGATTAGAGATGTCCACTTGTATGTCCTTAAGGGTCTACTTAATCCAAAGCACCTGAGAGCAACATGTGGCAACAACAATGTATTATGCTTCAGCAGTTAATAGGGAGACTGGATCCTGCTTCTTGCTATGCCATGAGACCAACCAGTCAGCTAGGAAGAATGCACCACCACTTGTGCTCTTTTTTCTTTTATGAATTTCTGTGTTAAGTCACAGACGAAACATTTTTTTAATATAAAAAATCAAAATGAATCATTTAGGAGGGGAGAGAAGTGATTAATAAATTGACAATAAATAGAAGAATTTAATCTATTTAAATAGGAATCTATTTATGTATCTATCAATGCAACCTATCCAATCAACATCAGTATATTCTTCCAAGATGATTTCCCCTTGTTTAGGGTAACATAATCCATAATTGAGTTTCCCCTATAGGTACCTAAAAAATTTGTTGACTGTTTTCATATGTGACTGCTTAAGTGTTGCTTGAAATCTAGCTACCATACACACTGCCTACACTATATCCGATCTAGAAGTAGTAAGATACAATAAACTACCAATCATGGATCTATACAAGGTCTGATCCACTACAAGTGAATAATCATCTTTGCTCAGTTTGCTTCCGGTCACCATGGGGGTACTCACTAGTTTGCAGTCCTTTTAAAATGTTTTTATCATGTCCTTTGCATACTTGGTTTGTGAGATGAAGATTCCCTTATCTAATTGTGATATTTGCGAACCAAGAAAGTATGTCAACTCTCCAAGCATTGATGTCTCAAATTATAACTGAATTTGATCAGCAAAATCTTTGCAAAGGGTGTCCTTATTGCCTCCAAAAATGATGTCATCTACATACACAACCACAATGATCATGTGGTTTCCATCTACTTTGATGTATAGATTGATGTCAACACTCCCCTTTTTGAATCATTTCTCCTTCAAGTACTTATCCAGTCTTGAATACCACGACCTAGCAACGTGCTTCAACCCATACAAGGCCTTCTTCAACCAATACACAAAGGTTTCATCATCATGTAACAAAAACCCTTCCAGTTGCTCCATATACACTTCTTCTTCAAACTTCCATTTAGGAAGGCATATTTTACATACATTTGATATACCTTATAACCCTTGTAGGTTGAAAAAGGTGGAAACATCATAATTGCTTCTAGTCTAGTTACCGGTGCAAATGTTTCTTCAAAATCAATGCCCTCTAGTTGAGAGTAATCCTTGCACACAAGTCTATCTTTATACCTAGCAATTTTACCTTCTTCATTCATCTTGTTCCGATAGACCCATTTAGTGCCAATGATGTTCTTGTATGTCAATCTAGGGACTAATTCCCAAGTCTTGTTCTTCTCAATCTATTGCAACTCATCTTCTATTGCATCCATCCATTTCTGACTTTGGTTGGCCGCATTGAATGTCTTAGGTTCCATTTCAGTCATGAGGAAGAAATTTACTTGTTCATCATTTCGGGAAAGTCTTCTTCTAGTCTGCACACCATCACTCTTATTACCTAAGATCTACTCTTCTATTTAGTTTCTCTACACATACTAGTTAGGGACCTTATTAGATGCTTCTTTTATTTCATTATCTGACTAAGCTTCTTCACCTTCATCATCAGAATCATCATACCAGTTCACTTGTGCTTGTCTTCCTTTATGCATATCCCCATCAACTCTTACATGCACACTCTCAATGACTCTTCTTAATCTTTTGTTGTAGCATTTATAGGCCCTACTATGAGTTGGTTAACCAAGGAAGATCCCTTCATCACTCCTGGAATCAAAACTACCTAAACCATCCATGTCTCTCTTGATAAAACATTTACTTCCAAATACTTTGAATTATTTGACTGATGGTTTCCAGTCCTACCACAGTTCATAAGGAGTCATATTATTGTTTACTCTCAACTAAACCCATTTCAAAGTATATTTTTCCATATGAACCACTTCCTTCTAATACATATCCAATAAACTTGCCTCATTAAACATGGTTATGGCCATCTCCTTGACTATCTTGTTCTTTCTTTCTAATACTTCATTTTGTTGTGGTGTCCTAGGGGCTGATTTTTGTCTTCTGATTCCATGTCTCTGATAGTAATCTTAAAACTCATTTGATGTAAACTCTCCACCCCGGTCTGATTTTAGGTATTTCAACTTGCATCCACTTTCCTTTTCTACCATCTTATGGAAGATCTTGAATCTATCAAATTCTTGTGATTTATCCTGTAGGAAAGTGACCCATGTCATTCTTGAATAGTCATCAATGAAGAGCATAAAGTATCTCTCACCGGCAAGGGCTCTTGTCCTACTCGGACCACAGATATTTATGTACAAGTTCAAGTGGTCTTGAGGTGTTGTGTTCTTTTTTCTTAAGCTCACCTTAGTCTACATTCCTTTCACATATTCATCACAAAATGTGCTTACAGGTTTGATGATTGGTGGTATATTTCTCACACAACCCTTTTTGCTTACTACAACTAGATTATCAAAAATTATGTGGCCTAATCTTCTATGCCATAACAAACTTTAATCCACTTGTCCCAACATGCATTGGGATTCAAAACATTCTTTCAGATTGTATACATTTCCATTTGTCCTCTTACCTTTTGCTACAACCTGAACGGTACGCTCATTCCTTATCTGGAAACCGGTAGAGTCAAAAGTGAATTTATAACCTTTGTCACACATCTAACTCACACTCAACAAATTGTGCTTCAATCCTTCCACATAATATGCATCACATGCTTTCAATTTGCCATCTATATTTAGAGTACCTTTGCCTTTTCTCTTGATTGAGGAATTATCTCCAAATCTTACTGAGCCTCCATTCCAATCTTCAAGATTTATAAAAAAAATTATCATCGATCATGTGTTTGGAATAGCCACTAACCCACAAGTTTCTTCTTTCTGTATATAGGGTAGTCTGCATAGCTAGACTTGATTCTGTTATGTCCTTTTCCTTCTCAACCCAAATCAGTTGAGTTTCCTTCTTCTTACCAACTTTAATTTTATGTTTTGGTGTGGCTACCAATTCCTGATCAGGATTTGTCCTCTTTTGTTTGATTTTCCTGTTCTTACAATGCTTTGCAACGTGTCCCCACTCATGACAATTATAACACTTCACATTCATATTAAATGATGAGTTTGAAAAATTATTGTAGGAAACTGGTTGACTTATCCTACACTCATAACTCCTATGACCCAATCCATTACATTAATAGCAGATGACATTCATCTCGGCAAAAGAGTTTCTACTTTCATAACTCACAGTGGGCTTATTCATCAATCTCTAGTCAGTTGTCCTATGTCCAAATTTCTTACAACAGTAAAAATAGCCATGAAAGTTTGATACATATCGGTTTGGTTGCCTTGGTCCTACAAACATCTATCTCACCAGGGCTCTTCCTTTCATGTTGCTAACTCTAGTGAACTCTTCATGATCAACCTTTTCTTTTCTCCTAAGATATGCATTCTGGTACATTGAGTGTGTCCTCCAGCTCATTGATTGAGCATACCGGTTTGTGGGGCGGTTTCTAACAGCTTCTGCATAAGTCTTCTTACAAGTATATTTACTTATAGTGAATGTTTTCTTCTCTTCACCTTCACTTGAAGAAGTGAATTGTATCTCCTTACTGAATGTGTCTTTACTATTTGAAATTTTTCCTTCTTCATATCCTAAGCCACTGCTATCCTTTGATTGCTTTTGTTTCCTCAACATCTTGTCCAAGGCTTCTATGCTACCCTCATACTTACTTCTCATTTTCATTCTCCCTTACTCTTTTCAACCTCCTTTCTGAGCTTCACAATTTGTTGTTCTAGACTTTGATGCTCCTTTTCCATTTTTGTCAAGTCACAGGATGTGACTTCACATATCCTCTTGGCCTCTTCTAGTTGAAGTTTCAAGTTAGACACTACTTGATTAGATTCATCCAGGGATTGCTTCAAAAGAGTTTGTTCTTCTACAACAGCATGCTTGACTCTCTTGAGTTCTCTTCTTCTCTTACTTAACTCCTTAATAGAATTTATGAGCTCACCTTCTAGAACCACTTCAGCTTCAATGTCTTCTTTCTCATCTTCATCAACCGGCTCATCTAGTTTCATAAACAGATTAACTTCTCTTTCATCCTCATGGAAGTCATCTTCTAATGCACTTTCTTCATCTATGGCACCATCCTCAATAGTATATAGGTTGTTCTTCTTTTGGTAGCTTCTTCTTCCTTTTCGGTAGACTTTCTTCTCTTTGTCTTTACTAATAGATCTATCAAAACTCCTTTGCTCATTGCCACTGGTTTCATTGTAGGGACATTTTGTAGCAAAGTGTCCAACTTTACCATAGTTCAAGCATTTGAGTGGTAACTTTCCTTTATACTTATCGGATCCTCTCTTGAGCTTTCTAACAAAGCTTGCTACCTCTACATCTGAGTCTTCACTGGATCCTTTATGAGAAACTTCTTCCTTGAACTTTTTGATGGAGTTGAAAGTTGCCTCTTTCCTTGAAGATGTCTCATTGGTTGTCCTTATTTCATAGGTAGTTAAGGAGCTAAATAACTCATCCATTGTGAAGGTTTTTAGATCCTTGTCTTCCTCTATAGCAAAGACCTTAATATCATACTTAGATGTGAGTGATCTAAGTACCTTTTTGACAATAATTTTATCAACAAGTTCCTCTCCAAGTCCTTTGATGGTGTTCACAGTTTTATCTACTCTGTGAAGATAGTCTACAATCTTTTCTTCATCTTTCATCTTCAAGCCTTCAAGAGGACCTCCTAGAGATTGCAGCTTGGCCTCTTTGATTTTGGCATCTCCTTCAAATAATCTCTACAATTTATCCAAAGTTTCCTTGGTGGATGAGTAGTACATAACCTTAACAACCTCATTATCTGACAACCCACTTAGAATGGCATGTTTAGCCTTTGCATTGTTCTCATACTCCTTCTTAGCATTCAGATCTGTGGGAGGAACACTAGGGACAGTATACCCATTCTTGATAGACATCCACACATCAAAACCAATAGAGGAAAGATAGGTCTCCATTCTTCTGCTCTAGAAGACAAGGGATCTTTAGAAGAGGTAGACTCGGGTCTTTCCATTGTGTTCTTTGACCAAAATATACCCAGGCTAGAGAAAGCTTTGACTAGAATCTACCCAAGCTAGAGAAAGATTTGACCAACCAGGAACCTATGGCTCTAATACCAATTGTTGAACACAATGTACCACTGAGAGGGGGTGAATCAATGGTTCCTAAGAAATCTTCAGCTTTTAAACCAAGCTTTGAGTACTGGTTAACAATCTAAGCACTAAGCAATCAAACTCGTAAGATATGAGAGGATATCAATAAGGTAAACACACAAATGCACAACTCACAACATGAGATGTACGAGGAAATCCCAATATGGGAAAAACCTCAGTGAGAAATGTTGATGGAGTCTACTACTCCAATCCGGCCTCACAATAAAATAATGGATTACAATGATTTAGGGCACCAACCCCTACACCAAGCACCAACTCAATGTAATACATTAAAATACAACTTGATACAATAATAGCACCTTGTTGCAAATGAATTTTGCAACACCTGATCAACTATTGTCTGTCGGTTACCAACCTGCTCTGTTTCACCAATTCTTCCACTCTCGGTTATCTGATTTCTCTCTCTAATCACTTACTGGTTACTCTTTGTCTTCCATCTCTTTCTTTGAATCTCACCCTACATAGTACCATACCTGGATTCCTACCTAACCGTTTAATCCCTACCAGTACACTTGACTATTAAGGGTATAATAGTTCATCAGTTACTTTGTCTCTATCGGTTAGAACCTCTCATCGATTCAGCCTGCTAACACTCATGCACTCTAATTTTCAGTGATATATTTCTCAAACTGACTTCTCTCTGCTTTCTCTGAGACTCACTCTTCTCACTACTGGCATTCAGCATCAATCATCTATAGTCTCGAGTTCACATATTTATATCTAAATGTTCCTGCTAAAAGCAACATTCAAACGGTGGCGTGCTAGGGTTTTCCTCCACCAAATCAATCGATATCATATCTGATTAGATCTTCTTTTCTAGAATGATGATCTACATCACATCAATCAGCACTGCCATCTCTTTTCCTTCCAAAGCATTTTCTATTTTTAGACATTTGCAACATGTTTTTCAACCTTTCTCTGTACATCACCATTAATGCTTCAGTTGTTGCCTTCAACCAATCACCACAAAGATTAGATTGTCTTGTAGGATCATATCAATCATCTTGTCTCTCTATCTTTCTCAAGCCGCAACATCCTACCATCGTCCCATGATTTGAAGGTTCTTCATTAATGTCGACCTTCTCGTAAACTACCATGTCGATGAACACTTCACTGACCTCTGTGTGATCGCCACTTGATGTCAACCTATCATCCTTATTGCTATCAACCACTATTCAATTAACTATGTCAGTTTGGCATCATTTATCGACCAAGACACACTACCGGTTCAACTCACCTTGCCGGTATACCCTATCCTCACCTGCTAACCTCTTCTCTATTGTGGATCAAGTTGATTTGCCATCAAACATATTGTTCTATCCACTAAGTCCATTCACTGGTTTCATTATACTTCTCTTTGTATACGGGTGATTACATCCATATTATCCTTTGCTTGCTTACCGGTGGTCCTTCTTACCAGTAGATGTTGCACTGCATGTGTACTGGTAACATACCTTTTCTATCTACTACACACTCCATCCTTCATACTATTTGACGTCACTAATTAACTTCACCCATACCGGTCACCACTACTTACTCACTGATGACCATTCCATACCGGTTGACATCAATGACAACCTAATGCCAACTAGTTCATCTTCAGTATCAGATATAGAAGCAACATGGGCAATAAAGGTTTCTAGTTTCTTCCTTTTCATCACACCTTTACCAGTTGCTACTACCGATGAGGCCCGAACTGCTGTCAGAGAGGATAACTCTACTAGTCCAATAATCTATTTGATCTCAGTAGACATATTTTCAACAACCTGTCCTACCTTATTTATCTGACCTTCCCTCTTCTTCTTACTGAAACCTATTTTCACCTCCAATTCCTTCTATTTAGTTGTCCCAAAAGTCTTCTCTAACTCATGTACCAAGGCATCTATAAGTGTCTTGGAATATAGATCCAAGGTCTCTACATCAACTTCATAGCCCATCTCAGTTATCCATACCTTTTTAGGCTACATTGCTTCCATTAAAGTTTCATCTTTCTTAACCATAAAGTAGATCTCAGTAGAGTATTTATCAACAATGTGCTTAGGAACTCTTTCCCTTTGTTTTACTTCCTTCTGAAAAGCCTTGAAGTATCCCCATAAGGTGGATTCTTTGTCCTGACCTATGCTTCTTAAGGCATCTTTGATTTGATTCCCTATTAGAATGTTAAAGGCCCATTGCCTTTTATCAGATCCCATGGTTTCATTAAGAAAGAATAGCATTAGACAAACAACAAGATTACCATACTAGAATACACCTTTCTTCTCACCTTTGATTTTCCCAAAATTCAAATTTAACTCATCACACATCCATTGGCAAAGATCATATTTTACATTTTCCTTGATCATCTTATTTGCATAGTAGATACAAGAACTAGAAATAGAATTCACCGATTAGATTGAGCTACCTTATATCCAATAACCATGCTGGAAAATTGTACATCCTTATCTCTGATTGTACTAATCCTCATAGACTGATTATTGAATGTGGCATGAATTAGCTTGTTGACTTTATTGTTAGAGATTTTCTTCGTGTCTGGTTTCTGACCAACCTGGGCAAAACCGGTAATTTCCCGAATGGCATCCTTAGTGATTTTATGAGGCTGATCTAGCCACATAAACTCACCATGAACATGCCTCAACACATACCAGATGATCTCATCATCAATCTCAGGCAACACCAAAATGTCGGTAAACCCTTGATCCTTCAAATGTCCAAATTCTGATTTGATCACACCATTATTATCCAGAAATACTATCATATACATGGTTTTCATCTCTGATGTACCCAAATACTCCAAAGTGTAGTGAATGTATGCTCTAACATCCTCAACATAAATAACGTCATAAAGAACCCTAGAAAATGCTTCGACTGAATCATCAACCTTTGCAATTTGAGTGTGTTTCTTGAATACTGGGCATAGACAATCCTTGATATCGACCACAACAAGAGAAGCAACTTCTTTCAAAGCAGGGGTAGATCTAAAAGCCATTGCAATTTCAAAAAAGATAGCTTGAAAACCGAGAAATACCTTGGAATATTTTCCGGTGAAAAACCTTTGAAAATTTGCTCTGAATGTACTGGATTTCGCCTAGAAATGCTCAAGATCACTCTGAATCACCTTCAACTCGCTTTGCTTCACTCTGAATACTTGTTGATGAAAAATGAATTACTTTTGTTGTTTAACCTGTGGAACCCTAATTCCTTATTAACATAAATGCTTGTCATCATATCATACCGGATCCAAGATCCATCATATATGCATCAGTGAATCTTTAGACTGACTTCTCCAATGTTTGAAACAAGCTTTCAGACCACTACCGGGTATAATGTAACATTTGTCATCAATTTTCCTCCCCCCAAGGCTGATGCCCTAGTTACTAGATGAGTCTCCTGCCAGTGCAGGAACATTTTGCTCTGTCGGTTGAGTAATTGGGGTATTAGCTTCAGCCTATTGATCCTCGGACTTTCTGGTCCATTTCTTCTCATGCTTCTTCTAGATATCATCAACCTTTTGTTTTCCCTTCTCACCATTTCCTATCAGTGGGTTATTTCTTCTACAAAATTTAGCAATATGTACTATTTTGTTGCATGCATAAGAAGTGACATTATTCTTTTGAATTGCCTTGTTGTAACCTTGATCATTTCTTGACCTACATTGATTAGCCATCTGCCCAAACTTTCCACATGCATGACATTTCATATTCATTCTACAATTTGTTTTCCTATGACCATATTTTTTGCAATTGAAACACCTAAATTATTGTTCTGATTGACTATATTTCTGCATTGACTTGCCATATGACCAAACTTATTACAAACAAAGCATCTACCATTAAATTTATGTGCATTGGGTTGCCTTACTAGTGACCTCTGATTTCGGTTGTCTAGTGGATTCTCCTGATTTTTCAGGTATCGGAGCTTTCTCCATGCTCAAATCCAAGACATCTAGTGTCTCCAGTGTCCCTTTGATTCTTCAATAATTCATCAAGCTTTGCAAAACTAGCCCTAAACTTTTCTTTGTATTCATTTGCACCATCCAGATTACTTCTTAGGACTATCATCATTCTCTCCAACTCTTGCTCATCGTTATGTGATTTCACCAATTCAGTTCTCAACACATCATTCTCATGCACCAACCTAATGCATTCATCAAATTTATCTTTTAGATATTTGGAAAGATTTTCTTCATTCTTCTTTTGGTCTTTAATCTCCTTGGACATCCTCATGGTTAGGGCTTGCATCTCATTCTTCATGACACCATTTTCCAGACTTAGCTTCTGACATAGTTCCTTTAAAGCATTCTTCTCTTCATCATCCTAATTTTTTAAATGGTCATAGAGTTATTTCATTTTGTCTTGTGCAGATGACAACCTCTCTTGCAAAGTAAGGATGAATTCTTTTGCAGATCTCAGCTCATCTTGCAGCTTCATTTTCTTCAATCTTTCAGAATCATAGTCTTCAAGTGCCACTTCAAGTTCTTTCCTCAAACTCATCTCTATGGATTTTGGATGCAGGATCTTCCTCAAGCTATTAGACTTATTCTGAGGTACCAAGCTCTAATACCAATTGTTGAAATCCAAGAACATTGAGAGGGGGGTGAATCAGTGTTCTACCAATAATTAAGAATTTAAATCCTTTAGATACTTTTATAATTAACAACCAGTAAGCATATAAACAAGATATAATAAAGAACAAAGAAACCACAAAGATCAACACCATAACAACGCATATTTATAAGTGGAAAAGCTCAAAGAGGAAAAACCACGGTAGGATTTGTGACCCACAATATCTATCCACTGGTCAGTTGAATAAATATTACATAAGAAGGGGGCCTACGCATGCAGGAAGGCACACTGCCTAGAGCACACTATTCATTACAAAGGAGACTCACTGACTATAGATAAAAGTACTAAATTACAAACAAAATTTTGAACTCTGAGTGTGTATCTGATATGTTGGATGAGTTCCAGTTTAAATATTGATTGTACCGGTTAACACTATCTCCTTCCTTACTGGTAACCTTGTTCGCTTCTCAATCCTCTTAATAAATAACCAAGACAAACAACAGATCATTACATTCGCATTAATTCGATCAATATCTTGCTCGCATATTATCACATAGCCTATCACATCTATATCCTAAAATGACCTAGCTAGACTGACTTATATACCCTTTACATACATAAACATGAATGCCTTATGTCAGCTTATAATCATATTAATACATTTTGGTCTAGATAAAAATATAAACATTAATCTTCATGACCGTTGCCGCTAAAACCTTTGTCGGATCAATCTTCTTTGTCAGCTTCCAAATAATGGTTCCTAGTTTGCTGGTTTCTCTTGCTTTCTGGTTTCCTTGAATGTCGGATGTTAAACCTTGAATATCGGAGGATACCGAATAAGTATCCAACCCAAAATGATGTGTGTTGCCATCAATGACAGCACATAATGATCTCAGATGAGTGTCAAATACCAACAAAGAAAAAATAAGAGATAAGGAGGATGAGATCTTAAAGCTAAACTAGGAAATGGGTACCTTGCATGTACATCTTCAAGAGGAAAAAGAGGAAATACAAGTTGATCTAGACATGGCTGTCTCTTACAGAAAGTCTTACAAAGAATAATGAGGTGCTTACCAAGGAATTGGCTAATGCAAATGAGTTACTAGCTAAATTCAATAAGAGCACTATTATGCTTGATGAGAAAATTTAGTCACAAAGGAAGAACAGAGATACACATGGCTTGGGATACACAACCTTTGAACAAGGAGGCCATCTGATACTAAGGTCACCATGCATGAAGCCAAATCTGCACTAAAGACCAAGAAGAACACCGGTAAGAGAACCTACAAACCAGTATGTTTTAACTATCATAAGGTAGGTCATATTGCAAATGTTTGTAGAAGTAGATCCAGTACTTTTGATGGATATAGACCTAATGGATATTAAGGATATAAGACTAGTACTTTTGATGGATATTGCTTCCATTGCAACAAGTATGGTAATAGATTTGTTGAGTGTAGGTCAAGAGTGAACAATCAGAGATCTTACATGGGTCAGAGGTCTAATGGTGAATGACATGACATAAATCTTACAATGACCGAAGGAACCCTACTTGGCAAAGATCTTACAATGAACAGAGGAACCCTACTTGGTAGAGACCTTATGTGAACCGGTCTAGTCCATATGAAATAGAGAATAGATGGAATGTGACATGTTCAATCTGTCACAACTTTGGTCATGTGGCTATTAATTGCCAAAGAAGAATTGATAGAGGCAATGTTGGACCCTGGAGAGCATCTCGAATGGCATGTTTCCACTATCACAAACTGGGACACCTTGCAAAGTTTTGTAGAGCTACAATGAACTAACCGGTTAATCAATTTGTTGACTGGAAAGGAAAGAAGATGGTAGATGTGGAAGAAACCAGAAGTGAGATGAATAAGATGTGGAGGAATAAAAGTGAGGAGAAACCATTGGAGGACTCCAAATTTTCACCTGGTGTGGAGAATCCCTCACCAAAAAAATAAGCTATGTATGAAGCTTAGGGGGAACATATTGTCAGAACCATTTTCAGACCCCATAAATGGTATGCGGTAAGTCAAATTTGCATATTTTGATGCAACATGATGTTATGAAGTAATTTTGAACTAGTTATATCTCAAATCATTAAATTGAGTGTGATATGTGTACCGGTAGAAAGTTCCATGGTTGAACGGTGATTAGGGTATGTTCAATCGATCTAGCAAAAGGCAAATAAAAAGGTGTTTTATAGTCTCATGTTTCACTTAACATTTTTGAGAGCACATCTGGAGAGAAATATAAACATAGAAGAGATTTTGACTACTACTTTGGCAAAGTTGATAGCTAATTATGAAGATTGTGGAAGAGCATTCAGACCGAAAACCCTAGTTGTGAAGAAGTCTGAAGATACTAGCAAGTCTGATGCAGTAGATGAACAAAAGATAGTGATTATCAAACCGGAAATTCAGAATGGTGCTAAGCAGAATAGTGTGGAGGATACTGCTCAACCAGAAGATGAAGATGAAGAACATGAACAAGAAGAGACTTATATACCAGAACCGGTTATGCCTAGATATGTAAGGTTGAATCACTCTGCAGAATAGACAATTGGAGACAGGAATGTTGGAGTACAAACAAGAAGAAAGATCGAAGAAAGTGCTTGTCTAATTTCCATAGTTAAACCTAAGACAATGAGGGAAGCTCTTAAGGATGATGATTGGATAAAGGCTATGAATGAAGAGCTTGATCAAATAGAGAAGAACAACACTTGGTCACTTGTTCTGAGACCAACTGATAAAAATGTAATTGGTACTAAGTGGGTGTTCAAGAACAAATTGAATGAAGATGGTGAAGTGGTTAGGAACAAGGCTAGACTAGTTTGAAAAGGATATGCACAAGAAGAAGGTGAGGACTATGGAGAAACCTTTGCACCAGTTGCTAGACTTGAAGGCTACATGCATTTGTAGCATTCGAAGGATTCAAGGTTTACCAAATGGATGTAAAGTCTCTATTTTTAAATGGAATTCTAGAAAAAGAGGTTTACATTGAACAACCGGATGAGTTTGCATTGACTGAAGATAAGGACATGGTGTGCAAACTGCATAAATCTTTATATGGGTTAAAGAAAGCTCCAAGAGAATGGTATAAGAGACTCCATTTACACCTGAAAAAGATTGGATTTTAAAGAACCAGTGAGGACAACAACATTTACTTGAAGACAAAAGGAGATAAGTTATTGATTGCAGAAGTGTTTGTAGATGATATCATATTTGGAGGAGATGATGACATGAGTTTAACTTTTGCAGAAGAAATGAAAAAGGAATTTGAAATGTCTTTGAGAGGAGAAATCAAATTTTTCATTAGTTTGTAGGTCCAACAAATGAAAGGAGGCGTCTTTATCAGTCAATCCAAATATGTGAAGGAGGTATTGAAAAATTTTGGAATGGAAGACTGTAAACCAGTTGGAACCCCTATGGTTGCTAATTGCAGATTATCCAAGGAAGATGATTCAGATCCAATGAATAAAATAGAGTATATATCATTGATTGGAAAAGTACACTATGTTGTTCATAGCAGACCGGATATGTATAGTGGCTAGATTTCAGAAAAATCCTAAAGAGACTCATATGGTTGCAGTGAAGAGAAATTTTCAGGTATCTTAGAGGAACTATTAATTATGGATTATGGTATCCATACAAAGGCAACATCTCTTTGAAGGTGTTCACAAATGTTGACTGGGCAGGTAATATAGATGATTGGAAGAGCACAACCGGTGGAGAAATATTTCTAGGAGGAAGATTGATATCCTGGACTAGTAGGAAACAAAGTTGCATTTCTCAATTGTACTCAAGCAATATGGCTACATCTATGAACGGTACTCAAGCAATATGGATGAGACATGTATTAGAAGGATTTAAGGAGACTATGATAGAACCAATGATCAATATTGTGAAAATACAAGTGCAATAATTATTTCAAAGAACCTGGTATTGCATGCTTGAACAAAGAATATTGAACTAAAGTATCATTTTATGAGAGAAAGAGTGCAGGAAAATAAATTCAGGATGGATCATGTGTCAAGTAAGGAGCAATTAGTTGATATCTTCACTAAGTCATTTCCTAAAGTGACCTTTGAGTATCTCAGAGGTAAGCTAGGGGTTATACCCCTACCGAAGGTTAACTAAGATGTTGTTGCAGTATCAATCTAGTGGACTAATTGAAGATCTTTCACTATGGATTGATGAGAAGTGGGATACTCCTCAGGGGGAGCAATAGAGATGAAGAAAACACTAGCAGCAAAAGGTGAATTTGACACTTTGCACCTTTGGCATTTTTATCAAACGGGGAGAAGAAAATTGATAATAAGTAAAGTAAAGGAGGAGAAGAGAAGTAAAGACATGTACAACAATCATAATTGGAACTCTAACTGTTTTGCTTGATGAGCTTTTAGTGAGCTTTTGGTATTGCTATTTTGGTGTTGCCATCAATGCCAAAGGGGGAGATTGTTGGCATAACTAATGAAGATAATGATGGAGAGATTTTTGGCATATGAAGATGTTGATGAGATGAAGATGGCCAGTAAAGTTATTGTTGGTATAAATTGTAAAGTTGATGGAGATTGTTGGCTAGATGATGATGATATAGTTGTAAGTTTTTTCATGCCTTTATTTGTGTTGTCATTGATGGCAATCATGTTTTGTTAGTCATCTAAGTCATCTAGATCTATCAGTATAGCCTAACCAGTAGTGGAACTGGTTTACAACAAGGTAAACAGGAACAAAGCGATAATCAAGACGTCGGTACAGATGATTGGTGAAGAGTTAGATGTTGCAGTTTGGAACATATGTTTATGACAGTGGCATGAGTCTGTGATTGGAACCACATCAGTAGATTTTGAGTATTGAGTGATTTATGATTAACTATCATGAACTCTGTGAAGAAGAATGTATACCAGTATCAGATCTTCAATCGATAATAATTTATGGTTTGGCAGTGGATCTTATCATGTTCATAACTTAGTGATAACATGTTATAAACTGTGTGTAATGATAAGTCATAAACTATGTGTAATGATAAGATGGTGTTTGAGCGCATACAAGGATTGGATTTCTTGGGAAACAACAAAGTGCTTAGCAGAATGTGACAAGGGTTTGATTGCTTATCAAATCGATGTGCAATGATGTGTGGTGATCATTCAATAGTGGAAATTGTCTAGAAAATTGTTGTAATGATCTGTAATGTAAATTCATTCTATTTTAAATGTAGTTAGGGTTATGTAGCCTACCTAATTGAAAAATCTATTTAGGGCTAGTTGGAGAAGAGATTGTGTGTCAATGATTTGAGGAGAAGGTGTTTTTCAAACCAGATTGAAGTGTTTGCATGTGTGTAGAAGAGTTGAGATGAAAAGGATCTATACTAGCAAGAAAGGAAGTGTTGTGATCAGATCATTTGCCCTATTGTTCCCTAACAGTTATAGCAGTCTGAAATCCCTTAGCCAGGTAGATCCTAATAGGTCTTTTATTGTAAATCCCTTCATTGGGTGGCTCATTAGCTTGATTTTAAAATCCTCTAACAAGGTTACTGTTACCAAAATTTTGCACATGCCAAATTTGGTGCCCTAATGAAGCCTTGCATTCATTCATATTGAAAAGGCCAAATCATGAGCAAAAAAATCAGAAATACATGTTTTTTGTCTAACTTGTTTGCTTCATGTGCAGATATAGGAAAAGCAATGCAGCATGTGGCTTAAAATGGGCTCCTGAAGAGGTTGAGCTCAACATGCTGATTTAAGAATCTTGAATTACTTTGCCGCCTAATGAATTAAGGAGAAAACAAACTGATAGCAAATGCAATCAGTCGGTGTAAAGTTTTTACTTGGTTGCCAAAGAGGGTTTTTAAAAGGCCAAATAACTTCCAAGCGTTTTCAGTCACTAGGCATGAAGAACATTTATCCCACATTGGTCACGAGGAAGATATTTTTTGTATTTAAAAATAAAGTCACATATAAATATAGTGTCAAAGCTTATGGGCTTTTTGGCAATAAGAGGCTCGTGGCCTGGTGGACCCCGCACCTGTGCACATCTCAAGGCGACCCAAATTTTGCATCAGACCGAAAAGACCAAGAGTAAATATCAAGCAAATAGATCACATCCAATGGTCAGGCAAAATCTCTGACGCCTGTTGCTAAGGTGTAATGGAAAGATGCAAGCCCAGTTATCGCCGCGACTTGGCGACAAGGTGAGCCCTAGTCCATTGGACATCGGAGTAAGAGGTTTGAAGTTTCCCCAATGACCCGATGGAAAGTGCAAAGCGGTGAGGAAGTCATTAGACATAGGAATAGCAGGTTCCATGTTGCCCCGAAGGCCCGATGAAAAGTGCAGGAGAAAGTGTGCAACAATGCAGGAAGCCATCAGACATCGAAGTAGCAAATTTGATGTTATCCCGAAGGCCCGATGGAAGTTCAACGGAACTTGTCAAATAGTTGACTCAAGGGAGGGGAAAGTTAAAGATTGACCACTAGATCAAGAGAGATCAGACGATGGAGTGACATTTTGGGGCTATCCATGATTGTCCCTGTACTGCGGTTGTGAAGTGCTCAGAATAAATACCCTCGCAACAGGTGGCAGGTCAGGTGGTGCCAAGGTGGACTCTGAGAAAATCACAAGGTAACACGTTGTGACATGTAGCAAGATAGGTGGCGGTCTAGTGGCTGGTGACATGGCATGGATGGGTGACTTATCGAGCAGACCTTGGCCGCGATGAGTCCTAAAAAGGTTTCACCGAAAGCTCAGTTCCATAGACATCGAGCACACCTCGGCATCGATGGATCTCTAAATGGATTCACTGAAGACATTGGGTCCATCAAAATAAAAGATATCGATGAAACTATAGGTTCGATGAGACTGGTAAACAGCTTGCCGAGGGAGCAGTTTGGCCGAAAGACTGATGCTGAATAAACCAAAGTAAAATGGTGGGCCCAGTGGTGCTGAGGTGGCGGATGAGGCCGTTCTCAGGTGGATTAGGTGGAAAATTGAAGATTGACATGTGGCACGAATGGACAAAGAGGTAAAGGCTGAGCAAATCAAAAAGATCAACAGTGATAAAAAAAGATCTAATGGATGTCGTTATGTCGTGATGCAAAGATGATCGTTGAATACTCACCTCAACTTGGCAACAAATCATGTGCGAAAAAGGTGAGTGCCTAGGTGAGATAAGGATTGTGCAATTCCGAAAGATTGATAGTTGTCGCTAAGGCGCAATGGAAAGATGCAAGCCTAGTTATTGCTACAACTTAGCGACAAGGTGGGTCCAGGTCCAGTGGCAGTTAAAATGGTAGTCCAGATGGTAGACAAAGTGGACCTGCGAGCAAATATGAGGTTGAAACGTGGCAAAAGTCTACAGACGAGCGGACGTCTATATTTTTAAGTCAACTTTGAACTTGAACTTTGAACTGGTTCAAAGTGGTTCACTTGTTCACAGTAGTTCAATCGTTCAAAGTACATTATCGTCGCTCGTTCCCGTGGGCCTAGGATGAAGAAAGAAAACAAGCAGAGATAAAAGTAAATGGTGGGGACCGCTAGAAAGTAAACAAAAAGTTAATGCAAGAGGCCATGGTTCATGCAGGCGATCCAATGGCTGGCAAATAAAAATTTCACGTTGGACTCAGAACTGGTTGTTTCAACAGTGAAAATCCCGCCAAGCAAGGAGATGATTTCTGCATGAAAGATTAATGCAGATGCTTATTGATTGTCTGAACATGCAAGTGTTACATGCCGTTGGAAAGCTCACAAAACAAAGAGATGCATTTTTTCAACCATTTTTAACAGAATTTTCAACACGGAGAGCAGTTGTTAGGGAATGCATAAGATTTTTTTTCAGTGGGATTTCTTTTCCATATAGTTACAGTTCAGTTCATCATGCAACTTTCACATTTGGATAGCTATTTTTCGCATTTAGACATGCAAATTTTTAAACAGGAGGTCCATTTTTTCAATGGAGCTATTCAAGGTGAGACTGGCAATTCCACATTCAGTAATGAGGGTTTCTCTTCATGAAGGATTAGTGGCAATCCTTTTGAGAAATAAAGATTATTATTTTATAGTATTATGCATGAGTTTTTATGCTATTTTGGGGCAGATTCGCCCAAGGGTTTTCTCATGCAGTCTTTTTAGGGTTTTAAAGGGGATTCATCATGATTTTTATATATTCCTTCTCTCCTTCTTTTTTCCCTATGTTTATTTCTTTTTTGCATACACATTTTTGCAAAAAAGCATTGTATCTCAACAGTATTTGAGTTTTGTAACAGCAACACTCCTTTATTTTCTAGTAATATAGCAGGTAATTTCCTTTTTGGTACTTCTTTTATTATCTAGTGAATGAATGATTTGATGATTTCCTGTGATTTTTATCCTCTAATTTATCTCATTCAGTCAATTTGTGGTGCAAGGAGATACGTGTTAGTCACAGGTTCTAGTTTGTGTTAGTTGATTTTAATTGCTTGAATTTGTGAAAACTTGTTATTTTCCTTCATGCATGCATTAAATTCGTCCCTTTTTAGGAAATGTTTATGCACCTACATGTTCAGTTGAGTTGTAAAGCAATCAAGGTTATTTGTTGAAGGTTTTGTGAGTTAAGCAGGTTGCAGATCTCAGATAAGATATTTGGTGCATCACCTTCATTAGAATAGATTTTTATTACATGCAATATTTCTATCCCTTTTCTTATCAATGGTATTTACAAGATATTCACCAAACATGAAGTCGGCCTGATCTCTGAAGATTCACCTTCACTTTGAAAAATCCACAGGCTTGAAGGTGTTTCCATGTTTCATAGGATTGCTTGTTTTTGAACTTAGCATTATGGATGCAATCCTTAGTGACAATAGTTTTTGGCACATCCTATGGGACACGTTTGAGCTATCACAGCTCAAAGAAAATCCATTTTTGCTATTGTTTTGGTATTGACAATAATATTTCAGCCTATTGAGGTTATTTTTTCTAAGTACCTTGCGACTCTATTTCTTGGTTTTATTTGCAGAACAGGTGTTAACAACATATGAAAAAGTATCAAACTAGATAGAGTGAGGATCTGGTTGAGCATATTGAGCTACCACCATCACAGAGAAGGTCAATGACAACGAAAAAGATAGAAAAAGCAACAAATTCATTAGTTGAGTTTCCAAAAAATTTGTCAGTTGAAGTTTTTCTTGAAACTTCAGATCTTAATCTTCTGTCTAATTCTTCTCCTCTACCTAATAATTCCCAGCCCAATTTTGCTACTCGCATAAATTCTCTTTTTGTAACTACTCCAATTCAGCCATCTATTACCCAGAATCCACCAGTAAATCCTTCAGTATTTACAATGGTCATACCAAGAGCACATGATTTTGTACCCTTCAATGGAAGAAGCGCTTTGAATTTGACCCAACATGATCTTATACCAGGAGCAGCACTGAAAAGTCTTCCTATTTTCACTAGTGAAGACCACGTCACACCCATTGAGCACATAAGAGATGTAGCATCTCTATGTGCAGCTCACCATATAACCCAAGAAAATGTAGCACTCAGTCTACTGACAACATCATTCAAAGGCAAAGCAATTCAATGCTTCAAGGGTTTGCAAATTAATTCAGTTACTGATTGGGATGATTTAGGTGATAGCTAACAAATCAGTTTGCAGATAAATCGGATCACCTATCATTGGTTGAGCAAATGACCACTATCAAGAGGGCACCTCAAGAGCAGATGACTGATATTAATTACCATTTTGAGTGAACCTAGAATATAATTCCTACAATGGTAAAACCATCTCCTGAACATGCATTTTTATATTATTTGAGAGCTTTAAATAGCGATATTACTATTATGATTCAATCTATGGGTGGGGTTACATTACCAGCAGCTTATGATATATTTATTAGAGCAAAAAAAAGCCTTATACAAGCTAGTAAAATTTCCCCTAGGCCTCCTATGCCTATTTTTCCTGATATACAGCCATTGATGCCTTTCCAAGTACCCCCTATAGCTGCAATACTTGTTGTTCTAGCACTGGGTTTTCAAAATTATGTTCAAGATACTGTTGTAGCAGACTCGTCAAAGAAACTACAGACATTACAAGAGATGTTTATAAAGAATGTTGAAGCAACTCAACAAATCCAGCAGACTATGCAAAATTTTGGCAATGAATTGGTGAACCTCAAGAAAAATCAAAACCAAAATCAAAGGTATCAAGCCCCATATCAAGCTCCTTATCAACCCAATCGGCCTAACTACCAAGTTGATGCTCACAATCAAAGGAAGAACTACAACAATAGACAAAACCAGCAGTATAATCAGAATACTACTAGCAATTCTAAAGAAATGGTTCCTGCTCAGAATAATATGGCACAAGAGTGGTGTTTTCCTTGCCAACAACCTCATAATCAAGCATCATGTCAAAATGCAATGAATTCTCAATCACAAGCCTTGATGGTTCAGAATAACATGTCTTATCAGGATGCAAGTATAAATGAAGAACCAAAAGGTCCTGAGGTGGCTATGATAAATTGGCAAGGTGAATTTTATGGAGTTAATTATCTACAAGCACAAAATATACATTTTTCACCTGTTGCAGCTAATACAAGGTCAAAGAAATGTGCTATTGACATTGGACAACAAGCTGCAATTCATCAACAACAAGCTATAAATAATAGACAGCAGCAAAATAAGTCCAGACAACAACTAGATAAAGGGAAATAACAAGCTTCTACAAGTAAGCAAGTTGTTAGTACACCTCCACCTGTCTAGAATGTGCAGATTTTACCAAGAGGACAACTTGCAGCACCCAAAGAACAATAGAAAGTTTAATCGCAGTCAAAGCCAACTCAACCAAAGCCCATTGTTCCAAAAGTACACCAAAAGCTTAGTAGTGTTCCATTTAATATTGTTGAATCTATGGGCAAAACCACTATTTCCATGACAATGGTAGATGCATTGCAAATTCTTGGACAAAAGGAATTACTGAGAGACAAATTGGATAATCTTTCCTTACTAATGAGCCTCAAAAAGATCAGCCTAGAGTTGCATTAGCTAATGATATCCCAGTTAAGAATAATCAACCAATCCAAACACCAAAGCTTCCTCCATTTTTTGTAACATTGATAATTGGCAACCATCTAGTCCACAATTGCTTGATAGACTCAGAAGCCAGTAGTTCAATTATGCCCAAAGACCTTGTAGATAAACTTGGTCTAATTTATGAGCCTATTTCTAGAGGAGTTGTACAATTAGATGGAACAATAATTAAGTCAGTTGGATTGGTCAAAGATCTTGGTTTGACCTTGTTGGCATATGGACACTCCAATGAGACATTGTATGTGATTGAAGGTTTTGTCATTGATGGAAACCTTGCAATCCTATGGCACTGGCAAGACATCATACCGGCAAGTATTACAGGCAACCTTGCAATCCTATGGCACCGACATCAACAAGGACACCGGCACCGGCACAAAACAAAATATGTATACCGGCATAGAGGCTGACAGGATTTTTATTATGTAATATTTTGTTTATTATTGTAAGCTAACTTGGCAAATTGTAAAATGACTCTTGTATATAAAGGAGATCATTGTAGACATTTGTAGATGTGGAATAAGAAAAAAAAGGTGATGAAAGGGCATAAAGAAAATTATTAAGCAGACCTAATGTGCGAATTGTAAGTCAAGGGTATATGTAAAGAACAGAGCAAGAACTGGTATTGAATCTGGCATTGGAGATGCTATTGTAAAGCAGTACAAGTCATTGGATTAGTATAATCCTTATTGTAAGTCAGTGTGACTTCCCATTTGATCAGTGAGCTCTAAGCAGTTGGCCTTCCTGCATGTCCAGGCCCCTATTGTAAGTAATATTCTCTTATTGGCTAGTGAGTGAATATTGTGGGTCACAAATCCTACCGAGGTTTTTCCCACACCGGGTTTCCTTGTTAAACATCTTGTGTTATGGTGTACATTTCATGTGGATATTCTTGATCCTATTTATTGCATTATTTCTTGCATATCGGTACATTGTTATATTATGTTCTGCATGTTTTAACTTAAGAAATTTTTATTACCGGTTAGATACTGATTCACCCCCCCCCCCCCCCTCTCAGTATCTATGGGACCCCTAACAATTGGTATCAGAGCCTGGTCCTCTATTTTCAGAAGTCTAACAGCTTGAGGAAGATCTTGACATCGGTAAAGATGGAAAATCTGATGAAGCAACTTGAAGGAGCTCTTACAGACTATGATGTAGAGAAATTGAAAAATATCAAATTAGAAGATGATTTGAGAGAAGCTCGGAATATCATTCAGGCACTTCAAGAAAATTTTACTGTTGCAAGAAATAAGAGAAGAGAACTCTGTGAAAAATTGCAAAATGAGAATGATGAAAAGGAATCACTCAATGACATGATAAGCAAGTTAAAACAAGAGATCATGACAACAAAAAATGAAATGCAGGATATGACTATGAGATTTCGCAAAGAGATTGAGGATAGGAAGAAGAATGAAGAAGAATTGACCAGAAGACTAAGTGATGTAGCAAATGAGAACACAAGACTTAGCTGTGAAAATGACATGTTGAAGACAGATCTGATGCATACTTAGAATGACTCAAATGAACTGATGAGACAAAAAGAAATCTTGGAAAGGGAACTGGAAACTGCAAATCAACACAAAGAAAAATTCAAGAAAATCTCAGAGGAACTTGGTACCTTGCTAAAGAATCAAAAACCTAAAAGTGACACTTCTGGAATTGGCTTTGAAGTTGGTGAAAGCTCCGGTACTGCAAATACTCAGGATCATAGCAAACCGGTAAGACAACCTAATGCTTATAAATTCAATGGAAGATGCTTTAACTGTAATAATTATGGTCATAGAGAAAATGAATGTAGATCTAAGAATTATCAGAATATCAATACACCCACTGGTCAATGTTCAAAATGCAACAAAATTGGTCATAACTCTGAAAACTGCAGATTGAATGTGAGATGTTATGTTTGTGGAAGATTTGGACACTTATCAAATCAATGCAGAACACAAACCGGCATAGGTTATGGGAAAGCTATTCAGAAGAATAATCTAACTTGTTATGCATGTAACAAAATTGGGCATATTGCTAAATTTTGTAGAAGTAAAGGTACACCAATAAACAACAAAAGTGCTAGCTTGAAAGGTAAGGAAAAAGTTGAAGAGGTCAAGCAAGAATTCTAAAAGCAATGGATTAGAAAAGTAGATCTAAATACTGGGAATACTTCTCCATTGGTAGAACCAATAAATGCTCCACCGGTAGGACAAAGTGATGCTTCACCGGTAGGAAGTTCTTCATCTAATTGAAGAAAATTTCCTTGAGGGTTTGGCAATCAAATGACACATATGCTAATTATTCCCTTGGTTAGAGATAAGAAGTTGAAAACTACTTATTACCGGTAGACAATGTTAAGTGAATACATAACCGGCATGCAATTAATGTGGTAGATGGTGAAAAGACATTATAAAATTAAGGTTTTGGCTCCATTTCATTTCACCGTGATTTCAAATTTTCAGAGAGTGCAAAGATTCTGAGCTAAAGCATTCCGAGCAAGAAGCAAGAACACTCCAAGCAATCATCCACCCAAGGCAAAAAAAGGTATTTAATCATGGCATCCACCTCTGCAATTGAATACATAGAAAACCCTACTATTGTTGAAGTAATCAAAAGACCTAGGCCCATATTTTAGCTAGTCCCCGAGATAGCAAAGAAGGATGATACCTTAGGTGCTTTTTCTCAAATCCCTAAAGGTGTTGTATATGCTGAAGACCCTAGAATGTACATCCACTGCAATATTGAAGAGTTAGGAGATGAGGAAATCAAAACTATGTATAAAACCATAATATGTGATGATACCGGCAATGTTAAAGTTGAACACAAGGTTATTGAAACCATAGGATTCATAGAAATCCTTAGCATTCCTGAATTCCCTAAGGATGTGATTAGGATAGTGTTAAGTAGAGTTCATGGAAAAAATTTCTGGCTAGATGCAATCCACAAGATCACCAAGGAAGCTGTGAAAGCTGTCATAGGGTTATCGACCATAGGTAAGAGACCAGACAAAACCAAGAAGGTTCCAAATGACCTAGTTACAAAACTAACAGGTGCAACATTCGATAAGAGATCACTAAGGGTTAATGATGTAAAAGACATCAATGTGAGTTTCATAAGTATGATATTAGGTTACAAAGCCACTCATGCTAAAAGACTTAACTCAGTTTCAAGTTTATGTATTAAGAGTGCTTATGACATGGTAACAGACAATGCAAAAATTGACATCTGTGAATGGTTAAAAAATGAACTAATAGACAACCTTGGAAAGATAAAGAAGGACAAGAAAGGAACTTTCAGATTTGGAAATCTGTTAGTATGTCTAATGCTACACATATAAAAATAGGTTCCCAGTATAGGTTATAAAGAACTTGGATATGACATACCGGTAGGAAAGCAATTGATAGAACTGTTCAATACCATGGGTGAAAACAAGGAGAACAATATTCATGACTTTTTCCAAGCATTGAAGACCAAAATGAAGCAAAGAATAAGGTTATCCCAGAAAATAGTAGACAAATACAAAGATGATATATGCTTTGTTATTAAGAAAGATGAAATCTGGATGGAAGCGGTCATCCCAAGGACAATTTGGGTAACTGAGATGGGCTATGAGATAGATGATCACATAGTTGAAACTTATGCTAAAGCACTTCTAGAAGCCCCCAATGAACCTAAGGAAGAAGTATTTGGTAGTGCTGAGACTATAGAAAGCCAAATACAATCTAAGAAAAGAGTAAAGAAGGTTGAGGCATTTGTGAGGAAAGGATCTAGGCAAACAAAGGCCATTCAGGAAGATGTACTAAAGAAAACTGGCATAACAGAGGATGAGTTGGCAGCTCCACAACCTGAAGCTCATCTATCACCAATAGGTACTTCTTCGGAAGGTGACATGCCAGCAACTTTTAAAAGAGTTGTTAGAAAAAGAGATCCCTCACCGGCAACCACTCCTTCACCTAGAAGGACAAGGCAAAAGCAACAAGCAGTGAGATCTCTAGTTAGAAAGGTCACACCCAAGAAGAAGCTAACACCAAAGAAAAAGAAAAGGACAAACAGTGACTTGGCACCTCTAGATATATTGTTAAATGAAATCACAGAGGAAGGAAAACTGAAAAATATAGAGAAAATTTATGACACTCTATCTGCTGATGAGGAAGAGCAAGTTGAGGAAGGTGTGATACTGCATATGGACATGTATAAGAAATTTTTGATGGAAGTAGCAAATGAAATTCTTTATGATTTGTACAAAAGGTTAGAAGCTAGAAGGCAAGTAGTGATTGAATTAGATAAGAAAATAAAAATAGAAAAACTACTTGCTGTATATCTAGTAAACTCTCCCAAGGAAATTGATGATTTGATTGCTCAGGCGAACCGGTCAGTATTCTCTACTGCACACCGGCACATTTTACTGATGGCAGGAAGAGTTACTGAAGTAACAGAGGAAACAGAAGATGGTTGGGACATATTCTTGGTTGACAAGGAAAAACAAGAAGAATACAGGAAACCTAAGCCTATAAAAGTATATCAGAAGGATAGGGACAAGTGGAAAGGCAAAATTGGTGGACCACCAAGCATAAAGGTTAAAGACAACCTACCCCCACCGATAAAAATTACAACTACTGAAGATCAACCGGCAGCAGAAAGTATGGATGCAGAAGATAGCAATCCTAAAACTGAAGTTCTGTATACTATAAATGTTGATACCCAAAAGATCAACATAATAGTGGATAAAGATACAACTGACAAGTCAGATATGGCTAATGAGCCTCCGGTAGCAGGGGAAATAGAGAAACCGGCATAGGATACAGAGAAAAAGGTAGAATTCGAGGCACAGACAAAGACAACACAACATTCAGAGAAACCATCAGAGCTAAAGGCTCTGGAACAGGTTCACAAGGAAACAGTGCCACTGGTAAGTAGTGAAGTGGGAAAACCAGTGCTAAAAGAAATGCAGACACAAACTGACCTACCAAAGGTCAATACAAGCATGGTTACTTCCACCGGTACTCAGATAGTTGGATCATCAACAGTCAAGTCAACAAATGTGACTGAGGTATTATTAGATTCTATTAAGAAAATAATTGACTGTAGTTCACAGGCTTATAAAGCAATAGATGATTCAATACCAATTTTGAACGTAATAGCTTCAAACTATAACATAGATAATTAATATTTTTTAGGACAACTAGATACATGTGTAAATATATTTCTAAAAACATTGAGAAAATAAAGGAAGAATCTATAAAGGACAAGGTAGAAAAAGAGAAACAGAAATTCTTTGATGAGGAAATAAAGAAGTGTAACAGAAATTTTGACACACTTCTATCGGAACTATGTAGTTTGTTAAAAGAATACAAAAATCTGTATAAAGATACATGTAAAACAAACTTTTTGACTGTAGATATTGACAAGAAAATAAGCAAGACACATGATGAGATAAATAAGCTTGCAGACAATTTTGTCAACTCACCGGATTCATTATCAGTTTTTGAAGAGAAGATAGCAAATTTTGAGGAAGAATTGCTCAAAATGGAAAGAGAAAAAGGAAGAATAATAAACAAGGCAAAGCATTTGAGATCTAAATTGAGTCCAAGATTGGACTATTTAGCATCTCTACGGAAGGAAATCTCAAAGGCATTAACACAAGGTAGCAAAACACCGGCAAAGCATTTGCAGCATCTCACCGGTATAGTACAAAGGACTGAAATAGCAATAAAAGATAGTAAAAAGTTTATGGATAGTTTAAACTTAATTCTGGGAGATCTTTTTTAGATAATAACTACCCAGCTACAAGGTTGAGGATATGGATAGATGTAACTACAAACTCTACTAACATCTTGACAAACTTTGTCATTGATGCCAAAGGGGGAGTAGTGGAATGAGAAAGTTCAAAACACAGGAATCATATGCTCAGGGGGAGCTCTCATATTTTTGGTAAACATTTTTTGTTAGACTACACATTTTGGATACTTTTTGAAATTTCTCATGAGTGTTGCCATCAATGCCAAAGGGGGAGATTGTTGGCATATGGACACTCCAATGAGACATTGTATGTGATTGAAGGTTTTGTCATTGATGGCAACCTTGCAATCCTATGGCACCGACATCAACAAGGACACCGGCACCGGCACAGAAGAAAATATGTATACCGACACAGAGGCCGACAGGATTTTTATTATGTAATATTTTGTTTATTATTGTAAGCCGACTTGGCAAATTGTAAAATGACTCTTGTGTATAAAGGAGATCATTGTAGACATTTGTAAATGTGGAATAAGAAAAAAAAGGTGATGAAAGGGCATAAAGAAAATTATTAGGTAGACCTAATGTGCGAAATGTAAGTCAAGGGTATATGTAAAGAACAGAGCAAGAACCGGTACTGAATCTGGCATTGGAGATGCTATTGTAAAGTATTACAAGTCATTGGATTAGTATAATCCTTATTGTAAGTCAATGTGACTTCCCATTTGAGCAGTGAGCTTTAGGCAGTTGGCCTTCCTGCATGTGCAGGCCCCTATTGTAAGTAATATTCTCTTATTAGCCAGTGAGTGAATATTGTGGGTCACAAATCCCACTGAGGTTTTTCCCACACTGCGTTTCCTCGTTAAACATCTTGTGTTATGGTGTACATTTCATGTGGATATTCTTGATCCTATTTATTGCATTATTTCTTGCATACCGGTACACTATTATATTATGTTCTACATGTTTTAACTTAAGAAATTTTTATTACCGGTTAGATACTGATTCACCCCCCCCCCCCCCTCTCAGTATCTGTGGGACCCCTAACATACCTTACATACTTTTCCTAATTTTGTAATACCTCAGAACATGTACATAGCTGACTTACCCCCACACTTTTCTATTTGCCTATCTAGAGATTTTAAAGCAAAATTAGGAGGATACCTTTCTGCTGATTGGTCACACTTGTTTTTTAGAACCCAGTATGGTACTAAGGTTACCATTAAGTCAGAACCCCAAGCCATTTGCCACTTAGAACCATATACCCCAATTCATATAAATGCAAATCTTGCCATCAGAGATGATGAGGAGTTACCACTTATCCAAGATCCAGATACACCTGTTCAAGGCATACCTGATGTGAATTTGGATGAGTGGGCAGCCCAGAATACTACAGAAGATCCTTTCATCAGCATGGATGAAATAGGTCTTGGTGTTTATATGATTCATGAGGAGGATGTTGTTATTCCTAAGCTTGAAAAAGAGGAAATTCCACTTGACCAGCAGTCAGAACAATAGAAAAATCAGGTTTGGCAGCCCTATTTTGATGGTTCAAAAGGTAAAAATGGTTTCAGAGGTGGTGTTATGCTAGTTTCACCCAAAGGTATGAGATACTACACTGCTTTCAGATTTTATTTTAGTTGTACAAACAACACAGCTGAGTATGAATCATTAGCACATGGCTTAGAATGGGCTGGGCAGAAAAAAGTTAAATGTTTACAAGTTTTTGGTGATAGTGAACTAGTTGTGAACCAAGTAAGGAATATCCATGTCACCAAAAATGATGTTTTGAAGATGTACAAGCATAGAATTTGGGATTTAATTGAAGATTTTGATGCATTTAATCTGTTGTCCATACCTAGAAGTCAAAATAAAGAAACGAATAGGTTTACTGCTTTAGGAGCTCAGTTCAATATTCCAATAGAACTAGAAAATATTGATAGACAACAGTATGTTAAAGTTGCAATAAGGCCCTCAGTTCCAGATAACACTATTAATTGCTAGGTTTTTGACTCAGATGAGTAGATTACTAATTTCCTAATTGAATAAGTTGAGTTTTCTACTGGAAATCAGCGTAAGTTCAATGATCAATATGAAAATCAGTTTCTCCAATTGAAAAGTAACAAGTTGCCCAAGGGTCTAGTAACCCTTGAATCTATTTTTAATACAGGTGATCAGGTCAGGAAGGATAAAGGCAGCATGTTTGTGAAGGAAGAATATTATGAACCTTGTTGGATTTTGCCAAGATCAAGGGCACAATGAAAAGCATAAAAGAGACAATAGAATGACAAGAACAAACTGTATTCTCATCAATATAAAAATGATCAACTGGATTAACCAATACAATGAATAGAGGCCTGCTTATATAGGCAAGGCCATATGGATGTATGAGCACACAAATATGACAAGTGGCTCAATGAGAAACAAGGGTAGGTAGGAAATAGGTGTGGGTAGGTAGGAGAAATAATATAATATTCCACATGAGGTGGATCACCCACCGAAGGTGGAATTATCACTCCACAATAAGTGGATATGATAGTGTAATAACAAGATCAACACCATAAGAGGTGGAATTTCTCCTACACACACTATCCCAATGTGACACAAACACCCAAGTGTCTCATATCCAAACTACTATGAAATGCATTATCCTAAGTAAACTTAAGTAAGTGTAATAATATCCATGATGAATAATTATTTACACCAACAAACCTGTTGAAATATTCAAGGACACGATACTGAAAATTGGCAAGGTATGTACCCCTAAAGAAAAACATGCTTTTGTAAAACTTTGTGAAGAATTCAATGACATATTTGCATGGAGGTATGAAGATTTGAAAGGATTTGATCCTCATTTAGCTCAGCATACCAAAGAGGTGGTAGATAATGCAAAACTAGTAAGGCAGAAACAAAGGCCTCTTAATCCAAAATTAGAACATCTTATGAGGACTGAGTTAAATAAGTTGATTGAAGAAAACATCATATTTCCAATCAAACACACATCCTGGGTGTCCAATCTAGTTCCTATTAGGAAGAAGAATGGTGAACTGAGATTATGTGTTGATTTTAGAGATCTAAATAGAGCATCCCTAAAAGACCATTACCCGTTGCCCTCAATGGAGTAAATTTTGAAGGCTATATCAAGATCAGAGAGATTCTCATTACTTGACAGTTATTCGGGATATAACCAAATTTTGGTCAAAGAAGAAAACCAGTACAAAACAACATTTACCACCAAGTGGGGTACAATGGCCTATAATAAAATTTCATTTGGGCTAACCAATGCAAACATTTCAGCGTGTAATTGATATGGCATTTCAAGGCCTAATTAACAAGTTTGTTTTGGTTTACCTAGTGTTAGGCCCAATATGGAAAGCTAATGTACTGAGAGGGGAGGAGTGAATCAGTATTTTAAAAATTTTCTTCAACAATAACCTTACTGTTAAGCATAAACTGAATAGTGCAGTAACATAATATAATGCTAAAACAAATAAGTGACAATCATACATGATTCACTCCATAACACATATATTTTGGTTACGCAGAAACTCTTGTTTAGAGAGGAAAACTACGGTGGGGATGGCACCCACAACTTCACTACTGCAATAATAAAGGTTTCTTAGTTAGAGCTACATGTTTAGCTATTTTTGATAGCTTACCCTGTTAGGAGTATCAAGATCTATTAGATCTACCTTGCTAAAGGATTTTACAACACTTATTCTAAATGTTGTACCTAGCTAGAGGCTTTATAATTTATAGACTTAGTTAGAGTCTTTTACCCTGTTAAAGATTTCTCTTACAACTTCAAAATATTACAATAAATCATTACAAATATCTGCAACTTTACATTTGGAATGTTATAGTAGATTCTATGTGCTCAAAATAAGATTACCTTTCTTATAGCATACCTCAGTAACCCATAAAATAACTCAGTAAACCCTTCTGTTTACTCTGTTCTTTGACTGTTCTCTGAAATCCTTCTCGGTGATGTTTGTTTCTTTGTAATAGTCATAACACTTAGTGCTTTCACATGTTTTGCTTCATACACCACTATATCTCTCTCTTTCACTGCATGTATATTTTTTGATCTCAATCCATGCTGTATAAATAGATCTCTTATGTCGATGATCTGATTATTGCTTCGATCTTACAAACATGATTTTTCAAATGAATAACTATACAAAATATTTCATTAGTTAGATGACCTCAAAATAATACACAATCTTTAAGTGCAATTTCCAATGTGATAACGGTTACTTGGTCCTCGATCTTTGTAACACGTTTCCCATATATGTCCAGGTTCAGTGAATCTCATAAAACATTTCACTCGGTGTATATCAACTTGGTATATCATTATTGCTGCTTGGTAGATAGCTCGGTGTATATTGGGCTCTGTGAATACTTTCTTCTTTAACCGACTGTACTGTGCATACCGACTAGAGTATATAGAATAACTTTGAACATAAGACTAATGGTAATCTTAGTAAGTAGTAACAATCTCCCCTTTTGACATTAGTTGAGATGTTTGACAAATACTACTTTCAAAGTTATAACTCAAAAATCTATATAATTGCAAAATTTGACTAAACTAACAATATATACATTTGTCAATGAAATAGTATATTCAGATATACTCCCCTTATCAATATACTATACATAACTCTGATTTTGCATGCTCGGTGATCAATGTTTTGTGTGCTACTCTGGTTCTTTGCTTACTGCTTTGTTCATTGCTTGGTATACTCCCCCTGTATACTTTGATATGATACTCACTCCCCCTTTTTGATAAACATCAAAATTTAGTTACCATTTGGTGGAGGCAACCGGTCAAAAATGGATTTATACTTTGTCCTTACTTCGGTGAGGGCGATAGAGAGTGCATCCTTGCACTGTCCATTAAAGAATTATGTGCTTGAATGTCAGCCAATAGAGAAATTAAGCCATCTAATGTGCTTCCCTCTTGTGTAGTAGATAGGTAAGTGGCTCGATTGATATGTTCTTGAATAGAGGACAAGTATGGAATGAATAAGGTTTGAAGAGTCATAATGTCCATCCTTATTTTGTGCTCTTCATTCCTGAGTTCCAATTGTTGAGCCATGAGCTGTTGTAACTTGGTATAAAAATTATGAACAGAATTGGGCTCGGTGGTCAACTTATTTGAGAGATCGGTGATCTCTTTCTCAATTGCTTCTATTTTATTTTTGATATTTTTAATGAATAAAGAGAATGTATAGAGTTTCTGAAATAAATAAAGAATGTCCTTGAGTTGAGGGGACAACTCAGCAATAAATTTGACAAGTTTAACTTTGCCAAGAGCAATAGCTTTCTGTACCTCTTCAATCATTTTTGCAGTGAGCTCTTTGTCCTTTAACTTGCTCAAATATTCAGATGCATCTACTCCAGATGTTTCTATCTGATTGAGGAGTTCATCCAGTTGAATATGGATGGCTGCATCTGTTGACACTGTAGCTGCGGGTAGCATATATGATAATAGTGTCTTTACCTTCTGAAGTACTTTATTTTTCTTTTGTATGGCCATTTGTTTTTCCTGTTCGGCCTTTGCTTTGCATAGTTCACCAAATTCAATGAGTGCCTACCCTTTTAATTTTGATATGTCTACATTGGGCAACACTATTGGTTTCAATATATCTACCTTGAAACTATGCTTTTTCATCTTCTTTACTTTAGATTTGGCTGGTTGAACCAATACAATAGCTTGGGAGGCTTGTGGATCCTCAGTAGGTTGCTCGGTGGAGGCAACACTTTTGTCAGTTTCTTTAGCCTTTGCTGAGTCCTTCGGTGATTCTGTGCTCAGGGTCTCAGTTGCAACATTTTCAGTGTTAGGAGGATCTTGAGAGGTTTGTTCCCCAGTCGCCTGAGGAGTAGCTTCTCCTTTTGTATACTTGTGAACCTCTGCACCTTGTTCAGTATCTTGAGGGGCCTCGGTTGTAGCAGAATGAGTGACCAGAGGATAAGGCTGAACTTGTTCAAAAATGACTCACTGGATACCATTTTTGCATAGGCATTGCCTTCTATCATTTCCTGTTCTGCTGCCTCAGTGTCCATGATGTCTTCATCAATTTGTATGGTGTCAGCAGGGTCTTGCTCAGTGACATCAGGATCTTGCTCGATGACATCAACTATTTCAACTTCAGCTTGCTCACCAGCATCCTTGATTCTAAAGATTTCCTGCCACTTTTCTTTTGTCTCATTTTTTACTTCACTATACATACCATTCATCAGTTTTAAGGCTCTTTGTTTGACGAGGAACTGTGTGTTGTATGTTGTCAGATGTTCTTTTATTTCAACTACCGACATGTCTAGAAAGAGATGTATCAGACTTCTTTCTCTAATCTGTTTCTCCGAGTCCATTACATACTTCCACCTATTGTCAATATGTAAATATAATTCATTTGGAAGTGACTTAGATAGTTCCAATGGAGACAATCAGAATTTTAGAAGTGTGCAGATGACAACTTCTTCTATTTGTCTCTTTTCATCATCAGATCTAGATTCATATTTTACATATCTGAATGATCCAAATCCACCATATTCTTTCAAATTAGCAGAAAAAATTTCAACACTATGTACATTTACCTTCTTGCTCTTAACAATCTGAAATTTGCTAGCATCTTCAGACTCTATGTCACTGGACTCTTTTGCCAAAATGAGTCTCCGAGTGGATTTCTTGTAGGTCTTTTTTACCTTAGGAACAACAACAGTCTTTGGTTTCTTACTCGGTGACACTACAGATGCTCTTGTGTTTGGGTGCTTTACTAAGGGAGTTGGTGACGCCTTTGATGTGTCCTTTTTCTTCCTCTTCAGAACTTTCGCTTTAGGCAACTCGGTACTTAGTGTAATAGTAGCCTCTTGGGCTTCAGATTCCTCCTCGATGATTACTAGCGTGCCCTTGACAGGTGTGGAGGAAGAACCTTCTCCAAATTTCTCTGATAGTGCCCTGATCATCTTTGTTTCTTTTCTTGTAACTTTTGGTACTACAATGCTCATCTTTACTTTCTCTTTCACTTCTTCATATGTTCCATACCTCAGCTCGGTAGCATGCCTTGGTAGTGTAAGAAAGGCATCTATCTGTTGTTGTGTGATGTCAAAGTCAACCTCATAACCCATAGGTGGCAAAGATTGAGTTCTTGGTTCCACAGCATTCACATAGAAGTAGTCGGTGTCTACTTCAAAACATATGTCATCTTTGTATTTTTCCACTAGTTGGGGTGGAATTCTATACCTATTATGCATCTTCTCTTGAAACTTGTTGAAATAATCATCCATAATATCATTGAAGTTGTCACCTAGACGTTTGATAAACTCATTGATTTGATGGGTGACAGGTCGGTATAGCTCCCAAACTACTTTACCGACTGTTGGAAAGAATTTTTTAAAATAGAAAAACATGCATAATAACAGTGATCCAAACTTTAGTGTATTAGCCGAGTTGTTCTTCTTCGGCTTCCTAATGGTGTTTAGATTCTCAAATAGGTTTTTCAGCAATACTTATCAAAGATCAATTTTCATTCCCTTTTTCACAATTTTGTATGCTAAGTTGACTGCTGCACAGGGTACACTGTTTTCCCTTGCCGATTGGAAGAAACAATAACCTATTACTCTAATAGAAAACTTTAGTTCTACATCAATGACATTGTTCAGTTTCAGTCCTCTGTAATTTGATTCCACTCCGGTTAAGGTGATCAATTCCTTCTGTGATATCATCTTCTGAGCTCGGGCATGATCATAAATAGGGTAGTCGGTGATCAGATGAATGATTTCCTTGGTGATTTTGAATGGTTTCTCCTCTAACCACATGAAATCATCGTGAACTCTGCTCAGAACAAACTTGACCCACTAGGGTTTGAAGACACGGGGATAGGTTAGGGCTTCAGTCAATCCCTTGATCTTAATGTGCTCATACTTGCTATCCAATTTTCCATTGGTGCACAATTCATCATATGTGTCTTTGATTTCAACATGACCTAGTTCTTCAACTCGACATTTGGTGAAGAATCTGACATCGTCAACTAGTAAAACTCTATCCAGGATGAGTGAAAATGCAGTTTTGTCATCCGGTTCTGATGCTACTTTGGGAGTTAGAGAGTATTTTAGTGAGGGCTTTTCAACATTCTTAACAATAACGGGTTCTTGGATCTTCGGTGCCATTGTAGATTTCAGATAGAAATTATCAAAAGATCCTTAGGGTTTGAAAACTTTTAAATGACATATGCTTTTCCTCTTAACAAATATGAAACAGAAATCTTCAACAGATATGTTCGGTAAACTAGCTTAACAATGTGTTGACATTGATGTAAATACCTTGAATTTCACTTCAGAGGAGGTTTGATCGCCTTAGATTCACTTTGCTCTATTCTCTCAAAAACTTGTAAGTAAAAATGACCATGTAAATGCTTTAAGTACACAATATACCTTATCAGGCTCCGTGCAGATTAGGTTAAAACATTAAATGCACTTGGTTCCACTAAACCGATTTACTCTCATTTTTCCGCTTTAACTGAGTAGCCAAATTTCCTTCATTTACCGACTAGACAGGCTTCCTATAGTTACCGACTTGACAGGGTTCCTGTATAGTGCTTCAAAAGACTTTGATAGAATTTCAAACTTACTAATACATCTTTAACTATGTAGATTTTGGCTTAAGTACATAATAAAGTAGGAACTGTTAAGATTTAATCTTTTGAGAGAGTGCAGTCCCTTCATACCTTTACCGATTAATTTGGAATAGGTGCACCTAACTTGATAGGTAAGGTGCTTTCTTCATTTGACACAATTTCCTTCTTTTTCCAAATCATCTGTAATTTGCCTTTTATTTCTTCAGTGTCTCCTCTAGGTTGATCTCTGTAATCTCCAGCCAAGTGTCCAACTTTGTGACAATGAAAACATGCCATACTAGGATTTCTCCATGATCTTCGGTTGTTCATTCCAAACCTTATAAAGCAGTTGGCACTTATATGTCCATATCTTCCACAACATTCACACCATATCCTTGTATTGTAATCTCATGGTACCGCAGCATATGATTAGTTAAGTTATCTCTAAGTTTGATAGCTTCTAGTATTTGCTCGGTGTGCATACCACATATAGTTCTTTTGCTTAAACCAACACTTCTCGGTACTGTGTCCATATCTATTGCATTTTTTACAAAACCCTTTGAATTTTGCCTTCTTATTGTTGCTAGCAGACTTTGTCCTACATTGGTTAAATGTGTGACCATATTTATTGCAATTGTAACAATAATTGTTGGACTTAGTGACATTCGGTTGCTTACCTTTTCTGATTTGGCACATGTTGGTAGTATGACCTTGATTTCCACAGTAGTTGCAAATAGGCTTCTTTCTTTTGATGTTCTTCTTGATTCCAACTTGCTTTGATGATTCTCCTCTCTCAGTAGTATGAATTCCCTTCTCGGTAGAGTCTTTTCCTTTGTAACCGAGTCCTGCATCTTTGTTGGCTCTTCTTGTATTCAGTTGCTCAACCAACATCTTTGATGCTTCATAACTCTTCTTCAATGTTTCTTTGGATTTATTTTCTATTTCAAGTCCATCGATCAACCTTGATACTTCGAGTTTCAATGCTTGATTCTCATCATCTTTCAGATTTGCTTCATGATGTGCATAACCTAGCTGATCTGACAGATTTTGTTGAATCCCAGTCATTCTTATGATTTCATCATTCTTTTCAGATACCAATGCTTCAAGTTGTTGTTTCTCTCTTTCTAGATCTCTTACTTTATCCTCGATTGTCCTCAATGCATCAAGATTTTCAATCATCTGTGTGCTGAAATGCTCATGTTCTCTTTTCATTTCTTTTAGCTGATCAGTTAGTGCTTTGTTCTTTTCTTTCAACACTTCAATCATTTCTTCAGTCTCTTTAGACATACTGTTCTCAGATGATGTCTCAATTTTTTCTACTAACTCTTGAGAGTCCTGCAAATCATCAGATAATCTTCTTCTCACTTTCAATGATTTTTGCATTTGTCTTTGCATGTCTACAATCACTTGATTAGCATGATCCAACTCTTCTTGCAAATATACAATTCTCCGAGATTGTTTATAGCCTTCCATTGATAAGATCTTTCTCTTTAGGCAGTTAAACCCTTTTCCAAGATTGAAGCTCTAATACCAATTATTAGGCCCAATATGGAAAGCTAATGTACTGAGAGGGGAGGGGTGAATCAGTACTTCAAAACTTTACTTCAACAATAACTTTACTATTAAGCATAAACTGAAGAGTGCAATAACATAATATAATGCTAAAACAAATAAGTGACAATCATACATGATTCACTCCACCACACATATTTTGGTTACGCAGAAACTCTTGGTTAGAGAGAAAAACTGTGGTGGGGATGGCACCCACAACTTCACTACTGCAATAATAAAGGTTGCTCGGTTAGAGCTACATGTTTAGCTATTTCTAATAGCTTACCCTATTAGGAGTATCAAGATCTATTAGATCTACCTTGCTAAAGGATTTTACAACACTTATTCTAAAGGTTGTACCTGGTTAGAGGCTTTACAATTTATAGACTTAGTTAGAGTCTTTTACCTTGTTAAAGGTTTCTCTTACAACTTCAAAATATTACAATAAATCATTACAAATATCTGCAACTTTACATCTGGAATGTTATAGCAGATTCTATGTGCTCAAAATAAGATTACCTTGCTTATAGCATACCTCGGTAACCCATAAAATAACTCAGTAAACCCTTCTGTTTACTCTGTTCTTTGATTGTTCTCTGAAATCATTCTCAGTGACTTTTGTGTCTTTGTAACAGTCATAACACTTAGTGCTTTCACATGTTTTGCTTCATACACCACTATATCTCTCTCTTTCACTGCATGTATATTTTCTGATCTCAATCCATGCTGTATAAATATATCTCTTATGTTAATGATCTGATTATTGCTTCGATCTTACAAACATGATTTTTCAAATGAATAACTATACAAAATATTTCATTGGTTAGATGACCTCAAAATCATACACGATCTTTAAGTGCAATTTCCAATGTGATAACGGTTACTTGTTCCTCGATCTTTGTAACATGTTTCCCATATATGTCCAAGTTTAGTGAATCTGGTAAAACATTTCACTTGGTGTATATCAACTCGATATATAATTATTGCTGCTTGGTAGACATGGAATGATACTCGGTAGACAGCCCGGTGTATACTAGGCTCTATGAATACTTTCTTCTTTAACCAACTATACTATGCATACCGACTGAATGTTTCAGTAGAGATAACCAACTAGAGTATATAGAATAACTTTGAACATAAGACTAATGGAAATCTTAGTAAGTAGTAACACCTAGATGGTGTAACTATTTTTTCTAAAAAGGCTAATGAACATCTTGACCATCTCAGATAGATGTTTGAGAAATGCAGGGAATATGGAGTTTCATTAAATCCCAAGAAGAGCATATTTGTTGTTCATGAAGGAAAGTTGTTGCGATATATTGTTTCAAAGCATGGGATTTCAATAGATCCTGAGAAGATCACAACCATACTTGCATTACCATTACCAGCACATAAGAAGGGACTCCAGAGTTTCATAGGTAGGATTAACTTTATCAGAAGTTTTATTCCTAATATTGCAGCATTCATGCAGCCACTTACAACCATGCTTAATAAAAACATTCTTTTTCAGTGGACTAAGGAAGGTAAGAACAGTTTTGAAGAGATTAAAGAAGAAATTGCAGCAGCCCGTACTCTCACTAATCCTAATTTTAAGAAAGATTTTATTCTATATGCCTTTAGGAGTGAGGATATTATTTCTGCAATGTTGTGTCAGCAAAATGATGAAGGCTTCGAACAACTAGTTGCTTTCTTTAGCCAAATTTTGCATGATTATGAGACTAGATACACATTCATAGAAAAGCATGTGTTAGTAGTAATAAGAAGCCTTAAGAAATTTAGGCACATGCTCTCTAACAATAAGATTTGGCTTATGGTTGCTCATCATATAGTGAAATAGTTTTTTCTCAACAAAGACATAAATGACAAAAGGGCAGGTTGGATTACTAAGGCAATGGAATATGACATCTCTATCAAGGTAACCAAGCTAGTTAAAGGCAAGGGTTTATGTGAACAACTTGCTGGAAGTACAGAAAATAGTAAAAAAGAGGAGCAACAAGTTGAAATAATGCTTAATAATGAAGAACAACCTGCTGCCCCAGCTTTACCAGTCACTTGGAATCAGCAAATTGTCCATTATTTACAAACTGGTGACTGTCCCGAAGGCTTAGACAGATCAAAACAAAGGTATTTCAGGCTACAAGTCATTCCTTATGCTTTAATAGATGGTATTTTGTTTGAAAAAGATTATAACGATGTTCTATTAAGATGCATTGAGCCAGATCAGATAGAAAAAGTTCTAAAAGAATTTCATGAAGGACCTGCAAGAGGTCACTTTGCAACAAGAACAACAACCCTGAAAATTATGAGAGCTGATTATTATTAGCCTGAAATGTTTAAAGATGCTCACTCATTGGTGAAGAAATGTGAAAAATGTTCATTGTTTGCAGGTAAACAGAGGCTAGCAGCCTTGCCTTTGCAACCAATTGAAGTAGAGCAGCCTTTTGCAAAGTGGCGGCTTGATTTTATAGGACCTATTAATCCACCTTCAAGTGCAAGTCACAAATGGATTCTTACAACAACTGATTATTTCACAAAGTGGATAGAAACAGTTCCATTGAAAGAAGCTAATGAGACTTCTATTATGAATTTCTATCAAGACTTAGTGTCCAAGTTTGGTACCCCAGAATCAATCATTTCTGATAATGATTTAGCTTTCATTGGTCTTAGAGTTTCAGATTGGTCAGTTAAGTATAATATATATTTGAATACTTCATCCAATTATTACCCTCGAGGTAATGGACAAGCTGAATCAACTAACAAGAACTTGATCAACATCATTGAGAAGACCATTGTTGAGAATCAAAGATCTTGGCATGAAAAGATCAAATTAGCCCTTTGGGCTAACAAAATTACACCAAAGAGATAAACAGGTAACTCTCCTTATGTTTTAACTTATGGAAAGGAAGCCAAGTTACCTATTTCAGTTGAATTGCCAACTTTGAATTATGTAAAAGCATTTGAGTTACTTGAAGAGCAGCCAATGCAGATTAGGCTTGCTCAGCTTATGGAGTTAGAAGAAACTCGTAGGGAAGCATATAGAAAATTAGAAATTCACCATGCTCAGATGAAGATAACCTTTGATAGAAAAATTGTACCACACATATTTAATCAAGGTGATCTTGTTTTCAAATGGGATGAATTAAAGAATAGACCTGGTAGACATACCAAGTTTTATGCCATGTGCGATGGTCTGTATGTTATCACAAAATGCAAACAGAATAATGCATTCCAGCTTGCTAAGTTAGATGGAGAGGTGTTGCCAATCTCTGTCAATGGGATTCACCTCAAACTATGCTATTGAGTACTAATAGTTTGCAATTCTTTCTTTTCACCAGTTTGCAGGCTCAACTATAAGCAGAGTTGTGGTAGTTTAAATTGATTAAGTGCTTTCAGGCACATCGCAGTTGATTTTTTCATTCAGTTTTGTTTCTTTTTTCCTTAAGTTCAGATTGCATAGTGTGCAGGCTCAGCTATATGCAGAGCCTTTGTAGTTTCCTTTTTAGTTTTGTTTAGAATGATGAGATGCAGTTCTTGATTTTTGAGGAAGGCAGAATTGACTCAATGCCCAATGGATATGCTAGGCTACATGATTCTACTATTTAGCAGGCAAACACCCCTGAGAGGTCACCAAAAATGTTACCAAAATTTTCCACATGCCAAATTTGGTGCCCTAATGAAGCCTTGCATTCATTCATATTGAAAAGGCCAAATCATGAGCAAAAAATTAGAAATACATGTTTTTTGTCTAACTTGTTTGCTTCATGTGCAGATATAGGAAAAGCAATGCAGCATGTGGGTTAAAATGGGCTCCCGAAGAGGTTGAGCTCAGCATGCTAATTTAAAAATGTCGAATTCACTCTTCCGCTTGATGAAGTAAGGACAAAAGAAACTCAGAGCAAATGCAATCGGCCGGTGTAAAGTTTTTACTCAAGCGCCAAAGAGGGTTTTTAAAATGCCAAAGAACTTACAAGCATTTTCAGTCACCAGGCATGAAGAACATTTATCCCACATTGGTCATGGGGAAGAGATTTTTTGTATTTAAAACTAAAGTCACATATAACTATAGTGTCAAAGTTTACGAGGATTTTGGAAAGAAGAGGCTCATGGCCTGGTGGACTCCGTGCGCGCGTACATCTCAAGGTGACCCAAATTTTGCATTAGACCAAAAAGACCAAGAGCAAAGATCAAGCAGATTGATCACATCCAATGGTCAGGCAAAAGATCTGACAGTTGTTGCTAAGGCGCAATGGAAAGATGCAAGCCCAGTTATTGTCGTGACTTGGCGACAAGGTGAGCCCAAGTCCATTGGACATTGGAGTAACAAGTTTGAAGTTTCCTTGATGACCCGATGAAAAGCCTGATGGAAAGTGCAAAGCGGTGAGGAAGTCATTGGACATTGAAATAGCAGGTTCCATGTTACCCCAAAGGCCCGATGAAAAGTGTAGGAGAAAGTGCACAACAATGCGGGAAGCCATTGGACATCGAAGTAGTAGATTTGATGTTATCCTGAAGGCTCGATGGAAGTCCAATGCAACCTATCAAATAGTTGACTCAAGTGAGGGGAAAGTTAAAGATCGACCACCAGATCAAGAGAGATCGGACGACAAAGTGAAATTTTGGGGCTATCCATGACTGTCATTGTACCGCAGTTGTGAAGTTCCCGGAATGAATACCCTCACGACAAGTGGCAGGTCAGGTGGTGCCGAGGTGGACTCTGAGAAAATCATAAGGTGACATGTGGTGACAAGCGGCAAGCTAGGTGGCAATCTAGTGGTTGTTGACATGGCACGGATGGGTGACTTATCGAGCATACCTTGGCCGCGATGAGTCCCGAAAAGGTTTCACCAAAAGCTCAGTTCCATCGACATCAAGTAGACCTTGACATCGATGGATCTCTAAATGAATTCACCAAAGGCATCAGTTCCATTAAAATAAAAGATATCGATGAAACTGCAGGTTCGATGAGACTGGTAAACGGCTCGCCGAGGGAGCAGCTTGACCGAAAGACTGATGCTGAACAAACTAAAGTAAAATGGTGGGCCCAATGGTGCTAAGGTGGTAGATGAGGTTGTTCTCAGGTGGATTAGGTGGCAAACCAAAGATTGACACTTGGCACGGATGGACAAAGAGGTAAAGGCTGAGAAAATTGGAAAGATCAATAGTGATCAAAAAAGATTCAATGGTTGTCTCTATGTCATGATGCAAAGATGATCACTGAATACTCACCATGACTTGGTGACAAAGCACATGCGTAAAAGGTGAGTGCCCAAGTGAGATAAGGATCATGCAAGTCTAGAAGATCCAATGGTTGTCACTAAGGCACAATGGAAAGATGCAAGCCCAGTTATCGCTGCGACTTAGCAACAAGGTGGGTCCAGGTCCAATGGTGGTTAAGATGGCAGTCCAGATGGTAGACAAAGTGGACCCGCGAGTAAATTAGAGGCTGACATGTGGCAAAAGTCTACAGATGAGCAGATGTCTATATTTTTAAGTCAACTTTGAACTTGAACTTTGAACCGGTTCAAAGTGGTTCACTGATTCAAAGTGGCTCAATGGTTCAAAGGACATTATTGTCGCTCATTTTCATGGGCTTAGGATAAAGAAAGCAAACAAGCAGAGATAAAAGAAAACGGTGGGGCCCGCTAGAAAGTACAGAAAAAGTTAATGCAAGAATACATGGTTCATGTAGGCAATCCAATGGCTGGCAAATAAAAATTGCACGATGGACTCAGAACTGGTTGTTTCAACGGTGAAAATCCCGCCAATCAAGGAGATGATTTCTGCATGAAAGATTAATGCAGATGCTTATTGATTGTTTGAACATGCAAGTGTTACATACCATTGGAAAGCTCGCAAAATAGAGAGATGCATTTTTTCAACCATTTTTAACAAAAGTTTCAACACAAAGAGCAGTTGCTAGGGAATGCATAAGATTTTTTTTCAGTTGGATTTCTTTTCCATATAGTTGCAGTTCACTTCATCATGCAACTTTCACATGGGGATAGCTATTTTTTGCATTTAGACATGCAGATTTTTGAACAAGAGGTTCATTTTTTCAGTGGAGCTATTCAGGGTGAGACTGGCAATTCAACATTCAGTAATGAGTGTTTCTCTCCATGCAGGATTAGTGCCAATCCTTTTGAGCAATAAAGATTATTATTTTACAATATTATGTATGAGTTTTTATGCCATTTTGCGGCAGATATGCCCAAGGCTTTTCTCATGTAGTCTTTTTAGGGTTTTGAAGGGGATTCATCATGATTTATATATATTCCTTCTCTCCTTTTTTCCCTCTAGTTCTTTCTTTTTGGCATACACATTTTTGCAAAAAAGCATTGTAGCTCAACAGTATTTGAGTTTTGTAACAGCAACACTCCTTTCTTTTTCAGTAATAGCACAATAGATTTCCTTCTTGGTACTTCTTGTATTATCTAGTGTATGAATGATTTGATGATTTCCTATGATTTTTATCCTCTAATTTATCTCATTCAGTGAATTTGTGGTGCAAGGAGATACGTGTTAGTTGCAGGTTCTAGTTTGTGTTAGTTGATTTCAATTGCTTGAAGTTGTGAAAACTTGTTGTTTTCCTTCATGCATGCATTAAATTCACCCTTTTCTAGGAAACATTTATGCACCTACATGTTCAGTTGAGTTGTGAAGCAATCAAGGTTACTTGTTGAAGGTTTTGTGAGTTAAGCAGGTTGCAGATCTCAGATAAGATATTTGGTGCATCACCTTCATTAGAATAGATTTTCATTACATGCAAGATTTCTATCCCTTTTCTTATCAATGGTATTTGCAAGAGATTCACCAAATAGGAAGCTGACCTGATCTCCATAGATTCACCTTCACTTTGAGAAACCCATAGGCTCAAAGGTGTTTCCATCTTTCATAGGATTGCTTGTTTTCAAATTTAGCATCACGGGTGCAATCCTCAATGACAATAGTTATTCCTAATAAGGTAGAGCTCCTAACAGGGCTAAGGTAAAATTCCTTGATCGGGTGACTCCTAATAGGGTCTGCTCGTTACCGGGCTAGGCCTTTAACAGGCACATTCTGAAAGAGTGCAAATATTTTGTGGGTGCTAATTCCCATCGTGGTTTTTCCTATTTGGGTTTTAGTGTAAAAAATCTTTGTGTTCATATGGTGGTTGCATTATTGATGTGTGCATTTGATATCTTTACATTGTTTGCATAATGATGAACACTTGAGTGAATGGTTTAGTAAATCTGTTAATCCGAATATTTGAGTAGTTACCGGTACATTTTTTTAAGTATAGAAGAATTGTTTAACTACTGATTCACCCCCCCTTCTCCTTAGTTACTAAATCCTCATAATAACAATCACTATAAGAGACCTCTTGACATAAGATGTAGAATTCATGAACATGGTCTCTAGGATTACCCTTGCCTTTGTATTTTCTAAATTTAAGCATTTCAAAACTAGGTGGGTAGAGTGTGACTAAAATAAAAGGATCATAGGGCAAGTACATATTTCTTCAAACATGTAGGATATCTTGTTTATGTCATTCTTAGGATTCTCGATAAGGTCCTTCATGTCTTGAATTTCTTTTCTGAGATTGGGTTGTTGGTTAGGGACATGAGGAATATAATGACCCGTGTTAGATCCAAGGATTTGATGATATGAAGATGGAATACGACCACCACCAATGTATTGATATGAAGAAACATAAGGGTGTGATGTGACTTGAGGATGTGATCTGTGGATAGTGCTAATAGGAGGCAAACTTGTGTTGATGGAATTGAGGGAATTAAGAAGAGGTGCGATCGACCTAGGAGGTTGAGACATGGCTAGATGAGTCGTTCTTTGAGGTATGGAAATTGGGGGTAAATATGTTGTGGGTGCGGATGTCACAGGTGGTGGGTGAAGGACAACATCAATGACAAGTTGATCTACGATGTCACCTACTAGAGGTCTGTCAAGGATAGACCAGTCAAATCATGGGGACAAATGTGCCCCTTGAGTGATGAGATGAGCTAAAAGTCCATTAGGATTGTGTTTGAAAAATCCCTCCATCATGTCTTGATTGTAAGGATCATCAAAAAAATATTGGACATGCGGAGAAAGCTCAGGTTCATCAACAAGTTATTCTTCTTGTATCTTGATCAAAGCGATGACTATTCTCAGGCATTCCATTTCCTTTGGCATCCATTTTCACTTTTTGTGAGTGAGTCAAGACCATACATGGGTAACATTAGGGAAGGGATTGATAGATGTTGGAAATTGATGATAGGACTTAGCAAGTTCTGACTTGATTTGATTCGGATGAGATTGATTTGATTAGGATGACACCTTAGTCCTTGGATTAAGATATAGGTAAGGGATTGATGATGTGGACCAAAAGCAAGGCAACAACCAAGCTAGGTAAGAATTTAGACCTCGTGATATTAATTAAGTCCTCTTCTACTTAGGGTAGACTAATGCCCCTAAGAAAAATAAGACAAAGGGTAAGGGTTTTGATCAAACCACAATGATTAGACAAATGTACTTGGGGGAGATTCTTTCCCAAGCACAAAGGCCAATTGATTAAATGATTAAGGATGAAGGTCTAAATCCAACTTTTACAAGGTATTACCCCTATGATGAGGTTGATTTATTGATTTATTAGGATGATTAGATTCAAAATTGATTAATTGGATTGGGGATTGATTGAAATTGATTGATTGTGCTAAGTCCTTAGAGATTAGAGGTGAAAATGATTAGAGGATGACAATGATCATGAAAGGAAGCAAAATGATTGCAGAAATGTGATGAAATGTAAGGTTACCTTAGGTGGACCAAGACTCAATTATTGATTGTTGGAGAAAGAAAATTGGAAAAAGGGATATGACCACCCCTATTGATGGATTAGGAAAAACCTAACCTTTGATGGAAGGTGCGTTCTCTCAAAGACTCATCAAACTCATTGTTGTGACCATGGAGATAATTATGGAAATGATGTAAAAAGGTCGTATGCTTCAACAAGAGTTTTTGATTGATGTATAGAAACTTTCAACACTTGAGGAGTTGTTTCAAACTTGGTTTCTTATTCTTGACTTGGTAGTAAATGGACTTCTTGGGATGTTCGATTGACTTGGTCTTATGGAACATGAAGAAAATTGACTAAAAATGCTAAGTGGGCAGAGATGTCAAAGCAGAGAGGAGACATTGAAGCAGTGAGATAGAGGCATCAAAGCTCAAAGATGACAAGGCAAAGATGTTGAATGACAGGTTTGACTTGTTTAATGTAAAATTTTGATGAAAGGTTGGTCAAATTTGGACAATTTGGGAAAATGTGTGATTGTTAACTACTCTTGGAAAGAAAATATTATACAAAGTATACACATTGGCCATGGGCAATGCTTGATAGCAACTGAAAAAATGATTGGGGGCCTAGATTAGCCCAAACAAATTTTACTAGTATTGCACAAAATGAAGACACACATCAAACATATGACTTAGGTTGGAAAGTGGAAACCATTCAATAGGCCTCTCACATAAGCAATACATCAAGCAAGCAGATAGATAGAGATTATGGTAGCACTGACTCTCCCTTACAGCGCACTTACTTCTTGGGCATACTAGATTATATTAGACCAAAGATCCAAGGATCTATTATATGGGGAATTCATGTCTCATCTTAAGTGGGTACATGAGAAGTAACTTCGAGGTATGATTCGTATCACCTGCACTATTAATGTGGGATTTTTTGCCACTACAACAAGGTTCTTAGTGTAATCCTGAGAGATCACCAATGCAATGATGGATTCTCAAAGCAAGCCACTTAAGGCATTAACTGAGCTTATCGGTGCAAAGGGGGCTGCCACATACGTCAAATTCACTCAGCACTTTAGCTGCCTAACCAACATATTTATATAGCAGCTTGGAAAACCTGTTCAAGACCGTATAGAGAGATTCGATATCCCCAATGTGTCCCAATTCAAACTACCTTTGTGGGATGATGAAATCTCCAATCAAAAATAGCCCTCTCTACGAAAAGAAAAATTGGGTGTTGTCAGTCACCTTTCTCATCACCCAAGGTCTGTGAAGGCGAGGGGAGAGGATAATAGGTATGATGGTGGGTCCACCCTACACAAGCGCAAACACACAAAATATGGAATACAATGGTTAATTTTAATCCCACATGTAAATGTTTTCTAGTCTAGAAAAGTGAGAAAATAAACTAATACTAGTGGGAGAAATTGAGTCATTGGCAAGTGTGATACAACAAACAAGTTAGTAGTTTCAAAAATTAGCCTTGGACACACATAAGAAGCCTGCAAAAACTCAAATTAAATCAATAACTAAAAATCCTCTTAGCTCTGATACAGACACTGAAGCATAGGCACAGACGTTGAAGCAAGCCTAGACTACAAATTTCAAAATACAGAAAGCAGGAAAAACTGGAAAATTTAAATTTGAACTTTGATTGCAAAATTTACTACCTCCGAAGGCACTGTCCTACAATACAGACATTAGGTGCTTGTGTAGATGTCAAAATCCAGAAAACAATAAGTTGTTAAATCAAAAATTTAAATTTTTGAATTTTGAATTTAAGCAAGAAATCAGGCTCGGCAAAGACATCGATCCACAACACAAGCATTGATCGTCTGTGTAGATGCTAACACATTGATTTATCCAAGAAAAACCATTGTCCTAAAAAAATGTAATATGCAAAAAACTAGGAAGAAGAAATGCCTAAATTTCTATTTTATTTTTTTTTGATGATTTTAATGTTTTTTTGTGTTTTTAAATTATTTAAAATGCAAGAAAAGCTCAAAAAAGAGTGTCAAAATATGTTAGGATTCCCAAAGATACTGAGAGGGGGGGTGAATTAGTATCTAACTGGTTATATAATTTACTTGATTTAAAACATGTAAAACATATCAATACAGTATATCGGTAAATCAGAAATAATGCAGCAAGCAAAGATAACAACAACCACAAGAAAAGGACGCCATAACATAGTAGTTTAACAAGGAAACCCAATGTGGTAAAAACCTCGATGGGATTTGTGACCCATAATATTCACTTACTGGCCAATAAGTGAATATTACTCTTACAATAGGGGCCTGTACATGCAAGAAGGCCAAGTGCCTAGAGCTCAATACTCAAATACAAAATAAGAAGTCACATTGACTTAAAAAATGGATTATACAAATCCAATGTCTTATACTACTTCAAATTAGCATCTGCTATGCTAGATCCAGTACCGGTTTTAGCTCTGCTTCATACATAAACCCTTAACCTATAATTCGCATATTAGGTCTATCTTATTTCACCTATCACACTACTACAAAATGTTCTACAATGATCTCATACATATATGAGTCATATTACAACTGGCCATGTCGACTTACAATGATTTTACAATTAATTACAAAATACATTATAAACAAAATTCCTATCGGCCAGGGTGTCGATATCCTTCCTTTGTCTGTCGGTGTCCTGTGTGCTGGTATAGAGTCTGTCGCTACTAGTGCCAGTATATTGTCTTGTCGGTATCATATGATTGCAAGGTTACCATCATGACAAAACCTTCAATCACCTACAATATCTCATTGGAGTGTGCATTTGCCAACAATCTCCCCCTTTGGCATTGATGGCAACACTCATGAGAAAAATCCAAAAAGTGTCATCCAAAAATGAGTCTGCCAAAATTGTCTTACCAAAAAAAATATGAGCTCCCCCTGAGCTGATGAGCCATTTGCTAATCATTTTTTTCATAGCCTCTACTCCCCCTTTGACATCAATGACAAAGTTTGTCATTTGTTGTCAGTGGAGTCCTGCCTGGTTTCTTGTAACGGGTGGGTTAAACTATGAAAAATATCTGTCAAAATTGAAATGATGTCATTGCTGAATGTTTTACTATCGCTTATAGCCTCATGGGATCTCTGCACTGTACCGGTGAATATTTGCATTTTCTCTTCTAGTGTCTTTAGTCCAAGAACCAGAGCCTCAGATATTTCTTTTCTTAAAGAAATAAGATACTCTAATCTTGGACTAAGTCAGCATTTTAAGTTCTTTGCTTTGTCGTTTATTCTTTGTTTTTCATTTTCCAGTTTCTTGATTTTCTCTTCTTGCTTTGCAATTTTCTTTTCTAATTCTAAAAATGAATCTGATGTCCCAATCAGATTGTCAGCAATATTATTAATCTTATCCTGTGTCTTTTTTATTTCTTTGTCAAGATCTTCTATTAATACATCCGTTTTGCATGTATCCCTATATAGTTTCTTGAAGTCAAAAATGATTTTATTGAGTTCCGATAAAAGAGTGTCCATCTCACCCTTGTTCTTCTTAACTATATCCTCAAAGAATTTTTCTTTTTCCTTTATCAATCTCTCCTTAAATGTATCCTCATTTATTTTGTCCAGTGTTATTAGATTACCGGTTATATACTTAGACAATGTGTCTAATTGGTTCAAAGAATCTTTGTTGTCTATGTTACACTTTGGACCTATCATCTTCAAAATTGGTATGGTGTCATCAATAGCCTTATATGCTAGTACATTACAATCTATTATTTTCTTAATTGAATCTAGCAGTACCTCTGTCACATTTGTTGGTTTGAATTCAAACATGGAGATTTTGGATGTCTGTCCAACTGACTTCACAATTTGTAATCCACCGGTGGTGATAATAGCATTGCTTTCCTCTTTTAATGGAGGATCAGTTTGTGTCTCCCTTTCAGCTACCAAGGGTTTAGGTTTTTCAGTTGTAGCTGGTGGCACTATCTCTGAATGCACTTGTGAATGAACCTGTTGTTCTTCCTATTTCTTTGTGCTCTCTACTGATGGTGCCTCTAATGGTGCCTCTAATGATTTTTCAGTGGTATCCACTGTCAGTTTCTCTGCTTGTGATTCTGTATTTTCTACCGGTTTCTTTGTGCTTGCCCCTGAAATGTTTTCAGTCGGTTGCTCAATACTAGTGCTATCAATTTTTCTTATATCCGTTGTTTGTTCAGTTTGTTGCTCATTCCCAATTTCTATGTCTCCAACTGTATCTTCAACATTTGTCTCAACCATTGTGTCTTCTACCGATGGCTCAGTTGCCACATCTCTTTTCTCACTTGTTTCCCTATCAACCACAATGTTGACTTCCTGTGTGTCGATATTCATTATGTACAACACCTCAAAATCAGGATTTGTGTCCTCATGTGCTGTCTTCATACTTTTTTTTGGCGGTTGATTTTCAGTAGTGTCTATCGATGGAGTATCTAGAGGCAATGGGGGTAAGTTGTCTGTTATCTTTATACTGGGAGGTCCACCAACCTTTCCTTTTCCTTTGCCCCTATCCTTTTGATATACTTTGAAGGTTTTAGGATTTTGATACTCTTCCTATTTTTCTTTTTCTACCAGGAATATATCCCATGCATCTAATGTTTCCTCTGTTATCTGATTCACTCTCCCTGCCATTAGTGCTACATGTCGATGAGCAGTTGAAAATACTAACTGGTTAGCCTTAGAGATCAATTGATCTATCTCATTAGGTGAGTTAACAGCATGTACATCAAGTAATTTTTCAATCTTTATTTTCTTATCAAGCTCAACAATAGCTAATCTTCTAGCTTCTAGTCTGTTGTATAGATCTGCCAGTATTTCATCAACAACTTGCATCAAAAATTTCTTGAAAATATGTAAGTGTAATATTACACTGTTCTCTACATTCTCCTTGTCATCAGCGGATAGTGTGTTATACAGCTTGCTGATATTCTTCAACTTTCCATCCTCGGTAATTTCATCTAGTAATTTATCAATAGGAGCTATAGATTGTTCTGACTTCTTCTTAGGAGTCAACTTATTTTTCTTTGGAGTTAATTTATTTGTTAGGGGCCTTACTGCCTGTTGCTTCTATCTTTTTGGTGTAGGAGAAGGTGCCAGTGAAGGTTTTCTCTTCCTCTCAACTCTCTTGAATACTACAGGCATGTCACTTTCTAAGGAAGTTCCTATCGGTGAAAGGTGTGTTTCCGGTTGGCTTGCTTCTAATTCAGCTTCAATTATTCTGGTTTGCTTTAGCACATCTTCTTTAATAGCTTTTTCCTACCAGGTTCCTTTTCTAACGGTTGCCTCAACCTTTTTAACTCTTTTCTTTGATTGAACTTGACTTTCTATAGTTTTAGCATTGCCAAATACTTCTTCTTTAGGCTCCTTAGGAGCTTCTAGGAGGGCTTTTGCATAGGTTTCTATTATGTTGTCATCAGTCTCATACCCCATTTCAGTGACCCAGATGGTTCCAGGAACAACTGCCTCCATCCAAATTTCATCTTTCTTTATTACAAAACAAATTTCCTTTTGGTACTTATCTACAATAGCTTGTGATAACCTTACTCTTGTTTTCATTCGAGCTTTCAATGCCTGAAAATACTCATTTAAGTTCTTTTACCTATCCTCTCCGATGTTGTTCAATAATACTAATAGTTGTTTTCCTACCGGTATATCATATCCAAAATCTTTGGTTCCAATACCAGGTACTTGTTTGGTTATATATAGCATCAAACAAACATGTAGGTTTCCAAATCTGAATGTTCCTTTCTTGTCTTTCTTTATCTCTCCCAAATTATCAATCAGTTCATCTTTAAGCCATTCACATATGTCTATCCTTGCATTATCATTTACCATATTATAGGCACTTTTAATGCATAGGCTATAAATTGAGTTTAACCTATTTACATGTGTGGTCTTGTAACCTAAGATCATACTGATAAATTTGACATTGATATCCATTACATCATTTACCCTTAGAGACCTTTTGTCGAATGTTGCACCGGTTAGGGTTGTCACTAGATCATTTGAGACCTTCTTAGTTTTGTCAAGTCTGTTGCTGGTAGAGAGTAACCCTGTCACAGCCTTTACTGCTTCTTTAGTAATCTTGTGAATAGAGTCCAACCAAAGGAATTCGCCATGAACCCTGCTTAGTATAATTCTTATGATATCCTTGGGAAAATCTGAGATACTAAGGATTTCTGTAAAACCTAGGGTTTCTATTATCTTGTATTCAGGTTTGACATTTCCCGATTCATCACAAATCACAGATTCATACATATTCTTAATTTCCTCATCACCTAGTTCATCAATATGATAGTGTATATACATTCTAGGGTCTTCAGCATATACTACCCCTTTAGGTATTTGAGAAAATGCACCTAAACTATCATCTTTCTTCACAATTTTGGGAACTAGCTGGAATATGGTTCTAGGGCATTTAATAACTTCAACAACAGTAGGGTTTGCAATAAATTCAAGAGTAGATGAGGATGCCATAGCTATAAATACCTTAATCTGCCTTAGGGATGAAAGATTTGATAGATTGCTCCGCTTCTTTGTTGGAATGCCTTTGCTCAGGATTTTCACACTCTCGAAGATTTCAATGCTTGTTGAAATGAAAATGGAGCCAAAATACTTATTTTATAATGTTATTTTCTTCACTTGCCACATTTAATGCTTGTCGGTTAAGTCACAACTTAACTTATCTGTCGGTAAAGAAGTAATCTCAACTTATCGCCATCAACCGAGGGAATAATAGCATGTTTTACATTCAGTTACTAAACCCTCAAAAGGATTTTCCTTTAATTAGATGAAGAGTCTCCTACCAGTGGAGTGTTACTATGTTCTGCTGATGGAGGAGTATTCTCATCAACATTCTATTTTGATTTTCTGATCCATTGTTTTGAGAATTCTTGCTTTACCTCTTCAACCTTTTCTTTACCTTTCAAACTAGGATCTTTGTTATTTGCCGGTGAGGAATTGCTTCTACAAAATTTAGTAATGTGTCCAATCTTGTTACAGGCATAACAAGTCACATTATTTTTTTGAATTGCTTTCCCATATCCTATGTCGGTTTGTGTTCTGCATTGATTAGATAAGTGTCCAAATCTCCCACAAACATAACATCTTACATTCATTCTACTATTCTCTGAATTATGACCAACTTTGTTGCATTTAGAACATTGACCGGTGGGTGTATTGGTGTTCTGATAATTTCTAGATCTACATTGATTTGCTCTATGACCATACTTGTTATAGCTAAAGCATTTGACATTAAATTTATAAGCAATTGGTTGTCTTACCGGTTTTCTATGATCATGTGTGTTTGCAGTACTAGAGCTTTCACTAGCTTCAAAGCCAAGGTCATTAGTGTCACCATTTGGTTTCTGATTCTTCAACATGTCACCAAGTTCTTCTAAGATTTTCTTGAATTTCTCCTTGTGCTGATTTGCAGTAGCTAGTTCTCTTTCCAAGATTTCTTTCTATCTCATAAGTTCATTTCAGTCATTTTTTGTGTCCATCAGATCTATCTTCAATATATCATTTTCATAACTAAGTCTTGTGTTTTCATTTGCAACATCATTCAATCTTCTAGTCAAATCTTCTTCATTTTTCTTCATATCTTCAATTTCTTTGCAAAATCTCATAGTCATATCCTGCATCTCATTCTGTGTTGTACTTATCTCTTATCTTAGTTTGTTTACCAGATCATTAAGAGTTTCCTTTTCATCTCCCTCTTTTTGCATCTTCTCACAAAGTTCTCTTCTTTTATTCCTTTCTATAGTGTAATTTTCTTGAAGTGCTTGAATGATATCCTAAGCAGCTTTTAGATCATCTTCAAGTTTGATATTCTTCAATTTTTCTATATCATAGTCTGAAAGAGTTGTTTCCAATTGTTTCTTCAAGTTATCCATCTCTATCGGTTGCAAGATCTTCCTCAAGTTGTTAAGCTTTTGAAAATAGAGGACCAAGCTCTGATACCAATTGTTAGGATTCCCAAAGATACTGAGAGGGGGGGGTGAATCAGTATCTAACTGGTTATATAATTTACTTGATTTAAAACATGTAAAATATACCAATACAATATACCGGTAAACCAAAAATAATGCATCAAACAAAGATAACAACAACCACATGAAAATCACACCATAACACAATAGTTTAACGAGGAAAACTGGTGTGGGAAAAACCTCAGTGGAATTTGTGACCCACAATATTTACTTACTGGCCCATAAGTGAATATTACTCTTACAATAGGGACCTTCACATGCAGGAAGGCCAAGTGCCTAGAGCTCACTGCTCAAATAAAAAATAAGAAGTCTAACTGACTTACAAAATGGAATATACAAATCCAATGTCTTGTACTACTTCAAATTAGCATCTCCTATGTTAGATCCAGTACCGGTTTTAGCTATGCTTCATACATAAACCCTTAACATATAATTCACATATTACGTCTGCCTTATTTCGCCTATCACACTACTACAAAATGTTCTACAATGATCTCATACATATATGAGTCATATTACAACTCGCCATTGATAGTTCTGATACTTAATGTTAAGTACAGATGCCAAACTAATAAGATGAGAGGGGGGTGAATCATACAAACTTAATCTTCCATAAAAACATTAGATTCAACCTCGGTAACCTATACATCAGTAATATAACCAAAACTACCAAACATGCAAACTCAAAAGCGTATAAACATCATAACACTCATAACACCAAATTTAACGTGGAAACCCAAATAGGGAGAAACCACTGTGGGATTTCAGACCCACTAAGAAATATACTCTTCTAGAGTATGCTTGGTTAAAAGCAAATCATGTTAAAGATTACAAATACATTGCTAGATGTGACCTGGTTAAGGGATTTCCCTCAGATCTGTTAGGATCTTCACCTTGCTAGAAGTGACATTGTTAAAGGATTTCAAACACTCAATTAGAATGTCACCTTGCTAGAGGGTTTTACAAATAAGACAGTTAAGTCCACTCGGTTAAGATATTTTCTGTCACTTTACAAAATAACAGTAATAAAAATCTATTTGCAACTTCACATCTAAAATGCTAAAGTAGATTCTTATTTGCTCAATATAATATAGACATAGAACTAATCTTGTCCATCTGCTGGGCTCTATACTCTGTTATTCAAAACAGGTCTTCAAGCTTTTGTGCTCGGTAATCACTATGTAGCATCCCTATGCATACACTTGCCCGCATACATTGTTTATCAACAGTGCCTTATTTATAAACAATAGCTAACCGCTTAATCTCCTTGATCACATTTACCATGATCCATCATAGCCATCAGATTTTCAAACTTTGACTAGGTTCAATGTATCCTTCGATCTGAAAATGTTTTACCCCGCCTAGGAACTTGCATACATTTCTTGGAACTTGTGCTAGGGTATTGTGGTTCAATCTGAGCTGTAGATCTTCCTGCCGATTTTTCTTTGCCATAGATTCTTTAACAAACTTCATTCATGGCATACCAATCATTTAATCATAGCCAGCTCATCAGCTTCCTTCATTAAATAATGCATGTAATCATTTAATGCATTCTATTATTACTCGGTTGCAACTCGGTAAATACTAAACTTCACTCAATAGACATTCTGCCTTCATTAACTGATAGCGATAACCTTAGGGTTTACCGATTGGGTTCCTTAGGGTTTACCAACTAGGATCTTTGCTCGGTAATATAGTATAGTATTAACCTTACAATCAATAATATATGTATGATATCAAAACAATCTAAACATCATGATCTCATCATTGTCTAACTCGGTAATAGTTGCCCATTGAATAACTTATTCCTCCCCTTATTCATCGTATTCTTTATGTGTCTTTTACCGACATCTTTATACTCATCAAATCATACTTCTCAAGATATGGCAACATCATACTGAATTAGAAAATTAATTTCTTGACATTAATGACAAAATAATAATATTAAGACAGTAAACATCCTTCATCAGATATATCCATAATCATCAACAACCTTCTCAATATCCTTATTGAAATGCCAACAATCTCTTCGTGTCTGTTATAATGCCAAATGCCAACAATCTCCCCCTTTGGCATTGATGGCAAAACCAATTGATTTGGATTGTTGTGAGATTCTGAAATGCTGAAATGCTCTCCTCCTGTCATCAGAACTCTCCCTCATACATTAGTCTTCTCCTCTTCTTTTGTCTTCTCCCTTTTTCTTCAATCTTCTCCCCCTTTGACAGCAATGCCAAAAAGTAAAGAACTAAAACATAATTTCTTCTGCTGAGAAGTGAATTCCTGCTATTATGTGTCAATTTAGTCTCGATCAGAGCATTTTGTCTTCAATTCCTATTCCATATATTGTTTCTTGTATTATTTCCTGCACACCTTTAGAAAACATCCGAAAGTGTGTAAATCAGCATCAACTCCTAAAAGATATTCTGTAGAGTCATCAAATTGATGCTTTCACCAAACTCGGTCAGTGAGTAGAAGATAGGGGTAGGACCCCTAACTTACTTCTGAGATACTCAAAAGTGTCCCTTGGTAGTGGCTTGGTGAAGATATCTGCTATTTGTTCCTTTGTGCTAACATACTCCAACACCACTTTCTTCTCTTGAGCTTCTTCTCTAAGATAATGATATTTGATAGAGATGTGCTTTGTCTTAGAGTGCATAACAGGATTCTTTGAAATGTTAATGGCACTAGTATTGTCACAGAATATAGTTACTAGCTCGGTAAATTTCTCATTTATACCTTCCAACAGTTGTTTGATCCATGCTATGTTGGTACAATTCAATGCTGCAACAACGTATTCAACTTCTGTTGTTGACTGTGAAACACATCCTTGTTTCTTACTAAGCCAACTCACTAGTCTTTCTCCTAAAAAGAAAGCTCCTCCACTTGTGCTTTTCCTGTCATCAATGTTGCCTACCCAATCAGCATCAGTATAAACTTTTAAATCAAAGTCATTTCCTTTCTGATATACTAAGCCATAATCCTCAGTGCCTTTCAAGTATCTAAAAATTCTCTTGATTGTTGTCATGTGTGTTTCCTTAGGATCTGCAGAGAATCTTGCAACTATACCTACTGCATGTGCTATATCTGGCTTGTTGTGAACAACATATTGCAACTTTCCAATCATGGATCGGTAAAGTGTCTCATCAACAGATGCAAATTCATCATTCTTTGATAATTTACAGTTGGTAGTCATAGGAGTACTTATTGGTTTTGAATCCTCCATTCCAAATTTCTTCAAGATTTCCTTTATGTACTTGGATTGAGTAATGAAAATCTCATTTTTCATTTGTAGTATCTGTAAACCTATAAATTACTTTATCTTACCGATTAATGACATCTCAAATTCATTGTTCATTTCATTTCCAAATTTCTTGCATAGAGAGTCATTTCTACAAAATATAATATCATCAACAAATATGGTTGAGATTAGTATTCCATTTTCATCATTCTTCATGTACATATTGTTGTTTTCACTTGTCCTTACAAAACCAATCTTGATTAAATAAGAGTGCAATATTTCATACCATGCTCTAGGTTCTTATTTCAGACCATATAAAGCTTTGTTCAATTTACATACCTGATCTTTATTCCTGTCTTCAACAAATCCTTCAGGTTGTTCAATAAAAACTTCTTCTAATATACCATTCAGAAATGCAGATTTGACATCCATTTGATATAGCTTGAAATTTTTTAAAGTAGCATATGCCAACAATGTTCTTACTCCTTCAAGTCTAGCCACAGGTGCTAAAGTTTCACCATAATCAATTCCTTCTTCTTGAGCATAACCTTTGCAAACTAGTCTTTCTTTATTTCGAATGACCTCACCTTTTTCATTCAGCTTGTTTCTAAAAAAACACTTTGTACCGATTACATTTTTGTCCTTCGGTCTTGGGATCAATGTCCATGTGTCATTCTTCTTGATTTGATCAATCTCTTCTGTCATAGCATTTATCCAATCTTCATTGTTAAATGCCTCTTTCACTATTCTTGATTCAAATTCAGATATCAAACATGTGTTATGTCTTAGTTTGTTCCTTGTCATCACTAGATCATCCTTATCTCCTATAATCTAGCTTGATGCATGATGTCTTCTAACATACTTGGCTAATACAAGCTTAGTAGGCTCTGTATGATCTTCTTCATCACTCAGTAACTAAATATTCTCTTCATTTTCTTCAGTAACTCTCTCGGTAGGACTTTTTGGTTGAACATAGACAAATTCATCATAATCTTCTGGTTCTTTGGAGTTTCCTTCATCATTTCTTTCTGCAAAGTCATCAATTTTCACATTTACACTTTCTACTATTTTGTTAGATGATTTGATCAGACATTTAAATGCTTTACTTCTAGAAGAATAACCAAGAAATGTTCCTTCTTCACTTTTCTGATCAAACTTGCCATTTCTATCATCTTTGTGTACATAGCATCTACTTCCAAAGATTTTGAAATAGCTTATATTAGGTTTCTTGTCATACCAGATTTCATATGGTGTCTTCAAAGTACCTTTCTTCAGTTGTACTCGGTTTAGGGTGTAAACTGTTGTGCTTATTGCTTCTCTCCAAAATGTTTGTTCTGGCACAATCCACAATAGATCTGTTTCTTCTTTCATCAATTCCATTTTGTTGTGGAGTTCTCGATGCAGAGACTTGTCTTTTTATACCATGATCATTGCAGAATAAGTTGAACTCATCATATGTGAACTCTCCTCCTCTATCTGATCTAGACATTTCAGTTGTCTTCCTATTTCATTTTCAACTCTTGCCTTGTACCATTTAAACATTTGAAAAGCTTCTAATTTTTCTTTTAAAAACATTACTGACATCATCCTTGAATAATCATCCACAAATAATATGAAATATTTATCACCATAATAACTTTAAACTTTCATAGAACCACAAAGATCAGTATGCACAAGATCTAAAGTTCCCTTGGAAGTATAAGACTAACTTGTAAAGCTTGATCTTGTCATTTTACCCATCTGGCATCCTCGACATATAGCATTCTCAGGTTTTTCCAAACTTGGTAGACCTCTTACTCGGTGCTTCTTTCTTATTTTGATCAGATTATCAAAATTTACATGACAAAACCTTTTATGCCATAACCAGGTATCATCTATCTTTGCATACAGACATTTATTCTGAGTTGATTCAAGGTGAAATGTGTTACCTTTAGTTTGTGTCCCGATAGCAACTAACTTTCCATGCTTGTCATGAACTTTGACAATTCCTTTCTGAAATTCTATTCAGTATCCTGTATTGTTTAGTTGTGCTACACTCAAAAAATTGTATTTCAAACCTTCAACCCAATAAACATCATTTCACTTTTCATTGTCAAGAAGTGTTATGGATCCTTTACCTTTTACTAGACATGGTGCATCATTATCAAATCTTACATAGCCTCCATCATAGTCTTCTATCATAACAAACTTGTGCTTATCACCTGTCATGTGATGTGAATATCCACTATCTATGATCCAAGAATCATTAGTATTTATGCGAGATATTAGGGTTTTTTCTTCATACCTTTCTTCATCTGATCCATCTTTGATAGCCACATAAAATACTTCCTCTGTATCAGTTTCATCTGATTTATCATCATTGGATTCCTCATCGGCTATTAAGCATGTCTTTCTATCTCTTCTTCTGAAGTCTCGATGTCCTCTGTAATGATTATCTTTCTGTCTATCATCTCGGTAATCTCTCTTTTCAGTAGAATCTTTGTCAGGACAATTAGAAGCCATATGTCCTATCTTATCACAATTGAAACATTTCAAAGGTGGTTTTCCTTTATACTTACCTTTGCCTCTTGGTAACCTTCTGGCTAATAGTGCTTCAAACTCTTCTTGCTTTTTGATTTCCTCATATAGTTTGTGTACTTCCTCCATGTTCTTGCGAAATCTTTCACTTGCTCCACTATGATCTCCTTCATAGTACTTATACTTTCTTTCATTGTAATCACTAGATTCATCAAGATGAAAATAACTAAATGCAGATTCAACTTTATTTACCGATGACCCACTGTTATCAAAGTTACTCAACTCAAATTCATGTAGATTACCAATAGTAGCATCTAAAGAAACTAGCATATTGGGTACAGACCTTAATTCATTGATTGCAAAGACTCGGATTGCATAAGCTAGTAGAAGGGTTCTTAACAACCAACTTGTTATATCCTTTTCTTCAATAGTTCCACCTACTCCTTTGATTTGATTGACAATCTCCTTTAGTCTTGTACTGTACTGGGTTATGTTCTCACCTTCATTCATCCTCATAGATTCAAGTTGTCCTCTTAGACTGTCCACTTTTTCTCTTTGAACATGTTCATCACCTCCATACACAGATATGAGCTTGTCCCACATTGCCTTTGCATCATTGCAGCCTTCTAGATCATTAAACTCTGAATCGGTCAATGCAGATGTTATTTCAATCATTGCTTGAATATGGTCTTGCTTTCCCTTTATCTCTTCCATTATCAATGGATAGGTGCTCGGTGTGATAAAATCATTCTCCAAATAATATACAACATATTCTCCAACTCCTGATAGGTGCAGCTTCATTCTTTTCTGCCATGTAGAGAAACTTGACTTGTTCAGCTTCGGTGCATCCCTCTTATACATCTTTGGATCTTTGCCTCAAGTGCCTTTAAACTTTTTCTTCCGGAGTCCAAAGCTCTGATACCATTTGATAGTTCTGATACTTAATGTTAAGTATAGATGCCAAACTAATAAGATGAGAGGGGGGATGAATCATACAAACTTAATCTTCCATAAAAACATTAGATTCAACCTCGGTAACCTATACATCACTAATATAACCAAAATTGCTAAACATGCAAACTCAAAAGCATATAAACATCATAACACTCATAACACCAGATTTAACGTGGAAACCCAAATAGGGACAAACCACTATGGGATTTCAGACCCACTAAGAAATATACTCTTCTAGAGTATGCTCGGTTAAAAGCAAATCCTATTAAAGATTACAAACACATTGCTAGATGTGACCCGGTTAAGGGATTTCCCTTAGATCTGTTAGGATCTTCACCTTGTTAGAAGTGACCTTGTTAAAGGATTTCAAACACTCAATCAGAATGTCACCTTGCTAGAGGGTTTTACAAATAAGACTGTTAAGTCCACTCGATTAAGAGATTTTTTGTCACTTTACAAAATAACAGTAATAAAAATCTATTTGCAACTTCACATCTAAACTGCTAAAGAAGATTCTTATTTTCTCAATACAATATAGACATAGAACTAATCTTGTCCATCTGTTGGGCTCTATACTCTGTTATTCAAAATAGGTCTTCAAGCTTCTGTGCTCGGTAATCACTATGTAGCATCCCTGTGCATAAACTTGCCCGCATACATTGTTTATCAGCAGTTCCTTATTTATAAACAATAGCTAACCGCTTAATCTCCTTGATCACATTTCCCATGATCAATCATAGCCATCAGATCTTCAAAATTTGACCAAGTTCAATGTATCCTTCGATCTGAAAATGTTTTACCCCGCCTAGGAACTTGCATACATTTCTTGGAACTTGTGCTAGGGTATTGCGGTTCAATCTGAGTTGTAGATCTTCCTGCCAATTTTCCTTTGCCATAGATTCTTTAACAAACTTCATTCACGGCATACCAATCATTTAATCATAGCCAGCTCATCAGCTTCCTTCATTAAATAATGCATGTAATCATTTAATGCATTCTTTTATTACTCGGTTGCAACTCGGTAAATACTAAACTTCACTCAGTAGACATTCTGCCTTCATTAACCGATAGTGATAACCTTAGGGTTTACCAACTAGGTTCTTTGCTCGGTAACATAGTATAGTATTAACCTTACAATCAATAACATATGTATGATATCATAACAATCTAAACATCATGATCTCATCATTGTCTAACTTGGTAATAGTTGCCCATTGAATAACTTATTCCTCCCCTTATTCATCATATTCTTTCTATGTCTATTACCAACATCTTTATACTCATCAAATCATACTTCTCAAGATATGGCAACATCATACTGAATTAGAAAATCAATTTCTTGACATCAATGACAAAATAATAATATTAAGACAGTAAACATCCTTAATCAGTTATATCCATAATCATCAACAACCTTCTCAATATCCTTATTGAAATGCCAACAATCTCTTCGTGTCTGTTATAATGCCAAATGCCAACAGCCATGTCGGCTTACAATGATTTTACAATTAATTACAAAATACATTATAAACAAAATTCTTGTCGGCCAGGATGTCGGTATCCTTCCTTTGTCTGTCACTGTCATGTGTACCAATATAGAGTCTATCGCTACTGGTGCCGATATATTGTCTTGTCGGTATCATATGATTGCAAGGTTGCCATCAATGACAAAACCTTCAATCACCTACAATATCTCATTGGAGTGTGCATTTGCCAACAAAAGACACTAGATGTGGAGATGTCAAAATACAAAACGCAGACGACATTCTAGGAAACTTGTAAATTAGATGGGAGAAATTCAAATTTCTAGCACAGAGACATCATTCTATGGTGGAGACATCAAAATAGTGGATCGAAGATGTTGCTTTGCAATTGGAGATGTTGTTTTCAGAACCTACACTTAAAAACTTCCGAAAACACTCAAAAAGAGATTAGTAAATGGGACGTGGATCCCACCGGGCATGCCAAAATAGAGACAAGAAAATAGTTAGGGTGTTCAAATGCATATAATAAACATAAAACACAACACAAACATAAAATATACAAATAATAAAACCTTTATACCTTCTCTTCTCCTTTGGATTGAGCCTTTGATAAAGTGGAATAGCGCCTTATCTCCACTTAATCGGATTGGCTCCAAAATGGGATGTGGATTTCTCTCCACACACACCAACAAGGATGATGATAAAATGGATGGATGGATGAGTGTTAACAAGTGGCTAAGGATGGAAGCTAAATTTGTCGATAGTGGTGATACTATGAGGATTATTTCAAGCACTCTTCTAGAAGCATAAGATTTCACATGAGATGATTGCCAATTAAGGGGAGGAGACCCTAATTTATAGATTTGAAATAGTAATGGAGGGCCAAGATTAATTTGAAGTGGAGGGATAGGATTGAAGGAAAATGATGGAAGTGATTAAGAGGACAAGGTGTGGAGACCAAGAGATTTTCCATAAAGGTATTTCTTGTCTTTACACTCCATAAGGTGCATGGGGAAGAAATCCCTAAGTACATTGGGAGAATAAAGAGGAATTAAAAATTCCTTGGGGGAAGGACAAGAGAATTAAAAATTCTCAAATAATGGATTTCATGGTAAAAATAGGAGAGAAGGAATTTAAAATTCCTTGGGAAATGAGGGAGCATAGGAAAGTGGGAGAATTTTAAATCCTTGAAATGACCAAATTTGGTGCATTTAAGGTTTGGAAGGTGAGAGAAGAGAAGCCATTATGGCAAGAGGTTGACTTATTCCTAATCATGGGGATTAGGAATGTGCAAATGATTAGCAAGAGGGATTAGGTGGGATAATGGAGGATTAGAGAGTAAGTGGGAAAGTTAGGAGGATGTGACATGAGGAGAGAGAATGAGTGGAAGAATTAAAAATTGGAAAATAATGATAATCAGGCTTCTAGAAGAATTAATTAGGCTTTAAGTGAGATTAGAAGAAATGAATTGTAGAAATCACGTGACTTAAGTTAATTAATTAAAATTAATTAACTTAAGGGGACATAGAAGAATTAAATGGCTGAGTGACTTTAGAAGAATGGGAATATTTAATTTATTTAATAAATCAATTATTGGACTATAGTGACAGGATTAAAAATATTTAATTTATTTAATTTTAGACATCTACAATTTGAGGTAATGATACAAGGTGAATGCAAATGAGAGAGAAATGAATTGTATGGATGAAGTATGATGCAATACATGAAGAGTATGGTGGCAAGTGATAAAGAAAAGAAGTTGATGCTAACTAAGTAAAAGAGAAAGATAGTTCTAGTGTGACAATGTTTTGGAGCAGGAAAATAGTGGGATGTTTTGCAGAGTTTTTTTAATCGGATCTTCTGAAAATCATTGGTGTGTTGTCTAAGATGAATCAAAACTAATCCAATGCATATGTAGATGCAAATTTCTTAGTTCAATTTCTTTTATTTCTAGCATTGAGCCTTTTGATAACATAATGATGAACGAGTAGTACCCAACCGGTACTGAGAGGCGGGGGTGAATTAGTATAGACAAAAACACACTCTTGAACCGATTTGTCTACAGAAACTGTGCATTGACAGATAAACAGTAGCACAGGTCCTAAAACAAAATACAACCTGAAAAAACCTAGAATAACTGAGACAAGCATAAACCAATTAATACATATCTTCTCATATACTCTAACACTTCATTTCCATTTCACCCTAATACATGAACAAGTAATCTACCATCAAAGATATACAAATGAGCAACTAGATCAACATGATTCACCTCTTGACAGAAAACAACAAAGCATCACATGAAGAAGACATCACACATGAAAAACATATTTTTCACGTGGAAACCCAATAGGGAAAAACCACGGTGGGGATGAATACCCACAAGCTTGTTTTTGAACTCTTTAGAAGTCCGCTCTGTTAGGAGCCTTGTCCGGTTAAAGACTGATACAATAGGTTCTATTAGGAACTGATCCTGTTAGGGATCACCTGGTTAAGTGATGGCTGGAATACTCGATTAGGGTTAAACCCTGTTAAAAGTTACCTTGCTAGAGGATTTCAAGAACTTAATGGTTTTGAGTCACCCTGTTAAAGGATTTACAGCAAGCCTGTTAAAGCTACCCTGTTAAGGGATTTCTCAACTATTGAAGTGGTTAGAGATCAACAGGTATTACAATGATCTGGTAACAACACTCAATGCCAATGCAGATCCGCTTAAGCTCCTCTTCACCTTCTGCACTTACACTCTGCAGGTATCACTTCTCTCCTTTTGGTCTGGCAAGAATCACGTATCCCTTCTCTTGGATACACACACACAACTTTTGCCAACAACCTCAGAAAGAGACACAACATCAACCTTATAGGAAAACAGATAGGTCGGTAGCATAAACCCTAAACCCTAAACCCTAAACCTGTTAGGTTAAGGAATTCAAACAGTTCAATCCTGACCATTGAGCACACTACATTAAATGCAACAGTTCTTGATCCAATCTCAAGACATTCTCGATCATTCATTTCCACCAATTTCATGGTGGCTGATAACCCATCATATGTTATCACTGTTTTACAGACTTCACACATTCCTGAGGTAGATGGGAAAAATCTCCTTCATGCAAGATCCTTCACACGCACAAGGCTTACGTGGCAACACGATCTGTTCTTCATTACCATGCTAACCCATCACATAAAGTCACCAATTGAGAAACATAGGCTTGAAGCACTTCAACTAGAAACCTTGAAGTTGAGACTACCAACCGGTAGTCATACAATGCTTCCATGTGCCGGAACCCATAACCATATGTCGGTCCACCTTGAACAAACACACCGCTTCACCTTGGCACAAAAGCCAGTTCATAGTGTTATACTGGTTCTCACATATGTTGGTTCTCACCTCTTCAGCATATTGACATCAATGACAACATACAATGTTATTATGTCCTCATACTAGTTCACATAATGCCAATAATCTCCCCCTTTGGCATTGATGGCAATATACAAAGATATCTCTCTGCTTCACATCTTCTCCCCCAATTTTTGTAGATATCTTCTTCGCTTCACATCTTCTCCCCCTTTGACAACAATGCTAAAGTGGAGGCACAAACTTCCTTTTTCCATTATGTTGCTAACCCTGAGCAGTAGAATCCTTCAACACATCAATCCTGAAGAAAAATTTGACTATGCAATACCTGACTGATGTGGAGCATATACCTTTAGTTTACCTCCTGAAGGGGCAACACCCCTAATTCACCCCTTAAGTACATAAATGTAGCCTTTGGGAGAGGCTTGGTGAATATGTTTCTAATTGCTCCTGACTGGAAACATGTTCCAGTGCAATCTCTTTGTTCTGAACCTTTTCCCTCAAGAAATGATACTTAAGCTCAAAGTGCTTGGTTCTACAATGTAAAACTGGATTCTTGGAGATATTAATTGCACTAGTATTGTCATAAAATATACTTACCGGTTCAGATATAGGAACTTTGAATCCATTTAATACATGCTTCATCCAAATTGTCTAAGTGCAGTTCATGAAAGCTGCAACATACTCTGCTTTCGTTGTAGACTGAGAGATACAACTCTACTTCTTGCTCATCCATATGACCAGTCTACCACCGAGAAAGAATGCATCACCAGTTGTGCTTTTCCAATCATCTATATTGCCTGCCCAATCAGCATCTATGTATACTTTCAAGTTGAAATCCTTGCTATAAGGATACCACAATCCATAGTCAACAGTTCCCTACAGATACCTAAGAATCCACTTGACTGCAACCAAGTGAGATTCTCTTGGGCTTTTCTGGAATCTTGCAGTAATGCCAACTGCATGTGCAATATCTGGTCTACTATGCACTACATAATGCAACTTACCAATCATTGATCGGTATTCCTTCTCATCAACCAATTATGAGTCATCTTCTTTGGATAGTTTACAACCGGTCACCATCAGAGTACCAACTAGTTTTCTATCTTCCATGCCAGAGGTCTTCAACACCTCTTTGATATACTTGGACTGAGTGATAAAGATTCCATCCTTCATCTGCTGGATCTGTAGTCCAATGAAGAATTTAATCTCCCCTATGAGTGACATCTCAAACTCTTTCTTCATCTCATCAGCAAACTCATGACTCATCTTGTCATCTCCACCAAAGATAATGTCATCAACAAATACCTCACAGATCAAAATCTGATCTCCTTCAGACTTCAAGTAGATACTACTCTCTTCACTTGTTCTCTCAAATCCAATCTTCACAAGATGGGAATGCAGATGCTCACACCATGCTCTAGGTGTCTGCTTTAGACCATATAAGGCTTTATGTAGCCTACATACGATGTCACTGTCTTCAGATAGGGAAAACCCATCTAGTTTCTCAATATACACCTCCTCTTCAAGTACACCATTTAGGAATGCAGATTTTACATCCATTTGATATACTTTGAAACCTTTAAAAGATGCATATGCAAGAAGCATACAGACTCCTTCCAATCTGGCTATAGGAGCAAAGGTTTCTCCATAGTCTTCTCCTTATTCTTGAGCATATCCTTTGCACACCAATCTGGCTTTGTTCCTAATCACTATGACATCCTCATTCAGCTTATTTCTGAAAACCCATTTGGTACCAATGACATTTTTATGCTCTGGTCTGGGTACCAAAGACCATGTACCATTTTTCTCTATCTACTCAAGTTCTTCTTCCATTGCCTTGATCTAGTCTTCATCTTTATGGGCCTCTTTGAATTATTTAGGCTCAAATTTAGAGATCATACATGAGTTTTCTCTGACCTTTCTTCTTGTAAGGATTCCTGCATCCTTATCTCCTATGATCTGCTTACAGTCATGATTCAACTTGACATACTGAGGAATGGTCTTAATGGATTCCTCTTGCTTTTCTTCTTCATCCTCATCTCCATCAGTATCAGTATCTACATCTACCGGTGTAGGAACACTGTTACTAGTACTTGGTTGACTAACAATTGGTTCCGAGAAGGTTACAACTGGTTCATTTACTGCTTGCTAACTATTGGTTTCCTTAGTTTTCTCAGAGGTTTCATCAACTCTTACATTGATGCTTTCAATAATTCTCTGAGTCCTATTGTTGAAACACTTGAGAGCTTTGCTCTTGGTGGAATATCCTAGGAATATTCCCTCATCACATTTCGCATCAAATTTTCTCTGGTGTTCACTCCTCTTGATGTAACATTTACTACCAAACACTCTAAAGTAGCTAAGCACAGGTGTCTTACCAGTCCAATACTCATAAGGAGTTTTATCCTTACCTTTCTTGATGAGTACCCGGTTCATTATGTAGACTATAGTGCTCACTGCTTCTCTCCAAAAGGTGTGAGATACCTTTCCTTGAATCAACATGGTTCTAGCTACTTCAACCACAGTCCGGTTATTCCTCTCTACTATGCTATTCTGTTGTGGAGTCCGGGGGGCAGACAGTTGCCTCTTGATGCCATGTTCTTCACAGTACTTGTTTAATTCACCGGAAGTGAATTTCCCTCCTTGATTAGTTCTCAGGCAATTGATCCTTTTACTTCTTTCCTTCTCCACTAATGCTCTGAAAGCTTTGAACTTTAAAAAGACTTCAGACTTGTCTTTCAAGAATGTGACCAACATCATTCTTGAGCAGTCATTAGTGAGAATCATGAAGTACCTATCACCTTGCACACTTCTAGTTTTCATAGGACCACACAAATCAGTATCCACAAGATCAAGCAAGTTGTCACCAGTGAAAGATTTACCTTTAAAGGTTGAGGAAGACATTTTCCCTAATTGACACTCTCTACACAAGGTATTATCCAGTTTGTGTAGAGCATCGCATGGATGTTTCTCCATTATTGAACTCTTTGAATATGTAAGTAAATTATTTTTGGTTGATGACAGAGTAAGTGTGGTATTTGTCTTTTCGATATGTTGTGGATAATATTAATCAAATATGGAATATTTTTGATGCTATATACACTATATTTTGGATTGAATTTAGGTAAGCGAAGAGGTCATGGAACAATAAAAGAGGTACACAAAGGAAGAAGAGTGAAATTGGTGGTTTGGGATGGAGGTTACAAGTATATATGATAATTCATATGGATAATTTGTTGTCTATAAAGAGGCAAATAAGCTATCACAACTTCAACATGAATGAATGCCTCATCTACAAAAGAAAAAGGTACCTCTAATGGTTTCAAAATAGTTATGATATACCAAATAATCAAGTGGAATATCCTTTAGGTAACTAATATTATCTTCAAACTATTTATTTTGATTTTCATCATATCCTTTCCATGTGCATTTCCCTTGGTTTTAGTCCCATTTTTTCTTTATTTTATTCAAAACAAAATTTATAGATGCCTCTATTTGTCTCACCACTCATTAATTGTTTGGGATTTTCATTCCATTCACCAAGGTTGGCATCTATTCTAAGACTTTGTGTCATGGCCAAGCTAAATGATTTGCCTCTAGTTTCTCTCCAATCTAGTCACCTAGTAGCATGTGAAATCTATCTCTTCCTAATTATTATTCTCTCCATCTTGTTAATGACCATTTCATTAATGAATCCTTCCTCATAATTTTGGATAAGTGAGACAATGTTAGCTCAAGGAATCTTTTCAATCCTCTTTCAAGATTCTTTCCCAAGTAATAATCTTGCATATTGGAAAATAGATTACACTTCTATTTTTCCAAGCTACTCTTCCTTATAATGTTTAGATTTATTCTGAAGTGCTCACTGTGACTCATGTTTACTACTCTTCTTATTAGTCTCATTCCAATATATCCTACAAAAATATGGAATGATTACATTTATATTTTATTTGTGTCTCCTAAATATCCACAAAATTTGGAACAATAATACAATTTTTAAATAATATTTAATTGTAAAAGAAAGGATTAAAATGGAACTAAACACTCTAAATAAATTAATCAGGGTTAAAGGGATAAACTAGGATCAATTCATGAAGGCAAGATCTGTTATCTCAAAATTAATAGATTCATGCAAGAAAAGAAATATTAACTCAAAATTAGTACAAACCAAGTGGGAACTATGGACCCACTAATCTTATTTGTAACCACCCGCCACGACTATATTATGATAACTCTCTTATTGATAATAGAGAGTATCTAATACATTTATTAAGACCCTGATTATGGTCATGGTAGACCACACAAAGAATGAATTCCATAGGAGGCTAAGAAGGTGATCCATGAACAAGAGTTTGTTTCATTCAATCCGTAACATTGACTATAATTAAGGTGGAAGAATTTAGTGAACAACGTCTTATGCTACCTAGGTACCCTAATGTCATATTCTATTAGAATTAAACAAGTAGTTAGAGTTAATTCTATTTTTAAATCCAAGCATAGAGGGGGGACTATAATTATCCATCATCATTGAGTGTTTTTAACTAGATAAGAAGGGATTTTGAAAGGGCCCTAATCCCTTGTGAAAAGAGAAAGATGAAGCATTTATCCCAACAAAACAACAAAACAAAACAACTCCAAAACAACAAAACAACAATAGGCGGAATAACTAAAGCAAAAATGAACCATCCTAAAATCAGGGTGGTTTAAAAAATTGATCCAAAGCTCTTTGATTGAGCACAAAGGAAGGACCCTTCTCTCCAAATCCTATTTTCTTGAGACAATGAAGGGACATAATATCATTGGCACATCCATCATTAGAACCCAAAGCATTATATATCCTTGAACAATCCAAAGGGGAACTCCCTTGATTAGAATCAATATTTTGAATCTCCTGGGAAATAGGGAAAGTTTCATCCTTATTTTTCTCCTTACAAGCATGACAAATAACCGAAGAGTACTCATACTCAAACTTCTGCACCCATTTTCCAAATTTAGAGATAGGTTAATCTGGGTAGGGAGAGCTTGATCACCATTGAGTGAGGATGCCAAAAATATCTTTGATATAAACCAGGGCTCAAGGACCCATCTACACAATAGCAATCATATGATAAGAGTAACCACTGCCATGAGATATGAAACTTAAAACAATGTGACAAAGATATTACTATGTATAACTTGAGAGCATTCAGAATTATACCCTTATTTGATCCAAGGGGTTATATGGAGGGGAAGATAGTGAGAAAGTATGTTTATGTGACTAAATTAGAGATTTTTTTGGAAAATTTTGCCAAAAAATCTCAATTTAGAGAAAGTGATTATTGTACTACATTACTTTGTTTTGTCTTAGCTTGAAAAAAAAAGTCTAGTTTAGATTATTTTCCTATAAAGCAAAATGCTCTAACAATATTGTTATCAAATGCAAATATTTAGAAGCTATTCCATATGATATTCTTCATAAAACCATTTCTTTTATAGAATCTAGAAAGGTAAATATTTTAAGATTTGACTATGGAGATAGCCACCCAAGATCTAGAGGTCTAATGGAAAGCACAACAAAGTGAGAAGATCAATATGACATGAATAAACTATATTCATATCAATGAATGCAAGTTTACAATATGAATGAATGAGATTATAAATAGAACCCCTTGATTATATAGGTCAAGATGAGACATGTAGGATATCATAAGATTATGAAAGTATTTTAATCTTATGATATGAGACATAAAGTGATAAGTATCCTATGTATACCTTAAGTAAACTTAAATGATAAGGCATAAAAATGACCTAATAGTGGAAGTAGCTAGGTAATATCCCTATTACACCAAAAATTATTGCTATTTGTTCTTTGATTCATCTCATTGATCTGGCTCAAATTGAAATAATTCATTTCATCAATCAGAACAAATATATTCAAAATTTTACTAAGCAATAAAACAAGTCTCGTGATCCTTACTTTCCTTAAACTGGCCCCTTTGGTTGCTAGCCCTTTACTCACAAGCATTACTCTCACAAAAAATACAAACTCATTTTTTTGTAAGTGATCCTTTAATCATCATCATTTTCATTCTCCAAACACACTTACCTTTGCAAGTGCAAGTATCCCAAGCCTCGATCCAAAACTATAATCTACTATATTTGCAACAAGCTTTACCACATCACTTCAAATTGCTCTTGTAAGAACACAATTGTTAAATTAGTCTACATGACTAATGCAATATCATGGAGGGGTGTAGTAGAAGAAGACATATAACTCTATAAACAATATGACTTTTTTGAATCTGTTCTCAAAGATCAATGATGAAAATAATGAAGATGGGGTTTTTAGTATGATATATGAATTAACTGAACTACATACTATAAGAATGAATAGATCTCAAGAAGATAAAGGAAGTAGAGGATAGAGGATCTCCCTATACTAGTAACACATTTAGAGGAAGGTAAATCACAATCTTCTTTTAAAACTTTTATAGTGACTCTACAAGGTACTAGACCTTTCCTAATTTCTTTCAAATTAGTAAACTAATGAAGATATGACTGTTCTTTAGAGAACATCTAACCAGTAGGAAACACCAACACATATATATCCATATAAATTGAGAAACAATAGCTCATCTTGGTTTTCATAGTTATTTCTCAATCATGGACAGCAATAGTATATGTACAGGTTTAAAGTTTAAACCCTTGGTCGTGGAAGTATTCTGATTTAAAGTTTAAGGAGTAAGTTGTCCCATATGCATCCCATAGTTGTGGTCTAAAAGGTTACAGTGGAATGGTAATGGGAGACACTCACGACAGTATGACCCAATTGCCAAATCCATCCAGCAAAATAAGGTCGTCTATTACTCCACTAGACATGTGATTAAGTTGTAGCATAACAATTATAGGTGACATTGAGGTGTGACTCAATTTATAAATATTCAAGAATGTGATCAAAACATTTTTTTTACTGCATTAAAGTTGGCCTCACCAAGCAAAACCAAATAAGTGTATACAAAATTATCAGATAAATTGTGCATCACAATGACACACCATCCATGCCATGCCAATATTTTTCAGTTTGTGTTCACTATTTTCATACAAAACTCAAAAAAAGGGAACAATATGGTTCACGTGAATAAAAAAATTGAAGGGATTGAAATGAGGGCAACCTTGTAATTTGACAGGGTGGTAAATCTCCAAAGCTTCCAGCAATCTTAGTTCCAGCTCTACTTGGGGCAGTTCCTTGGGAAGTGACCAATGATCTTCCCCGCAATGATTAAACCCACAAGTTCGCTACAGAGGCAGGACGAATGAGAGGCGAGATTTTGTAAAGAGGCTAGATTTATGAAATAACTTGGTCTTTTCTTTTTTTTTTAAGTAATGCATGCGGTCCTCAGAATTTCGATGAACGCGGGCACTTTTTCTAAAAAAACACTAATGTCATTGCCAATTCCTTCTACGTCGAAACCAAATGTGGAATTATCGTTGGAATTTCGACGAAATCGAGCATTTTTTCAAAAAAAAATCAAGTTTGATCACAATATACCTTCTCTATCAGAAACCTTCGTCGAAATTTTAGGCTAAATGTATTACTCAAAAAAAAATCAAGTTTGATCACAATATACCTAAGAATCCGCTTGACTACAACCAAGTGAGATTCTCTTGGGCTTTTCTGGAATCTTGTAGTAATGCCAACTGCATGTGCAATATCTGGTCTGCTATGCACTACATAATGCAACTTACCAATCATTGATCGGTATTCCTTCTCATCAACCAATTATGAGTCATCTTCTTTGGATAGTTTACAACCGGTCACCATCAGAGTACCAACTAGTTTTCTATCCTCCATGCCAGAGGTCTTCAACACCTCTTTGATATACTTGGACTGAGTGATAAAGATTCCATCCTTCATCTGCTGGATCCGTAGTCCAATGAAGAATTTAATCTCCCCTATGAGTGACATCTCAAACTCTTTCTTCATCTCATCAGCAAACTCATGACTCATCTTGTCATCTCCACCAAAGATACTGTCATCAACAAATACCTCACAGATCAAAATCTGATCTCCTTCAGACTTCAAGTAGATATTACTCTCTTCACTTGTTCTCTCAAATCCAATCTTCACAAGATGGGAATGCAGATGCTCACACCATGCTCTAGGTGTCTGCTTTAGACCATATAAGGCTTTATGTAGCCTACATACGATGTCACTGTCTTCAGATAGGGAAAACCCATCTGGTTGCTCAATATACACCTCCTCTTCAAGTACACCATTTAGGAATGTAGATTTTACATCCATTTGATATACTTTGAAACCTTTAAAAGATGCATATGCAAGAAGCATACAGACTCCTTCCAATCTGGCTATAGGAGCAAAGGTTTCTCCATAGTCTTCTCCTTCTTCTTGAGCATATCCTTTGCACACCAATCTGGCTTTGTTCCTAATCACTATGACATCCTCATTCAGCTTATTTTTGAAAACCCATTTGGTACCAATGACATTTTTATGCTCTGGTCTGGGTACCAAAGACCATGTACCATTTTTCTCTATCTACTCAAGTTCTTCTTCCATTGCCTTGATCTAGTCTTCATCTTTATGGGCCTCTTTGAATGATTTAGGCTCAAATTCAGAGATCATACATGAGTTTTCTCTGACCTTTCTTCTTGTAAGGATTCCTGCATCCTTATCTCCTATGATCTGCTTACAATCATGATTCAGCTTGACATACCGAGGAATGGTCTTAATGGATTCCTCTTGCTTTTCTTCTTCATCCTCATCTCCATCAATATCAGCATCTACATCTACCAGTTTAGGAACATTGTTACTAGTACTTGGTTGACTAACAACCAGTTCCGAGAAGGTTACAACTGGCTCATTTACCGCTTGCTCACTACCAGTTTCCTCAATTTTCTTAGAGGTTTCATCAACTCTTACATTGATGCTTTCCATAATTCTTTGAGTCCTATTGTTGAAACACTTGAGAGCTTTGCTCTTGGTGGAATATCCTAGGAATATTCCCTCATCACATTTCGCATCAAATTTGCTCTGGTGTTCACTCCTCTTGATGTAACATTTGCTACCAAACACTCTAAAGTAGCTAACCATAGGTGTCTTAATGGTCCAATACTCATAAGGAGTTTTATCCTTACCTTTCTTGATGAGTACGCGGTTCATTGTGTAGACTGTAGTGCTCACTGCTTCTCTCCAAAAGGTGTGAGCTACCTTTCCTTGAATCAACATGGTTCTAGCTGCTTCAACCATAGTATGGTTATTCCTCTCTACTAGACCTTTCTATTGTGGAGTCCGAGGGGCAAACAGTTGCCTCTTGATGCCATGTTCTTCACAGTACTTGTTTAATTACCTGGAAGTGAATTCCCCTCCTTGATTAGTTCTCAGGCACTTGATCCTTTTACAACTTTCCTTCTCCACTAATGCTCTGAAAGCTTTGAACTTTAAAAAGGCTTCAGACTTGTCTTTCAAGAATGTGACCCACATCATTCTTGAGTAGTCATTAGTGATAATCATGATGTACCTATCACCCTGCACACTTCTAGTTTTCATAGGACCACACAAATCAGTATGCACAAGATCAAGCAAGTTGTCAGCAGTGAAAGATTTACCTTTAAAGGTTGAGGAAGACATTTTCCCCAATTGACACTCTCTGCACAAGGTATTATCCAATTTGCTTACCACAGGCAACCCTCTAACTGGCTTGATCTTACTAGCCTTCACAATGTTATCAAAGTTTACATGGCAGAGTCTCTTATGCAATATCCAGCTATCATCAAATTTAGTCATAAGACATGTACTTAATTTGCATTTAGCTTAAATAGGTTACCTTTGGTCTGCATGTCGGTGGCCACCAATTCACCATTCTTTCCTTTGATTTTGCAAACTCCATTCTTGAATTCCAGAGTGAGGCCACTGTCATTCAGCTGGGCGAAACTCAGAAGGTTGTGTCTGAGACCATCAACCCAATACACATTGTCATCACTGCTCTTTCCATCCAGAGAGATGGACCCTCTACCTTTGACCATGCACGATGCATCATTGCCAAAGTGAACCACACCACCATCATACTCTTCCAAGAATAGAAACTTGCTCCGGTCAACAGCCATATGGTGAGAACAGCCACTGTCAATGATTCACTCATTGGAATTATCAAACCGGGAGACAAGAGCCTTCTTGTCTGACACATCTTCCTTGACAGCAACAAACACAATATCTTTATTTTCTTCATCCTCTGACTCCTCATCTATAACACCTTCATCGACTGCCACAAAACAGTTTCTCCGGTTTTCTCCTTTGAATTTCTTGAACCTTTCTGGTTTGTCCTTGTTGTCACTATTAGGATAGTTTACAGCAATATGTCCTATCCGGTTACAAGAAAAGCATTTCAAAGGTAGTTTACCTATGTATTTGCCAGTTCCTTTAGGAAGTTTCCTGGAAAGGAGAGCTTCAAATGCCATCAGAATATCCTCATCATCCATTTCTCTACTCTGTCTTGGCTCACCACTAATGCTAAGTTCTTTTCCTTTTTCGGATGGTACTACAGAAGCTTTAAAAGCTGATACAGTCTTTTGAACACTGCCATCAAAACTATTTAGCTCATAGGCTGTCAACTTTGAAATGATGGAGTCTAGGGATACCTTAGTCTTGTCTATTGATCTCAGCTCCTGAATAGAAGCAACCCTTATTGCATAAACCAGAAATAGGGATCTCAGGACTTTGCTTACCATAGTGGAATCTTCTATTTTACCACCTGCACTCTTGATATCTACAATAATAGTTTTGATTCTTATTCCATACTATTGAATGGTCTCACCTTCAACCATCCGCATATCTTCAAACTTCCCTCTAAGGCTTTCATCGTTAGCTTGTTTTACATGCTCATCACCACCATAGATATTTTCAAGAGTATCCCATACCTCTTTGGGATTTTCCTTATCTTGGACATTAATAAACTCAATGTTAGATAAACTACTAATTAGGGCTTCCATGACTTGCCCATTCTCTTGTATCTCTCTCTTTTGGTCATCGGTGAGACTACCGATAGGGGCAACATAGGCATTCTCAACATAGCTCCAGTGTTGAGCACCCATGCTTCTGATGTATATCTCCATTCTATCTTTTCATATAGTGAAATTTTCTCTGTTAAACTTTGGACCTTCCCTCTTCATCATTAGACCAACAATTATCCCTATTACACCAACAATTATTGCTACTTGTTCTTTGATTGATCTCATTGATATGGCTCAAATTGAAATAATTCATTTCATCAATCAGAACAAATATATTCAAAATTTTACTAAGCAATAAAACAAGTCTCGTGATCCTTAGTTTCCTTAAACTAGCCCCTTTGGTTGCTAGCCCTTTACTCACAAGCATTACTCTCACAAAAAATACAAACTCATTTTTTTGTAAGTGATCCTTTAATCATCATCATTTTCATGCTCCGAACACACTTACCTTTGCAAGTGCAAGTATCCCAAGCCTCGATCCAAAACTATAATCCACTATATTTGCAACAAGCTTTGCCACATCACTTCAAATTGCTCTTGTAAGAACACAATTGTTAAATTAGTCTACATGACTAATGCAATATCATGGAGGGGTGTAGTAGAAGAAGACATATATCTCTATAAATAATATGACTTTTTTGAATCTATTCTCAAAGATCAATGATGAAAATAATGAAGATGGGGTTTTTAGTAAGATATATGAATTAATTGAACTACATACTATAAAAATGAATAGGTCTCAAGAAGATCAAGGAAGTAGAGGACAGAGGATCTCCCTATACTAGTAACACATTTAGAGGAAGGTAAATCACAATCTTCTTTTAAAACTTTTATAGTGACTCTACAAGGTACTAGACCTTTCCTAATTTCTTTCAAATTAGTAAACTAATGAAGATATGACTGTTCTTTAGAGAACATCTAAGAACCAGTAGGAAACACCAACACATATATATCCATATAAATTGAGAAACAACAGCTCATCTAGGTTTTTGTAGTTATTTCTCAGTTATGGAAAGCAATAGTATATGTATAGGTTTAAAGTTTAAACCCTTGGCTGTGGAAGTATTCTGATTTAAAGTTTAAGCAATGAGTTGTCCCATATGCATCCCATAGTTGTGGTCTAAAAGGTTACAGTGGAATGGTAATGGGAGACACTCACGACAGTATGACCCAATTGCCAAATCCGTCCAGCAAAATAAGGTCGTCTATTACTCCACTGGACAGGTGATTAAGTTTTAGCATAAAAATTATAGGAGACATTCAAGTGTGACTCGATTTATAAATATTCAAGAATGTTATCAAAGCATTGTTTTTACTACATTAAAGTTGGCCTCTTTGAATAATTTAGCCTCAAATTCAAATATCATACATGAGTTTTCTCTGACCTTTCTTCTTGTAAGGATTCCTGCATCTTTATCTCCTATGATCTGCTTACAATCATGATTCAACTTGACATACCGAGGAATGGTCTTAATGGATTCCTCTTGCTTTTCTTCTTCATCCTCATCTCCATCAGTATCAGCATCTACATCTACCAGTGTTGGAACACTGTTACAGGTACTTGGTTTACTGACAACCGGTTCCCAGAAGGTTACAACTGGTTCATTTACCACTTGCTCACTGTCGGTTTCCTCAGTTTTCTCAGAGGTTTCATCAACTCTTACATTGATGCTTTCCATAATTCTCTGAGTCCTATTGTTGAAACACTTGAGAGCTTTGCTCTTGGTGGACTATCCTAGGAATATTCCCTCATCATATTACGCATCAAATTTTCTCTGGTGTTCACTCCTCTTGATGTAAAATTTGCTACCAAACACTCTAAAGTAGCTAACCATATTTGTCTTACCGGTCCAATACTCATAAGGAGTTTTATCCTTACCTTTCTTGATGAGTACCCAGTTCATTGTGTAGAATGTAGTGCTCATCGCTTCTCTCCAAAAGGTGTGAGCTACTTTTCCTTGAATCAACATGGTTCTAGCTGCTTCAACCACAGTCTGCATATTCCTCTCTACTAGGCCATTATGTTGTGGAGTCCCAGGGGCAGACAGTTCTCCTCTTGATGCCATGTTCTTCACAGTACTTGTTTAATTCACCAGAAGTGAATTCCCCTCCTTGATCAGTTCTCAGGCACTTGTTCCTTTTACCGTTTTCCTTCTCCACTAATGCTCTGAAAGCTTTGAACTTTAAAAAGGCTTCAGACTTGTCTTTCAAGAATGTGACCCACATCATTCTTGAGAAGTCATTAGTGAGAATCATGAAGTACCTATCACCCTGCACACTTCTAGTTTTCACATGACCACACAAATCAGTATGCACAAGATCAAGCAAGTTTTCAGCAGTGAAAGATTTACCTTTAAAGGTTGAGGAAGACATTTTCCCCAATTGACACTCTCTGCACAAGGTATTATCTGGTTTTCTTAGCACCGGCAACCCTCTAACTGGCTTCATCTTACTAGCCTTCACAATGTTATCAAAGTTTACATGGCAGGGTCTCGTATGCCATATCGAGCTATCATCAAATTTAGTCATAAGACATGTACTTAATTTGCCTTTAGCTTAAATAGGTTACCTTTGGTCTGCATGTCGGTGGCCACCAATTCACCATTGTTTCCTTTGATTCTACAAACTCCATTCTTGAATTCCAGAGTGAGGCCACTATCATTCAGCTGGGCAACACTCAGAAGGTTGTGTCTGAGACCATCAACCCAATACACATTGTCAGCACTGTTGTTTCCATTCAAAGAGATGGACCATCTGCCTTTGACCATGCATGGTGCATCATTGCCAAAGTGAGCCACACCACCATCATACTCTTCCAAGGATAGAAACTTGCTCCGGTCACTAGTCATATGGTGAGAACAGCCACTATCAATGATCCACTCATTGGAATTATCAAACCGGGAGACAAGAGCATTCTTGTCTGACACATCTTCCTTAATAGCAACAAACACAATATCTTCATTTTCTTCATCCTCTGACTCCTCATCTATAACACCTTCATCGACTGCGACAAAATAGTTTCTCCGGTTTCCTCCTTTGAATTTCTTGAACCTTTCTAGTTTGTCCTTGTTGTCACTATTAGGACAGTTTACAGCAATATGTCCTATTTGGTTACAAGAAAAGCATTTCAAAGGTAGTTTACCTATGTATTTGCCGGTTCCTTTAGGAAGTTTCCCTGGCAAGGAGAGCTTCAAATGCCATCAGAATCTCCTCATCATCCATTTCTCTGCTCTGTCTTGATTCATGACTAATGCTAGCTTCTTTTCCTTTTCTGGATGGTACTACAGAAGCTTTAAAAGCTGATTCAGTCTTTTGAACACTGCCATCAAAACTATTTAGCTCATAGGTTGTCAACTTTGAAATTATGGAGTCTAGGGATACCTTAGTCATGTCTATTGATCTCAGCTCCTAAATAGCAACAACCCTTATTGCATAGACCAGAAATAGGGATCTCAGGACTTTGCTTACCACAGTGGAATCTTCTATTTTACTACCTGCACTCTTGATATCTACAATAACGGTTTTGATTCTTATTCCATACTATTGAATGGTCTCACCTTCAACCATCCGCATATCTTCAAACTTCCCTCTAAGGCTTTCTTCCTTAGCTTGTTTTACATGCTCATCACCGCCATAGATATTTTCAAGAGTATCCCATACCTCTTTGGGATTTTCCTTATCTTGGACATCAATAAACCCAATGTTAGATAAACTACTAATTAGGGCTTCCATGACTTGCCCATTCTCTTGTATCTCTCTCTTTTGGTAATTGGTGAGAGTATCGGTAGGGGCAACATAGGCATTCTCAACATAACTCTAGTGTTGAGCACCCATGCTTCTGATGTATATCTTCATTCTGTCTTTCCATATAGTGAAATTTTCTCTGTTAAACTTTGGACATTCCCTCTTCATCATTAGACTGGGATCTTTACCTCAAGCAGTTAAGCTTATAACACAAAGGACCTATAGGATGCTCTGATACCAATTGAAAACATAATGAAGAACAAGTAGTACCCAACTGATACTGAGCGGGGGGGGTGAATCAGTACTGACAAAAACACACTCTTGAACCAGTTTGTTTGTAGACACTGTGCTTTGACAGACAAACAGTAGCACGGTCCTAAAACATAATACAACCAGCAAAAACCTAGAATAACTAAGACAACCATAAACCAGTTAATACCTATCTTCTCATATACTCTAACACTTCATTTCCATTTCACACTAATACATGAACAAGTAATCTACCATAAAAGATATACAAATGAGCAACTAGATCAACATGATTCACCGCTTGACAAAAAACAACAAAGTATCACATGAAGAAGACATCACACATGACACACATATTTTTCACATGGAAACCCAATAGGGAAAAACCACAGTGGGGATGAATACCCACAAGCTTTTTTTTGAACTCTTTAGAAGTTCGCTCTGTTAGGAGCCTTGTCCGGTTAAAGACTGATATAATAGGTTATGTTAGGAACTGATCCTATTAGGGATCACCTAGTTAAGGGATGGCTAGAATACCCGGTTAAGGGTTAAACCCTGTTAAAGGTTACCTTGATAGAGGATTTCAAGAACTCAATGGTTTTGAGTCACCCTGTTAAAGGATTTATAGCAAGCCTGTTAAAGCTACCCTGTTAAGGGATTACTCAACTGTTGAAGTGGTTAGAGATCAACAGGTATTACAATTTTCTGGTAACAACACTCAATGCCAATGCAGATCCGCTGAAGCTCCTCTTCACCTTCTGCACTTACACTCTATAGGTATCACTTCTCTCCTTTTTGTCTAGAAAGAATCACATATCCCTTCTCTTGGATACACACACACAACTTTTGCCAAGAACCCTAGAAAGAGACACAACATCGACCTTATAGGAAAACAAATAGGTCGGTAGCATAAACCCTAAACCCTAAACCTGTTAAGTTAAGGATTTCAAATGGTTCAATCCTGACCATTGAGCACACTGCATTAAATGCAACAGTTCTTGATCTAATCTCAAGACATTCTCCATCGTCCATTTCCACCGATTTCATGGCGGCTGATAACCCATCACATGTTATCATCATTTTAAAGACCCCACATTCCCGAGGTAGATTGGAACAATCTCCTTCATGCAAGATCCTTCACGTGCACAAGGCTTATGTGGCAACACGATCTGTTCTTCGTTACCGTGCTAACTCATCACACAAAGTCACCGGTTGAGCCACATAGGCTTGAAGCACTTCAACCAGAAACCCTAAAGTTGAGACTGCCTACTGGTAGTCATACAATGCTTCCATGTGCCAGTTCCCATAACCATATGCCGGTCCATCTTGAACAAACATACCACTTCACTTTGGCACAAAATCCGGTTCACAGTGTTATATCGGTTCTCACATATGTCGGTTCTCACCTCTTCAGCATATTGACAGCAATGACAACATACAATGTTATTATGTCCTCATACCGGTTCACATAATGCCAACACCTTTCTGGTTGTGAGTTGTTGTAATCTAGGAAATGAGCCCTCCGATAGTGAGCCTCTTTTGTAATCCCATATAACTAGTTATATTGTCTTAAGAGTTAACCCTCTCCATGGTTTTTCCCATTTGGGTTTTCCACGTATAAAAATCCGGTGTCTCTCTTATGGTTATGTATGTTGTGCACTTTCCTTCTTTTGTATATTTCAATTCATGTTAAGATAAGTTTTATATTATCAAAGAAGTCCTTTTTTATAGTCGGGGAATACTGATTCATCCCCTTCTCAGTATTCTAGTATGTTCAACAATTGGTATCTAAGCTTTGGTCCCTACTTGCTAGCTTAACCACTTGAGGGAGATCTTGATTTGAACAGATGGCTCCTATGGATATCAATGGTGAATATTATTTGGATGAAGAATTGAAGATAGCCCATGAAGATCTTGGGAGTGTGGAATCTGAGAATGATGAATTGAAATAGAATGTTAAGATAACAAATAAATGTGTATAGAAGTTGAGAAATCGGATCTGGAAGTTCAAAGAAAGGCATTGGGAAGTCAACAAGGAATTGAAGCAAGTGAATGAGACTATTGTGAATCTAAAGTTGTAGGTTGAAGAAAGAAGCAAAGTAGAAGAAAGCTTGAAGGACATTATGAATCTAAAGACTGAAGAAAATGGGAAGAGCTATAACAAGAACTTTATTAAAGCTGAAGTCAGAAGCTAAAGTCAGTGAGAGCAATCTATTATTGGACAAACTATTATCCATGCAAAAATATTTCAAGGATAAGGGAGGATTAGGTTTTCCCAGTGAATGCTTGAATGTCAAAAGTAAAGGAAAAGGAAAGATGTAAGATCAAAAGAAACCTAGAGATTCAAACAAAGTCCAGAATCCCAGACCTACTATAAACAAACCTCTTATTCAACAACCTAATGCTTAAAGGTACTAAACATTTAATGCCTATTGTTTTCAATGCAATTATTTTAGACATAAAGTTGTAGATTGAAGGCGCAATGTGAATCATAATATTCAATGCTTTACATGTGGAAGTTTTGGACATAAGGCTAATAATTGCAACAATCAAATCATGAATAGAAACTATACATAGTTTGTAAATAGAGTAAATAGCTCATTCATGAATAATCCCTTTCAAGGTTATTGTCACATATGCTATAAATTTGGTCATAAAGTTAATCAATGTAGATCTAGAGAAAATTTGGTGAATTTGGGACAAATAAATGTAAAATGTTACAAGTGCAACAAGTCTGGACACTTTGCTAATAGATAAAGGAAGGTGAATGCTCTAGTAAAGTCTAATGAACTTAAGAAGAAGAATATCATTTGGAGAAAGAAATACTTACCTCAGTCTCTTGCACCTGAGTTCGATGTTGGTCCTTCTTCCTTCGGAAATTGATCTGGTAGCTTCAGCATAGGGGGAGCTTCACAGATAAATATATTTGTACCTCCTCGAGTGAAAGAGATGCATGTGGTGGATTATGTTGTTGATATTTTTGTTATATGATCCAGTGGATTGTGTATCTCATTGAAGTGTAAAAATTCAGATGATGTCTATAGACACCTAAAAAATGTTTCATTAATCATGTACTAATTATTCTTCTAATTGATAAAATAATTATTTAATTATTTAATTAAATTAATTAATCTTATTCTTCTAATTTTATGTTTCTTCATCATCTTAATAATTATTTTTATTTCAATTCTATCATCGTTTAATCATTTAACCATTTTCTAAGTATTAATTAAATATTAATTATTTAATTAATTGTGATCTTAATCTTTCAATTTAAATAATTTTTATTATTTAAATAAATTAATTCTCAATTTCTATCTTCTCATCAACTAATCATTTAACCCTCTTCTAAATATTAATTAAATATCTTCTTCTTTTTTTTTTATCAATAAAAGGTCGAGGCCAAAGAATTTCATTAATTTTTTAAAAATAGATAGAATTACATTTACACCTCCATTCGGTGTGGGCGCCGGTAGGAAAGAATGGAGGGAAGAAAACCTCCAGTCTAGCCCAGATCCCTCAAGGATCAGAGAAAATTAAGAATGCGATACAGAATGGAGATACAAGATCACAAAGGGAACTTGTCCAAAATAATGAAGATTGTCTGTAGAAATCCTTTGTGTAAAGTTGAGCAGCAAATTGCCCATTTCTTGGGGTGATGCTGCCATTTGTGGGCGACAGTTCTTGCTATTCCTGAAACACGAGGTTACACATGCTCTACTCCATATGCTGTACAAAATCTTGAGAAAATATCTCACGAGAATGTTAGGAAAAGGAAAACCGAACATGTCAACTTATACAATATATCATACCTGCCTAGATGGTCACCCTGTTAGGATACACAGCTCAAAATATTAGTCTCAAAAAATCTCCAAAAACATAATGTAAGAGTGATTACCCATCAGAGAGCATAAACTCAATAAATATTAATGAGGCAAATTCCATAAGTATTCCTGCAAAGCGATCGCGGGGAGCTACCATCATAAAGAATATACACATCTTAACAAGATTACGAAGCTAAGTTAAAGCAACCTAGAGATAGTAAAGCCTGAAATCTTCTTAAGAACAAAACAAGAGACAAAACATCGAGAATATAGGGGACCGAAAAGGTAAAATAGAGATGAAGATAGCTAGGTAAGTGTTAGTCCTAAAAGAAGGCAATATCTACATAAATAATAATTCTTATATATCTGTGATTACATATATCCGGGAGTGAGATATGCCAGCACATTTATATACCTATGCTCATTAATGTAAGGTATTGCCTCCTTCTAGTCTTAAAGCTTATCCTAGCAGAGCGGCGATGAACTTCAGAAAAGACTCATCGAAGACAGTAATTCCATCAACAAAAGATAACGAGGAAAGCAAAGATGGTTTTCATCGACGGGAAAAGGTCTTCGAGGAGATAATACCATCTGTGTAACATAAAAAGGGTTCATCGAAAGGAAAGTTCTCGTCGAAAGAATAATGTCGATCAGACAAAAGGAAGCTACATCGATAAAAGATATCGATGAGGAAATAGGTTTTGAGGATGCTAAAAGACATGCCTCCGATACGCATAGATTCACCGATGTGCCTTTATTAATGGAAGATGATAAGGGAGGATAAAGAAAGGCTTCAGTGAGACAATAGATCCATTCATCGATAGGGCATGATGATTTTGATGAAAGAATTGTTTAGGTGGAAAAAATAAAGGAGGTCATCGAAGCCCGCGGTTTCTTCGACAAAAAAACCCAATGGATATCAGATAGGTATCAGTGAGGAAAAAGCCATAGTGACCGAATACAATGTTTCGATGAAAGAAGGATTATCTATGAAGTTAAATTGTAAAAGCCCTCTATTATTAAAATAAATTGTAATTTTCATTAATACCATGGTAGCCCACAAGTCATCAAGCAGGTGTAATAGCATCCTATTTAAGATATCTGGGTTCAAATAATATCGATGAGACCCAACGATGTCTCATCAATAGAGAAGAGCCATCAAAGAAAGGAAGCGTCGATGAACTTTAGAAAAGACTCATCGAAGACAGTAATTCCATCGAAAAAAGATATCGAGGAAAGCGAAGATGGTTTTTATCGACGGGAAAAGGTTTTCGATTAGACAGTACCATCGATGTAACATAAAAAGGACTCACCGAAAGGAATGTTCTCATCGAAAGAATAAAGTCGATCAGACAAAAGGAGGCTGCATCGATAAAAGATATCGATGAGGAAATAGGTTTCGAGGAAGCGAAAAGGCATGCCTCTCATATGCATGGTTTCACCAATGCGACTTTATTAGAGAAGGATGATAAGGGAGGATAATAATATCGATGAGACCCAATGATGACTTCATCGATATAGAAGGGCCATCAAAGAAAGGAAGTGCCGATGAACTTCAGAAAAGACTCATCAAAGATAGAAATTCCATTGACAAAAGATATCAAGGAAAGCGAAGATAGTTTTCATCGATAGGAAAAGGTCTACTAGGAGATAATACCATCAGTGTAACATCTCCTTGAAAGGAATGTTCTCATCGAAAGAATAATGTCGATCAGACAAAAGGAGGCTACATCGATAAAAGATATCGATGAGGAAATAGGTTTTGAGGAGGCTAAAAGGCATGCCTCTGATACGCATGGTTTCACCGATGCGACTTTATCAGTGGAAGATGATAGGGGATGATAAAGAAAGGCTTCGGTGAGACAATAGATCCATTCACCAACAAGGCATGATGATATCGATGGAAGAAGTGTTTTGGTGGAAAAAATAAAGGAGGTCACCTAAGCCCGCGGTTTCTTTGACATAAAAACGCAATGGATATCAGATAGGTATCAGTGAGGAATTTTCATTAATACCATGGTAGCCCACAAGTCATCAAGTGGGTGTAATAGCATCCTATTTAAGATATTTGAGTTCAAATAAAAGTGATGAGACCCAATGATGTCTCATCGATATAGAAGGGTCATCAAAAAAAGGAAGCGTCGATGAACTTCAGATTAGACTCATCTAAGATAGAAATTCCATCGACAAAAGATATCGAGGAAAGCGGAGATAGTTTTCATTGATGGCAAGGTCTACGAGGAGATAATACCATCGGTGTAACATAAAAAGGACCCACCGAAAGGAATGTTCTCATTGAAAGAAAAATGTCGATCAGACAAAAGAAGGCTACATCGATAAAAGATATCGATGAGGAAATAGGTTTCGAGGAGGCTAAAAGGCTTGCCTCCAATACGCATGGTTTCACCAATGCGACTTTATCGATGGAAGATGATAAGGGAAGAAAAAGAAAGGCTTTGGTGAGACAATAGATCCATTCACCAATAGGGCATGATGATTTCGATGGAAGAGGTGTTTCGGTGAAAAAAATAAAGGAGGACACCGAAGGCCACGGTTTCTTCGACATAAAAACCCAATGGATATCGGATAGGTATTGGTGAGGAAACAACCATAGTGATCAAATATAGTATTTTGATGAAAGAAGGATTATCTGTGAAGTTAAATTATAAAAGCCCCCAATTGTTAAAATAAATTATCATTTTCATTAATACCATGGTAGCCCATGAGTCATCAAGCGGGTGTAACAGAATCCTATTTAAGATATCCGGGTTCAAATAATATCGGTGAGACCCAACGATGTCTCATCAAAATAGAAGGGCCATCGAAGAAAGGAAGCACCGATGAACTTCATAAAAGACTCATCGAAGACAGTAATTCCATCGACAAAAGATATCGAGGAAAGCGGAGATGGTTTTTATTGATAGGAAAAGGTCTTCGAGGAGATAGTACCATCGGTGTAACGTAAAAAGGACTCACCGAAAGGAATGTTCTCATCAAAAGAATAAAGTCAATTAGACAAAAGGAATCTACATCGATAAAAGATATTGATGAGGAAATAGGTTTCGAGGAAGCGAAAAGGCATGCCTCCGATACGCATGGTTTCACCGATGCGACTTTATGGGTGGAGGATGATAAGGGAGGATAAAGAAAGGCTTTAGTGAGACAATAGATCCATTCACCGATAGGGCATGATGATTTCAATGGAAGAAGTTTTTCGGTGGAAAAAATAAAGGAGGTCATCAAAGCCCGCGGTTTCTTCGACATAAAACCCAATGGATAACAGATAGGTATCGGTGAGGAAACAACCATAGTGACCGAATACATTATTTTGATGAAAGAAGGATACATGCATTAAGAGTGCTTATCTATCCCAAATAATTCATGAAAGGGTCCTGGGCAGCAAGACTGTGAGATAAAACCTACATATATGTGTATATATGTAAATATATATATATATACATATATATACATATATACATATATATATATGTATATTTATGTATATATCTATATATATGTATATATATGTATATATATATGTGCCGATGTGAGGAAAAATATGAGGATGGATGACTGAAACAAGGTGAGGGTTTGATAATGAAAGTTCCCAGATAAGTATATACACAAATATTAGACGAGGGGCCTCTCCTTGGGCTAAAGGATGGAAGACTAAATGGGTATGAAGGAGAGGAATAAAATCTATCATTGAGATTTGTGTTTTAATGATTATATCCGGCCATGGATTGAGCCTAAATACCTGAGTTAAAGTCTGGGAGAACAAATATATGGGCATATTTAAATTGAATGTTTGTCTGAGTATCTATACCTAAATACAGGGGGCAGGAAGAGGAATAAATAAGGGGGTTAAAACAGAGTTTGGGCAAGAGAAACATAAGGGGATGAAAGGAGAAACATGCTAACGACCACCTAGGACACGAAAAAAAAGGAGGGGGTTGCCTTAAGGTGGCATAAATAGGAGATTGATGCCATCAGCTCCCAAATTGGCCAACTCATCCACTCTTTTATTGCCCTCCCTATAAATATGATTGACTGTGAACCTATCTAAATCTTTGCATAAGTCAAGAGCTTTTGATAGAAAAGTATTTAGTCTCCAATTAGGCATACTACCTTTCCTTAGAGCATTGACAGTTATAGCCGAATCTCCTTCAATTTCCAGGTTCTTAACTCCTAGTTTCCTACATAAATGTAGACCCTCCACCAGGGCCATAAGTCCCACCCAGTTGTTGGTGTTGATGCCAACTAGAGAGGCAAGGGTTGCTAGTTCCTTACCTTCCCAATTATGAACAACACATCCTATCCCTGCTTGCCCTGGGTTGCCACGGGATGCCCCATCAAAGTTTAGCTTCACCCAACCATCGCCTAGGGGTTGTCATCTACATGCATCCCTCTATTGAAGACTAGCAATAGGACCATCTCCTAAAAAGGGAGGAAAGGATAAGCCTTCCCAACATTTTATCATCTTTTCACCCAATAAGTGATAGAGGCATTCTTCAAAGTACCTGATGGCAGTCAGTTGTTAATGAGCTCAGTGATAGCTAACTCTATCCTATTAATGATTCTGGGAACCTCTAGTTTTTCATTCTTAAAGAGACGTCTATTTCTCTCCTTCCATAGGTCCCACATAATGGAAGAAGGAAGAGTTGTCCATAAACCTTCAAAGAGACAGCCATGCCTGAGGAGAGGCCATGCCTTGAGCATTCCAAAGATGGTGTGGGGGAAGGCAGCAGACCATTCAAGTTTGTTGGTGAACCAGATCCAGCATTTGTGAGCAAAGGGGTAGTTAAGGAGGATATGATTGGTGTCTTCCTCGTCTGCCTTGCAAGGAGGACATCTACTAGGGCCCTCATACCCCATTCTTCTAAATTTGTCCACAGTTAGGAGCTTGTTCTAAACCACAAGCCAGGAAAAGATACCTGCCTTAGGCAGACGATATTTATCCCAGCAAAGTTTCAAGGGAAGCTCAGTCATAGGTCTTAAAAATGACTTGGAGATGAGAGAATACCCATCCTTGGATTTGTATTCTCCTCTTAGGGAGCCATCTCAGATGAGTTTGTCCTTATTCTGACCTAAGGCAATGTTCCTTGATTTAAGAATTTCCATAAGTTTTTATTTATCCCTTACCAGGATATCCTCATCTTCCTTCTCGATCCACTACCAACTAGCCCCATCCTCTGAAGGGGAGATATAGTTGTTTAACAAGGGTCCTCTATGAGATTCAAGAAGGATATGAGTAGTACCAAAGTCATGGATATTACCAATAGCCTTATATCCACCCCATGAATCCAACCAGAAAAGAGCTTTATCCTCGGACCCTAGGTTCCAAGTAAGTCTATCTGAGATAATCCTCCTGTAGTCTAACATAAACTTCCATAGGTAGGACCCTCTGGGAGGGTTGGTTTCTCTGAAGATTTGGATAGGATTCCCTCCATTAAGGTATTTGTGGTGCAGAAAGGGAGCCCATTTGAGGTGGGGGGTTCTGAACATCCTCTAGACCAACTTGGCACCCAAGGCTTTGCCCTGATCAGGAAGGTTTTCTTCTTCTTTAGGTTTGCATATCTTGTCCCAAGATATCAGTGATATTTTACGATTGTCATTAGCACCTTGCCAAAAGAAAGTCCTGAGATGCTTGTTGATCTCTGCAAGTTTAGAAGAAGATAAATGTTGACAGGAGAGCTGGTAAATGGGCATAGCTAACAAGACCGATCTAACCAAGGTTTCTCTACCTGTAGATGAGAGCCATTTTCCTTTCCAAGTGTTAATCCTAGATTTAATTTTATCCACCAAGTTGTCCCATAATTTTGAGGGTCTTTGACCCTTGTCAAGGGGAATGCCTAGGTATTTGCAAGGAAGAGTTCCTTCACTAATCTCTAGGACATTGTTGATCACTTTCCCTAAGGAGGGGTCTATGTTGAACATAAAAACTACAGACTTGGCCAGATTCACCTCTTGACCCGAGGCTAGCATATAGGAATTAAGGATGCCTTTGAAGGTGCTCGCTTCCCTTACACTTCCCTACCTAAAAAGCATCGTGTCATCGACAAATTGCTGGTGGGTAAAGGGAGGGAGGCTGCTGGTAATGGGGATTCCTTGGATCCCTCCTTCCTCTTTGGCCTTAGAGATAGATCTACCTAGGGCTTCAGCCATGATGATGAAGAGGAAGGGGGACATAGGATCTCCTTGCTTGAGCCCTCTTGAGCTGCTGAAGAAACCTTCTGGGGAACCATTAACCAAGACCAAGAATTTGGGGGTGGATATACATTCAAAGATTAGGTTGATCCAGGATTTGGAAAATCCAAAGGCCTCCAAGCATTTGTATAGGAAGCACCAATCAACTTTGTCGTAAGCTTTTCTTATGTCTAATTTGACTAGCATACTTGGGGCCCTGTTGAGTTGGACCGAATGAATGGCCTATTGGGCTATAATAACCCCATCATAGATTGATCTATCTACTATGAAGCCGGTTTGTTCTTCACTAATGATAATGGGGAGAAAATTCTGGAGTCTAGCTGCTAGGGTTTTGGTTAAGATTTTGTAGAGAGTGTTGCAAAGGGCTATTGGTCTGAAGTCATTAAAGCTTTTAGGATTCTCTTTTTGGGGGATGAGAGCTAAGAAGTTATTTTTGATTTCTTTGAGAATCTTACCAGAGTTCCTAATACCTTCTAAGGCATCCATGATCTCTGTCCCCATAAAACCCCAACATTTTTGGAAAAAGCTAGTGGGAAAGCCATCCGGGCCCGGGGCCTTGTCAAGATTCATCTTCATAAGGACAGATTTAACCTCCTCCTCAGATAATCTCTTTGACAGGATTTTGTTGTGGTCTTAGTTAATGAGTTTTGGAAGATTCTTGATAATATTGAGTTGGCCTCTGAGGTTGGAGCCTTCAATATTGTTTAAGATTTTATCAAAAAACCTTGCTACCTCAGAGGCAACATCATCTAGTTCAGACAAGATGGAACCCTGGCAATTCTTAATTTTAGAAATTCGATTGACCCATCGCCTCTGCTTAGTACTATTGTGGAAAAAATTAGTATTTCGATCCCCATCACTCAACCAAGTCTCCCTCAATTTTTGTTTCCAAAAGATCTCTTCATTTGAGAGTGTATTTTCATACTCAGAGAGTAGAGCCTTTTCTTTGAGGAAGAGATGTTCATCCATCCCCTTCTCAAGAACCTCAATGTTAACATTCTTAAGATCATTTTCTATTAGGAGTTTTTTATCGAAAATATTTCCAAAATTAGTCCTATTCCATTCTAAGAGCTTCCTTTTGATAAGCTTTAACTTGCTTGTGATAATAAACATCTTTGAACCAGAGAAAATAGAGCTTCTCCACCATTTCTCAATTAAGTTTAAAAATTTATCATCTCTAAACCACATGCTCTCAAATTTGAAGGGACATTTTTTAGGGGAGTGGTCAGATAATAAGATTAGTTGGAGTGGGAAATGGTTAGATCCTGCTAAAGGGAGGGGTTCTACATTTAAGGTAAAGTTAAGCTCTGAGAGCCCTCCATGGATAAAGAACCTATCTAGTTTCTCGGCAATATTATAGAAACCAAGCCTTCTATTGTTCCAGGTGAAGGCATTATCTGCCGTCTGGATTTCCAACAGGGAGTTCCTATTGATCCAATGATTGAAATCTATAGCCGTTGGAGGAAGTTTGTTGCTACCTCCTCTTTTGTCTGCTACCTTAGTGATAGCATTGAAATCTCCCCCAATGATGCATACATCATTTGGGAAACTTTTGAGGTAAGACTCCAATTCCACCCACACCCTAGCCTTATCCCTATTTTGCATAGGACTATAAACGTTAATCAATTTTAATCTTAGGTTATTTCTATAACTTACTGCTTCTCCTCCCATCCATTTTTTATTAATCTCTAAAGGTGTAAATGAGATGAATTTAGAGTCCCAAATGATGGCTAAGCCCCCTGAGGCCACCCCTGTTGCAGGGGAGTGCTTTAGCTGTCTAACGCCTAGTTTTTTCTCAAAAAGGGCTATCTCAAAGGAGTTCATTTTGGCTTCTTGGATTAACATAATATATGGTTTATAATCAGAGATGCAGTGCTTTAAGATGCACTGTTTGTTAGGGGCATTCAGACCCCTAACATTCCAAGTTATGATTTTCATGGCTTTGTGGGGAGGAACTTCCCCTCCCTTGCATTAAAAAGAGTAGATATTTTAGACTGACCCTTGGCTTCTCCATCCTTTGATCTTAGTTTAGCAAGGGATCTCCTACCTCTTCTCCTATTGTGTTTAGCATAGTTAGGAGATTCTTTGCTTCTATCAGAGCTGAGAATGCCTACAATATTTGGGTTATCATTTTCTAAGTTATCTAATGCTACAAAGAGTTCATCTGTTTCTAAGTTGACTCTAGTAACATCCACTAGATTTTTGACAAGGAGATCCCTTTGTCTTTTCAACTCCTCATCATCATAGATTTCATCAACCAATAGGTACATGAGGTCGTTTACTACTTCTTCCCCTACAAAATTGGCAATGATTTTAACTTCCCCAGCCACTTGATCATTCTCAGATTCTACAATTGTATCAGAAACAACCTTCAAAGATGGAGGGAAAACCTCTGCCTCCTCAAAGCCCTCCATACTTGAGACTAGAGAGATTGGTTGACCCTGTAGGGATGCCAATCCTAGATCTGGGGAAAGCCTACCTAGCTCTGTTGATTGCTCAAAGGCAATTAGTTCTGTTAAAGGGGGAGACCCCAAGGGACTCAACCTCTCTGGTGGAATGAGAGAGCTATATGATGACATATTTGTCAGGTCGAGCTTCTCTTTCTGGGGGATAACCTCATTGATTTCACCATCTTCCAGATCTTGATCCCCTAGAAGAGAGTCAACTATAGGTGAATTTATAGTTAGTAGTGAAGGAAGAGGGGAGCTATGAGGATATAGGTTTGAGGTAAGATGATTAGGGTTAAGATCAATCTTATAGCTCTCTAGGGTAAAACCCCCTCCTTCCACAAATCTGAATGGAGCGCCATTAGACTTGAGCAACGATATAGGGAAAGGTTTCTCTAAGGGGATCTTCCTTGGCATAGAATCTTCAAAAAGACCATTATAAAAGGGTAATTCTAGGGTTAAACAAGACTTATCACATTTCAGAGTTATAGGCTCTAAAGATTTATTGTTAATATTCATATTAATGATTAAGAGCTAGTTAAAGAAGCTTAGGGGTGATTTTTTGACTTCTACAAATTTACCTATTTTGTTGCCTATTATTCTTAAAAAGTCATTATTGCTCAGTTCTACAGGGAATTTATCAAGTGAAATTGCTCTATTAACCATGCAGGGATTGAATTGAGATGGGAGAAAGAGAGGTTGCCATTTCCAGCAATCAAACCCTAGACCTTTAAATTTTAATATATCCTCATTAAGAAATGAATTTCTAAGATTCTGATTACCACATTCAATAGCTAAGAAATTATCAGGAAGGATGTCAATTTTTACCTGGTTATTGAAGGAAGATGACACCTAGTTAGCAATTTGTTCCGACGGGATTCCCCAGCCTTTCCACTGAACAAAGATCATTCTATCACTGCAATGCATTTGATACCTAGCCTGGGTATAATTATCAATTTCAATGACCAACCTGTTAGGAGTAGCTGGGGAATTTGAAGGTAGATCTGACATAGGGTGCTTAATTTCCTTAGAATTGTGATGGCCAGAGGTTTCCATATCCTCTAATAATTTGCCCAGGGATTTCCGTGGAGGAATGTAGCGAGCAAAGGAACTCTTTGGCTGGAAGGAATATTATAATTGTGATTTAATTCCTTTAATTTAAATAATCTTTATTATTTAATTAAAGTCCATTTCTAAACAATTAAATAATATCTTTAAATTATTTAATTAGCTAATTAATTCTTCAATTCCAAATCCCCAAATTTTAATTTAATCTAATTTCATTATTTCTCTAAATTCAAATTCAAATTAAAACTCTTCTAATTTCTTCTAATTTCAAATACATGTGCATGATTTCAAAACTCAAATTGAAAATCAAAGTCAAGTTCTAAATATATTCAGATAACAAATTGAATTTAAAATAAATTCAATATTTGAATTAAATCTCATGCAAAGATTAAATTGAAAATCTAAGTCAAAGTGCAAGCACATGCTAAATTTATTAATTTAATTAATTAATTAATTAATTAATTAAATAATTATCTTTTCCATCTCTATTTTTATCTTCAACTTGGCTTTTTTCCAAAAAGACTTCAATCAGCTAACTATTCCATCTATTTTAATTGATTATTTCAATTAATTGATTAACTACATCATTTCTTTAATTTCCTCCCATTATCCTTTTTCTATCTTCCAGTTAGCTTTTTCTAAATAAAGTTTTCTTTGTCATCAATTAATTATCCTCCAATCATTCTTTTTCATCTTTCAATCAACTTTTTTCTCAATTATTTAACTCATTTTATCAATTCAATCTATTTTGTTCCACCTCCAAATTAGCAGTTCAACTATCAATCAGCATGTGAGCTCACCTGAGTTCCACCTCTTGATCAATATGTTCCACCTCTCATCCAATCCTCTCCAATAATCTATAAATTGAGCATTCAATCTTCATTCTCAACAATCATGAACTTTGAATCTTTGTGTCATTTGCAGGTTGCCAACGCGATATCTGAGAGCCACCATACCACAAAGAATAGAAGAGCAATGGAAGCCATGATGCACAATAGGGAGTTCTATATTATTTAGAATTATTCTATATGCATCTATATTTCATTGAGTTTTTGTTTGAATTCTATTAGGATAGGGATTCATAATTTCCCTCTAATTTTTGATTGATTACATGATGAATTTTTACATACGACATTTTGGTGAACCCGGCATGAACTAACAACAATTTAACCTTCTCTATTTTCTGTGTGATTTTGCAGATCCTATGGATTTTTTTCCATTTTTTGCAGGTTTGTAAGGATTGCATAACAGAGTCAGAATCACGCAATCACGTTTATACAAGCATGCAATTGCATAGACAAGATCATGCAATCGAGCACACAGGGTCACGCAATCGAGCACACAGGGTCATGCAATCATCCAGATCTTGTCATGCAATCGATCAAATCCTTCTACGCATTCGTTGGCTAGTTTATGCATTCTGTCTTTCTTATTTTCCTCATTAGCCGCACTATGTTCTGTCTTGATTCTGTAGTAAATTTGTTAAATCTAAATATGCTTTAATTATGATATCTTATGGTACATAAGGTACAACTCATGATTTCAGGTGCAATGAGGACGAAAGAACAAAGAAGACAAGCCAGGCGCTATCAGCAAATCCTAAAGGCAGAAAAAAAGATACAAGATCTAGAGGACCAACCAGCCATTAACAGATACAACAGCCTAGTTCTCTCATATAGAGTAAAATACGTTTTTCTTAACATAGAGTGGTTGATGAGAGATCTTGCTAGGGCATCACAATCTGTTTTGCAGGTTCCAGATCAGGATTAGCTTTTTTATTTTTATTTTTTGTTTCGTTTGTCTGTGTATCACGTATTTGCCTAGATAGGATCACGCAATTGTTCTGTCAATATCACACATTTGCTTTGTCAGAACTACGCAATCGCTCTGTCAAAATTACACAATCGGTCATACAGAATCACGCAATCGCTCAGGTATCATTATGCATTCATTTTTTTAATTGTTAATCTTTTCTTTTTTGCGGATTTTCTTGGGTTATTGATTATCTATTTGTACCATGTGATGAATTTACAAAGAGGGTCAGATTATTACTAAATCATAAACACTCATGCTATCACACTTCAGTTTTGGGCTTAAAATAAACTTGGTTAAAATGGGCATGCATGTTATCACACTTCATTTTTGGGCTTAAAATAAACCTGGTTAAAATTGACATGCATTCTTTCACATTTCAGTTTGGTGTTCTAAAATTGACATGCACATGCATATCTCACACCTAAGTTTGGGTTTTAAAATGAACATGAATCAAGCTTATCAATAGAATAACACACATTTCATTTTTTTAAAGGGAAAGAACTTTTTATTGTGTTTGGGGTGGACCTATTGTTGCATCAAGTACATTTCCATCCGCCTTCAGGGTCTTGGGAGAAAGGGAGAAGGTGATAACAACACCCAATTTTTCATTTTAGTAGTGAGGGGTATCTTTGACTGTGGATTTCATCACCCCACAGAGGTACTTCAAATTGGGATGTGTTGGGGATATCATCTCTCCCAGCATACTCTCGAGTGGGTTTTTTGAGCCACTATATAAATATATTGGTCAAGCGGCTAGAGTGTTGAGTGAATTTGACGTATGTGGGGGCCTTCCCTACATCGATGAGCTTAAGTAGATTCTTAAGTGGCTTGCTCTTAGAATCCATCATTGGATCAGGATCCCTCAAAACTTACAATAAGAACCAACTTAGTAGCCCAAATCCCACATTTAGTTATTATGGGAGTGCAGATCATACCCCATATATACCCCTCATGTACCTTGCATTATGAGACAAAAATCCCTTGGTGATAAGATCTTCGGATCTTCGGATCTTCGGGGTAAGAGAGACTGGCATGCCCGAGAAGTGTGTGTCATGGAGTGGAGCTAGTGCTGCCAGACTCTCTATCTGTTCATTTTGTTTCAGTATTTTTCTGTGGGGGCCTCATTGAATGGTGCCCACTTTCCAACCTAAGATTTTAATTTGTGTTTTTATGTGTATCATTGTACCAAACCAATATTGAGTCAGTATTCAGTCAATTTCAGGCCCTACCTTGCGTACCTCTAAATATTCAGAGTTTGTCGGAACATAGTTCAGTCAGCTATACCTATCTTCAAATAATTGTTCTCAGATTCAGAAAACAACAAACTTGTCCTAGATATAGAATTACTGGAAACAAAGTTTACCTTGAAACATCAGATGGGCCTACAATTTCAAAAAAAATTCATACTTGTGACCATAGGAAGTCCTTGCATAGTCCTCATTGTCATCCTCATTATAGTCCTCATTTACATCTTTACTTTGCAAAAGTCCTTGCATAGTATCCATCTACGTCCTTATAGATTTCCCATATACATCATCATAACCTTCACATAAGTCCTTACATTTTCTTGTATAGTCCTCATTATCATCCCCATAGAGTTCCCATATACATTGTCATAATCTTCACATATATCCTTACATTGTCTTGCATAAATCCTCATTATAGTCCCCATTTATGTCCTTACTTTTCATAGTCCTCATAATCATTGCATATAGTCATTTCACAATCATCATAATCTTCACATAACTCCTTGCATAGTCATCATAATTTTCGCATATAATCTTTGCATAGTCATCATAATCTTCACATAACTCCTTGCATAGTTATCTTAATCTTTGCATAGGTCCTTGCACAATCGTCATAATCCTGGTTTTAGTCCTTACATAGTTTTCATTCTCATAATACATAGGGTCAAATCATTATCTTCATTTTTCATTACCTTCAAAATCAAGTTGTTCCCTAGTCGAAGTCCAAAGTTGCATTGTCATTCTTTAATCCAATTCATCAAAAACAACAAAAACGTAGGTTGCATTTGTCCATTTCAAAATTCTCAAAATCCAAAAAAAATTAGGGTTGCATTTTCATTGCTTATTTGCATTGCATTTCATCCCTAAACTTCAAAAATCTAAAAAAATGGCATATAGTGCAATGGTTGAAACAAGCTCAAACTTCTAGGAGACAAAATTACCCTTATCAAATGTCCAACTTTCATGAGACCATGTCATTGCAACCAAACAATCAATCATCTCAATCTAGCATATACATGTCCCAAAATGTGCATCAAACTTATTAGGAACAAACAAGTGTCATACCTATTTCTCCATCACTTGAAGAGAAACTAGCTCGAGAAATAGAGATCTTGGAATAAAACGTTAAAAAAGGTGAAAAGAATAGATCCCAGATGTTCAAACTATTTCAAACATTTGGAGATCCCATTACAAACCTAGAGCCAATTGATGTGTGAGCTCTTATTATGAAATCAGACATACCAGATATTCTCACACAAATAAACATGAGAAACCAATATCAATAGCAAACACATCCAACAATGCAAGTCTAACAACCAATACAACAAACAACACAACTCTCAGCACCACACATTGTGAAGATAAGTCAACCACTACCAAAGTCACACACAAGAAAACAATCAATTTTGCCTTTGGTTGTGTGTGTGAAAAAGTGAACCTGTAGCTTTAAGTACAACACTTCAATTAAGTCATTATATGCATGGTTAGTAATCAATAATCGATAAGTAATAAACCACAGAAAAGCGACCCATTGCCTTCTAAAAGATGCGAGTATAAGATTGCTCTCAGATTTTTATAAGCAATACCAGTGACTAGACTACACCAAGATGAAGGATTTAATCTATATGGTATTAAGCTATATGGATGCAAGATGGATGAATAATTCAAGCAATAATAATCAAGCAACAATGGATGCAAGCAATAATGAATGGAAAATGGATGCAAACAATCTAAAAAGTACAATAATCTTCAATGAATCCAGAGCAAAATTAGTGTGATAATAATCTCCTAGTGTGTTCTCAAAAATCTCTAGGGTGAATTGGAATGAGAGCTAAAGACTGAATTTATAGAGAATCACAAGAGAAAAAGCTCAATTTAGGATTAATTGAAACAATTGAGAAATCATGTTTACTTAACCTTGAGATAGATTCCAATTATAGTTTAATTGAAATGCATTCAAATTAGAAGTTCAAGTTGCACTGGAAAATAATAATAAATTAATTCCATGCATATATGATAAAAATAGATAATTCTTTAATTTATTCAAGAAAAAGGTCTTTTCAATGCAACTGAACTTCTTTTTCTGAAAAGCTTTGAGTTCCAATTTTAGAGAATAATTCAATAATTTAATTAAATTTTCTTTTCTGATTTCAAATTCTAAATTTAGAAAAAGAAATAATATCTCAAGTTTGATTTCTCTCTCAATTCAATTCTTTTTGTTTTATTTTCAATTCAACTCTTTGTAATAAATTAATTCTTCTTTTGTAATAAATTAATCCTGTTTGCATGATTGAATGGCAAATTTATTAATTAATTAAATATGCAAGGATATTTAATAAATTAAAATCTGATAATTGATCAAAATGATATTATTGGAAATGATTTGATTAATTAAATAAATATTTAATTAATATTAAGTAGTTGATTTGCCATGTGATATTTGATAATTAAAGAATTAATAATGTACTCAAGATTGATTTAATTGCCTTTGGTTAGGACCTTGGTGATGTTGTCGAGATTAAGGGCCCATGGTTTAGATGACCAATTTTAGGGTATTACATTTGCCCCTCTTTGAATTAATGTGCCAGCAGCGCGTTGGTTCAATGAATGTGTGATGTCTAGGAGATGCCAGTTCTGAACTTGATTGATCACGAACTAGATGAAAAGCAAGGTGTTTAGCTTGATTTGAAGTGACAAAGCTGAATGAAGTCTGATTAAAGTGATACCGATCCTGAACTGGATTGAACTGAGGAACGATAGAAAACAAAGATACCAAACTTGAACTTGATTGATCAAGAAGCGGATCTTACTGATCTAGAACTTGATTGATCTTAGATACAGTGAGTGATGATAAAAAAAAATTGATCTTGAACTTGATTGATCAAGACACGATGAGTGAAGAATGAATTGTTCAGCTTGATCAAGAAATGAATACTGAACACCTGCTTAGATTTAGTCTGATCAAATATACTCTTGAAAGTTTTGATTGAGCTTAAATGAATAATCCATTTGATTTGAAGCGATGAAACTGATTAACTTTAAGAGATTAATTCAAATGAAAGACAAATATCAGCTTGATTTGAAGAGATGAAACTAATATGCCCCTAGCGATTGATTCGATTCAGATGATTGAGAGATCTCAATTTGATGTGAAGCGATGAAACTGATATGCCCCTTAGCAATAAGGATTGATTTTCTTTAGTTGAAAAGATTTTGCTCGACTTTTGATGAAGATTTGAAAAATTTCCTTGACTTGTGAGATGTGAGGTCATAAGGTCACTTATATGCCCCCTCGAGAGCAAAATCAAAAGATAACGAGGGTACTTGATTATAGGCAATTGTTTGGTGAAAATAAGTAATGTGAGAACAAATTGATTCTAAGGATTTTTTTTATTTTTTTGCAAATTTCGGCATTGATTGATGACAAATTGAGCATAGAGTTGATCGAAATGTTGATGTGTAGAATGAAATTGAATTAAGATTCAGCGTTGAAATTGAGCGCAATTTGAAGAAGGAATGAGCATTTGATGAAAAAAGCACTAAGTGGTCAAAATTGTGAAATTGGCTAGCAAAATGATGTCGAATTTCGATTTTGATCCCAAAAATGGAATCAGAGCAAGCAAATTAGCTAAGGGTACAATTTTCATAACCATCAGAGCAAATTGAAAAATTAGGTTTTAGGCTATATATAGGACGAAAATGTCATTTTCAAATCATTTTAACCCTCCAAGTTTAAAATTTCAAAAAGCCTTCTGCGAAGAAAAATGGTGGTCCCTACTCATCAGCATCGATTTGAGCACCAGAGATGACACAATCGACCCCGAAACTACGAGCTAGCGGTAAGTGATCGATCTTAAGCCTCTTTATGTTTCCAATTTTGAATTTTTTTATGCTTTTTTTAAGTTTTTCACGGGTTTTGGGTCGGGCATCACATTTTATCGTGTGAGACAGAATCCTGTCTCGTACGAGAAATTGGTAAAAATCTTTTTTCATTTGAGCCTCCTAGTTTTGTCATATGGGGTCCACCCTTGTGTCATACAATAGGTCTGTTAAAAGACCATTTTGTCGTGCTAAGTCTCTTAAATTGTCATTTGAGGTTGTTTTCTCGTACAAAAGCCATTCTTGACTCATACGAGATGCTGCTTGACTGTGTTTTGTCATTTGAAAAACAGTGATCATTTTTGAAAGTGTAAACATGATATTTTGGTTTTGCATTTGACTTATTTGGATTTATGTGATGTTTAACTTCTCTTGTAGGCTCATTTGGAATGTTTTCTGATGCTTCATTGTTGGATTGTTGCAGGTGTGCTTACCTCCTGTGCTCTTTAGATGCGTATATCCTCCCACTATGGCTTTAGTTCATGATTTGTCAGAGGTTGAGTAGGCTCATGTCGATATGTGTGGCTTGACTCATCTGATGAGGTTAACTGATATCTGTGTGAACCATGGGATACTCACAACGTTGGTAGAGTGGTTTCATTCAGAGTATAATAACTTTCATTTGTTAGTTGGGGATTTGACTATTACTCCCGAGGATGTGTACAGGATCCTTTGTATCCCTTTTACTGGGGATAAGGTGGATTATGATACCGCCTTGTTACCTGGACTACATGCTCTTAGGAACGTATTCAGGGATCCCTATATCTTTACTCATTCCATGATTTGGGATATATTGATGAGCAGGTACAGTGAGGAGTATCTGCTGGCATGTGTCCTAGCAGGTTTCATTGGTTGCTTTTTGATGCCAGACAAAGGGCAATAGGGTTTCCAGAGCGGATGGGGCCATATGCTGGAGAGGTTGATAGAGACCCCTCAGAGACTTGGCTGGGGCTCTTGTTTATCGGCCCACATGTATCGGGAGATGTATGAGATTGTTTATAGAAATGGGCAGAGCATGGCCGTAGGGGTGTACATTTTACAGGTGTGGGCTTGGGAGCACCTTCCCGTTTGTCGGTCGATAGTTGATGATAGCAGAGAGCCAGGGTAGCCGATTATTTACAGGTATGTCGGATATATTACGCAGCCCCATCTGGGAAAGACAAACTTCTGGCAATGGTAGCTCGATGATCTAATAGTTGTCGTGTGGAGACCATAAAGGGGATTGGAGTCGTGGGATGACTGGCGGAGGGTTTGCAGGGACCTTTTTGTGACACGCCCGCTGATCGGGAGATCACAGACTATTGTGGAGCGATTCGTTGTTTCACGAGTAATAAGGAAGTATGGCCGGCCTCAGGGGATCTCTCAAGAGTATATAGTGTATGCTTGATACACCGATGAGGAGAGATAGGAATGGTCACCTAGGCTATCCTATGCTTTAGCGATGCAGGAGCTGACGGGTTTACACCACCTGAGGTGGGATTACCTGGATGATATAGCAGATGTGGGGGTATTGCCCCAGTACAGGGATTACTTTCAGCAACATCCATTCCCTTGGTTTACAGATCCAAGAGAGAAAGCTCCTCATATTGAGGATGTGGAGGATGATGCCCCCGCACTGGCATAGGGATAGGGCCAGAGCAGGGCCATAGGTAGGGACGGCACAAAGATCAGAGGCTCCACGACGGACTGGTGGTGATCTTGGTACTAGTAGAAGTGGGGTGCGAGTTGATGTTGGACAATAGAGGGGTGAGGGTGGATCCCTTGGGAGAGTAGGCGTGAGGTAGGGTGGCAGAGAGGAGGAGCGAGTAGCTCCGAGGTAGGTCCGGTAGCGGCAAGATGAGCAGGGTGGAGCCACAGGTGGAGATGGCGGTGGAGATGGTGGCAGAGAGCCTGCAACAGAGCAAGGAGCTGACACGGGATGGTCGATGAGAGCACGTCTTGCAGAGCTATAGTCATAGTTAACAGTGGCTCAGACTCAGCTAGCGGAGCGAGACCGACAGCTAGTCAAGGTTAGGGCTGAGCGTGATCGCCAGATCACAATATTAAGAGCAAAGTTGAGAGCAGAGATAGAGTCTCTACGATAGGAGGTGCTTCTCCAGAGCAGTAGGGTAGCATATTATGTGGCGTCATATAGTGTCGCAGTTCCTATTGCACAGTAGGTGCAACCCTATTTATAGTATATGGCTAGATCAGAGGGAGCACGAGCACCTCGACAGGATCCCAGGCATCAGGCTCCTCCTCCTCCACCAAGCAATGAGGGAGAGGGTGCCAGCTAGATGATTCTTTTTGTAGATGGGATATTTTTTGTAGACACACCCATTTTTTGTAGCCGATACGATTCTTGCTCCGATGGGAGTTTGTATATGTCATTCGACATCATTTTGTACTCTTATACTTGACATTATATATATATATATATATATATACGAGATCTATTTTGACTTCATTGTACTTGTGTCAATCGACTATGAGATGTTTCTATATGCTTTATTCTATATGTATGCATTTATTTCAGCATGAATGTATGTAATGCAAATGAATATGGATGTCTATGTTTTTGTTTCTTTTCCTATGCAAATAAATGAATGAAAATGAGTAATGAGTAATGAGTAATGCAATCTTTTTGTTTTTCTATGCAATAAGATCAATGTAAATGAATAATAATGAAATGAATGAATCTATATGAAATGTTATGTATGCAGCTAAACATCTCAAAACAGAAGTACTCGATCGAAGAAATAATGATAAATAGACCACTTAGCATAAGAAATGATGATACTTTCAACTCTCATTCACAAGATAAAGAGATTATTACCATACTAAAATCACTCTAGATTCACAAAAATCCAAAATGAAATGCAAAATGATATGCGAAATGCAACCTAAACCTAGTCACTGGATTTAAAATACTTAAGATTCATCACTGAGCATAATGAACACAACAGGCAGGTTAGAGTTCCTTTCCTTTTCAATGTGCAATTTTAATTATCTTGTCCGCAACAACCCCTTTTTTGTTCATATCCTTGGACAGATTTCGCAGGGACCCAAATTGCATCATAAAAAAATTCCCTCAAAACAAACAAAAAAATGATATGGACCTCCTTGTAGCATACAAATAAGCGGAGTCGAGGTATGTGAGGTGATTTCACCTTAATGTGAAGGCTCTTATCATAGACACCCAGCTAACTTATATGCTTCTAGATCATGGGTATCATTCCTACAAGCAGAAAACAAAGAAAATATTATGCCCCCAATCCTTGCTTCTCTTAGTCACAATAGACTTCCTCGAGTTAATCAGAGGTACAATAATCAAAAATCAATATAAAAGACCACATACAAAGAAAAATTTCATTCATAGCTCAAACTATTTAGTGATTGTTTTCCATTATGTTGTTTTGCTTGTGAACTCAGTGATAAACTCTTTGGTAGTTAGGAGATAGGTAACTGACTCAGAGTGGACGACCAGGTTTCACTGACGGAAGAATGACTTGGTTGACATTGCTTAGGATATGTAATGTGCTATGTCGAGTAACCTAAGACTAGAACGTTGATCAATTTCAAGTCATGAGGGTTCCAATGAATGAGGATGTCACAAAAGTGACTAAAAATATGTACAAGCAAAAGCAAAAGATGCATGAAAGCGGGAAATGCCAACGTTGCGTTCATAGCTGGAGCGCTTAAGTACAAGAGGCGCCTGTTTTCTAGGTTTTCACCTGCTTGGTAGAAATTTTTTTTTTTTTTACCAAGGTGCCTGTTTACCAGGTTTTCACTAGGGCAATTTCTCTCTTTTTATTGTTTTTTCTTTTTTCTTTTTTCTTTTTTTTTGGATTTCTTCAGGACTTTTTCTGATTTTTAGGATTTTTTTAAAGACTTTTTTAGTTGTACATGTTTTCTAGAGCAGAGAGTGCTAAGTGAAAAATTTCTTCAAGTGGATGGTGTTAATCGGTTCACGGAGCTGTTCTCCTTCCGAGTTTGAGAGTTGATAGGCACCAGAGCCGTATACTACAGTAACAATGTAGGGACCCAGCCAGTTGGGTTCAAACTTCCCTTTATTGTCGCGAAACTGTTGATTTTTTGGATTTTCTCTCAGAACTAGGTCACCAACTTGAAATTCTCTTTGTCGAACCTTCTTGTTCTATCCTCTGGACATTCTCTTCTGATACACTCTGAGATGATCAAATGCCACTTGTCGACGCTCATCCAGCAATTCGAGTTCTTGCAATCTAGATATTCTATGATCTTCATCAGTAATAAGACCTTGCAACGAAACTCTTAGAGATGGTATTTCTACTTCAATAGGTAATACTGCTTCGGACCCATACACCAAAGAAATAGGTGTAGCCCCAGTAGGTGTTCTGATACTTGTTTTGTAAGCCCATAGTGCAGGATTGAGCTGCAGATGCCAATCCTTCCCAGAATTGTTCACTGTTCTGTGCAAGATAGTCAGTAGGTTTTTGTAAGATGTCTCAGCTTGTCCATTACCTTGAGGGTAATATACTGATGACCAGTGTTGCTTTATTTTGAATTTCTCACAAAGTTCATCTAGATCTTTATTCTTGAAATGTCCTCCATTATCAGTCACGATGGATGAAGGTATCCCATACCTGCAAATTATATAGTTTAAGATGAACAAGGCGACTTGTTTACCAGTTTCTTTGATGAGCGGAACTGCCTCTACCTACTTGGTGAAATACTTAGTGGTAGTTATGATGAATTTATGTCTGTTGGATGAAACCGGATATATCTAACCAATGAGATCAAAGGCCCATTGCTAAAAAGGCCAGTGTGTTATAAATGGTATGAGGTCCCTTGTCGGGGCATGTATGAGATTTCCATGAAGCTGACATTTCTCACAAGTATTAGCAAATTTTATGGCATCTTTTTCCATATCTGGCCAGTAGTAGCCAGGCCGTAATAGTTTCCGAGCTAAAGTAAAACCATTCGAATGAGATCCACAAATACCTTCATGGACTTCCGATAATGCACGTTTAGATTCTTTAGTTTCTAGACACCTAAGCAATGTACCATCCAAACCTCATCTAAATAAATCGTTAGCTATGATAACATACCACGAAGCATTCCGAGTTAGGTTTCTTTTCTCGTTACGAGTAAGGTTTTCAGGGATAATTTGATCGCATAGATAGGAATAGATGTGGCTGTATCGGGATGAGTCATGTCCAATAATAGAATAGACTATTTGGGTCTCGAGAGAATCATAAGAGAGGTAATATAACTCTTACACCAGGAAATCAAAGCAAAAATTGGACTCCTATAGCTCAGGTATAGATGCCAAGGTAGCCATAGCATCTGCTGCTTTGTTCGCTGATCTAGGAATCTATTGGAATGATACAAAAGCAAAGTACTTCTTGAGATCGTCCACCATCCTCTTGTAAGGCATCAATTTCTCATCTCAAGTCTGATATGTATCGTTGATCTGATTGATGACCAGCTGAGAATCTCCATAGATATGTAATTCAGCAACCTTCCATTCAATGGCTAGTTTTATTCCATTCACCAAAGCTTCATATTCTGTAATGTTGTTTGTGCAAGGGAATATAATCTTATAAGACTTTGGAATTGAATACTTCTGAGGAGTAATGAATAATATGCCAGCACCTGAACCATTTTGAGTAAAGGGACCATCGAAGAACATCTTCCAGGGTTGTTGAGTAGGATGCATTATTGATTCATCTGGGAACTCGATGTGTAGTGGTTGAGTATCCTCAAGTGGAGCTTCAGCAGGTTGATCAGCAATTACCTATCCTTTTATGGCTCTGTGTTCCACATATTCAATGTCAAACTCTGTAATGATCATAACCCACTTTGCCAATCTTCCAGTGAGTGTTGCTTTATTGAGAAGATTCTTGAGTCGATCGATTTTGGCCACCAACTTGACTGAATGTGCTAGCATATAGTGCCTCAGTTTCTGTGATGCAAAGACTAATGCCAATCATGCTTTTTCTATTATACTATAGCTCATTTCATAAGACACCAATGTCCTGCTGATGTAATAAATAGCTCGTTCCTTTTTGTTGTCATCTTGTTGCACCAGAAGTGCCCTCAATGATGAATCAGTTGCTGATATATATAAGATTAGTGGCTTACCCTAAATAGGTGGCATCAATATCGGTGGATTAGACAGGTACTCTTTTATCTATTGAAGATGTTGTTCACACTGCTGATCCCAGTTGTATATTATTCCTTTTCTCAATGCTTTTGTAAAAGGTTGAGCCTTGTTTTCTAGTTGAGAAATGAATCTTCTAATGGATTAGAGATGTCCCTATAGACTTCTCATTTGACTGATGTTCTTTGGAGGTGGCATTTCCATTATAGGTTGGACCTTCTAAGGATCAACCTCGATGCCCTTCTTTGAAATGATGTAGCCAAGTAGTTTACCAGATGTCACTCTGAATGCACACTTCTTTGGATTTAATCGGAGCTTGAACTTTTCCATTCTATCAAGTATAGGACCTAACTCTTGAATATGCGTTGATCTTTTCATAGTCTTCACTAAGGTGTCATCAACATAATCTTCCATATTCTTATGCATCATGCCATGAAACATAGTTGTAACTGCTCTTTGATAGGTCGCCCCTACATTCTTTAACCCAAATGGCATGACGTTCTAGCAAAAGGTTCCCCGCGCACAGCTGAAAGCTGTCTTTTCTTGATCTCCAGGAGCGATTTTAATCTAATTGTAGCCGGAAATCCATCCATTAGTGAGTACATCTCATACCCAGCCATCATGTCGACTATCATATCAATATTTGGCAACGGAAAGTCGTCTTTCAGACATGCTTTGTTGAGATCTCTAAAATCTATACAAACTCTGATAGATTTGTCTGCCTTCGACACAAGCACTATGTTGGAAATCCATTCAGCATAATCTATTGCTCTGATAAATCTAGCTTTGAGCAGTTTCTCTAGTTCAGCTTTGACCAATAGTGCTACATGCGGGTGCATCTTACGGAGTTTTTGTTTAACTAGTTTTACTCCTGGTGTGATTGAGAGATGGTGCATAATGAGATTAGGATCCAAGCCTGGCATATCAGAGTACGCCCATGCAAAGTTTATTTTCTTTTATGAGAATAGCTGAGTGAACTCCTTCAATTCTTCTATTGATAGTGATTGAGCTACGTGAATGATTTGTGGTGTCTCTTGATTTCCAATATTCACTAGTTGAGTTGGCTCGATCAATATGGAAGACCGCTCCTGAAAATGACTGGGCAGTATACCAAGTATCTCACCTTCAGGCGCCTCAAAGAGGTTTTCACCTTTAGGTACGTCCTTTATTTTCTCTTTTTTAGATTCTGACACTACCACAATATGGTTTTCGCCATTAGATCTTTTATTCTTATTTTTCTTGTTTTTGCAACTAAGATACTTGATATCCGCTTCAGTCATATTTTCACTCTGTTCACTAGTGGAAGAGTTTATAGGTTCGACTGCATTGAGATCATAGGATAATGTATAGTCATTGGCAAAAGTAAGTATATCCATGGGTTGAATCTCTAAAGTACTGTCAATAAATTTAGGATGTACTAAGGACAAATTTTGGATAGGTTCAAGAGCGTTCACGGTATTGTTATCACAGCTACGGATCAAAAAGTCAAGTTCCAGAATGATACCTTGCGTAAGTGTCTCAAGACCAGGAAGAGTCAGATCATGATTATTAAAGTTCACGTTAATATTTAATCGATCTAATCCAACAGACATACTTGTAATGTCATTTACTATGCCGGCTTGGACATCATATCGTGGTTTAACAACAATAACACTAGTAGGCAACTTTTCATTATTTGTATCAGATGATTCAGAATTTGAGGATGAGTGGGTATCATCATGAATAGGACTATCATCGGAGACATCGAATGAAGTTTCCAAGTCTTTTTCAGGTGATTTAGTAAGCATATGTATGGTATCAATACTAACATCTTTAATGCTACAAGTTCCTTCATGTTGTGGTTCATTTGTCATTTGTATCTGACACACCTGTTGACATGATCTCATTGTTTGTGTGATTTTTTGTCATCTACTCCATTCAGCTTCTTCTGGACTGATGATTGGTTCTTGTTCTATAGCTTCTAACTATTCCTGTGTAGTACTATAACTGATTTGTTCTATTTTAGGATAAGGGCACATAGATGAGAAGCTTTCTGGTATTCTTCCTTCTTTCAATCCTTGTTCATAATTTGCTTGCCTCTTTTGTCTAATTTCTTGTATTTCCTTCTCTAGTTTTATGCGCATCAACTCTTGAGTATCATCTATGACACCACTAGATTCTTCTAGAATTTCTATAGCAGATGTGTCTGAAAGATAGTCAAGACCCCATTCATACTCGTTTGAATCGTCTACTTGTTGCTTGCCAGTATATGTGATTGGAACTTTTAATGGTGCAAACAATTCTCTGATTCTTACGACTTCATCTCTTATATCCTCAGGAACCTCAACTTCTTGTATTATCGTAGCTGATACCATCAAAGCCTGAGCACTGACTATTTCTTCTTTCTTGACTATTGATTCCTCTTTCTCTTTTCTACACTCTACTTTTGTTTGTTTAGTCTTTGCTTCATGTAATGTTAAAGGTGATATCTTTTTCGAGCACTTAGACTTAGAAACATGTTTTTGTTCTGATGTCTTTTTTGGATTGTATCCCTGTCTAGCCTTATCATGTGTGGATTTGGTTTGTAGCTGAATTGGTTCAGTAATACCTTCTTTTTGTTTGCCTAACGGACCAGTACCTGAGTACCCCTTGCGCTGGATCATTTTGTAACCATGACCATATTGGTTTGAGGAAATCTCACAATGTTGTACCTCCTCATTTGGACTATCTTCCTTAAAGAGCCAGTTAACCATAGCATCCTCTTCTATTTCATCTACCAAGGAGGCAGAAGACTGTACAAAGAGGCCATCATATATGGTATTCAGAGCCGAAGTTTGTGTTCTCATAGCCTCTGATGGTTTGCCCAACTATTTTGGTGATGGAGGGAGAGAAACTAATGATAGTACCGGTTCTATCTTGTAGCCATCCATGCTGGTATCTGTAATATTCAATCTCTTTTCTAAGTCTTTCATCAATGTTTCTGGATCTTCATTTGGAGAGGCTGCCCTATTATGAGGCACAAAAGTATCTACACCTTTTGTCAAAGCATTACAGATGAACTTTGTATTAGCAAGAATACTGACTTCAGCTCCGTTATAAGGAAACTCTAAGCATTGGTGATATGTTGATGGTACTGCCTTCATTTCTTGAATCCACGGCCTACCCAATAATATATTGTATGAAAATGGAATATCAAGAACCTGGAAAAGGACATCTCTCTCTATTGGTCCCACTCTGATTGGTAATGATACCAGACCTTTAGAGGTCCTCTCTTCATATCATAGGCTTTAATTGTTATTTTCTTGCCCGGATCAATGACATTTTCAGAGAATCCTAGTTGTGTAAGCAGATGATAAGTACAGATATTAAACCCTACGCCTCCATCTATCAAAACAAGTTTAACTCTGTGTTTGTGGATCATGGCTTCAATATGCAATGGCTGGTTATGTGGATGATTTAATGAATTGTCATCTTCTTCAGAGAAGGTCAAATAGTGAGGTGAAGTCAGATGACCCACCATAGACTGAAACTGATCAATGTCTAAATCTTTTGGAACATTGGTAGTGAGCAATGCTTTGTCTAGGATTTCCTTGTGAGCAGATGAGAGTTGTAGCAATTCAAAAATTGAAATTTGAGCATTTGTCCTTTTTAACTATCCAACCACACTGTATCCAGAGGATGATGATGAGGTTAATCTTTTAAATTTGTCCAAGGCTGATTCTTTTTGTTTTTTTGGCAAGGCTATTGGATTTGATGTTTCTTGAGCTGGGTTGGAAGAACTATCTCCTTGGAGGGTAACTTTCTTTTGAGATCAGGTCAGAGCTCTTTCATATCATGATTCATTTGGTTTATCTTGAACTATAATCACATTGCAATATTCTGAGTGTGAAGGGTCAATCATGTTGATAACATTGTCCTGGCTGGCATAAGTATAATTTACCTTGGCACCTCCTTTGGTCTTTGAGGAATCACCATGTTCGTAAGTAGGCAAAGGGTCTTTAAATGCTTTATGATCAGCATTGGTTGGATGATTCCCAACAACAACTTTACCAGCGTCTATGAGATCCTGAATCTCATGTTTTAGCTTCATGCAATTGTTTATGTTATGACCCTTATTCCGATGGAAGTCACAATATTCATTTTCTCTCCACCATCTCGGTTTGACATCTGGATCATATGGTATAGAGTTATCTGGTAGTGTTATCAAGTTGTTTGCCAACAAATTTTTGAAAGCAGATTCATATGATTCTTCAAGAGGAGTAAAATCACGCTTAGGTTTGGAAAGCCAAGGATTTTCTTTGAACCATTCCTTTGCTTTCTTTGGTGAATTATCTACGGCAGCCTTAGCAGCTTTAAGTGCTTGTGTACCACTAGCCAAATTGAATATTGTGGATTTTGAGTTGGTTTTAACAGTGTCTACTACTCCATCGTTAACAACATTCTTATTGTTATCTTTGCCAAATTTTCAATACTTGTTTTTCTCCTTAGAGCTAGATCCTATTTGTGTTTCTTTCCAAGGTGTGATACCTCCGTTCTTTATGAGCACATCTTCCATTCGAATGACATTATCTACCATTTTTTTAAATGATGGGTGTACTTGCATTTGTACACTATATTTCAGTTCGGGGACCAAGTTATTGACAAATATATCCATTTTCTCAGAGTCTGGAATAGGTTGTGGGTACCTAGAGAACATCTTTCTCCAGTGTTGGAGAAAAGTAAGAAGAGGTTCCCCTATTTTCTGTTGAGTATTACAAAGATCGATCATAGTTACAGGATGTCAAATGTTGTATGAGTATTGTTGTAAAAATAGTTAGATTAGTTCTTCAAATGTTTTTATTCCTTTGGGTAGACTTGAGAACCATTCCATTGCTTGACCCCCTAAACTCCTTGGGAAGAGACGCATGAGGTATGTTTGATCGTGCATGAACTCCATACAAGTAGCACTAAACTCCCTAGCATGATCTTGAGGATCTGAGGTACCGTCATATTTGTCAAATTTTGGGATTTCCACTCGTGAAGGAAATGGAGGCATGTGTAGATTTTTGTCAAATGGAAAAGGACATATTGTTTCCAGAGAATATTATTTTGGGGACTTGTCCTTATTCTTCAGTTCTATGACCTCCATCCGCAAAGCTAGTAACTGTTTGTGTACCATGAGTATAGATGAGTCCTCCCTTTTAGTAACAAGTGTCTAAACATCATATCCAATAGGAAGTTTGGCATCTTGTTTTGCTAGTTCTAAGAAATAGTCTTCCTTCTCTCGGGTCATGATAGTTTTCATCATTTTTCTAAAGTCTTTGTCTTTCTGATAGTCAAAGATTTCTCTTTCTGGAGGTTCAGCGTCTTCGTCAATCTCACTTGATGATGTGGAGCCATTATGATTTTCAGGAATATTACGGTCATTTTTGTTTCCATCATTGTATTATGTCTCATGTATGGTGGGAGATTTCGGTTCATCAAAAATTGGTCCGCTTGATGACGACGGCATGTCAATGAGTGGATCCTTCACGTAGAATGGATTATCTTGATAGGTGAAGGTTTGTTCTTTGCCTTTGGCTTGTTTCTTACGAGAACTCCTAGTTTGAATAGGCATCTTTATGGATTTGTGTGACCTAGAGTTATTTGTGATGCAGAGGTCAAGATCAATTTCAAAGCTAGTTGTTTTGTTTAGAGTATTGTTTAGGAGAAACAACTGAGATTTAGTCTAATTTGAGGAACGATCTATCCTGTCTAAGATGTTATCTAAGTTGATTCTAAGTGTAGTGTAAGATTCAGTCTGGTTTCAAGAACGATCTATCCTATATAAGATGTTATCTAAGTGACTAAAATTTGATAGCTAGTTGATTGAACTAGCTGAAAGGTGATTGACCAAATCGTGCAACGCAAATGGCAGAGGTACACTGTCTTGATCTGTTTATGCTCAGGAAAATGAAAACTAGTATTATGTTTGTTGTAATCTATTTCTAGGCAAGTTTGACTATTCTGTTCTAAAACCAGAGACTCGTACGACAGGATTTTCTGGACCGAACGACAATTTAGCAGCTATAGGATGACAATAGTTTTGTTTTGTACGAGTTGCTGCCTCATACCATATGAAAAATGTGCATGTGCAGGATGACAAAAGACTCAGAGCAGTTATGTTTCATACGACACAGGATACAGAGTCAAACGACAGAATAAAATGACTCGTACGACACAGGAATAGGTCTAGGATGACAAACTAGAAGACTCATACAACACAGGATGTGATATAGGATGACGAATTATCAGACTCATATGACTGTTCACAGGACAGAGCCTAGAAATTTTGAGTTTTTCTGATTGCTGAGTATGATAACTGAGTATGACAAATTCTGAGATGGACTAATTTTTTACCAGGATAGACTAGTTTCTGACTCGGACAGATTTTTGACTTAAAAATGGACTAGTTTCTGACACGAACAGAGTTTCGACTTAGGATGGACTAGTTTTTGACACAGACAGAGTTTTGACTCACTGAGTTGTTTCTGGTCTTCACTGATTTTTGGTATTTCAATTTTTTGTTTCAGGGATGAAAACACAGAAAACAAGTAGTATGTATAGTGACTCCAATCATAGCATGCAAACCCTAAGGAATTTGGTGAGGAAAGAAAACCTTTGCTAGTAGACTCAGGTACACACCCAATAGCTAATCAGAATATGGCTACTGAGTCTCACGCAAAGGATTCTCAATGCTGTATTATCCGACTCCAAACGCTAATGGGGGCACGAAATGAAAAGTATCTTGGGAGAGTTACTATCTCTCTTGCACAAAGATTATCCCCCTTTCAGAGATGAACTGGGTAGCTTCTAATTTTAAATTGGATTTAGTTAGGGATCCATTCGGCGCGTCGAGGTATAAACTCAATTAAGAGGTCTCCAAGCCTTGAAAACCAAGGTTTAATATACCCGAAGGTACGGAGGAGAGCTATTCCCGAGCACTGTCGTTGACTTGATTTTCATCAAATCACGTTTATTTTATAGTGGGTTGGAGTACTTGGCGTCTAGCCCTTCCCACTTAGGTCATTCCCCTCACACCGACCATAACGGCTTTAAGAGTTTTTCAACCCCTCAGGAGGGCAAGCCTGCTAAAGATATACAAATCTCAAACAAAGAAAAAGCTTCAAGGGTTTGGATTTCTGATTGTCTAGAAAAAGACAAGAGCATACTCTCCTACCTCTCAGAATCTTCTAAAAGCATGAAAGACAAATTTTTTATTTAACCAGATAGAAAGTTAGGTTCCTAAAAATGAATTTAAAGAATACACGATGTTTAGTCGATTCTCCTTAGGCAGCCTGCAAAAACAATGAATCGGTAGTCATATTGTCTTTATGCAACAAGAATATTCTTCGGCAAGCGTTCTGCAAAAACTGATTAGGCTGTGAAAAAATTCTGAGATAGACAAATAAACAATCAGGGTCAGTCGTCAAAATAATCAATTAGAAAATTATGAAATTTGCCTTTTTTACTAGAAAATACAGAATCGTATGACAGGCACTTGACTCGTACGAGACAGGATGCAGTATCGTACAAAAGAAGATTGATGGTGATGTCTACTCGTACGACAGAGGATTTCTGCTCGTACGACAGAGGATCTGCTCGTACGATAGGATCTTTGCAATTCGTGTGACACCTGCAGTTTGTCATTTTAGCCTGTAAAAATTGTCATATGAGATGTACAGATGAAAAAAAAAACCAAAAAGTTTGAAATCTGGAAAATAACAAAAAAAAGTGGTCAGTCTTGGAGGCCAAAAAATGTAGGCTTCGGGCCCCATGGTGGGCGCCAGAGATGTGTGTGTGAAAAAGTGAACCTGTAGCTGTAAGCACAACACTTCAATTAAGTCATTATATGCATGGTTAGTAATCAATAATCGATAAGTAATAAACCATAGCAAAGCAACCCATTTCCTTCTAAAAGATGCGAGTATAAGATTGCTCTCATATTTTTATAAGCAATACCAGTGACTAGACTACACCAAGATGAAGGATTTAATCTATATGATATTAAGCTATATGGATGCAAGATGGATGAATAATTCAAGCAATAATAATCAAGAAACAATGGATGCAAGCAATAATGAATGGAAAATGGATGCAAACAATCTAAAAAGCATAATAATCTTCAATGACTCCAGAGCAAAATTAGTGTGATAATAATCTCCAAGCATGTTCTCAAAAATATCTAGGGTGAATTGGAATGAGAGCTGAAGACTGAATTTATAGAGAATCACAAGAGAAAAAGCTCAATTTAGGATTAATTGAAATAATTGAGAAATCATGTTTAGCTAACCTTGAGATAGATTCCAATTATAGTTTAATTGAAATGCATTCAAATTAGAAGTTCAAGTTGCATTGGAAAATAATAATAAATTAATTCCATGCATATATGATAAAAATAGATAATTCTTTAATTTATTCAAGAAAAAGGTCTTTTCAATGCAACTGAACTTCTTTTTCTGAAAAGCTTTGAGTTCCAATTTTAGAGAATAATTCAATAATTTAATTAAATTTGCTTTTCTGATTTCAAGTTCTAAATTTAGAAAAAGAAATAATATCTCAAGTTTGATTTCTCTCTCAATTCAATTCTTTTTGTTTTATTTTCAATTCAACTCTTTGTAATAAATTAATTCTTCTTTTGTAATAAATTAATCCTGTTTGCATGATTGAATGGCAAATTTATTAATTAATTAAATATGCAAGGATATTTAATAAATTAAAATGGGATAATTGATCAAAATGATATTATTGGAAATGATTTGATTAATTAAATAAATATTTAATTAATATTGAGTAGTTGATTTGCCATGTGATATTTGATAATTAAAGAATTAATAATGTACTCAAGATTGATTTAATTGCCTTTGGTTAGGACCTTGGTGATGTTGTCAAGATTAGGGGCCCATGGTTTAGATGACCAATTTTAGGGTATTACATTGGTCACATCACATGTCTGTGAATATCCTCCTATATCTTCAAATACACCACCAAGGGTGTCCCAAATGAATGCAAGTGTATTTACAAACATATCACCCTTTGGACATCAATCAAACATGGTCAATGTGTCACCTATCATGCAACAAGGTAATCTGCCCATGTCTAGCAATGACTCTTCCCATCAAGACTTTGCACCTCAAGTAGCCTCCATATCTTCCACCATATCCTCATACCCTGAAGTCACACAAGAGCATTCTACACCATCTTTATCGAATAACACAACCTCCCAAGGGCTATCCATAATACAAATCCAATCTAATCCAAGTCATGATGCTAGTCCTTTCCATGCTTCAGAAATTCAAGACCCAATCACATCGTATACTCCTATCATAGAGAGTCTCATTCAAAATCCTTTCTCATCAAGCCAAAGGGTTGAAACATTCCAATAATCTCCCATGCATATCCAAACTCCTTCCCCGTGTCAAGAGGATGATCATAAATCAGAAGAAATGAGTCCCGAAATAAATAAAGATCAAGAACAACCACTTCCATCCTACCCAATTTTTTATCAAGATCCCACCGACCAAGAATCTTATGATGATCCCCTTGCTCCTTTCTATTCCATTCATAATGATACCCTTTTGTCTCAAGAACAAAGTGTCCTTTCAAGTCCCTTCCAACATCCACCTCTTAAACAAGATCAACACATCTCTTCCATCCTTCCTAATAATCCATTTCCAAGTCAAGATCAAAGCATACCTTTACCTTCATGTCCTAAACAAGATCCTATTATTTCTCCAAATCCTGATCAAGGTCCCTCCATCCCTTTATTTCCATGTCATAATCCTCCATTTCTCTCATAAGATTCCCTCTCAAATGAATTTACCATTTCTCCTAGTGATCCCAATCCCTCTACACATGTTGTTCATGAACCCCTTATCAATGAAATCACCAATTCAGATCATACTACACATAGCCACTTGTCAAAAATTGTATGTGAGCCATCATCACATGCCAATGTTGTGACAGAAACAAGTATGCAACTAGCTAATGAAATCAAAACCCAAATTATTTCATCATCTTCTTCATGCACAAGCATAACACCAGCTGCTGAGATTGACACCTGGTTGGCTTCATCATACTCTTCAAGTGCATCAATAAAACCAAGCATATCACTCGCTCATGTCACAACTTCAAAACCAAAATCAATTTGTCTCATACACCCACACTTGAAAGACTAGGGGCAAGAGAATCTACCACAATTGGATTGATTTAAAAATGATAAGGCTCTAGTTGAATTCATGGGTTCCAGAGCTGGATTTCCCTCTGATGATCCATAAAATCGAAAAACTAAGGAAACCAACATTGGAGATGTTGAACATGTACACTTAGTCAAGTCCTTATATCCTATTGGAAAAGACATCTTTATCTGACTCTTCAAACAAAGACCAATGAACTACCTACACAAAACTCCCTGACCTTATGAACAACATGCACCTTAAACAATATTATATCTAAGTGTTGGGTTAGTTTAGGTTTTATATTCGACATTGCATCTCATTTTATTAAAAAGCACTACATTGCATATAGTTTCTTTTCAAGCACATCATATTCACAATTTTTATAGCATATAATTTCTACATTTTCATACACCAGCATCAATAAAACAAGGCAATTGTCCAAGTTTATCATTTGTTTGCATTTAAGAGAACGGGGATCATCTCCTTTCTTAGATATTCAGACATGAAGTCTTTGAGGTCTTAAGGTTATTCATTTTCAACATTACCCTGTGACGACGCTTTACTTATGGTTGGGTAGTGATTTCACTATTTGAGACTTGTTAACCCAAAATCTATCAATTTCTTTATCTCAAACACATTAACAAAATCTCTAATTCATTTGAGACACCTAGTTGATCATATGACTAGTGAAAAATCTAAAATTCTACTTCAGCATCGTTGTAGTTATCACACCCAAGTAGGTTTCATCACTTACAAGTCAAGGCAAGAAAATAAAAAAGAAAAAGTGATATGCCAAATATTCATCTCAAGGAAAAAAAAAAAGCAATGACATATAACTAAAATATCATGCATACAAAGTGCGACAAAAAGCTTGACTATGGGAACATGCAAGTAACTCCATCAGGCCTATGGACGCCTGTTGGCAATGGAGCAATATTTGAGAAATTGCAGTTTATAATCTCATCAGAGCTCTAAAATCTTGCTGGCAGAAAGGCTCTATTTGGGATGCTTTTGAAGTTAGAATAATCCATGTAGCTAGTCATATAGGATGCTAAGGATCTTTAGTGAAGACAAGAGCGGGAATTAATTCATTTGCACACACATGGTAAAAAGAAGATCAATGTTTCAAGAACCAATGGGGAAGTTTTCCGCATCTCCATTTGTAAATCCTAGTCACTAAGTGTGTTAATTTGGATGTTCCAAGGGACCTTAAGGATCGATCGACCACTTATCTATGAAATTTTTTGTACCTCCAATTCAATTCAGTGTATTACAAAATTCTAAACAAACACAATCATCCTTGTTCAAATAGGAAATTTATATTCATCATGCATATTGTATTACCATAGATCATGTCAAAATTCATTATCTCTACATGCATTCTGCATATCATCATGTCATACATCTCTCCACACTGGGGGCATGACTGTAAAAAATCCAAAAAATATTGGGAAAATCTTTCAAAAATCCTAAAAATCATATAAAGTCCTAAAAAAATTCAAAAATAATGAAAAACATAAAATCCAAAAACATTCAAAAAAATGTCCTGAAAAAATACCAAAAACATCCATATAATACCCTGAAAAAATCAACCAAAAATATTTAAAAATCAATTCGCAAAATCCGAAAAACAATTAAAAAAACTTGAGCAGCCAGCCAATGGAGGAGCAGGACAATCAGATTAATAAGGAGGAAAGGGAAATGGAAACTAAGCAGGAGAAGGATAAGGAGAAAATGAGCAGGGATCAGGATAAAGCTGGAGATGGGATTATTTTGGATAAACTCAAAAACCAATCTGAGTTTCCAATGGGTTTTGATAGGTAGGTATATGAAAGAATCAAGAATCTGGAAAAAATTGATAAGCAATAGGATGATAAGGGAAATAAAGTTGAAAGTAACCAGGAGTAGTGGAAAAAGGTTATGGAGGAAAAAGTGGAGAAGCTGGAAGCTCAGATTAGTAAACTGGAGGAAGGAAAAATAGCCATGAAAAAAATTTCGGTTATGATTCTGGATATCCTTACCTCTGTGACTAAAAATATAGAGGAAATTGCCAAGTTCCTTGATGGCTCCAGTGCTTCCAAAGTTGTTGTGGACCTATATATTGATGAGGATGCTATTGAGGCAGGGACAGTGGAAAGTGCTCCTTGTGGTGCAGCAAAAAGAACTAGGGCGAGTATCAAAAAAGTTGCTTTGGCCTCTTCCAAGGAAATCCCTATGCTCAGGGATAATATTACATATTTGCAAGGGATTAGCAGAAATTCGGCTAATGCCCTTAAAAACATTAAGTAATTTTTCTTTTGTCCTTTTTCTGTTATGGCTGGATGTTGCTGGTTTTGTTGGGTTTTTATGCTAGTTTTTGCCCAAAACTGTGCCGGTTTTTTTGCAGAATGTATTTTCTTGTTTCTTAATTTGTTGGCATTTCAGTAGAAAGAAAGTGTTGATATTCAGTAAGGATATTGAGAAGGTTGTTGAAGATTATTCATATAACTAAAGAAGGATGATAACTATGTTTATAATATTATTTTGTCATTGATTTCAAGAAATTGATTATCTGATTTAGTATGATGTTGTCATATCTTGAGAAGATTGATTTGAAGAGAATTAAGATGTCGATAAAAGACATAGAAAGAATGTGATTAATAAGAGGAGGAATAAGTTATTCAATGGGCAACTATTACCAAGTTAGACAATGATGAGATCATGATGTTTAGATTGTTTTGATATCCTACATATGTTGTTAATTGTAAGGTTAATACTATACTATGTCACCGAGCAAAGAACCTAGTCGGTAAACCGTAAGGTTATCGATATCAGTTAATGAAGGTAGAATGTCTACCGAGTAAAGTTTAGTATTTATCGAGTTGAAACCGAGTTATGATAGTACGCATTGGATGGATAAAATAATTATTTAATGAAGCACAATGATTAGCTGGAGATGTATAAATGATTGGTATGTCGTGCATGAAGTTTGTTAAGGCTATGGCAAAGGAAAATCGGCAGGAAGATCTACAATGCAGATTGAACCGCAATAACCTTGTGCAAGTTCCAAGAAAGGAATGCAAGTCCCTAGGCAAGGTAAAATGTTTTGAGATCTAAAGGATACATTGAACCTAGTCAAGATTGAAGATCTCATGGCTAAGATTGATCATGGGAAATGTGATCAAGGAGATTTAGCAGTTAGTGATTGTTTATAAATAAGGAATTGTTAATAAACAATGTATGCGGGCAAGTGTAAGCACAGGGATACTACATAGTGATTACCGAGCACACAAGCTTGAAGACCTATTTGAATAACAGAGTAGAGAGCCCAACAGAGGGACAAGATAATTCCTATGACAAGATTTTTTTGAGCAAATAGGAATCTGCTTTAGCATTTTAGATGTAAAGTTGCAGATATATATTACTGTTGTTTATTTTGTAAGTGAAAGGAAATCTCTTAACTGAGTGGACTTAACAGTCTTATTTGTAAACTCTCTAGCAAGGTAGCATTCTAAATGAGTGTTTGAAATCCTTTGACAAGGTCGCTTCTAACAAAGTGACGATCCTAACAGATCCGAGGGAAATCCCTTAACCGGGTCACATATAGCAATGTGTTTGTAATCTTTAATAGGATTTACTTTTACCAAGCATACTCTAGAAGAGTATATTTCTTAGTGGGTCTGAAATCCCACAGTGGTTTTTCCCTATTTGGGTTTCCACGTTAAATCAGGTGTTATGAGTGTTATGATGATTATGTGTTTATGAGTTAACATGTTTAGCAGTTTTTGGTTATATTGCTGAAGTATAAGTTATCGAGGTTGAATCTATTGATTTCATGGAAGATTAAGTTTGTATGATTCACCCCCCCACCCTCTCATCTTGTTAGCTATTAGCATCTGTACTTTACATTTAGTATCAAAACTTAACAATTGGTATCAGAGCTTTGGACTCCGAAAGAAAAGTTTAAAGGTACTTGAGGCAAAGATCTGAAAATGTATAAACGAGATGCACCGAAGTTGAACAAGTCAAGTTTCTCCACATGGCAGAAAAGGATGAAGCTGCATTTATCAAGAATTGAAGAATATGCAACATATTATCTGGAGAATGATTGCATTGCACCAAGAACCAACCCTATGACCTTGGAAGAGATAAAGGAAAAGCAAGAACATATTCAAGCTATGATTAAAATAACATCAGCATTGACCGACTCAGAGTTTAATGATCTAGAAGGCTGTAATGATGCAAAAGCAATGTGGACTAAGCTCATATCTGTGTATGGAGGTGATGAACATGTTCAAAGAGCAAAAGTAGATAGTCTAAGAGGACAACTTGAATCCATGAGAATGAATGAAGGTGAGAACATAACCCAATACAATACAAGACTAAAGGAGATTGTCAATCAAATTAAAGGAGCGGGTGGAACTATTGAAGAAAAGGATATAACAAGTAATTTGTTGAGAACCCTTCTACCAGCTTATGCTATTCGAGTCTCTACAATCAATGAATTGAGGTCTGTACCTAACATGCCAGTTTCTTTAGATGCTACTATTGGTAAGCTACATGCATTTGAGTTAAGTAATTTTGATAATAGTGGGTCTTCGGTAAATAAAGTATAATCTGCATTTAGTTCTTTTCATATTGGTAAAACTGATGATTACAATGATAGAATGAGTAAGTACTCTGAAGGGGATCACAGTGGAGCAAGTGAAAGATTTCATAAGAACATGGAAGAAGTGCACAAACTGTATGAAGAAATCAAGAAGCAAGAAGAGTTTGAAGCATTATTAGCCAAAAGGTTACCAAGAGGAAAAGGTAAGTATAAAGGAAAGCTACCTTTAAAATGTTTCAATTGTGATAAAATAGGACACATGGCTTGTAACTGCCCTAACAAAGAATCTAGTGAAAAGAGAGATTACCGAGAAGACAGACAGAAAGATAACCACTACAGAGAACACTGAGACTTCAAAAGGAGAGATAGAAAGACATGCCTAGTTGCTGATGAGGAATCCAACGATGATAAATCTGATGAAACTGATACTGAGGAAGTTGTTTGTGTGGCTATTAAAGATGGATTTGATGAAGAAAGGTATGAAGAGAAAGCCCTAGTATCTCACATAAATAATTATTCTTGGATCATAGACAGTGGATGCTCACATCATATGACAGGTGATAAACACAAGTTTGTTAAATTAGAAGACTATGATGGAGGCTATGTAAGATTTGGTAATGCTGCACCATGTCCGGTGAAAGGTAAAGGATCTATAAAACTTCTTGACAATGCTAAATGTGATGATGTATACTGGGTTGAAGGATTGAAATACAATTTGTTGAGTGTAGCACAGCTAAACAATATAGGATACCGAATAGAATTTTAGAAAGGAATTGTCAAAGTTCATGACAAGCATGGAAAGTTAGCTACTACCGGGACACAAACAAAAGGTAATACATTTCATCTTCACTCAACTTGAAACAAGTGTCTTTATGCAAAGATAGATGATACCTGGTTATGGCATAAAAGGTTTTGTCTTGTAAATTTTGATAATCTAATCAAAATAAGTAAGAAGCACCGAGTAAGAGGTCTACCGAGTCTAGAAAAACCTGAGAATGTTGTGTGTCAAGGATGCCAGATGGGTAAGATGACAAGATCAAGCTTTACAAGTAAGTCCTACACTTCTAAAGGAATTTTAGATCTAGTACACACTGATCTGTGTGGCCCCATGAAAGTTCAAAGTTATTATGATGATAAATATTTCATATTATTTGTGGATGATTACTCAAGGATGATGTCAGTCATGTTTTTAAAAGAAAAATTAGAAGCTTTTCAAATGTTTAAATGGTACAAGGCAAGAGTTGAAAATGAAACAGGAAGACAGCTGAAATGTCTTAGATCTGATAGAGGAGGAGAGTTCACTTCTGATGAATTTAACTTATTGTGCAATGATCATGGTATAAAAAGGCAAGTATCTACACCGAGAACACCTTAGCAAAATGGGATAGCCGAGAGAAGAAACAAATCAATTGTAGATTGTGCTAGAACCCTGATGATAGAGAAAAGGGTACCTCAAATATTTTAGAGAGAAGTAATCAGCACTGCAGTTTACACCCTGAACTGAGTTCAAATGAAGAAAGGAACTATGAAGACACCATATGAGATCTGGTATGACAAGAAACCTAATGTAAGTTACTTTAAAATCTTTGGAAGTAGATGCTATGTTCACAAAGATGACAGAAATGGAAATTTTGATCAGAAAAGTGAAGAAGGAACATTTCTTGGTTATTCTTCTAGAAGTAAAGCATTTAAATGTCTGATCAAATCATCTAACAAAATAGTGGAGAGTGTAAATGTGAAAATTGATGAATTTGCAGAAAGAAATGATGAAGGAAATTCCAAAGAACCAGAAGATTATGAAGAATTTGTTTATGTTCAACCGAGAAGTCCTATCGAGAAAGTTGTTGAAGAAAATGAAGATAATGTCCAGTTACCGAGTGATGAAGAAGATCATACAGAACCTACTGAGCCTATATTAGCCAAATATGTCAGAAGACATCATGCATCAAGTCAGATTATAGGAGATAAGGATGATCCAGTGATGACAAGGAACAAATTGAGACATAACACATGTTTGATATCTAAATTTGAACCGAGAATAGTGAAAGAGGCATTTAACAATGAAGATTGGGTAAATGCTATGACAGAAGAGATTTATCAAATCAAGAAGAATGACACATGGACACTGATCCCAAGACCAAAGGACCAAAATGTAATCAGTACAAAGTGGATTTTCATAAACAAGCTAAATGAAAAAGGTGACGTCATTCGCAACAAAGCAAGACTAGTTTGCAAAGGTTATGCTCAAGAAGAAGGAATATATTATGGTGAAACTTTTGCACCTATGGCTAGACTTGAGAGAGTAAGAACATTGTTGGCATATGCTGCTTTCAAAAATTTAAAAGTATATCAAATGGATGTTAAATTTGCATTTTTGAATGGTATACTAGAAGAAGAAGTTTACATTCAACAACCTGAAGGATTTGTTGAAGACAAGAGTAAAGATCAGGTATGTAAACTGAAAAAAGCTTTATATGGTCTGAAACAAGTACCTAGAGCATGGTATGAGAGACTGTACTCTTCCTTAATCAAGATTGGTTTTAAAAGGACAAGTGAAAACAGTAATATGTACATGAAGAATGATGAGGACAATGGAATACTGATCTCAGCCATATTTGTTGATGACATTATATTTTATGGAAATGACTCCTTATGCAAAAACTTTGGAAATGAAATGTGCAAAGAATTTGAGATGTCACTAATCGGTGAGATAAAGTATTTTATAGGTTTATAGATACTGCAAATGAAAGATGAGATTTTCATTACTCAATCCAAGTACATAAAGGAAATCTTGAAGAAATTTGGAATGGAGGATTCTAAACCAGTAAGTACTCCTATGACTACTAACTATAAATTATCAAAGAATGATAAATCTACATTTGTTGATGAGACACTTTACCGATCTATGATTGGGAAGTTGCAATATGTTGTGCATAGTAGACCAGATATAGCACATGCAGTAGGTATTGTTGCAAGATTTTCTGCAGATCCCAAGGAAACCCATATGACAGCAATCAAGAGGATTTTTAGATACTTGAGAGGCACTGAAGATTATGGCTTAGTATATGAAAAGAGGAATAATTTTGATTTAAAAGTTTATATTGATGCTGATTGGGCAGGCAACATAGATGACAGGAAAAGCACAAGTGGTGGAGCTTTCTTTTTAGGAGAAAGACTAGTAAGTTGTCTTAGCAAGAAATAAGGATGTATTTCACAGTCAACAGTAGAAGCTGAATATGTTGTTGCAGCATTGAATTGTACCAATATAGCATGGATCAAACAACTGTTGGAAGATATAAATGAGAAATTTACCGAGCCAGTAACTATATTCTGTGATAATACTAGTGCCATTAACATTTCAAAGAATCCAATAATGCACTCTAAGACAAAGCATATATCTATAAAGTATCATTATCTTAGAGAAGAAGTTCAAGAGAAGAAAGTTGTGCTGGAATATATCAGTTCAAAGGAGCAATTAGCAGACATCTTCACAAAGCCATTTCCAAGGGACACTTTTGAGTATCTCAGAAGCAAGTTAGAGGTCCTACCCCTATCTTCTACTCACTGACCGAGTTCGGTGAAAGCATCAATTCGATGAATCTATAGAATATTATGTGTGGATTGATGCTGATTTATGCACTTTAGAAGGTTTTCTAAAGGTGTGCAAGAAAAAGTGAATAGAGACAAGTTGCTCTGACCGAGACTGAGATGATACATAGCAAGGCAAATCACTTCATAGAGGAAGCAATCATGATTTAGTTCTTTTACTTTTTGGCATTGTTGTCAAAGGGGGAGAAGACTAAATGGTAAAATCCTAAATGATGAAGATAACAGAAGACTAATGATAGGGGAGATTACTCCAACAGGGAGAAGACTAAATGTAAGACAACAACTCAGAAGCCTAATAACAAAGGGAGAAGACTTTAGAAGATTTTAATAGCTCAAGGATAATAGGAGAAGTCTAACAACAATCTGAATCTGAATCAATTTGAATATCTTGTTGGTATTACCATTTAATTGTTGGTTTTGCCATCAATGCCAAAGGGGGATATTGTTGGCATTTCAGTAAAAAGAAAGTGTTGATATTCAGTAAGGATATTGAGAAGGTTGTTGAAGATTATTGATATAACTGAAGAAGGATGATAACTATGTTTATAATATTATTTTGTCATTGATGTCAAGAAATTGATTATCTAATTCAATATGATGTTGCCATATCATGAGAAGATTGATTTGAATAGAAGTAAGATGTCGGTAAAAGACATAGAAAGAATGTGATGAATAAGAGGAGGAATAAGTTATTCAATGGGAAACTATTACCGAGTTAGACAATGATGAGATCATGATGTTTAGATTGTTTTGATATCCTACATATGTTGTTGATTGTAAGGTTAACACTATACTATGTCACCGAGCAAAGAACCTAGTCGGTAAACCCTAAGGTTATCGATATCGGTTAATGAAGGCGGAATGTCTACTAAGTAAAGTTTAGTATTTACTGAGTTGAAACCAAGTTATGACAGTACGCATTGGATGGATAAAAGCATTATTTAATGAAGGACAATGATTAGCTGGAGATGTATAAATGATTGGTATGATGTGCATGAAGTTTGTTAAGGATCTATGGCAAAGGAAAATCGGCAGGAAGATCTATAGTGCAGATTGAACCGCAATAACCTTGTGCAAGTTCCAAGAAAGGAATGCAAGTCCCTAGGCAAGGTAAAATATTTTCAGATCTAAAGGATACATTGAACCTAGTCAAGATTGAAGATCTCATGGCTAAGATTGATCATGGGAAATGTGATCAAGGAGATTTAGCGATTAGCAATTGTTTATAAATAAGGAATTGTTAATAAACAATGTATGCAGGCAAGTGTAAGCACAAGGATGCTACATAGTGATTACCGAGAACAAAAGCTTGAAGACCTATTTGAATAACAGAGTAGAGAGCCCAGCAGAGGGACAAGATAAGTCCTATGACAAGATTTTTTTGAGCAAATAGGAATCTGCTTTAGCATTTTAGATGTAAAGTTGCAGATATATATTAATGTTACTTATTTTGTAAGTGACAGGAAATCTCTTAACTGAGTGGACTTAACAGTCTTATTTGTAAACCCTCTAACAAGGTAGCATTCTAAATGAGTGTTTGAAATCCTTTGACAAGGTCACTTCTAACAAAGTGAAGATCCTAACAGATCTGAGGGAAATCCCTTAACTGGGTCACATCTAGCAATGTGTTTGTAATCTTTAATAGGATTTGCTTTTAACCGAGCATACTCTAGAAGAGTATATTTCTTAGTGGGTCTGAAATCCCATATGTTGTTTTTCCCTATTTGGGTTTCCACGTTAAATAAGGTGTTATGAGTGTTATGATGATTATGTGTTTATGAGTTAACATGTTTAGCAGTTTTTGGTTATATTGTTGAAGTATAAGTTACCGAGGTTGAATCTATTGATTTCATGGAAGATTAAGTTTGTATGATTCACCCCCCCTCTCATCTTGTTAGCTATTGGCATCTATACTTTACATTTAGTATCAAAACTTAATAAATGCTATTATCTTTTAAGGATCTTTTGTAAAGGGTTTCGGGATCCCTTCAAAACCCGTTTTTCCTGTAATAAAAAACAATTAAAAAACTTGCAATAAAATGTCTCACAAGAAACAAATACCCTAGTAGATATCCAACAAACGCTTCGCACAAAGTTAATAAAGGATACAACTATCTAGTCAAACATCTGCAATCAACTGATCAAATTGTCTTATCAATCATATCATATCCATATCAAGTGATCATTATCTTGTCTTAAACAAAAGAGGATACACTCAAAATTAGACAGGTCAGTCTTAAATGAGGTCCGCAACTTTCTAAGATTAGACATTATCAACTATCACATCAAGCAACTAAGAACAAAGGCACAAGATCGGTATAGTTGCTGAAATTTGTTCGAGTCAATCTTTATCTTTATCATTTGGCGATAGATTGTGTTCCTATGCTACTTAAGGATGTCCACAAGTGACTAGAGGAACCATGATGGGCATTATATTTTTCTTTGTTTTCTATTTGTAGTGTGAACCAATGAATATCTAGGGAAATTTCTCTAGTGGGTGTTTGTGATAGGAGCATTCAACTTGTGAATGCCACACATACCTCGACCCTGAGTTTATTTCCCAGAATGGAGGGTTTCACTCCTTGTCTGCTACGTGTTTGTTTCTTCAATGAGATATATTTACATCTTTGTTCCTTATACCCTGATGTGCTAAGCTCCATTGTTCAATAATAAGGCTCAGTGATGAATATATATTGCACAATAAATAATGACACAGGTTCGTGAATCAATCATTATCATTTAATCTCATTTGCTTATTGCTAGTTTGTTGATTCTTTTCTCATCGTCTCTTTCTGAATCATTTTCTATCATCTAACATTATTCTATTTCATTCTAAGGTTTATTCTCTCATAATCTATGTCAATATCAACTTCACATTACCTATCTCTATCTTTAATCAAAACTAACTATTCTTCTATCTCATATTTTTCTTCTTTCGAGAGATCATTCATACCTTTAACACATAAACAATCTTTCGAGGGGGCATTACACCCTAAGCATCACTAGGGCAGGAAATTTTTCATTTTCTTTGAAATAATGTCATTCCGATTTTGTCTCAAAGAGGGGCAAATGTAGACACCTAAAAATGTCTCATTAATCATGTACTAATTATTACTCTAATTGATTAAATAATTCTTTAATTATTTAACTAAATTAATTAATCTTATTCTTCTAATTTTATATTTCTTCATCATCTTACTAATTATTTCTATTTCAATTCTATCATCGTTTAATCATTTAACCATTTTCTATATATTAATTATTTAATTAATTGTGATTTTAATCTTTCAATTTAAATAATCTTTATTATTTAAATAAATTCATTCTCAATTTCTATCTTCTCATCAATTAATCATTTAACCCTCTTCTAAATATTAATTAAATATTATAATTATGATTTAATTCCTTTAATTTAAATAATTTTTAATTAAATATTATAATTATGATTCAATTCCTTTAATTTAAATAATTTTTATTATTTAATTAAAGAGCATTTCTAAATAATTAAATAATGTCTTTAAATTATTTAATTAGCTAATTAATTCTTCAATTCCAAATCCCCAAATTTTAATTTTATCTAATTTCATTTAATTTCATTAATTCTCTAAATTCTAATTCTAATTCAAATTCAAATTCTTAAAATTTCTTCTAATTTCAAATACATGTGCATGATTTCAAAAATCAAATTGAAAATCAAAGTCAAGTTCTGAATATATTCAGATAACAAATTAAATTTAAAATAAATTCAATATTTGAATTAAATCTCATGCAGAGATTAAATTGAAAATCTAAGTCAAAGTGCAATCACATGCTAAATTAATTAATTCAATTAATTCATTCATTCATTCATTCATTATCTTTTCCATCTCTATTTCTATCTTCCACTTTGCTTTTTTCCAAAAAGCTTTCAATCAGTTAACTATTCCATCTATTTTAATTGATTATTTCAATTAATTGATTAATTACACCATTTCTTTAATTTCCTCCCATTATCCTTTTTCTATCTTCCAGTTAGCTTTTTCTAAATAATTTTTTCTTTTTCATCAATTAATTATCCTCCAATCATTCTTTTTCATCTTTCAATCAACTTTTTTCTCAATTGGTTAACTCATTTTATCAATTCAATCTATTTTGTTCCACCTCCAAATTAGCAGTTCAACTATCAATCAGCATGTGAGCTCACCTAAGTTCCACATCTTGATCAATTTGTTCCACCTCTCATTCAATCATCTCCAATAATCTATAAATTGAGCATTCAATCTTCATCCTCAACAATCATGAACTTTGAATCTCTGTGTCATTTGCAGGTTGTCAGCACGATATCTGAGAGCAACCATACCACAAAGAAGAGAAGAGCAATGGAAGCCATGATACACAATAGGGAGTTCTATATTGTTTAGAATTATTCTATATGCATCTATATTTCATTGAGTTTTTGTTTGAATTCTATTAGGATAGGGATTCGTGATTTCCCTCTGATTTCTGATTGATTACATGATGAATTTTTACATACGACAATGTCACTATGATAAGATAGTTTTTGGCAGTAAAACCCTAGACGCACCAAACAAGGTAAATATCTAATTTTTTTAGTAAGTTTGGATCATGCATTGAAGAATTTAAAGAGAAAAGCAAAAGGAAATTTAGAGCGAAGATTGCATAAAAGGTATTTATCACATCTTTTCTCTGTGGATTCAAAAGAAATCAGTTGTTGACAAGTCTAGTAGTAAGAGTGTTCAAAAAATTGAAAAGGTGCGATTAGAAGAATACAATCATGAGAAAATCATAAATTTGGGAAATTATTTGTTGAGTGAAAGATTGTAGGAAATTAGAGATCTAGGGCATAAAGGCTTGGATGTTTTGAGTGAATTTTTGTGGTTTGCAAACAAAGACATGGTTAAATTTGTTTTGAACTATATTGAGGATGATTATATGGTGTTGGACAAACCTTATCATATTTTGAAGGAAGCAATTCATGTAGTTTCTGGTCTATATGATAATGGACTCCTTCCGATGAAGAAATCAATCAAAATAAAGAAGTTGAAACCCTAATTGGCACCACAAGTGATCAATGGGCATTAATAATAGATGTTAACATCCACCTTGTTATAAGGTATGTCGCATATGGAATTCCTTATAAAATCTACTTCTGAAACAGAGAAGGGTCTACTTCGGCAATTGCATTGTATATTGCTCATCAAATGGTTAAAGAAGGCAAAAAATTTGATTTATGTGAGTTGTTGCAGGCACAATTAGCATAAAACATTAAGATGACAAAAGATCAGGGATATTCATTCCTATTTGGTTCTTTGATTGTGTGTTTGATGCTTTATTTCACAAAACCTTTACCCTTGAAGGAGAATATAGTATGAAAATCAAATGTCTTTGATGGAAAGAGTTTTTTTTAGATATCTAGCTTGTTTGGATGATAAGAATCAAGCATGTTAGAATCACTTTATAAACCTTCAGAAGAAGCTGATTTGTGGTCTGGTTTCTAGTAGTATCAGTGCTCCTGAGGAGAGCCCCTCCTCCAATAGTAGAAGTTTAAAAATAATATGTTGTGTCTTATCTAAAACAAAAGAAGAAGATAAAAGGTGAAGAAGGAAAAGAGATTATTTCCCTGGATGATCTGGAACCATCTACAGTGGCTAAGCGAAAATTGGCTTTGGTTGAATAAATTAAAGAGGAAGATGACCCTTGCAGTGTTGAGAACATTCTAAGTATTCTTAAGGAAGATGATGGAATGAAGAAGATTGGAGATTTATGGTTTGAGCAACCCTCCTATAATCAAGATCAAATTGAAGAAGTTCTAGTTGGCCACTTAGTCCAGAACAATATTGCTCTTGGTGATCTTGCTTACATCTTGTTGAATGTTCTTTGTGAAGTTCTTAAAGATCATTTGAAGAAGCTTCTTGAGACAACACCTATTGCAGAAGATAATGTTTAGGATGGCATGGAAAATAAATGTGCACATGCTCAAAAGAGGTTATTAGAAAACATTAATAGCATGAGAGATTGTGTTGCAGAAGCAGATAGAGTGTACAAATATAATCTCCAATGGCCAACAACTATTGAAAATATTTAAAGCTAAGATTGATTATATTGAATCTAATTTCAATTCCATGGGAAAATCATTTGACATTTTTAGTGGTGTAGATGGTGAACAAAGGAAGAAAATCAATTCTCTGCAGTCAGATTTTATATTTTATCAAAGGTAGAAATAAGATGTGGTGAATATTTTATTAAAGGTGAAAGAGATTGTTGAGGCTAGGTTAGAACACCTTTTTGGTCTCCTTATTAAAGTCGAGAAGTGTGTGCGGAACCCTATTGTTCCTGATTCTTTATCAAAAGTAGTTGATGAAATAATCAAGAATGATACTTTGAGTTTGTCTAAATTTGGCAATGAATTCTTGAGAGACTTTCTTTCCAAAATGAAGGAGAAGTATAAGAAAATATTTCAGAAGCATAAGTGAAGCATTCTTTCTTTTGTAGTATAAATCTTTTTGGTAACCTATTTTTGTTGTTACACTTTTTCCTTGATGTCAAAGGGGGAGAAATATTGTGTATCGGGAGAAATATTGAGTTTTGCAAGGAAATATTATCTAAGGGGGAGTTATAGAAAGGTTTTGATATAAATGATTTTCCATCAATGACAAAGGGGGAGATTGTTAGAAATACTTGTCTTAAGTTGTCATTGATGTCAAAGTCAGTGATCCAAATTGGTTTGGATGTGTTGTATAACAGTGGAAGATAGGTATGTATGTTGCGGATGGCAGATTTTAGATGTTGTTGATGTATTGCAAACATATTTATTACTCTGAAAATATGTATTGTCAGTATGAGGATACATTTATCTTTATGAGAGAGATTTGGTGTTGGTTGTGGAAATTGGTTTCATTCTCTAATCGTTCATGCAGTCTGATAGTATTCAATTAACTTATCTCAAAACTACAGTCCTCCATATTTTTGTTTTGATGTAGTTATGGAAGTGCAATTTTGGATTTGGTTGTTGTTATCAGTTGAGATTATTGTACTCATGGTTTTGGTGCTTCGGAAGTCATTCTCTAGAAGTGTATTCAAGTATACAATATAGAGCACATCTTCGTGCTCTGGTTTCCTCTAGTTTCTTAATTTCCTAATAATGATCTTTTGATGGTTCATTTTTTTTCTTTAATTCATAATGTTGAGTTGGATCATGATCGTGATGCTCTGGTAGCATGTTATTGTGGAATTTCAAGGATATGCTTATTTTGGGTCAGGCCGACCTCAAGAGATTATGTTAATGTTTATCTCTAGTGATTGTAGCGTGTGATTTGACCATTGAAGCTATCATTTGGGAAAATATTGTTAAGGCCGACTTGATGAATATTCTTATTGTTACACCCATATATATGTATGATCGCATTATGCTTGAGCTAACGATATGAGGTGAATGTGAATAAGAGATAAATGAATGGTATGGATGAAATGTGATGAAGTAAGTGAAGAGGAACGTAGAAAGTAATAAAGCAAAGTTGATGCTAAGTAAAAGAGAAAGATAGTTCTAGTGTGATAATGTTTTGGAGCAAGTAGATAGTGGGATGTTTTGCAAAGTTTTCTTAACTAGATCTTCTGCAAATAATTGGTGTGTTGTCTAAGCTTAACTGGAACTAATCCCATGCATATGTAGATGCAATTTTTTTAGTTCATTTATTTTCTTTCTGGTAATGAGCCTATCCAACAGTGAGCCCTCTGACAACGAGCCTCTTTTATAATCCCACATAACTAGTTATATTATCTTGACAGTTAACCCTCTTTATGGTTTTTCCCATTTAGGTTTTCTACATATAAAAAATTGGTCTCTCTTATGGTTATGTATGTTGTGCACTTTCATTCTTTGCATATTTCAATTCATGTTAAGATAAGTTTCAAATTATCAAAGCAGTCCTATTTTTTTATTGTTGGGGAATACTGATTCACCCCCCCTCTTAGTATTTTATTCTATTCAACAAAAGTTGGATAAATTTGAGGCATGCATGAGCTGGATGGGCATTGTTGATAGGGTGATCCTTAAACTATTGGCATATGTGCAGAGTTTGATGACATGATGATATTGTATGTTGTCATTGATGTCAATATGCTGAAGTATGAACCAATATATTGAAGTAAGCAAACTGGAAAGAGAACCAGTATGATGATGTGAACTAGTATATGTGAAAAAGTGAAGCGATGTGTTGATGATGTGAACCAGTATATGTGAAAAGGTGAACCAGTATGTTGGAATGAGAACCGGTATATGCAAAGTTTCATATCGGGGTTTCATTTGGTATGACTACCGGTTGGTAGTCTCAGCTTCAGGGTTTCTGGTTGATGCATTTCAAGTCTGTGTGATTCGACTGACAACATCCTATGATGGGTTATCATTGAAATGAAGATCAGATCATGTTGCCATGTTATCCTCGTGCGCGTGAAGGATTTCTTTGAGGATCTTGCATGAAGAAGATTGATCCTATCTACCTTGGGAATGTGCGAAGTCTCAGTAAATGGTGGAGAATGCATGATGGGTTATCAACTTCTAGAAGCAGCATAGAACGAACGATGGAGAATGTATTGAGATTTGTTCAAGACTGTTTTATTCAATGCAATGTGTTTGAACGGTCAGGATTGGACCGACTGTATTGATAACCTAAATGTTTAGGGTTTAGGGTTTATGCTACCGACCTATCTATTTCCTATAAGGTCGATGATGATTTGCATTATGAAGTTGTTGGCAAATGTTATGTGTGTATCCAAGTGAAGAGATACTTGATTCTTGCCAGACCGGAGAAGTGTGTTGATACCTGTAGAGTGTGATTGCAGAAGAAAATGAACTAAAGTGGATCTGCCTTGGCATTTAGTGTTGTTATCAGATCAGTGTATTACCTATTGACTTCTAACCATTTCAACAGTTGGAAAATCCCTTAACCGGGTAGCTTTAACAGGATTTGTGTAAATCCTTTAACAGGGTAACTCAAATGAATGAGTTCTTCAAATCCTCTTGCGAGGTAACCTTTAATAGGGTTCTAACCTTTAACCGATTATTTAGCCATCCCTTAACTGGGTGATCCCTAGCAGGATCAGCTCCTAGCAGAACCTAGTGTAAAGTCCTTAACTGGATTAGGCTCCTAACAGAGAGGAATTCATAAGAGTTCAAGAACAACTTGTGGGTATTCATCCCCACTATGGTTTTTCCCAGTTGGGTTTCTAGTGAAAAATCAGTGTGTTATGTGTGATGCTTTTTCATGTGATGTCTTAGTGTTTTCTGTCAAGTGGTAAAGCATGATGATCCAGTGGTCTTTATATTTCTGATGTATTACTTGTTTATGCATATGGGTGAAGTGGAAAGGAGAGATTAGGTGTGGTGAAGATCTAAATGTTATCGGTTTATGTCTTTCACAGTCATACTGTGTTTTACCAATAGTGCCCTATTTTAGATCGGTGATACGGTTTATCAGTTAGTTTAGTCTTTGCAGTCAAAGTGGTTTAAGGAAGTTTTAATCTATACTTATTCATCCCCCCCTCTCAGTATCTGTTGAGTAGTTATTGTTCATCATTATTCATCAATTGGTATCAGAGCATCCTCCAGGTCCTCTGTGTTGTAAGCTTAACCGCTTGAGGAAAAGATCCTATTCTAATGATGAAGAGGGAAGGTCCTAAGTTTAATAGAGATAACTTTAAGAAATGGAAGGACAGAATGAAGATATACATTAAAAGCATGGGTTCTCAACACTAGAGCTATGTGGAGAATACTTATGTTGTCCCTACTGGTAGTCTCACCGATGATCAAAGAAGAGAAATTCAGGAGAATGGTCAAGTAATGGAAGCTCTTATCAGCAGCCTATTTGATGTTGAGTGTATAGATGTTCAGGAAAAAGACAATCCCAAATATGTATGGGATACTTTGGAGTCTATCTATGGTGGTGATGAGCATGTGAAGCAAGCAAAGGAAGAAAGCCTTAGAGGAAAGTTTGAAGACATGCAAATGGTTGAAGGAGAGACCATTCAACAATATGGGATAAGGATTAAAACTGTTGTTGGAGAAATCAAGAGTGCAGGAGGTACAATGGATGATTCCACCATTATTAAAAAAAAATTGAGAATCTTATTACCGGTCTATGCAATAAGGGTTGCCGCTATTCAAGAGTTGAGATCTATTGACAAGACAAAGGTGTCCCTAGATTTTATCATTGATAAGTTGGCCGCATATGAGCTAAACAGTTATGATGGCAGTGTTCAGAAGACTGATTCAGCCTTTAAAGCGTCTGTTGCACTATCCAGAAAGGGTAAAGAAGCTAGTACCAGTAGTGAACCTAGACAAAGTAGAGATATGGATGATGAGGAGATCCTGATGGAATTTGAAGCTCTTTTGGCCAAGAGACTTCCTAAGGGAACTGGAAAATATAGAGGTAAGCTCCCTTTGAAATGCATTTCTTGCAATAGGATAGGACACATTGTTGTAAATTGTCTTAATGGTGATAATAAGGACAAATCGGAGAGGTTCAAAAAGTTCGAAGGAGGAAATAGGAGAAACTGTCTTGTTGCACTTGATGAAGCTGTCACTGATGATGAATCAGAAGATGAAGAAAGTGAAGACATAGTATCTATAGCTGTCAAGGAAGATGTGTCTGACAAGAAGGCTCTTGTCTCTCACTTTGATAATTCTAATGAATGGATTATTGACAGTGGTTGTTCTCACCACATGACTGGTGACTGGAGAAAGTTTCTATCTCTGGAAGAGTATGATGGAGGTGTAGTCCGATTTGGTAATGATGCACCTTGTATGGTAAAAGGAAAAGGGTCCATCTCTCTAAATGGAAAAAGCAGTGTTGATAATGTGTATTGGGTAGAAGGTCTCAGGCATAACCTTTTGAGTGTTACTCAGCTGAATGATAATGGACTTACTCTGGAATTCAAAGATGGAGTATGCAAAATCAAGGGAAAGAGTGGTGAACTGATGGCCACCTATATGCAAACCAAAGGTAACTTATTTCAGTTGAATGCAAATATCAGTCAATGTCTAATGGCTAAGTATGATGACAGTTGGATATGGCATAGGAGACGTTGCCATGTAAATTTTGATAATATTGTGAAGGCCAGTAAGATCAAGCCAGTTAGGGGATTACCTGTACTAAACAAACCGGAGAATCCTTTGTGCAGAGACTGTCAACTGGGGAAAATGTTTTCCTCAACCTTCAAAGGTAAATCTTTCACAACAGAATATTTACTTGATCTTGTGCATACTAATTTGTGTGGTCCTATGAAAAATAGGAGTGTTCAGGGAGATTGGTACTTTATGATTCTTACTGATGATTGCTCAAGAATGATGTGGGTCACATTCTTGAAAGACAAGTCTGAACCTTTTGGAAAGCTCAAAGCTTTTAGAGAACTAGTTGAAAAGGAAAGTGGTTAGAGGATCAAATGCCTTAGAACCGATCAAGTCACCTCTGGAGAATTCAATAAGTACTATGAAGAGAATGGCATCAAGAGGCAACTGTCTGCCCCCCGAACTCCATAGCAAAATGGCCTAGCAGAAAGGAAAAACCAGACTGTAGTTGAAGCAGCCAAAACGATGTTGATTCAAGGGAAGGTTTCTCACACTTTTTGGAGAGAAGCAGTGAACACTACAATCTACACTTTGAACCAGGTACTCATCAAGAAAAGTAAGGATAAAACACCTTATGAGTATTGGACCAGTAAGACTCCTATAGTAAGCTACTTTAGTGTTTGGTAGCAAGTGTTATATCAAGAGGAGTGAGCACCAAAGAAAGTATGATGCAAAATGTGATGAGGGAATATTCCTAGGGTATTCCACCAAGAGCAAAGCTCTCAAGTTTTTTAACAATAGGACTCAGAGAATTGTCGAAAGTATCAATGTTAGAGTTGATGAAACCTCTTAGAAACCCAAGGAAACTGGCAGTGAGAAAGTGGTAGATGAACCGGTTGGGACCTTTTGGGAACCGGTTGCAAAACAACCTAGTACCAGTAATAGTGCTCCTACACCGGTAGATGTTGATGCCGATGAATATGAGGATGAAGAAGAAAAGAAAGAGGAAATAGTTAAGATCATTCCTAGGTATGTAAAGTTGAATCATGATCCAAAGCAGATCATAGGAGATAAGGATGCAAGAATTCTTACAAGAAGAAAGGTCAGAGAAAGTTCTTGCATGATCTCTGAATTTGAACCTAAAACATTTAAAGAGGCACATAAATATGAATACTAGATCAAGGCCATGGAAGAGGAACTTGACTAGATAGAAAAGAATGGTACATGGTCTTTGGTACCCAGACCTGAGCACAAAAATGTTATTGGCACCAAATGGGTTTTTAGAAACAAGCTAAATGAAGATGGCACAGTGGTAAGAAAAAAAGCTAGACTGGTATGTAAGGGATATGCTCAAGAAGAAGGAGAAGACTATGGAGAAACTTTTGCTCCAGTAGCTAGATTGGAAGGAGTTCGAATGCTTCTTGCATATGTAGCCTTCAAGGGATTCAAAGTGTATCAGATGGATGTAAAATCTGCATTCCTGAATGGAATACTTGAAGAGGAAGTGTATATAGAGCAACCAGATGGGTTTTCCCTATCAGAAGATAGTGATATGGTGTGTAGGCTACATAAAGCCTTGTATGGATTGAAGCAGGCACCTAGAGCATGGTATGAACATTTACACTCCCATCTTGTGAAGATTGGATTTGAAAGATCAAGTGAAGATAGCAATATCTATCTAAAGTTAGAAGGAGATCAGATTCTAATCTGTGAAGTGTTTGTTGATGACATAATTTTTGTTGGAGATGACAAGATGAGCCATGCATTTGCAGATGAGATGAAGGAATTTGAAATGTCACTAATCAGAGAGATTAAGTTCTTCATTGGACTACAAATTCAACAAATGAAATATGGTATCATTATCACTCAGTCCAAGTATGTCAAAGAGGTGTTGAAGACCTTTGGCATGGAAGACAGCAAACCAGTTGGTACACCGATGGTGACCAGTTGTAAATTGTCAAAAGAAGATGACTCAGCATTGGTGAATGAGAAGGAATACCAATCAATGATTGGTAAGTTGCACTATGTAGTACATAGCAGACCGCACATTACACATGCAGTTGGCATTACTGCACAGTTCCAGAAAAGTCCAAGATAATCCCACTTGGTAGCAGTCAAGCGGATTCTTAGATATTTGAAGGGAACTATTGACTATGGATTGTGGTATCCATACAGTAATGATTTCAATCTCAAAGTGTTTACAGATGTCGATTGGGCTAGTAATGTGGACGACTTGAAGAGCACAACCGGTGGAGCATTCTTTCTTGGTGGTAGACTAGTTTCATGGATGAGTAAGAAGTAGAGTTGTATCTATTAGTCTACAGCAGAAGCAGAATATGTAGTAGCATTTATGAACTGCACTCAGACAATCTAGATGAAGCATATATTAAGTGGTTTCAAAGTCCCTATATCTGAACCAATGAGTATATTTTGTGATAACACAAGTGCAATTAATATTTCCAAGAATCCGGTATTGCATGCTAGAACCAAGCACTTTGAGCTCAAGTATCATTTCTTGAGGGAGAAAGTTCAGAACAAAGAGGTTGCATTGGAACATGTTTCTAGTAAGGAGTAGTTAGCAGACATATTCACCAAGCCTCTACCGAAGGCTACATTTACCTATTTAAGAGGTAAATTAGGGGTGGGTGATGCGCCTTCAAGAGGTGAACTAAAGGTATGTGCTCCACATCAGTTAGGTATTGCATTGTCAAATCTTTTTAGGATTGGTGTGTTGAAGGATGCTACTCCTTAGGGTGAGTAGCATACTGGAACATAGATGTTTGTGCCTCCACTTTGGCATTGTTGTCAAAGGGGGAGAAGATGTGAAGTGGAGAAGATATCTGCAGTATTGGGGAGAAGATGTGAAGCGGGGAGATATCTTTGTATATTTCCATCAATGCGAAAGGGGGAGATTGTTGGAATATATGCAGAGTTCGATGACATGATGATATTGTATGTTGTCATTGATATCAATATGCTAAAGTATGAACTGATATATTGAAGTAAGCAAACTGGCAAGAGAACCGGTATGATGATGTGAACCGGTATATGTGAAAAAGTAAAGCGGTATGTTGATGATGTGAACTGGTATATGTGAAAAGGTGAACCGGTATGTTGGAATGAGAACTGGTATATGCAAAGTTTTGTATTGGGGTTTCATTTGGTATGACTACGGGTTGGTAGTCTCAGCTTCAGGGTTTTCGGTTGATGCATTTCAAGTCTATGTGATTCGACTGATGACATCTTGTGATGGGTTAGCATTGAAATGAAGATCAGATCATGTTAGCACGTTAGCCTTGTGCACGTGAAGGATTTCCTTGAGGATCTTGCATGAAGAAGATTGATCCTATCTACCTCGGGAATGTGCAAAGTCTTAGTAAATGGTGGAGAACACGTGATGGGTTATCAACTTCCAGAAGCAGCATAGAATGAACGATGGAGAACATCTTGAGATTTGTTCAAGACTATTCTATTCAATGCAATGTGTTTGAGCGGTCAGGATTGGACCGACTGTATTGATAACCTAAATGTTTAGGGTTTAGGGTTTATGCTACCGACCTATCTGTTTCCTATAAGGTCGATGATGATTTGCATTATGAAGTTGTTGGCAAATGTTATGTGTGTATCCAAGTGAAGAGATACTTGATTCTTGCCAGATCGGAGAAGTGTGTTGATACCTGTAGAGTGTGATTGCAGAAGCAAAGGAACTAAAGTGGAAATGCCTTGGCATTTAGTGTTGTTATTAGATCAGTGTATTACCTGTTGACTTCTAACCATTTCAGAAGTTGGAAAATCCCTTAATCGAGTAGCTTTAATAGGCTTTGTGTAAATCCTTTAACAGGGTGACTCAAATCAATGAGTTCTTCAAATCCTCTTGTGAGGTAACCTTTAACCGGTATTTAGCCATCCCTTAACCAGGTGATCCCTAGCAAGATCGATTCCTAGCAAAACCTATTGTAAAGTCCTTAACCGGATTAGGCTCCTAACAGAGCAGACTTCAGAAGAGTTCAAGAAAAACTTGTGGGTATTCATCCCCACCGTTGTTTTTCCCAGTTGGGTTTCCACGTGAAAAATCAGTGTGTTATGTGTGATGCTTTTTCATGTGATGCCTTAGTGTTTTCTTTCAAGTGGTAAAGCATGTTGATCCAGTGGTCTTTATATTTTTGATGTATTACTTGTTTATGCATATGGGTGAAGTGGAAAGGAGAGATTAGGTGTGGTGAAGATCTAAATGTTACTGGTTTATGTCTTTCACAATCACACTATGTTTTACCGGCAGTACCCTGTTTCAGATCAGTGATACTATTTATCAATTAGTTTAGTCTTTGAAGTCAAAGTGGTTTAAGGAAGTTTTTGTCTATATTGATTCACCCCCCCCTCTCAATATCTATTGAGTAGTTACTGTTCATCATTATTCATCATAAACTTCCATAACCATTTCTTCAAACCAACCCATGATGTTTGGATGTGGATTTTGGGCAACTAGCTTTTGTTTTTATGAGTGTATGTAGAGAATGCAAGGGTAACCTCAAGATGACAAAGATGGAAAGAAAATTGAGATGATATGTATCAAAGTGATCAAGAGACAATGACGAGATGTGAGATGAAAAGTGAGGATTAGGACTTAAAATTTTTGGATTTGATTTAGGATTCATTAAATGATATGATTGGATTAGATGAGAGGTTGGTCCTTGGATTAGGACAAGATTTATTTGAATTTGGATAACACCTTAATCCTTAGATTAGGATTAGGTGAGGTGTAGGGATTATAGATGCGAGCTAAGAGCAATGTAACAACCAAGCTAGGATAAATTCAAATCTTTAGATTGGGATTTGATTTGGATTAAGTCTTCTCCGGCTTAGGATAGGCTAAGTTCCTAAGCAAGATTAGTCAAGGATTAGGGTTTTGATCAACTCAGATGATTAGGACTAATTAAGCAAGGCACTTGAGATAGATAGTTTCTCAAGAGCCACACTTAATTAGGGATCAACAAAGATAAAGATCAAATAAAACTTTGCAAAGTGCTAACCTTGGATTTAAGATTGATGATTAATGATTGATTTTTGGATTAGAAGATTAATTAGGTTGATTTGCTAATTCCTTAAGGATGGGATGAAGATGATTATGAGAGAATAGATTGATGAAGAGAGAAGGGGAAGGTTACCCAAGATGAAGTATGACTCAATATGTGATCTCTGGTTGAGGAAGGAGAGACAATGAAATATGACCACTCATATTAAGTGATTGAGACAATGCGAACCTTTGGTTGAAAGCACAAGTTCTCAATGGTTCTTGTTCAAACTTTTTATAATCCTGTAGATAATCGTGAAAACATTGTAGGAAGATGCAGTGTTTTAACAAGAGCATTTATTTTTTATATAAGAAGCTTCATTGCTTTAGGATTTGCTTGTAACTAGGCTTTTTCTTTTTAACTTGACAGTAAATTGACCTTTTGGGATGCTTGAGAGGTTTTGGTTTGTGGTGCATGGATGAAAAATGATTGCGAATTTAGTCTAGGCGGAGATGGTAAAACTAAGGCAAAGATGGTGAAATCCAGGTGGAAATAGTGATCTTCAGTAAAACACAAATGACAAAACAGAGGCAAAGACAATAAAACTCAGGTGGAGATGGTGCAACTCAATTTGATAATGACAAGGTGAAATTTTGTTGGATTTTAGTCAAATTTGAAAAGTTTGGACTTGTTTCTCTTGGAAAGAGATATCAAGCAATGGATAGACATTGATCAGGGTAACGCTTGAGACAAGCATAAATAAAGGGCCTATATTAGCCCAATTTTACAAATTCACAGGTATGCACAGTAGAAAACACGTGATAGCATGCACTGCCTAGGCTAGAAGGATGATTCTACTTATTGAGTCCCCACTTGGATTTCTCCATATACTTAAACAAAGAAGATAGATAGAGATTCATTAGAATTGTCTCCCCCACCACAACACTCACTTCTTGGGAATACCAAAATCTCATACTTCAAAGATCCAGAGATTTTATGAACCAAGGGGCATCTATCTCTACTTTGAGTAGTACAATATGGGGTGGCTTCAGAGGTTCAACTTCCTACACCGACAAGAAAATGGGATTTTGGCCTCTACAATAATGGGTTTTTATTTACCTTTCAAGGATATAGTGGTGGTTTGCTCAATTAAGTGGCCTCCCAACCCCTCAAAATGAGGGTTTTTACATGTCACAAGGACATTGGAGGAGACTTCCATCGGTATAACACATCAGCACCAGGTGAGAATGACTTTCATCACCCTCATGAATATTTACATAGAGAACTAAAATAGTACCACTTGGGTCATTCCCTCACACTCGGCCTTAATGGCTTCTTAGGAGGTAGGCCCTCTAAAGGTTCTAAACTATAACAATAGGAGGGATAGGTTTGGTTTTTTGGTCACTTGGAAAGATTTCGCAAGGGGAGAGCATATACCTACTAACCCTTTTCAAACCTGACAAACAAGTTATTTTCTAATTACTAAGTGCATAAAACAAATCTAATCATGCATCTAGTGATAAAAATATGTTTTCAACATTTGAACCTACAACAAAAATTTAGTAGTCTTGGGATTTTTATCCTTTACAAGTCAAAAGGGGTTGCAAAACCAAATGATGATTAGCAAAATAATATAAAACTTATAAAAGAGAAGATTTTAAAGTGTAGGCGCAGACGTCGAAAAATATCTTGTCAAAAATAAGTTAGCTCAAAACATCAAACTTTTACATTAATTCAAATATAATTTAAAGCGAAGACGTTATAATTATGGAGCAGATGTCAGAGCGTTTGCGCAAACACCAAAAAATATCCTGCAAAAAAAATTTTAGCTCAAAAAATCAAACTTTTATAGTAATTCAAACAAAAGTTAAAGCAGAGACATTAGAATTATAGCACATATGTCTAAGGACAGGCGTAGACATTGATGTGAGGATGTGATGCAGGAGCATCCCCAGTCAATGAGAAATCTTGCATCAACCAAAAAACATATCCTTTTTTGTATAGTTCTTTATGCAGTTTTATTATTCTTATAGGTATGTACCGCTAGTTGCTTGTTCTTCATAGCAGATCTTGTTTGTAGTTTCCTGGTGGTTTCATGTGGTTGATTCTAGATTTCTAGTTCATTTGGGTTCTTCTCTGGCATGTTATTACTTCTGTTGGCTATTTTTGGGTTCCCAAGATAGTTTTTGTTCTTACCGGTTGGTTTCCCTTCATTATCGACGCAATTCTTGGCGTGTGGATCCATCTTGGGTCTTGTCCAATGTTCCTTGGTGTGTGGCCGACCTTCCTACTAATCCGCATCACTTGGTTGTTATTTTCTGAAAAGATTTCTTAAATCTTAGGGCTGACCTAATTACATGTTTCATTTTCCTGCATTGGTGAATGTAATCTTTTGAGGCTGATCCAGATATGCTCCAGTGGGTATGAATATGGTGTTATGTAATCATTTGTAGGGGCAAAAGAGGAAGTAGAACTTAGAATAAGGATTGAGATTCACATGTTGTGATCTGGTTGATCTTTAGAGTCCCAGTTGGGATGTTTTTGGCTTGAAGCCTACATGTAACCGGTTACTACCGGATGTTCTTTGGTGATAATCCGATGATTGTCGGATGATTACCAAAAGTTCTATGACTTGAATATGATTTGTTTATATGAATTTGTTATGTTTTCTGGCTACTTTCATTGTGTCACTCTTGCTGCATAAGTCGATTGACTCTTTTGAGGGATTTCACTAGTTATGGCCCAACATGTGGAAGAATTGTTTGCGAGCATCGAGGAATTTCTTGAGTTGGACAGATCACTGATTGGAGGTAGACTATGTGGGTGTTCAATAGATCATCAAGGGGAGGCAATTGAAACTGGTAGTCAGATTGTCGAGTTGAGGCAGTTCATCAGAGTGGAAGGAGAGATGTCGCCGAGGAGAGAAAACCCCCGGAGGCTAGAACAGATGATGGAAGACTTCAAGAATGAAGTGAGGAATAAAATCTGGAATGCTTTGGCTAGTTTGCGAAGAAACCCTGACTCTGAGGATGAGTATGAGGAAGTCGATGAAGAGCTTGAGGAATTTGAAGGACCAGAAGATGAGAGAGAGGAAAGATTCCTAAGATCAGTAGCACAAGCAAGTAAAGTGCACAAAGTAGAGGTTTCTAACTTTTCTGGAATGTTGAACCTAGAGGATCTAATCGATTGGATCGAAGAGTTGGAGGACTACTTTAATTTTGAGGATGTCAAGGACCCGCAAAGATTTTGGTTGGCACAGACCAAGTTGAAAGGGAATGTTGCCTTATGGTGGAAAGAGTTGCAGAAAGATAGAGTGGAGAATGGTGAATTGAAGATCACCCAGTGGAGACAAATGGTTTAAAGGTTGAAGGCCAGGTTCATACCGGGAGACTATGAGCTGGAGTTGTTCAAGAAGTTGCAGAACCTGAAACAAAGAAACATGACTGTGAAGGAATATACTGAGGAATTCTACAAGATGGTAATCAGATCTGTACATAGAGAGATGGATAGAGAAATGGTGGCGAGGTACATCAATGGGCTTTCTTTTAACATTCAAGATGAGATGAGTATGTTGAAGGTTTCGATAGTTGAAGAAGCTTACAAGTATGCTTTGAAGGTTGAGGAGAAGGTGAGAAGAAGACAACCAAATAAGAGAAATGATAAATTAAATATGAATGATAGTATGAATAAACTGGTTGAAGAAGAGGATACAAAACCTAAGTGGAGTAAAGAACTGGAATAAAAGACACCAAGGAAAAGTAGCAGCAATGCTGGTAGAGAATTTATTGGCAAATGTTTCAAGTGTGGAGAAACCGGATATAGATCCTATGAATGTAAGCAAGGAATGGCAAAAAGTTGTGTGGCAAGTGAAGAACCAGATGTTACTAGATTTGACTGCACCAAAGCAAGGAGAATTCCTTATGTTTAAAAGAAAGGATACCAGATATACTCAGAGGAAGAGTCTTTTCCAGTCTGTATGCAAATCAGGTGGTAAGTGTTGTAAAGTCATTGTAGATAGTGGAAGTACTGATAATTTAGTATCTGAGGATATGGTTGAGAAGCTTGGGTTCAAGAGGCTTGAGCATCCTTTTCCTTATGAGGTAAGTTGGTTACAAGATGATCAGAAGGTAGAGATAAAGGAGTAGTGTTGGGTGACTTTCAATATTGGGCCTTTCAGAGATGAAGTTATATGTGATATTGTGTCAATGAATGTTTGTCATGTCTTGCTGGGAAAACCTTGGTAGTATGATAGAGGAGCTATTTATGACTGTAGAAGAAACCTACTTACCATTGAAAAGGATGGGTAGAAGTTCACATTTATTTCTCTGAAGGAGAAAGAGAAGGAGGTTCAAAATCCCAATCTTGAGAAAAGTTGCAGGAAACTGGTAGCAAAGGTTATACCAAAAGATTTGACATAATTGGTTGTAGAGGTTATACTAGAGGTTTTTGAAGAAAGATTTGATAGAACCAGTTGCAGAGATTATATCGAAAGGTGATATGAGTTGGCAGAAGGATCTGACATATGAGTCTGATGGACAGATGGAACCGGTCGATAAAGAACTCATGGTGACAAATTGGATGAAGTCTTGTGGTAGAAGAAATGTTGAGTTACAAAAGAAGGAAGGCATTACATAGGGAGAATGTGCAGACCTGAAGCAAAGAAAGAAAACCAAAGGGAGTCAAAGGTTAGAGAAGCCAGTTGAAGCACCAGGAGAGATAGAGAAGAGATTGGCAAATAAAGAAGATGTTTGGATCAGAAGTGAGCATGGGATCTTCATTGTAAATCCTTTTAGATGTTCATGAGTTGCCTCTCATGGAACATTTTTTTCTACCTGGGTTGTCTGATGCAAGAGCATCCCTGGTCGATGAGCAATCTTGCATCAACCAAAAAAATTTCCTTTCTTGTTTAGTTCTTTGTGCAGTTTTAGTATTCTTACCAATATGTATCGGTAGTTGCTTGTTCTTCATAGCAGATCTTGTTTGCAATTTCCTGGTGGTTTGATTCTAGATTTCTAGTTCATTCAGGTTCTTCTCCGATATGTTATTGCTTCTGGTTGGCTATTTTTTGGGTTCTCAGGACAGTTCTTGTGCTTACTGGTTGGTTAACTTCATTACTGGCATGATTCTTGGTGTGTGGATCCATCTTGGGTCTTGTCTGATGTTCCTTGGTGTGTGGTCAAACATCCTTCTAATCCGCATCACTTGGTTGTTATTTTCTGGAAATATTTCTTAAATCTTAGGGCCGACCTGATTACACGTTTCATTTTCCTGCATTGGTGAATGTAATATTTTGAGGCCGACCCTGATATGTTCCGGTGGGTATAAATATGATGTTATGTAATCATTTGTAGGGGAAAAAGAGGAAGTAGAACTTAGAATAAGGATTGAGATTCGCATGTTGTGATCTAGTTGATCTTTAGAGTCCCGGTCGGGATGTTTCTAGCTTAAAGCCTGCATGTAACCGGTTACTACTAGATGTTCTTTGATAATAATCTGATGATTACCAGATGATTGTAGAAAGTTATATGACTTGAATATGATCTGTTTATATGAATTTATTATGTTTTATGGCTTCTTTCATTGTGTCACTCTTGATGCATAAGTTGGTTGACACTTTTGAGGGTTTTCACCGGTTATGGTTGCATCAGGATGAGACATCAATCCAAGACCTATGCGGAAATCTTCACAAAACCCCACAAAAATGTTAAATTCAAGGGACCTTAGGTCCTATTGGCAACAATGCAACAAACTGAGAGGGGAGGGGGGTAAATCAGTTTGCTCACAAGCTTTATTCAACTCAAACACAATTTCAAATTTGATAATTAACTGTGAAAGCATAAATCAATATCGCATCAATAACACACATAACAACAATATTTTTGATGTGGAAAACTTGGTTAAGGGAAAAACCACGGTGGGAACCTAACCACAATATGATGATACCCTATTAGAAGTATATGAAATATTACAATGGGTAATGAACATGCATTCAAGCACATTACTTAGAGCTCACTACTCAAAACACATAACAAAGAGGGCTACGACCATTGTGAAGACTCGTTGTCTTACAAAAACATTCAGATTACATTCGAAATATCATCAACTGATGAAGTAACATCTCCTCATGCTTGGTTACAGTTTCGGCTAAGCACGCAATCTGATCACTCTACCACATCTCTTCACACTTCCAAAATATCAAAACCTTTGTTCGCACACTTATCCAACCACACACATTCATATACACTTGCAGATACATCTCTCATATGATTATTACATACATTTATACAAATCATCAATGTATATTTCAAGGGCGGCTCAAAGCTCATCACAAATTACAAAAATATAACCACACACACTACATTATAACCTGTAGACCAAAACAATGTTGACTAAGATATAGTATGGATCTAGATCACCACCTTGAACACGAAACACTTCCAAGAGTTATGCCACAAACATCCGCAACACACTACAATCATCTGGTCGACCAAGAACATCGCATAAGATGAACATACCAAGGAAATCATCAATAACAAGCACACCAATCAATGCGAACCATCAACATGGGTATGACATGATCTAGAAACATCCACAAACATCATTAATTACCACAATAACAACCGCAACATCACCACTTACTAGAATCTTCATCATCATTATACTGAACCTCAAGAACAATCACTAAACTGACTATCAAACTGAAATATTCACTTGCGAACCTCCAAATCATGAACCATCTAAATTGAGGACACACTAAACCAAGATATTGCAACGTGGAGTAAAATCCAAAACACTAAACAATTGAAATATCAACTGCAATAACGGATCTCATAACTCGATCAAATCACCATGAAGAACATTGAAACTATAACTGAACCATCTAGAGATACTTATCTCAAAATCCTTTAATCCTCAACAACTCATCTACAACACATTGGCCAAACCAACTCATTTAATCTGACTGCAACACTGGAAAACATAGAGGAATATGTTGATATCAATGACAACACATTATTCTAGCAAACTTCTCAACAATATCCAACAATCTCCCCCTTTGGCATTGATGGCAACATATGAATGTGAAACAAATCAATTCAAAGAAAGAAAATAATCATCCCCCCCTTAGATCATGCACACAGCTCAACACGTGTTTTTCACATATCTCTCTCTCCCCCATAGTTTTTCACATGACTCTCTCCCCCTTTGACATCAATGCAAGAGGCACATATTGCACAAATCTCTCAAAAATATCCCCCTTTGACCAAACTCTTTCTCCACAACTGAACATCACAACTAACAAATCTGAACATCTGAACCACAACACTTACTACTCCCCCTGAGTAGCAGCCACCACTCATCAATCTGGATCACACGATATCTCTGTGAAATCGACTAGACAGATGCAACTCAATGAATCTTAGTTCTCATTAGGAGGGGCAATCACCCCTAGCTTCTCTCTGAGATACTCAAAAATATCCCTAGGTAAAGGCTTAGTGAAAATATCTACAATTTGTTCATTTGTAGATACATACTCCAATCTGACTTCCTTCTCATTCTCCTTTTCTCTCAAGAAATGAAACTTGATTGATATATGCTTGGTCTTTGAATGTAGCACCGAATTCTTAGAAATTTTGATAGGACTTGAATTATCACAATATATAACAATAGGCTCATAAAAAAAGTATGATATCCTTCAGCATCTGCTTCATTTACATCACCTAAGTACAATTGATAGCAACAACAATGTATTCAGCTTCTGAAGTAGATCAAGAAATAGCATTTTGCTTCTTACTCATCCATGAAACCAATCTCTTTCCCAAGAAGAATGCACCACCACTAGTACTTTTTTTGTCATCCACATCACCTGCCCAATCAACATCAGTAAAAGCACTCAAATTAAAATTATCATCTTTAGGATACCACAAACCAAAATTGACTATCCCTTTCAAATATCTGAAAATTATTATTACAACTACAACATGAGATTTCTTAGGATCAACTTGAAATCTAGCAACAAGACAAACCACATTCATAATATCTGGTCTAGTCTGAGTCAGATATAGCAATCCACCAATCATAGATTTGTATCTAGTCTGATTTTCTTTCAAAAAATCATCATCCTTTGTCAACTTACATCCGGTCACCATAGGAGTACCAACTGGTTTTGAATCTCATCTAAACCAAACTTCATCAACAATTCCTTCACATACATAGACTGGGATATAAAAATACCTTTATCCAACTGAGTAATTTGCAATCCCAAAAAGAATTTTATCTCACCAATCATAGACATCTCAAACTCATTTTAGATATCATCAGCAAACTTCTTGCATAAAGCATCATTCCTTCCAAAAATAATATCATCAACAAATACTTCAACAATCAAAATGTTATCATGATCAATTTTTAAGTACAAATTACTATCAACGAAACTTTTATTAAATTCAAGCTTCAACAAATACTTATCCAATCTAGCATACCAAGCTCTTGGGGCTTGCTTCAATCCATACAATGCTTTCTTCAATCTGCAAACCATGTCTTCTCGATTTGTCAACTAAAATCCATTTGGTTGCTCAATATAAACTTCATCTTCCAACTCTCCATTAAGAAAGGTTGACTTGACATCCATTTTGATAAAATTTGAAATCTTTGTAAGTATCATAAGCAAGAAATAATCTAATAGCTTCTATTCTTCCTACCAGAGCAAAGGTCTCCTCAAAGTCAATTTCTTCCATATGAGAATATCCCTTACAAACAAGTCTTGTTTTATTCCTAACAACTTCACCTTATTCATTCAATTTATTTTATAACACCCATTTAGTTCTAATCACATTCTTATCCTTAGGTCTGAGAACCACAATCCATGTATTATTCTTTTCAATTTGGTTCAATTCTTCTTCCATTGCTTTAACCCAATTTTCATCTTTGCATGCTTCACTAACATCTTTAGGTTCAATCTTAGAAAATCAAGCAATATTCTTCAGGAATCATTCTTCTAGACATTACACCTTTATTCTTATCTCCTATGATCTAATTTTCTGAATGATTCAATCTTACATACCTAGAAGCCTTAGAATTTTCCTAATTTCCAAACTCTTGAGCTCTTTCTTATGCACTAGCACTTGTACCTTCTCCTTCATTCTAAGGCTTTTCTGGAACAATCTGAATTAGGTTCTAGGTTTTCACTTTCTTTCCTTTATCTAAACCGACATCCCGATCATTTGAATCATATCTGCAAGATCTGATATGTCTCACATTGCTTTCATCAACTTTCGCATTAGCACTTTCAACTATCTTCCTTAATCTCTTATTATAACATCGGTAGGCCTTGCTCTTAGTAGAATAACAAGGAAATATTCCTTCATCACATTTAGCATCAAACTTCCCTTGATCTTCATCTCTTTTGATATAGCATTTACTACCAAAAATTCTGAAATATTTAATTGTAGAAACATGACCAAACCACAATGCATAAGTAGTCTTACCGATATCACCTTTGATATGCACTCGGTTAAGAGTGTATACAACAGTACTCGCAACTTCTCTCCAATAGATATGCAAAACATTTCCTTCAATCATCATGGTTCTAGAAGCTTCTTGAATTTTTCTATTCTTCCTCTCCACAACACCATTCTTCTAAGGGGTCCACAGAGCAAATAACTATCTCTTTACTCCATGCTCTTCACAAAAAGTATTAAACTCACCGGAAGTGCATTCACCACCTCTGTCAGATCTCAGACACTTTAGCTTCATTCCAGACTCTATCTCAACCATGGCTTTGAAAATATTGAACTTCTCCAATGCTTCAGATTTCTCCCTTAAGAAAGTAACCCACATCATCCTTGAATAGTCATAAATCAACAACATGAAATACCTGTCACCCTACAAGCTTGTCACTCTAGAAGGACCATACAAATCAGTATGCATAAGATCCAATAATCCATTATTGTTTTTTCTTAAAAGTAACACTTGTCTGCTTTTCTAACTGATATTCCTTGCATACCAAATTAGTAGGGTTTACCAACTTAGGAATATCTCTCACTACTTGAGTAGAACTTATCTTAACCATGCAATCAAAATTTACATGACACATCCTTCTATGCCATAACCAACTTTCATTAATTTGAGCAATCAAACAAATTTTATCACCAACATTCAAGTGAAAGATATTACCTTTAGTCTTTGTCCCTGATGGAATCTCAATTTTGGAGCTACTCAAGATCTTACATTTGCCATTTTTGAATTTTAAGTCATATCACCATCTATCCAACACTCAAAAAATTATTCTTTAGATTTTCTACATACAAGACATCATCAATATTGTGCTTACCATCAAGAAATGAAACCTCTACCATGGATTATACCATCTTTGTCATCACCAGATCTTACTACACCACCATCATACTTTTCCATACTGACAAACTTACTCTTATCACCTGTCATATGATGAGAGAAACCACTGTCAATAACCCATTCATCTTTCTCTTCAACTTTAGCAACCAAAGCTTTCTCCTCATTAACATAGCTAGTAGAATCAGTAGGCATTGGATCATCTTCCTTGATAGAAATAAACACCCATTCATCTCCTAAATTTCCCTTGTCAAATTCATCATTTGTCACACCTTCATCAACAACATAGTAATATTTTTATGATATTTAGGCTTGTATGGTTTGAACTTAGGAACTCTTTGTGGACACCTTGAAGCAAAATGTCCTATCTTATTACATGAAAAACATTTAAGGGGAAATTTTCCTTCATACTTACCAACTCCTTTTGACAATCTTTTGGCAATCGAGGCTTCAAGCTCCTCAAGCTCTCTTTCTTCTTATTCAAGTTCTCTCATCTCCTTCTCATATCTGGATGCCCTTGTAGAAATTTCTCCTGGATCATATTTCTTCTTTACAAAAATAGTAGCTTTGAATGTAGATTCTGACTTGGAAAGAGATTCACCAAATTCGCTCAACTCAAAGGCAACAAGCTTTCCAATCAGCATGTCTCTAGTCACATTTGTCATAGTCTGGATCTATTCAATAGCAACAACCTTGTGCTTATAAGGAGGAAAGGACATCAACACTTCAACTACAATCTTTGATTCTTCCAATACTCCATTGACACATTTGATATTCAACACAAGCTCATTTACTTTATGCATAAAAGAAGTAATATTCTCATCTTCACCCATCTTCAACAATTCATACTTTCCCTTCAAGCTCTGCAACTTGGCAATCTTCACATGGTTGTCACTTTCATACAAAGTTTCTAGCTTCTTCCAGATCTCATGAGCAATCTACAAATCCATCACATTAGTCATTTTAGAATCAATCAAGGCAAACTATTGGCTTGATGATGATTGTAATGAATTCATCATATGTTGGCATTGATGAAACACATACACACACATACGTTTATAATTGATGGGATAGAGAATGGGATAGACTAGCCTAGTCTATGCTTTTAGATCCTTTCCTTAGATCACCAGGTGTTCTAACCACACCATAGGGTCTCTAGGACTTCCCCTTCTTGTGGAATCCCCTGACCTTGCCCAATCCACCCACCAACAACTTGAATTACTTCTCCTAAGGTCTCACCTACTCATGAGATTCAAAGAACCCTTACTTAGGCTAATAAGGGTTTGGCTTGTCCCACACCTTCTTAGGTCCTAGCAAGGATAGGATAGGTCTTAGACATGGTTTTCCATCCATACATGTTCCCCCAAGAGGTTTCAACCTCCCAACCCCTTACCGATTTCACTATTTTGTCTTTTTCCTACAAAATAGGGCTACAAGGAATGTGCCCAATTAGGCCTCCAATTCGGACTTTTAGGGCTCCCTCTTGCAGATGATGCACTTGCTTGTGAAACTTCCTAAAAGAACTACTATTCATTTGGAAAGGGCTCAAAGATTTTTCTAGTTCTGGGCCTCCAAGTGTCCGTACACTGCCCTAGGTGAATTTTGGGGTTTTTAAGGGTTTTAAAGAGGGTTTTTAGGCCTGCCAGGGTCACAGTGTTGGTTTGATGTTTTTGCCACCTTGTCTGGATTGGTGGGAGCTCCTCCTTCTCACCAATGGTTCTTCACACACCCCTCTACAACTCCTCCAAAGGGTGCATCCTCCTCTGACCTTCCCTGCTCTCACGGACCTCTGCAACTTTAACCCTTCCTAGTCGAGCACTGTCTAGTCTCGCCTAGGAGTGGGTCTTTGGATGAATTCCCTGCATCTTCAAGGGCCCTTCTTGATTTGAAGTAAAGTACAAGGTCTATACTCCTATTCCCCATGGTTTCATGGTGATTCCACAATGAGGAAAGGAGTTATCAACCCATTCACACAAACCAATCCAAAACTGGACAGTAAGAAGAAAGCTTACAAAATATTTACAAACACACAACACCTGCAAAACAAAACCTAATTATAAATGCTCAAAATGAAGGTAAATACACCATGTAAGACTCTCAACACAGTTTTTTTTGAAGATCAATCCATTATCAATCCTTCATTGCTCCATTAGTGTCGACTGGCAACAAAATTACAGTCATAGTCAAGTCACTTTCCTTGGACCATACAAAAACTAACCTCCACCCATCATCTTAGGGTTTGAAACTACATATAGTACCCTTTCCTTGATCTATGTGCCCACATTAGGGTTTTCCATGCTAAGCTAAGGATTTTGACCTTCTAGGTGGAAAAGTTGCTTGACAACTTTGAAAAGTTGTCATGCAACTTTTGCAACTTTTGAGCAACTTTCTCAAAGTTGCTTTTCTTGACTCCTAGGCCCACATTGGGCTGTCCTATGGACACCACCATGCAAAGAAGGACCCTAAACACATCAAAGGCACACATACCCTCTACTCCACAGAAAAATCAACCTAGACTTATGAACCTAGGACCCAAACTAGGACCTAAATAAGACCTATGAGCTCATGGCTCTTATTATATTTACAATGGCTTCTTAAGGAAGCAGGAACACAACAAAATCAAATGGTGGGAGCCCTTTGAAGGGTGCTCCTACACCAATAATGTCCATCGATATGACTTCAAGTTTTTTATACTACAACCAGTATACTAGAGATTTATTTCTGACCGGTATTTGGTGACAACCAGTATATGCATGGAGATAACCACTTGGTTATACATGTCTCAACATTAACATGAAGATCCAGCGGAGACTATCTCAAAAGCATCAAGGACAAGTGATTTAACTCTAACTAGTATTAAGTGTTCCAATCAATATTTGTAGATTGTGTGATGAGTTATCACCACCAACAAGTTTGGTGGTATTTTTGTGATGAGTTATGATTACTTGACTAGTTACACTGCACCTAGGAAATTGTGTTATGATTTCTTGAGGCCGACATGAAATCTAAATATCTTTATATTGACATCACAATGAATTATTTTGCGAGAGTGAAAGTGATATGTTATGTGAAAAGACAAAAGTGTAAAGTTGCAGAGTATGTTGAGAAGCAGTGTTGAATACGCTTGAAATGATCTGATCAAGCAAGTATTGTGCTACACAAACAGATCAAACAAATCCTATTGTCTTCTAACAATCATAGTAGAATTAAAATCCCCTAATCGGGTAAGCTCTAACAAGCTTCATTGTTCAAATCCTCTAACAAGGTGATCCATTAGTTTGGATTCAGAAATCCTCTACTGAGGTTACTCCTAACATGGTACTACCTTTTACAAGGTATATCTTTTAATCAAGCTTTGGGATCTCTAACAAGATTCGCTCCAAGCAGAGCACTTTGTAGACCTTAACCGATCAGTTATCTATTACGGCAAATAGTTAACTTGTGAGTTCCATCTCATTGTGGTTTTTACCTATTTGGGTTTTCCATGTACAAACACTTGTGTTTGATGAATAATGATGAACAACAGAAACCCCAACAGGTACTGAGAGGGGGGGGGGTGAATCAGTACAAATAAAAAACTTTGCGACTTATCTAGCTAAAGCAATACCAACTGGTTATCACCATTACTAAACTTAACCATGACAATACTAGTCTAACACAGTAAGACACCAGATACCGTAAACTGATAAGTCTGAATACATCAAATACGATCAATGTACAACATCAACTTTCACCCATAAACATATGCATATGGTATGCTAGTAATACCATAACCTATTAACTCTGCATGCATGATCTTTCAACCAAATACTTCATAAACATCACATCAAAAATGCATAACACATAACACATAGATTTTTCATGTGAAAACCCAAATGGGAAAATTCACGATGGGAATGAATACCCACAAGCGTGTTTTGAACTCTTTTGAAGCTCGCCCTGTTAGGAGCCTAGTCTGGTTAAAGACTTTACAATAAGGTTCTGTTAGGAACCGATCCTGTTAGAGATCACCCAGTTAAGAGATGGCTATATACCCTGTTAAAGGTTGAAACCCTATTAAAGGTTACCTCGCTAGAGGATTTAAAGAACTCAATGATCTTGAGTCACCTGGTTACAGGTTTTACAATAAGCATATTAAAGCTACCTGGTAAAGGGATTTTCCAACTGTTGCAATGGTTAAAAGACAACAGGTAAAACTATGATCTGATAACAACACTACATGCCAAGGTACATCCTTTTCTTATTCTCCACACTCTACAGTTTCCCTCTTTTCTGGTATGGCAAGTATCAAGTATCTCTTCACTTGGATACACACACAACATTTGCCAACAACTTTTCAATACAAACGTCATCGACCTTATAGGTAACAGAAAGGGCGGTGGCATAAACCCTAAACCCTAAACATCTTAGGTTTACCACATAGGCTTTCTCATCTTGACCGTCCAAACAGATTAAAAAGAGCATTTACAATTTCAAACAGATCTCAAGTCGATCTGCATCGTTCATTCATCACCGCTCATGGGAATCAGTAACCCATCATGTTTTCTTCTTATGCCACTAAGAAGAATAGTCATTCTTGAGGTAAACTTCAAACACGGTTGATCTTCTCATGCCTCAATCCTTTATGCTTTCAAAGCTGATGTGGCACCTCGATCACAGAGTATCATCAGTTCATCATACAAGCTGGATCGACAAGCCAATAACCATAGAGCTGAGACTACCAAATGGTAATTGCACAAGTAGTGAAACCCCGACACTAGTTCACTAAATCTCCTCATACCTCTTCATACCAGTTCACTTGAACTTATTGACATCAATGACAACATACATTATCATCATATCAACATACCGGTTCATCATATGCCAATGATATCCAACAATCTCCCCCTTTGCCATTGATAGAAATACTCAGTGTAATATTGCAATTAGAAGCATCACAGACCAATGTATCTTTATCATCAGATATCTTCCATATCTTCTCCCCATACATCTATCATATCTATATCTTCCATATCTTCTCCCCATACATCTATCATATCTATATCTTCCATATTTTCTCCCCCTTTGACAACAATGCCAAAGTGGAGGCATAAGGTTCCAAAATGTACTATGTTGCTCCCCCTAAGAAGTAGCATCCTTCAACACATCAATCCTGAAGGATTTGTCATTTGTAGTACTTGACTGATGTAGAGCACATATCTTTTAGTTGACTTCATGAAGGGGTAGAACCCCTATTTCACCTCTCAAATAGGTAAATGTAGTCTTTGGTAAGGGCTTAGTGAATATATCTGCTAGCTGCTCCTTACTGGAAACATGTTGTAATACAACCTCCTTAGTCTAAACTTTCTCTCTCAAGAAATGATTTTTAAGCTCAATGTGCTTAGTTATAGCATGCAATACCAGATTCTTGGAAATATTTATTGCACTTGTGTTGTCACAAAATATGTTCACCGGTTCAGATATAGGTACCTTAAAACCTTCCAATACATGCTTCATCTAAATTGCTTGAGTGCAGTTCATAAATGCTGCTACATATTCTGCTTCAGCTGTAGATTGAGAAGTACAACTTTGCTTCTTACTTGTCCATGATACTAATCTTCCATCGAGAAAGAACGCTCCATCGGTTGTGCTCTTTCAGTCATCAACATTGCCTCCCCAATCAGCATCAGTATATACCTTGAGAGTATAGTCACCATTATATGGATACCACAATTCATAATCAAATGTTCCTTTTAAATATCTAAGAATCCTTTTGACAGCTACCAAGTGGGATTCTCTTGGATATTTCTGAAAATGAGCAACTATGCCCACTGCATGAGCAATATTCGGTCTGATGTGCACCACATAATGCAGCTTACCGATCATTGACTAATACTCCTTTTCATTCACCAGTGTTGAATCATCTTTCTTATTCAATTTATAGCCAGTCACCATCGGTGTACCAATCGGTTTGCTTTCCTCCATGCCAAAAGTCTTTAATACCTCTTTGACATACTTGGACTGAGTAATAAAGATACCCTCTTTCATTTGCTAAATCTGTAACCCAATGACGAACTTTATTTCTCCTATCAGAGACATCTCAAACTCTTTCTTCATTTCATCTGCAAACGCATGACTCATTCTATCATCTCCTCCAAAGATTATGTCATCCACAAACACTTCACAAATCAGAATTTGATCACTTTCTGATTTCAAGTAGATTTTGCTATCTTCACTTGTTCTTTGAAATCCAATCTTCACAAGATGAGAGTGTAGTATTTCATACCATGCCCAGGGTGCTTGTTTCAGTCCATATAGGGCTTTGTGTAATCTACACACCATGTCACTATCTTCTGATAAGGCAAACCCTTCTGGTTGCTCTATATACACTTCTTCTTCTAGGATTTCATTCAGAAAAGAAGACTTCACATCCATTTGATAAACCTTAAATCCCTTAAATGCTGAAAATGCAAGTAGCATTCGAACACCTTCTAATCTAGCCACAGGGAGCAAAATTTTCTCCATAGTATTCTCCTTCCTCCTGAGTGTATCCCTTGCATACAAGTCTAGCCTTATTTCTGACAACTGTGCCTTCTTCATTCAACTTATTTTTGAAGACCCATTTGGTAACTATGACATTTTTATGTTCCGGTCTGGGCACCAAAGACCATGTTGCATTCTTTTCTATTTGGTCTAGCTCTTCTTCCATTGCTTTAATCCAGTCTTCATCTATAAGAGTTTCTCTTGACGCCTTGGGTTCTAATTCAGAAATCATGCAAGAGTTCTCCTTCACTTTTCTTCTAGTGAGTATACCTGCATCTTTATCTCCTATGATTTGCTTTGGATCATGATGTAGCTTCACATATATAGGAATGATTCTAGCCTGAACTGCTAGTTTTTCTTCTTCACTAACTTCTTCTTCTCAAGCAACTTCTATTGGTGCAGGAACATTGGGATCTTTACAAGTTTCTTTCTTAACAGGTTCCCAAAAGTCTATACTCTGCTCATCTTCCACTTCTTCACTCCATGTTTCCTTAGGTTCCTCAGGGGATTCATCAACCCTAACATTGATACTTTCAACAATCTTTTGTGTTCTATTGTTGCATCACTTGAGAGCTTTGCTCTTAGTGGAATATCCCATAAATATTCCTTCATCAAATTTTGCATCAAATTTGCTCAAATACTCACCTCTCTTGATATAACACTTGCTACCAAACACTTTAAAGTAACTCACAGTGGGATTTTTCCCTGTCCAATACTCATAAGGGGTTTTATCTTTACCTTTCTTAATGAGTACCCGGTTCATAGTATACACTACAGTGCTCACAACTTCTCTCCAAAAAGTGTGAGCAACCTTTCCTTGAATCAGCATTGTTCTAGCCACTTCAACTATAGTCTTGTTATTTCTTTCTACTATGCCATTCTGTTGAGGTGTCCTTGGGGCAGATAGCTGCTTCTTAATACTGTTGTCTTCACAGTACTTATTGAATTCATCAGAAGTGAATTCTCCTCCTTGATCAATTCTCAGGCACTTTATCTTTTTACCACTTTCTTTCTCTACTAATGCTCTACAAGCTTTGAACTTTCCAAATGCTTTAGACTTGTCTTTCAAGAATGTGACCCACATCATTCTTGAGCAGTCATCAATAAGAAACATAAAATACCTATCTCCCTGAATACTTCTAGTTTTCATAGGACCACACAAATTAGGATGCACAAGATTGAGTAAATTTTCTGCTGAGAAAGACTTACCTTTAAAAGTTGAGAAAGACATCTTCCCAAGTTGACATTCTCTACACAAAGAATTCTCAAGTTTGTTCAGCAACGGTAATCCTCTTACCGCCTTGATCTTACTAGCTTTAACAATGTTGTCAAAGTTCATATGACAAAGTCTCCTATGCCATATCCAACTGTCATCAAACTTAGCCATTAGACACCAACTTATCTTGGCGTTCAACTAAAATAGATTTCCTCTGGTCTGCTTGCCAGTGGCAATAAGTTCACCATTATTTCCACTTATACTATAGACTCCGCCTTTGATTTCCAAAACTAGTCCTTTATCATTCAACTGAGCAACACTCAACAGGTTATGCTTAAGACCTTCTACCCAGTAGACATCATTTGCACTACTCTTTCCATTTAGTGAGATGGATCCTTTACCTTTTACCAAGCACAATGCATCATTGCCAAATCTGACAACACCTCCATCATATTCTTCCAGAGACAGAAACTTTCTTCGGTCACCAGTCATATGATGAGAACAACCACTATCAACTATCCACTCATTGGAGTTGTCAATGCGAGAGACAAGAGCTTTCTTGTCGGATACTTCTTTCTTTACTGCTACAAACACTATGTTTTCATTTTCTTCATCCTCTGATTCTTCATTAGTGACACCTTCATCCACAACAACTAGGCAATTTATTTTGTTTCCTCCTTTATATTTTCTAAACCTCTCTAGTTTGTCCTTATTGTCATTTTTAGGACAATTAACAACTATATGTCTTATCTTGTTGTAGGAAAAACATTTCAAAGGAAGTTTACCTCTATACTTTCTAGTTCCCTTCGGAAGTCTTTTAGCAAGAAGGGCTTCGAACTCCATTAGAATCTCTTCATCATCCATATCTTTGCATTGTCTGGATTCATAGTTGGTAGTAGTTTCTTTTCCTTTTCTGGATGGTATAGTAGATGCTTTAAAGACTGACTCAGTCTTCTAAACACTACCATCATAGCTATTCAACTCATATGCAGTTAACTTTGCAATGATACAGTCTAAGGATACCTTGGTTTTATCAATAGACCTTATCTCCTGGATAGCTGCTACTTTGATTGCATAGATTGGTAACAATGATCTAAGAACTTTACTAACAATAGTGGCATCTTCAATCGTTCCACCAACACTTTTGATATCACTAACTACTATCTTAATCCTAATACCATACTGTTGAATGGTCTCATCCTCAACCATCCTCATGTCTTCAAATTTTCCTCTAAGGCTCTCTTCCTTAGCTTGCTTTATATGCTCATCACCACCATAGATGGTTTCCAGTACTTCCCATACCTCCTTAGGAGTGTCTTTGTCTTGAAAATCAATAAACTCAATATTCGACAGGCTACTGATAAGAGCTTCCATAACTTGCCCATTTTCCTGGATTTCTCTCTTCTGATCATCAGTTAGAGTGCCAGTGGGAGTCACAAAATCATTCTCAATATAGTTCTAGTGTTGAGCACCCATACTCTTGATGTAAATCTTCATTTTGTCCTTCCATATTTTGAAGTTATCTCTATTGAACTTAGGACCTTCACTCTTCATCATTACAGTAGGATCTTGTACCTCAAGCTGTTAGGCCTATATCACTGAGGACCTGGAGGTGCTCTAAAACCAATTGAAGAATAATGATGAACAAAAGATACCCCAACAGGTACTGAGAGGAGGGGGGTGAATTAGTATAGATAAAAAACTTTTCGACTTATCTAGCTAAAGCAATACCAACTGGTTATCACCATTACTAAACTTAACCATGATAATACTGGTCTAACATAGTAAGACACCAGATACCATAAACTGATAAGTCTGAATACATCAAATACGATCAATGTACAACATCAACTTTCACCCATAAACATATGCATATGGTATGCTAGTAATACCATAACCTATTAACTCTGCATGCATGATCTTTCAACCAAATACTTCATAAACATCACATCAAAAATGCATAACACATAACACACATATTTTTCACATGGAAACCCAAATGAGAAAAACCATGGTGGGAATGAATACCCACAAGCTTGTTTTGAACTCTTTTGAAGCTCACCCTATTAGGAGCCTAGTCCAGTTAAAGACTTTACAATAAGGTTCTGTTAGGAACCGATCCTGTTAGAGATCACCTGGTTAAGGGATGGCTATATACCCTGTTAAAGGTTGAAACCCTATTAAAGGTTACTTCACTAGAGGATTTAAAGAACTCAATGATCTTGAGTCACCTGGTTACAGGTTTTACAATAAGCCTGTTAAAGCTACTCGGTAAAGGGATTTTCCAACTGTTGCAATGGTTAAAAGAAAACAGGTAAAACTATGATCTGATAACAGCACTACATGCCAAGGCAGATCCTTTTCTTATCCTCTACTCTGCAATCACACTCTGCAGTTTCCCTCTTTTTTGGTCTGGCAAGTGTCAAGTATCTCTTCACTCAGATACACACACAACATTTGCCAACAATTTTTCAATACAAACATCATCGACCTTATAGATAACAGAAAGGTTGGTGGCATAAACCCTTAACCCTAAACATCTTAGGTTTACCACATAGGCGGTCTCATCCTGACTGTCCAAACATATTGCAGAGAGTATTTACAATTTCAAACAGATCACAAGTCGATCTGCATCATTCATTTATCACTGCTCATGGGAATTAGTAGCCCATCACATTTTCTTCTTATGCCACTAAGAAGAATAGTCATTCCCGAGGTAGACTTCAAATGTGATTGATCTTCTCATGCCTCAATCCTTTATGCTTTCAAAGCTAATGTGGCACCTCGATCACAAAGTATCATCAGTTCATCACACAAGCTGGATTGACAAGCCAATAACCATAGAGTTGAGACTACCAACCGGTAATCACACTTAGTGAAACCCCGACACCGGTTCATTGAATCTCCTCATACCTCTTCATACCGATTCACTTGAACTTAATGACATCAATGACAACACATATTATCATCATATCAACATACTGGTTCATCATATGCCAATGATAATTGGGGAAAGGGAATCTCATTCAGTTCTGGGAGGATCCTTGGCTTATGGACACCCCTCTAAATGAAAACCTTGAGTGGAACAGATATCAGAACCAATGCAAGGAAAGATTTGGAACCAAGGTGGAGGATTATTGGAAAGATGGACAGTGGAAAGACTTAACTCAAGTGGATCAGTCTTTTGGTAGTTTGAACAAAGTCATCAACTCAATGGTGAGGATTGAAGAAGAAGACTAGCTAATTTGGAAAGTTACTGCTAGTGGTACCTTTACAATGGTATCTCTTTATCATCAATAGTACAATAACATGGAAAGTCCATGCTGGGCTAAAGCATGGGTGAAAGGCCTTACCCCCAAGATCAACATTTTCTTTTGGATAGCCCTCCAAGACAAAATTCTAACCATAGAGAATAGAAGAAAAAGAGGTATCAGCATACCAAGTTTCTATACACTCTGTAAGCAAAATGAGGAGACAATAAATCATATGCTATTTCATTGCCCCTTCTCAGCTAATGTTTGGGGAAGTTGTCTGGATCAATTCAACATCAGTTGGAGCTTCCCCAACTCGATTTAGGAGATTTTTAAGTCATGGCATCATCCTTCAAAAAAAAGAACTACTACCTTGCTATGGAGAATTTCTTTACCACACATGTGCTGGGGTATATGGAAATAGAGAAATGACAGGATTTTAAGAGAAAAGTATACTAAGGCTAACATTGTGTTTGAAAAAATAAGAAGAAGCATAGTGGAAAACATGAATATTATAGGTGGTTTTGATAATCCAAACACTAAGGAGGACCAACTTGTCTATAAAAAATGGAGATTAAAACCTCAATCCAAAGTAACCCTAGAGAGGGAGTGATATGGACCAACCCACCTGTTGGGTCTCAACTCAATAGATTGGATAGGTTCTAAGGAAATGCCAACTCTTATGATCAAACCCTCCAATTGACTTGGCCAACTTATAGAGCAAACCTATTAAGATGTTAACTCTCTCACTTCAGGCTCTGCAGGACCTAGGTGGGTATACCTATTCACTGGTTGTTTCTAATAACCAGTGCTTTTTATAGAAGATTTATTGTCTTAATCTGATATCTCCTAGTCTTCAGAACGGCATAGGCTCCTAGAATGGAGATATAGCAGATGAGTCCAAGATTGTTGTTGTAGAAGCTATCTGATCTATGTTTCCTAATTACTTCTGTTGCTTTAAAATAACATATGATGAATATAGTGATAAGTGTAATCTGAAATTAACCAGTGCCTTCTTTGCTATTTGGGCTACAGAGTCATTATACTTTCTTTAGGACTTATCATGCGAGCCTGTGAGACAGTTTTTTAATCCACCCCTTTATGGACCTGTCGGTTATTATTTCTTTTGAGATCAATTGAATGCTTATATCATACATTGATTGAATGAATTTAACCCTACCTTTAAGGGACCAATCAATGAAGTACTGCGAGGAACAATTACAATTCGCAAGAAAACCTTTTGTTTCAACCTTATAACATGAAGCACAAATTTGATTTCAAGAATATGAATAACCTTATCACTTTAGATAATATCACAGACGATTGCCAGAACAAAGTGAAACAATCCACAACACATACGCAAAGAAAAAACAACAGTTCATAGCATGTATTCCATCAAAGTTTGTAAAACTTACAGGCTATCATACATTGCCATCTTCTTCTTATGTATTTTTTTTGTCCCCCATATTACAAAAACCATTCTCATATATATATGAGAACGAAAGTTATTCATGAAAAGACATGTCTTTTCAAAATGCTAATCGTTAGTTTGAATGTTCTTAACAAATTTAAGCAAAAAGAGATTAAGAATTCCTAAATGATGAATATAATCATCATCTTTGAAGGTTTTGATTTTAGCACTCTGTTTCTTCAATTCTTCTCCTTGTGACAGGTATTCGAATATCATCTGGTTGACGGTAGGGGCCATGTCTTTGCTTCGATCCATTTTTGATAAAGCCCAATCCTTGACGCTGACAAGCTCATTCTGCAAATCCTCCAGAGATATTACATCTCCTTCTTTATAGACCGAGGGCATTCCAATAGGTCTCCCATCATCCAACTCCTTAAGATCTCTTCTCAGCGCATCTTCGAGTTTAACATGATTTTCCATGTACGCAGTCCCTTCAGCCTTCTCCTCTGGCGTCATCGTATCAACACTGTTTAGTACTCCGTGCATTCGATCTTTTAATCTTAATGCCTTTATAGTTCTAGTGTACACCTTCCAATATTGTTCAACATGTGAAAGCATGGTGTTGAATCGGTGTCCGATGATATCATTAACCATTTTATCCATCTTTTGCTGGATACTATTTGCCTGTTTGGTAGCCTTATCTGCTTGATACTTCCAGTACAGAGCATCAGAAACATCATCCAAGCTACGTCCTGTGGGATATGAGGTATATTCATTTATGGGAGTCCCTGTCTCAAGTTGCAATATTTTTGCTTGCAACTTTTGATTCTCCTCTTTAGATTTTTCATACAACCCCTTATAAGTGGTGTTTTCCCTGACCAAAAATTCTGTCTAGTCCAAATTTAATCTGGCAAAATCCAAGTTTAATTTAGCAGTGACCCTAGGGTCAGTCTTTCCAACCTGATGAACCGTGAGGTGTCCAAAGGTTTCTTCGATATCCACAATAATAGGCCTTTTTCCCTTTGGATATAACACCCACTGTAGAAGAGCCTTTTTATCAGGATCATATCCGGAGCCTAGAAATAATTTGTCTATCTCCTGAGGCAACACCTGTTGATTCAATTCTTGCTTCTTCAAGAATCCGTCAAACAGAAGTGCTGAATTTATGTCCCAACCAGAAAAGATGATAATACCAGCCTCTTTTAATAATCTTCTCCCTTTCTCAGGGGTCATATCTTTCATGAGGGTATCAATTTCTTCCTCTAGTCTTTTCATCTGTTCCTCTTCTGGTCTTCCAGCCATGCTTCGTTTCACATGTGCCCCTTTATACTAGTACAAGAATGAAAGGAATTCCCTCGAAGAGGCGAATCCGTCATCAGCAACAAAATCTTCATGCTCTGTCATCCTTATATCAACAACATCTTTAATGTTAATTTCACCAGTGTCCATATTCATCTCTGCTTCAAAACCAAGAGGATAATCTTCTCTAGGAGAATTAGCAGGGATACTACTAGCAGTTGATTTTGGTGACATGTGAGCCAATGGTTGACTATCCTTTTCAGTGTTGATAAAATGAAGGAATTGTGGGGGCACTCTATTCATGATTTCTACTTCATGTTGGAGTAGCCTTTTGGCTATTTCCAGAGGATCTTGGAGGTTTCCAAGTAAATCTCCATCCACCATCCCCCTTGCCCTTTTCCATTTGAAAGCCTCCCAAGTCATTTCACTCCTTTCCCTCAAAACCCTGGCTTCCTCTCTTTCAAGGTTCTTGATCAAGTCAGCTGGCATTTTAGCCACATGTATTCCAGCCTTTAGTTTTTGTGACGCCCTGGCAGCTCTTATATATCCCTCAAGATCAAAGTTCTCTCTAGGTTCACCCAGAGTCATGCCATAGTAGTCTAATTTATTTTGAAGTAGATGATAACTTTATGAACTTTTAACAATAAAATCAGAAAAAACCAATAAACCTGGAACGATGGACTGTTTACCGAAATCCGTAAGATGTTTGGCACTGACAGTAGATAGTTGTCTCACAATCTCCAGGCTAGCCACCCTGTTTGGTACTGTAATTGGAAGCATGTGTGGCCTTCCTTCATACCCAAATACCCTGATTTCTGTATGATTATTGTGGCAATACCAATCACCCCAATTGTGATCAATCTGTGACTCCGGAGAGAAGTCTTTTGGCCTGAGAAATCTCTTAATTTTAGGGGACAGAGTATAATCTCTATGTTGCCCAAAGACCGCACTAAGGGGTTTCACAAAATATTCCTGAAAGTGCCAGTACTGGTTGTTCATGAATCTCTGATCCCATGTGAAAACCCACAACTAAACTGGTTTTTTCAAACCATTCTTATCATAAGCTCTGATGCAGAAATCATCTGACTAGAAATTGATTTCTTGTCCACAATAAAGAATAATATGCATCAATAAAGAGTACAATGAAAAATGGATATTCACAAGGTCCCCTCTTAACTTCTCCAACCCATGATTTAGGGCATCTGCAACATAAGTGGCATAATCAAATGACCTAGGGTCTTTTGATTGTAAATCAGCACACAGAACCATGACCCCAATATCCATGAGAGGATGAGCTTCTAAACCTAATACTTGAGCTGCAGCATAATATGTATACTTAAAATATGGATGGAAATGGTTGACATCAAATGGCACCTTGTCATCTTTGCTGAACTGAACAAAGGACCCACCCACTTTTGGCCGGTGAATAGGTAATCTCCATGTCCTGTAGATGTTTTCCAAGCTAAAGAATTCCCACGACAGTTTCTACATATCGATTTTCTCCTCTACTTCCCAGTCTAGATCAAACACCATATCAATAGTCTGTTTGTTAATCACCACCAAGGGATTCCCTCGGTAGTCGCATATGGTTTTGGTTCTCAGATTATAGCAATCTACCAGGGCTTTCATTAGTTCAACATCCACAAACACATTTGGGACTACCAATTTCCCTAAGTTTTTCTTCCGTAGATTACTTATGGGCTTAGGAGCATCCCTTCTTTTGTAACTAAATAGGAACAATTCATGTCCCCTGATTTCGATCCATATGTCTCCCAGATTTTCAAATCTATCCTCCAATCCTTCTTCTTCACTCTTGATCTTCTTAGACCTCACGCTGGATGTCGGGCACTGGTCTAGCAAATCCTGAGTCAAAGCTCTACCTTCCTTTTTCTGTCTTTTGGGTTTCTCCTCAGGATTTAATTCTTTCCCTTTTCTACTCTTTTTAGAAGAAGAAGAAGATTCCATAGCTTCAGTAAATACGAGAAATCACACTTACTTGGAGAAATGTCTAGCTCTTCAGATTGTCGTTCACGAACCTCAGCAAATTCCTCGCAATTGTCAATCTTTTGGCATCAATCTGGTTCTTATGAAGATTTGATCAGTTTGGCTATAATTGCATGGGCAACTTGTGCATAGTTAATTTCTTTGCATCTACAATGGCTATTCAAATGTTTAAACTTAATTGCAGATGTGACATTCTTCACTTGGGCCTTTAACTCTTTCGCGGGAAGTACAGTTCGACCAAAATGATCGTAAGTCAAGTTTTCGATGAAACCCTCGTCTTCGACCGAATGTTTTGATCTTTCATCGAAAGCTCACTTTCCTCGATATCACTTTTTCGGTGAATAGCCCATGTCGAAAAACCATTTTCAAGACTCATCGAAATCATCTTTTCCTCGATGAACTTTCTTTCGATAAGTTATTCGCAAGTTTCATCGAAATCATATTTCGATGAGTTCTGTTCTTCGGTGAAAGTTCATGCAAGCTCCTCAAAAGTCTTTTTCCTTCGATATCCCCTTTATCGATGAAACACCTCTGTTCTTGTTCGATATAATGTTATCGATGAGATTTGCATTTCGATGAATGCTTTATGAATTTCTTCGGCAGTTGTATTTCTTCGAAATCACTTTTTACTTTTTGCTTTTCATTTTTCAATGAAACTGGAGTATCGATGAGCAGCTTCCTTTATTTATCGACAGTGATATTCTACCGAAAACACTTATGTGTAGTGCTTTACACATCATGCTCTATTTAGATGAAAGTATCCTTTCAGTGAAATTCCTTTTGAGATGCTCAATACAATATCTTGGCCGATAATCTTTTAGTTTTCAAGCCTATGGGAAGATTTTATTTTATTTTAAACATAGTGTTCAACAGTGGCTCTGACTGAGGATGGAGGCATATTGTGTATGTCTTCAAGAATTCAGAATCTCTGGTTAGCGCAAATACATGATGGTATTTACAACGGGAATGGATCCTAATCTACTGTACATATAATAGAATATATTTAAGAAAAGAAGTTTTTCAAGAATTGTCCATGTACTGGCAATTCTTGGACTTCCCCTGTTGTGTTTTGGAGCAAGTAGGAATCCTCCCCCTTTTTATCCATGATTACATATGGTCCGATCCATAAAGCCTCAAATTTACCATGCTTGCCTTTGTCCTGACTCCTAGCATTCCACATTAGAACCCAATCACCCACACAAAATTTTCTATCTGATGTCCTCTTGTCATATAACTTCTTCATTTGATTTTGAATCCTGATATTCTGCTTCTGAGCCTCTGCTCTGACCTCATTAAGCTCTACTAACTGCATTATCCTTTCTTGTGATGGGTCTTCAACATCTATCCCTTCTTGAGTCATGAATCTATGGACAGGCAAGAGATTGTCCAAAGGCAGTCTGGCCCTTTTGCCATAAACCAACTCAAATGGAGACTTTCCCGTAGATTTCTTCATAGTTATCCTATCTGCCCATAATGCAAGATTCGGCTTTGAATCCCATGCTTTCTTGTTTTGTCCCAGCATCTTTTTAATGATCTTTAGGATATTCTTGTTGCTTGATTCGGCTTGCCCATTTCCTTGAGGGTGGTAAGGAGAGGAATGTGATATTTTGATGCCATATTCTTCACAAAAAGTGTTGAATTCCTCCGACCTAAAGGACATACCATTGTCTCAGATGATCTTTGCAGGAACACCGAATCTAGTAATGATGTTCTCCATTATGAATTTTATCACCACTTTGCTAGTGGCCTGTCTAGTGGGTATTGCCTCCACCCACTTGGTAAAATAGTCTGTAGCGACTAATATCCATCTGTGTCCTGCACTAGATCTTTCTGATATCTCCCCTATGAAATCTATCCCCCATTGTTGAAATGGTTCCTCAGCCAACATTGGTCTCAATGGGAGTGACCCTTGATATTTCATTTTGCTTGAAAATTTTTGACAAGCTTCACACTTTTTGACATATCTATAAGAGTCATTGAAAACACATGGCCAAAAATATCCAGCTCTCAATATCTTATGTGCAATAGTCTTAGTCGAGAAATGACCGCCACAAACCCCATCATGCATCTCATGAAGAACTTTTTCTGCTTGGTAGTTATCTAGACATAATAATAATATCCCATCTCTGTTTTTCCAATATAAGTCCCCATTGACAATTACATATCTTACAGATTTTAACTTCAAAGCTCTCCTCTGATTATCAGTCATACCATCCGGGCATTTCAAGTGCTTAAGGTAGTATATGATATCAGTGTACCATGTTGTATTCTCAATACTGAAGTTAGCTTCTTCCCACCCAACTTGATTTACACAAGACTCCTCAATTTCAGTTCCTGTCATGAGTTTGGCCAACCCTTGTCCTTTGATAACCTATGAAATTTTGAGCTCAATGTTGAATTCTTGTATTTGGTTGATCCATTTACATCTTTTGCCCGTGACCTCAGTCTGTCTGAAGATATCTTTCACTGCTGCATTGGGAACATAAACTATAACTTCAGCCCCTACCAAGTATGGTCTAAACTATTTTACTGATTTGACCAAAGCGTAAGCTTGCTTTTCATTCAATTCATATTTTACTTCTAAAGGGCTCAAAGACTTGCTAAAATATGCAATGGGCTGCTCATACCCTTCTGGATTTTTCTACAACAATACTGCCGCTATTGTGTGACAGGAGGCGAATGGGAATATTATAAAAGGTCTGCCAAAATCTGGGGAGATTAGTACTGGTGCCTCAGAAATTGCTTTTTTGATCGCCACAAAGGAATCAATTGCTTCCTCATTCCAATCTATTTGGGCCTCTTTCTTTAACATCCTTACTATAGGTTTTACTATGTCTGCAAAATTCAAAATAAACCCTCTTACAAAGTTAATTTGTCCCAAGAATGATTGAATGGCCTTGATAGTTCGGGGGATGGGAACCTCATTGATAGCCGCTACCCTTTCAGGGTCAATTCTCACCCCTTCCTTGGATACTATGTGTCCAAGTAACTTTCCCTCTTCAACACCAAAGTGGCATTTCTTAGGATTCAAGGAAATCCCATATTCTAAGGCTCTTTTAAATATCTTTTCAAGGTGCTCACAATGATCATTAGCTTTCTTTGAGTATGCAGTTAAGTCGTCTTGGTATACTACCATGATTACATCAATCAGCTCTGCAAAAGCCACATACATTGACCTCTGAAATGTAGCACCAGCATTAGTCAATCCGAATGGCATTCGTGCATAGACATAAGTGCCCAATGGAGTTGTAAAGGCTGTCTTATATTTTTCAGTTTCTTTAACTTTCACCTAATTATAACCTGAAAATCCATCCATCATAGATAATAACTCACACCCTGTCACCTTCTGCAGCATGTTATCCATATTTGGCAATGGATAATTATCCTTTAGAGATGATATATTTAAATTCCTAAAGTCCACACACAATCTAATATCCCCATATTTCTTCCTGACCGGTACCAAGTTAGAGACCCATGTGGAATATCTGCCACTGTAATATCTGTTTTATACAATGCTTCCGGACAGGCTACTAATCTGAACTCTACATCCTTCATAACACCAACCACTGGGACTGATCTATTGTCGATGGAATAACATTTCCCAAAGGTAGTATCAACTTCCAATCCAAGTTCTTTCATTACCCCAACCGGCATGACATTTATAGCTACTCCTGAATCGATCATACAATTCTTTATTTTCTTGTTGTTTATCACCAAAGTGAGATAAAATGGGTCTACCTGTGTTAGGTTTTTGGTTATAGTGGACCCTAAATATATAACTGGGGCCATTTGTTCATTACTGTCACCTATTGGAACTTCTTGTTTCTGTTCATTTACCCTTTTTTCTTGGATACCTGAAATCATCTCCAAAGTTTTTTCTCTGTACTCAGGAAACCTCATTATTTCCATCAATGGAACAGAAACTTTTAATTGTGTTAATGCAGTTGAAATATCAAATGGAGTATGTTGTTCTCAAAATCTGATTACCCTTCAATGCCTTTAATAATATAATCTAAAATGAGTGCCAAGAAGACATCAAGGATAAAAGGATTTCAGAGACAACATATGACAAGGTTTGGTTAGACCTTCTACACTTCGGGCTCTTCCCTAAGCCCAGGCGGGTATACCCTTTGTGAATTAAATTCACATTCTTAAGCAACAAACCCACAGCAAACCAGTCCAGAAAACCAGTGAGTTTGTTCACCTTGAAAAAACAACTGAAAGCAAAGAATGAAACAATATTCAACTTCAGTATATTTGATCAACAAAGCATGCAATAAACAGCTTCAATTAGTACCAGTGCTTTATCCAAGGCTACAGAGTCACTCAAACTCGAATAAAACTCCTGAAATAAAACATCTCTATACTTCCCATCAACTTGGTCTCCATTTATCCCTGTAAATGCCTAACATCAACAAGAATTTAATCACTTCAAAATAAGCTAGGATCCTCAAAATTCAAAGTTCGTCCCGAAGTATTTACTGGTAGAGTGGTCATGCCTGTTTAATTTCCCTCCTAAAGAGAAATGCTAAAAACACCCATACTGAGATTGCTTTACAATTCCATTCAAACAGAAAAATCCTAGATTATTCTGAATGAAAGAGTAAATACGATTAAGGACAAATTTGAAGACGACACAGAGCTTTACTCAAAACTGATGGTCTGTATATTGATATTCATTTGAAAAAAGATTTTACAAGAGTCTGATTCTCCATTAAACTTTGGAAAAGCTCAGATAACATTTCTGCAGCGTTTTCTTACAAAAAATTGTGTGATCCCTTTCTCTCTAGTCCTGGTATCCATTTATAACAATATGGATGCACAAAGCTTCGGACTTCTTTGAGGAAAGTTTGTTACAATTACTTCAAAAATTGAAGAAGTTACAATTTCAGTTATGCGCTCTTTTCAGCTTCTTCAGCAGTCTGTTGGACAGGTTATTCAGTTGCAACCTCCTCTGGCTTTTCAGGGACGTTCTCTAACTGCTCCGGATCTCGAGTGGAATGTTTAATTCCCCACTCACCATACGTCTCCTCGGTCGGCCATACAAAATTAATCACATCACTTTTAACCTTAGTCAACCCTTTCCAAGAATTCCTCAGTTTGTTGACTTCTGAGTTAAGAAAACTGTAATGTGATTTAATTCTCTCTATTTCCTGTATGGTTATAACAAAAAATGAGGTGTCATCCAGATCAATAATTCCCTTGACCCTTGCTGACAATTTAACATTTATCTCATTGAGCCATATCTGTTTGTCTTTCAGTTGATCTGGGTTAGCAAAAATTCCTGGGAGTAATTCACACACCTGATCAGTGTATTCCTTTTTAAGCAATTTAACCCTTCTTTCCACATTATCCACCTCTGTCTCCAATTGCAATAAACTCTTAGTAATATCAGAAGTGGATTTGATAAGAGGGTTAGCTCTTGCTTCATCACAGGAAACACACATGAACTCTAAATCCTGCTCCCTAGGCCTCCATCTGTCAAAAATGGGTGTCAATATGACTTTATCTCTTATCAACTCAGTCCATATCTCCATGACTTTTCCTACACTATTGTGAAGGAGTGAAGCATTTATAGTGTCTGCAAAACTGGAGACTGTGGCCTTGATCTTTTCTTCATACTTCCCTGCATAATAGGCCTAAGTTTGCTTAAGACCCTCCAATTCTTGGGGAGTTATCTCTATCATCTGAGAGCTGGAAGGTGCAGGAGATGGTGGGAGCTCAATAATGGGGCTAGTAGGTGGAAGTCTTGCAGGAGAAGAGGTGATCATTAATGTTGAAGATTCACCTTGTTGACGTTGTCCTGCTAATTGGCTCTGCAATCTGGCAATAATACTCTCCTTGCCTCTTATTTCCTCCTTGGCACTGTCATAAGCCTTCAAGACCGTTTCCAATTTGAGCTGAAGAGCCTCTTTCTCTTTAGCATCCTTCTCAGCTACTGCAACACTAAATTTGGCAGTCTCCAACACCGTGCTAGCAGCCTCTACTACCCCTGTGCTTTCTACTCTCCTGACCATCAATCCGCCAATGTGACTTGTCCCTGTGGTGTCTTTACCCTTCTTGTCCTCATTTCTCTTAAGGGACCACATGACTAGAGCAGCATTGTCTTTACTGAATGTGACCCCTTCCATGGGTTTGGTTTCTTTCCTCACTGCATCCAGCACCAGAGCATCAACAATATTCCATTCTGGCAAAATGAGCACTCCAGCTTGTGCTACTAAATCTCTCCCCTGTTCAGGAGTGATGGTTTTGAATTCTTCCATCATCTCCTATTTTATTTCTTCCTCCACCAAGGCTGGATCTTTATTTAATTATTCTGCCTTTCTTGTTTCACATCTAGCATTATATTTATCTATATGTTGTTTCCATATAAACTGCATGAATGCTTCAGATGTTACAAAACTATCATCGGCTAGAAAAGCACTAGTGGCCTTCTTTATCTCAGGATCCCACTCCTGGCCTTTGAGTTCAGTCGAGGTGATGTCCATTTGTGCTTCAGTGGGTTCTTCTGGCATCCCCTCTTCCACTTCATCATATGTATACGCAATCTCCCCCAAACTGCCCAACTGAGAGAGGTATTCAGTTGCTGCTTGTTCATCTCCAATGTGGAGAGGGGATTGGGATGGGGAATATAAGGGTGTATCTGATTGCACTTCCTTCCCCACCCTCTGCTTCTTTGGGCTGTCTTGGATGTCAATGACTTCATGTGCTTTCCTCTTCCCTTTAGATGAAGAGGGTTCCCCTCTTGCAGACACCAACACACTATAACCTGCTTTCTTATGCAAGGTGTAATCACCAAGAGGGATGGCTTTAATAGGAGCTGATTTCCCCAAAATCATTCTTGCTTTCTCAGGGTTGTTTTTAATTACAACTCCCCTTTTCTCCTTTATTGTCTGCATCACATCCTCAAAACAAATAATCAAAAATTTTATCTTTTCTTCCAATGGGAAGAAGCTAGACAATGGGTCATAGCTAGCATCAAATTGATGCACAAAATCCAGGGCCTTCCTGTAAGCTACCCATTTTTCCTTCCTCAACTCCTGTTCATCCAAATCAAATTCATTCCTGATGAGGTCTTCAGGAAAGTGGAATTGGTGGGGCCTACCTCTGCATGCTACTTTCTTCCGGAATACACCATTGTAGAAGTCCTCCGGATCAGCACATCTTGACACTGCAGTGGACAAATGGTAAGGTTTGAGGAAATCCTCAAAACATTTCCAGCCGCCCTTGGTGATTACAAATTGGTGGGCTACTGTAGCTGTAGGGAAAATAGTCCCTTTACCTCGGCCTGTTAACTCTGCCTCTTGCAAGTCACCAATTTGTCTGAGAATCTCAGCTATTCCCACTTTGAGGGGGACCTGGTATGGTAACAAAAATGGGGTGCCTCTGAAACCAAAGACCCTAAACACTGTGGACACTGGATATAAATACATATCACCCCAGTTATGAACAATCTTGACATTCTCTGCGAATTCTTTTGGTCTTAGGAATTCCAGAAGAATCTTGGGGACTCGTGGATTGTCAGAGCAAAGAAGAGTCCTTATTTTGGATGCAAAGTATTTATCAAACTTTAGAAAACTTGCATCCTCTCTATCCCATGACAATACGGTGCTCCATAATTGTACTGGCATCTTCTCTCCCTCTTTTTCTTTTACCAGATCCATTCCACTAGCAAAATAATCTCCACCTTTGAAAAGGAAGAGGTGCATCAATAGTGAATACCACCCAAATGGCCTATCCACCTTCCCATTTTTTATCCCCATCAGTCCTCCATGGATAGCATCAGCAATATAGGAGGCATAATCAAATGTAATAGCAAGAGAAGGATTCAAAATTTGAACAATCATTAACAGATAATGATTTGGTATATTAGATTCAGCATCCTCTCCTAGAACTTGGCAAAGTGCCCAGTACATCCCTTTTGCCCTTAAGGTAAACATACTTAGTGAAAAGGGCTCTTGTGTATTGGGCCCTACAACTGCTAACCCTCCCACTTTCAGAAAAAGTTCTTTGAGAGGCCCATTCCTGAGATGAGTCCTCTGTGCCCTGTACACCTGAGTTAATTGTGTGAAGCTTATATGCTCCAAGAAATTGGTAAACTCACTAAGCCCAAATGCTTTTCTCAACTCTTCTGCATTTATCTCCACGAGGGTTTTTCCATTCACATCCCGGATACACCTGGTAACTGAATCATAATTTAATGCCATCTGGGTTAACAAATCTGTATCCATGAACACCCCTGGGACTACCAATTTCCCAACATCTAGTTCCCAAATGCTATTTTGAGGAGCAGGAGAATTCCTCATTCCAAAACTGATTTTAAATAACCCCAACCCAGACAGCCCAACCTGTGGGTCTCTTAACCAATTACCCTTATCATACAATCCTTCTCCAATTCTCAGTCGGGGAGCCCTGGGTACTAATTATTTGGCCTTAGATGCCTGGTTGGTTGACAGCGTCAACTGCTCTAAGAAGTCATCACACACACTTCTTTCAAGATAATCAACTTTACCAGAAAATTCCCTTTTAGGAGCCATTTGCAATACAACCAGATAAATATTACTTCTGAAAATATTTCTGCTATACGAGAACAGTTTCACGTATCACAACACAAGAACGGCTGCAAAATAAGAAAAAAACCTGATGCTTGCTCGAAGAAATTCGCTCTGCAACCAATTCGCCTTCTCTGTAAAAGATAACTCTGCATTTGCCTCCTCTGCAAAAATCCTTTTAAGAGATATCCTTACTTGGTTGTTAGGAAATCAAATGCTTGTACTCTGGGCCTTAACTGTAACATTGATTCCGCATGCTTCGACCGTCCCTTCAAAATCGAATTCATACGAGAATTCATATTTTAGCTCCAACGGGCCGCAGTCTTTCTGCAAGTGTCTCTCTGTGAATTTCATTTTGACGGCTTTGTCCTTAGTCTAAGTCCTGTCTTTTTATTGGCCACATAATACCACGCGGCATCCGACCATTGGCTTAGAAAATCCCCTCACATTCTATTTTGATACTGGCTGAATGTCGCCCTTTATACCGTAGCGGGCCCGTGCTTTTCTCTTTTTGCCATGTCATCATCATGACACGTGGACGGCTGATATTCATTCTCGCTATTTCGCAGCCTTAAAGGGTGAGCACTTAACCCTTGCGAAATAGCGCGGGCCATTGGATTATCTTTCAAGTTAATCGCCTTTTAATCCTTCGAACAGGTCCTCAGGAATGGTGGGCCCGCTGAGTCATCAGTGACATCTGGCATCTAGTCATCCACTGTGCTGATTTGTCATTCTGTCATTTGCCGGAAGAAGAACCATGGGGGGCCCCACTTCAGTCTCGACAGGTCTACCTCAGAAAAGGTGGGCCCACAGAAACGCCATAGACACCTGGCTTTCTTGTCACCTTCGAAGCTGACCTGTCAACTTTTCATTTGTCGAACATACACTATAGGGACCCACAGCTGCCTTTTAGACCGCGTGTCATCAAGGCACGTGGACGGTCCAGGTTAACTTTCGCTATTTCGCAGCCTTAAAATGTGAGCATCTTACCCTTGCGAAATAGCGCGAGCCGTTAGATCTTATCTCGACTTGCGCAGCATTTAAACCCTGCTAGGAGCTTTCAGAAGAGGTGGGCCCACAGACACATCATGGACACCTGGCGTTCTTGTCCTGCTGACTGTGGCGGCCTGTGCCACGTGTTACCTTATAATACGCCAAAAGAAAGCCACGGGGCTCCAGCTATCACTGACAACTATGCCTTCCACTTACCCTGTCGTGACAGATGGACGGCCGATATTCATTCTCGCTATTTCGCAGCCTTAAAGGGCAAGCACTTAACCTTTGCGAAATAGCGCTGACCGTCAGATCCTTTCTCAAGTTGCTCAGCATTTAAACCCTGCTAGGAGCTTTCAGAAGAGGTGGGCCCACGGACACATCATGGACACCTGGCGCCCTGTCATCTTCGAAGCTGACCTATCGACTTTTCATTCGCTGGAAGGAGCCACGAGGTCTCAATGAATTGTAAGAGCTATCCCTGCCAGGTCACCTCCACCTGTGAGCTGACTCATCTTTGGGGCCCACTTTGATCCTTAATCTTAAAATGCTGACTGTGGCGGCCTGTGCCACGTGCTGCACTCTAATACGCCAGAGAAGACCACGTAGAGGGGGCCCCACCTTCTTGACAGCCGCAACCTTCACTTCCTCCGCATGACACATGGACGGCTGATATTAAGACTCGCTATTTCGCAGCCTTAAAATGTGAGCACTTAGCCTTTGCGAAATAGCGCCAACCGTCGGATCTTTCCCCAAGTTGATCAGTGTTTACTGGGCCCGGCACTTTAGAAGGAAATAATAAAAGGCGAGAATTTTCAAATAACTAACATGACCGCCTAGGTAAATAGCAAGGGGGAACACTTCTTATGACCCCGCGACCCATGACTTAAGTGAAAATAAAGTAACGTCGGAATAGAAACCAGGGGACCTAACACAAAAGATAAAGCCTAAAACTTAGAAAAACCTTAAACCCTCTAGGTTTAAAATAAGGCTGAAGCATTTGGGGCCACATCTTATACAAATTTTTTCAAAAACCATAGCCAAATATGGAGAAAGAACCCAATTTTAAAAACATCGATAACAGAGTAGAGTGTTGTGCTGAAGGAAATTTTACTATTTCTTCCTTTTGAACATCAAGATCCTTTGTATTATTCTTTGGTACAACCTCCTTAGTCTTAGTTGCTTTGTTTATTCGCTTGAGTGTCTCATCAGTTTCTTTCATAAAAAGACTAGTAGGTTTACCCTGCTCCGGATTCACCATTCTATTCCTTAAATCATAAGTCATTTTTGCTTGTGCAACGACATAAGCTGTAATTCTTCTTTTTTCTTCTTCAGTAGGGATTCTGAGCTTAACACTTTCATTTTTGCTAGTGGTTACAGGTAACACAGAGCATTGATCAATGTTCATGGAATCTGATCTTCCTTCTTGCGCAAAGGATATCATGTTAACAGTTGGGTCACCCATATGTTCTTCATAACCATCCTCTTCCTCCTACAATCCTTTCGCTACAGCGCACAAAGAGGGAGCATGTGGCATATTGCAAGCATAACACCACATGTCATCATCTTGAGTATAGTTCACTGTTCTTTTCAAGGGATCTGGAATTTGCTGGTTATCTCTGTGATTCATGTCTACTGGTTTTCCATCTTTCTATGTAGTGTTATAGGGCATGTCATGCAATCTGGGCCTCTTAGGGCGGTAATATTGTTGTTTCTCTATTTTGTTTACCCTCACAGATAAATCTTTTAGGGCATTTAAAACTTTGTCAAGCTTATCTTCATCTTTATTAACCTTGGGTGCTTTAGGATTGTACAACCTCGCATCCTCTCTTTTCCCCACTTTACCAGCAGCCTTCCTGTTATTTTCTATAACAATGGCATCTTTCATAACATCCCGGAGGTCTCTAGGATTTCTGGTTCTCAGCTCATAGTTTGTTTTACTATCATAAGCATTGATGTAATATAGAATGCTCACCTCGGGTACTGGTTTCATCCTATTGGGGATTTTGTTTAGAACCCTGTTAAATCTTTTGTTAAAATCTATCACTGACTCATTTTGTTCCTTTTTTATGCTAATGATTTCATGCAAAGCAAATTCAAGGCTGTTATGGTCTCCATACTGCTCAAGGAACAAGTCTTTGAATTCTGCAAGATTTCTAATGGATGCATCAGGCAACGTCCTAAACCAATCTCTTGCATCTTCTATTAATGACTGCATAAACAACTTGATCTTAACATCTTCATATGGTAAACCAAAATCCTCGATTACTGCATCAAAGGCTTTACAATGAGCCTCACCTAAAACTGCATTACTTCCTGTGAATCTTGGTATTGCGGTCCTGATTTCATTTGGGATAGGATATGGGTATACCATCATTCCTAAAAAATCAAACTGCCTCATTTGTTCCATATTTATTAGTCCATGCCCCCCATGAGGATTCCCAAAGTTTTGGTTCATATTACCATATAGGGGTATCTGATTTTGATAAGGAAGAGGGTATTGATTCTGGTGTTGATATTGAAACTGATTAGGGGGTGGATGTTGGTTATAAAATTGACCAGGAGGCGGGAACTGATTATGAGCAGTAAAGTTTGTATGTGAATTTGGCTGGACTGGTGGTGCACTTGATTGCACATGATCATCCTTTTTGTTACCAAACAAGGGGTTCTCATAAGCCTTAAAATCATTACCCTTCGTCTTACCCACTCCCTGAGCATATTTTTTCTTGTAGTTGTTTACATCTTTATTAAAGTCATCCTCACCGACATTTATGCCTAATTTAGCACACAGTTCCAAACATTCCTGAGTCCTTCCTGAGTCTCTCATCTCAGCAGCCACCTCCATCATTTGTCTAGTTAAATCTGTAAATCTATCCGCAGGATCCGCCATACCTGATCCTGATGAAAGTGGTGTGTTTTGTCTGGATCATGCTTCATGATTTTCGAAACCAGGGGGAATTTGACATCGCCCCTTCTGAGCTTTATATGCTGCAACCAAATCTTCATTCACTGGGCTTGAAGTAGTTGCTCTATCCTATTCTCTTAAAGGTGAATGTTGGTTGCTTTCATATTTATACTGACTGTACCTTTCTCTCATGGATTCATTCATGGATTCTTTGTCTTTGTTCTTTCGTTGAGAGAAATCTAACTAAGATAAAGATTGTCCTTTCGTGACTAATCTCGTTCCGTGCATTGATATTCTTAATTCAGAGTTGCCACCTCTTTCCTAGAGGACATAAGTTATTTCTTTCTTCTGAGTTCTATCCCACAACAGAGTCTTAATAATTCTCCCCAGCAGAGTCGCCAATCTGTTGGGTCTCAAATCAACATATTGGATAGGTTCTAAGGAAATGCCAACTCCTATGATCAAACCCTCCAATTGACTTGGCCAACTTATAGAGCAAACCTGTTAAGATGTTAACTCTCTCACTTCAGACTCTGCAGGACCTAGGCGGGTATACCTATTCACCGGCTGTTTCTAATAACCAGTGCTTTTTATAGCAGATTTATTGTCTTAATCTGATATCTCCTAGTCTTCAGAACGGCATAGGTTCCTAGAATGGAGATATAGCAGATGAGTTCAAGATTGTTGTTGTAGAAGCTATTCGATCTATGTTTCCTAATTACTTCTGTTGCTTTAAAATAACATATGATGAATATAGTGATAAGTGTAATCTGAAATTAACCAGTGCCTTCTTTGCTGTTTGGGCTACAGAGTCATTAAAATTTCTTTAGGACTTATCATGCGAGCCTGTGAGACTGTTTTTTAATCCACCCCTTTATGGACCTGTCGGTTATTATTTCTTTTGAGATCAATTGAATGCTTATATCATACGTTGATTGAATGAATTTAACCCTACCTTTAAGGGACCAATCAATGAAGTACTACGAGGAACAATTACAATTCGCAAGCAAAACTTTTGTTTCAACCTTATAACATGAAGCACAAATTTGATTTCAAGAATATGAATAACCTTATCACTTTAGATAATATCACAGATGATTGTCAGAACAAAGTGAAACAATCCACAACACATACGCAAAGAAAAACCAACAGTTCATAGCATGTATTCCATCGAAGTTTGTAAAACTTACAGGCTATCATACATTGCCATCTTCTTCTTATGTATTTTTTTTGTCCCCCATATTACAAAAACCATTCTCATATATATATGAGAACGAAAGTTATTCATGAAAAGACATGTCTTTTCAAAATGCTAATCGTTAGTTTGAATGTTCTTAACAAATTTAAGCAAAAAGAGATTAAGAATTCCTAAATGATGAATATAATCATCATCTTTGAAGGTTTTGATTTTAGCACTCTGTTTCTTCAATTCTTCTCCTTGTGACAGGTATTCGAATATCATCTGGTTGACGGTAGGGGCCATGTCTTTGCTTCGATCCATTTTTGATAAAGCCCAATCCTTGACGCTGACAAGCTCATTCCGCAAATCCTCCAGAGATATTACATCTCCTTCTTTATAGACCGAGGGCATTCCAATAGGTCTCCCATCATCCAACTCCTTAAGATCTCTTCTCAGCGCATCTTCGAGTTTAACATGATTTTCCATGTACGCAGTCCCTTCAGCCTTCTCCTCTGGCGTCATCGTATCAACACTGTTTAGTACTCCGTGCATTCGTGCTTTTAATCTTAATGCCTTTATAGTTCCAGTGTACACCTTCCAATATTGTTCAACATGTGAAAGCATGGTGTTGAATCGGTGTCCGATGATATCATTAACCATTTTATCCATCTTTTGCTGGATACTATTTGCCTGTTTGGTAGCCTTATCTGCTTGATACTTCTAGTACAGAGCATCAGAAACATCATCCAAGCTACGTCTTGTGGGATATGAGGTATATTCATTTATGGGAGTCCCTATCTCAAGTTGCAATATTTTTGCTTGCAACTTTTGATTCTCCTCTTTAGATTTTTCATACAACCCCTTATAAGTGGTGTTTTCCCTGACCAAAAATTTTGTCTGGTCCAAATTTAATCTGGCAACATCCAAGTTTAATTTAGCAGTGACCCTAGGGTCAGTCTTTCCAACCTGATGAACCGTGAGGTGTCCAAAGGTTTCTTCGATATCCACAATAATAGGCCTTTTTCCCTTTGGATATAACACCCACTGTAGGAGAGCATTTTTATCAGGATCATATCCGGAGCCTAGGAATAATTTGTCTATCTCCTGAGGCAACACCTGTTGATTCAAGTCTTGCTTCTTCAAGAATCCGTCAAACAGAAGTGCTGAATTTATGTCCCAACCAGAAAAGATGATAATACCAGCCTCTTTTAATAATCTTCTCCCTTTCTCAGGGGTCATATCTTTCATGAGGGTATCAATTTCTTCCTCTAGTCTTTTCATCTGTTCCTCTTCTGGTCTTCCAGCCATGCTTCGTTTCACATGTGCCCCTTTATACTAGTACAAGAATGAAGGGAATTCCCTCGAAGAGGCGAATCCGTCATCAGCAACAAAATCTTCATGCTCTGTCATCCTTATATCAACAACATCTTTAATGTTAATTTCACCAGTGTCCATATTCACCTCTGCTTCAAAACCAAGAGGATAATCTTCTCTAGGAGAATCAGCAAGGATACTACTAGCAGTTGATTTTGGTGACATGTGAGCCAATGGTTGACTATCCTTTTCAGTGTTGATAAAATGAAGGAATTGTGGGGGCACTCTATGCGTGATTTCTACTTCATGTTGGATTAGCCTTTTGGCTATTTCCAGAGGATCTTGGTGGTTTCCAAGTAAATCTCCATCCACCATCCCCCTTGCCCTTTTCCATTTGAAAGCCTCCCAAGTCATTTCACTCCTTTCCCTCAAAACCCTGGCTTCCTCTCTTTCAAGGTTCTTGATCAAGTCATCTGGCATTTTAGCCACATGTATTCCAGCCTTTAGTTTTTGTGACGCCTTGGCAACTCTTATATATCCCTCAGGATCAAAGTTCTCTCTAGGTTCACCCAGAGTCATGCCATAGTAGTCTAATTTATTTTGAAGTAGATGATAACTTTTTGAACTTTTAACAATAAAATCAGAAAAAACCAATAAACCTGGAATGATGGACTGTTTACCGAAATCCGTAAGATGTTTGGCACTGACAGTAGATAGTTGTCTCACAATCTCTAGGCTAGCCACCCTGTTTGGTACTGTAATTGGAAGCATGTGTGGTCTTCCTTCATACCCAAATACCCTGATTTCTGTATGATTATTGTGGCAATACCAATCACCCCAATTGTGATCAATCTGTGACTCCAAAGAGAAGTCTTTTGGCCTGAGAAATCTCTTAATTTCAGGGGACAGAGTATAATCTCTATGTTGCCCAAAGACCGCACTAAGGGGTTTCACAAAATATTCCTGAAAGTGCCAGTACTGGTTGTTCATGAATCTCTGATCCCATGCAGAAACTCACAACTAAACTGGTTTTTTCAAACCATTCTTATCATAAGCTCTGATGCAGAAATCATCTGACCAGAAGCTGATTTCTTGTCCACAATAAAGAATAATATGCATCAATAAAGAGTACAATGAAAAATGGATATTCACAAGGTCCCCTCTTAACTTCTCCAACCCATGATTTAGGGCATCTGCAACATAAGTGGCATAATCAAATGACCTAGGGTCTTTTGATTGTAAATCAGCACACAGAACCATGACCCCAATATCCATGAGAGGATGAGCTTCTAAACCTAATACTTGAGCTGCAGCATAATATGTATACTTAAAATATGGATGGAAATGGTTGACATCAAATGGCACCTTGTCATCTTTGCTGAACTGAACAAAGGACCCACCCACTTTCGGCCGATGAATAGGTAATCTCCATGTCCTGTAGATGTTTTCCAAGCTAAAGAATTTCCGCGATAGTTTCTGCATATCGATTTTCTCCTCTACTTCCCAGTCTAGATCAAACACCATATCAATAGTTTGTTTGTTAATCACCACCAAGGGATTTCCTCGGTAGTCGCATATGGTTTTGGTTCTCGGATTATAGCAATCTACCAGAGCTTTCATTAGTTCAACATCCACAAACACATTTGGGACTACCAATTTCCCTAAGTTTTTCTTCCATAGATTACTTATGGGCTCAGGAGCATCCCTTCTTTTGTAACTAAATAGGAACAATTCATGTCCCCTGATTTCGATCTATATGTCTCCCAGATTTTCAAATCTATCCTCCAATCCTTCTTCTTCACTCTTGATCTTCTTAGACCTCACGCTGGATGCCGAGCACTAGTCTAGCAAATCCTGAGTCAAAGCTCTACCTTCCTTTTTCTGTCTTTTGGGTTTCTCCTCAGGATTTAATTCTTTCCCTTTTCTACTCTTTTTAGAAGAAGAAGAAGATTCCATAGCTTCAGTAAATACAAGAAATCACACTTACTTGGAGAAATGTCTAGCTCTTCAGATTGTCATTCACGAACCTCAGCAAATTCCTCGCAATTGTCAATCTTTTGGCATCAATCTGGTTCTTATGAAGATTTGATCAGTTCGGCTATAATTGCATGGGTAACTTGTGCACAGTTAATGTCTCTGCATCTACAACGGCTATTCAAATGTTTAAACTTAATTGCAGATGTGACATTCTTCACTTGGGCCTTTAACTCTTTCGTGGGAAGTACAGTTCGACCAAAATGATCGTAAGTCAAGTTTTCGATGAAACCCTTGTCTTCGGCCAAATGTTTTGATCTTTCATCGAAAGCTCACTTTCCTCGATATCACTTTTTCGGTGAATAGCCCATGTCGAAAAACCATTTTCAAGACTCATCGAAATCATCTTTTCCTCGATGAACTTTCTTTCGATAAGTTATTCGCAAGTTTCATCGAAATCATATTTCGATGAGTTCTGTTCTTCGGTGAAAGTTCATGCAAGCTCCTCGAAAGTCTTTTTCCTTCGATATCCCCTTTATCGATGAAACACCTCTGTTCTTGTTCGATATAATGTTATCGATGAGATTTGCATTTCGATGAATGCTTTATGAATTTCTTGGGCAATTGTATTTCTTCGAAATCACTTTTTACTTTTTGCTTTTCATTTTTCGATGAAACTGGAGTATCGATGAGCGGCTTCCTTTATTTATCGACAGTGATATTCTGCCGAAAACACTTCTGCGTAGTGCTTTACACGTCATGCGCTATTTAGATGAAAGTATCCTTTCGGTGAAATTCCTTTTGAGATGCTCGATACAATATCTTGGCCGATAATCTTTTAGTTTTCAAGCCTATGGGAAGATTTTTTTTATTTCAAACATAGTGTTCAACACCACCTAGGGGATGGATGAAAATCAATTTTGACGGGGCCTCTAAGGGAAACCCGGGGGTTGCAGGATGTGGAGTGGTCCTAAGGGATGAATGGGGAATATGTAAAATCATAAAATGTATTCCTATAGGAAAACATACCAACCATGTTGCCGAAGCCATGGTGGTTTATCATGGGATTATCCTTGGCAAAGAAGCCAAATGCACTAAAGTTTGGTGTGAAGGAGGCTCCTTAAACATTATCAATTGTTTAAATATGAAATTCCCGCCGTCATGGTCGATTATTAATGCTATCAAAGCAACAAGGAAAATCAGTGAAGAGTTTGAAATGTGTGTTTTTACACATGTTTATAGGGAGGCCAACTCTTGTGCTGATTGGGTAGCCAACCTGGCTTGCCAATCGGAAAACATCATCACTAGTTATGGTGAGAAGGAGATTGCAAGTGAAATGAAATCCTTACTCAATCAGGACCGAAGCTATACAAGGCAACGTGGTACTTTTAATCATTATTTCTAATGACCTTTCCGCCTTTTTCGATGCAGGGCTTTCTTGAAGATAATGAGCCATTAAATAGGTGTCATATCATCATTATTTGGCACGGATTATGGGCACTCTTACAGAATAACCACAGAAACCAGAGGAAAAGTTATCAAAACGAGAGAAGGCATTGCAAGGAAGGTGCTGGAAAAATGGGAGGAAACAAGAAGAGATTTGAACCTGCTTCATGCACTGAATGGAGAAAGAACAAAGAAGTCTGGAGTATCCTTCAGCAGGGGGGGTTCAATGTCTTCATGGAACAACTGAATGGGAAGGACCCCACAATTACCAGCTACTTCATAAAGAACTGGAAAAATGGAAAAGTCTTGATTGGTTCACATATGATGAATGTGGACAAAGAGGTTATCGCTGAGGCCACGGGGATGACTACCGAGGGTATGAAATTTTATAGAGACAGAGGGATATCAGATAAGGCTGCAGACAAGTTTCCAGTTACAGATGGTGAGAGAAGAAAGATGATCAAAATTGACAACTCCTACCACTCCCCGAAGAGAATTTGCAGGCCATGGAGGTTTGTCTTATTTGCTTCTATTGAATATATTACCTTAGACGGTAGGTTTACCAGGGCTTATGGGCATCACTTCATTCTTCTTAACCATTTCCGTCATGGTGAAAGGGTTAGCCTTCCCTATTACCTGGCCTGTTCAATGGATCATACTATAAAGGAGATCCAGAAGGACCCTAAAGGCGATCATGCCCTCCACAAGGGGCTCATGGTCCTGGTTTACAAAATGCTAAAGGGGAAGTGCATTGAAAAGCCTATTAAAGGCAAAAATGCCAGAGATGAGACTACAGAAAGTAAGGATAGTGGTTTCAACTTTGATTCTGAGACCGAGGGAGAGTCGGAAGAAACTAGCAAAAAAGGGAGGTTTAGGGCTAAGAAGAGGAGGATTATTGTGGAATCTGAAACTGATTCCCTTGAGGAAAAACTTGTTAAAAAAAGAAAAGGGAAAGCCTCTAGAAAGAAGGCTCAAAAAAAGAACACTAAAAAGGGTAGCAATTCTGATCTCAGTTATGTTCTGGTTGAGTCAGAGGAGGAGGATGATGAAAATAAGAGGATTGATAGTCAGGACAAAGATGGGGAGGTTAACCCAGTTAAGGATAATTTGGAAACCGTGGAGACCGTGAATACCACTAGATTGCATAACGAGGAAAAAGGGGGTCAAAGTGATAGTGGTGACAAAGACACCATTAAGGCCTTCTGTGAAACCATCACTACTCTGGTCAAGGATATTAATAGCTTGAAAACTGATACACAGGCCATGGCAAAAATTATAGTTGGTGATAAGCCCTTGGCGGAGCATGTTAAAGAGTTAGTGGTCGTTCTACATAATGCACAAGCTATTGAATGTATGGTTGGAAAAATCTTAGCCACAGAGAAAAAGGTCAATGAGATGGGAGATAGAAAGGAAATGGACAACAAACTGAAAGACTTTGGCAACAGAATTGACAAGCTGGAACACAGTGTCAAGCAGATTGCTGATCAAAATTTCCAAATTCTTAAATCTTCGGTGGACAATATGAACATCTTTATCAATAGGTACAAGAACAATGCATAGAAGGAAGGTGATAAAGAGCAGGTGAACAAGAAGGGTCATGAAAGGAGGACTAGAGCCAACACAAAGAATAAGGTCGACATCGAAGGTCGTGAGCTGGAGGATATGAAGACCTCGGCAAACAACATGAAACAAATAGTTGTTCACGCTGAGGAGATCCTGAATAGTATTTAGTTCCAGTTGCTATCTTTTGCTTCTCTGTTGCTGTTTGTTTCGTGTTTTATGTAATTATGTAATGATGTTTTAAGTTGTGCCCATCCGGTGGGTTCATTTTGACTTTTTGAAGTGATCAGGCACTTTTTTATGCTTTTCTATTCTCTTGGCTTGTAAAAGGTTCGGGTACCTTTCAAATACCTATTTTTACTTAATCAAAACAGTGTTATGGTGGATGTTTTACTTATTGTGGATGTTGTTATATCATTTTGGATTGCATGCATTGTGTTTAAAAGATTTGTTAAGTTCATCTACGGGTTAGTGTTGGAAGTAGTTTTATTTTTGGTGTCACTGATTCACCCCCCCACCTCTCAGTGCTTTTCAAGTCCATCACACACAACAATGCTTCCTTATCTCTAATATTGAATTAAGCTTCCTTTATCTCATCCGGAGTTGTAGGAGCATTTGGAGGAACATTATACACATTCTTAGTAATCTTCCAATAATCTTCACCGATGCATCTCAAGTGACATTCCATCCGGTTTTTCCAAAGAGTGTAATTTGTTCCATCAAATCTCGGACTATGCTTCTTGTAAGCATAGGTTGCCATCCCAGATCACCTCAAGCGGTCAAGCTTCTTTAAGAGGATCTAGCTATGATACTAATTATTGGAATGATGCATCAAATTGAGGGGCGGGGGGGGGTGAATCAATTTTCTCACAAACTTTATTCAACTCAAACATAATTTCAAACTTGATAATTAATAGTGAAAGCATAAATCAACATCACCAATATTTTTGACGTGAAAAACTTGGTTAAGGGAAAAACCACAGTTGGAACCTACCCACAATATAATGATACACAACTAGAAGTATATAAAAAATTACAATGGGGAATGCACATGCATTCAGGCACACTGCCTAAAGCTCACTCCTCAAAACACATAACAAAGAGGACTACAACCCTTGGGAAGACTCACTATCTTACAAAAACATTCAGATTATATTTGGAAGATCACAAAGTGATGAAGTAGCATCTCCTCATGCCTGGTTACAATTCTGGTTAAGCACACAATTTGATCTGCTATGCCACATCTCTTCACACTTCCAAAATATCAAAACCTTTGTTCACACACTTATCCGACCACATACATTCATATACACTCACAGATACATCTCTCATATGCTTATTACATATATTTATATAAATCATCAACCTATATTTCAAGGTCGGCTCAACACTCATCATAAATTACAAGAATATAACCACACACACTACAATATAACCTACAGACCAAAACAATGTCGACTAAGGCATAGTATGGACCTAGATTACCACCTTGAACATGAAACACCTCCAAGAGTTATGCCACAAACATCCGCAACACACTACAATCATTCAGATGACCAAGAACATCGTATAACACAAACATACCAAGGAAATAATCAATAACGAGCACAACGATCAATGTGTACCATCGACACAGATATGACATGATCTAGAAACATCCACAAGCATCATAAATTTACCACAACAACATCCGCAACATCACCACTTACTAGAATATTCATCATCATTATATCGAACCTCAAAAACACTCACTGAATTGAATGTCAAACTGAAAGATTCACTTGCGGACCTCGAAATCATGAATCATCTGGATTGAGGACACACCAAAACATCCCAAACACTACCAAATCTGCAAACCAAGATATTACAATGTGGAGCAATGCAAAGAAAAATCCAGAACACTAATCAATACTGAACAATTGAAAAACCAATTGAAATACTAGATCTCATAACTCAATCAACTCACCATGTAGAATACTGAAACTAGAGCTAAATCAACTAGAGATACTTATTTCAAAACCCGTTAATCCGCAACAAGTCATCTGCAACGCACTGGCCAAACCAACTCATTTAATCTGGTTGCAACACTGGAATACCTAGAGGAATATGTTGACATCAATGCTCACATTATTCCAACAAACTTCTCAATAATATCCAATAGGTCCCATCGGGCATGCCAAAATGAGCACGAGGAAATCAAGGTTAGCAAATTCAAAAGCATGCAATATTAAACAACCAAACAAAGCATTAAAATCATACAAATGAACTTGTTTCACCTCCTCCATTTGAGCTTGAAATGAAGGTGTGCACCCAAATACCTCCACTTGATTTTCTCTTTGTGATGGGAAGGATGTGGATTGCTCTCCACTACACAATAATTGATTGGGATAATGATCTTGAGATGAATAGATTGGCTTATGTGACAATATTTGGACATGGTAAGGGCATGATGGACGATTTATTGCTCAAAAGGACAACATGACAATGCTCAAAAGGTGGATTTGAGAATCAAAAGGGTAGCATAAGAATGCAATGGAAGTGGATGAAATGAGAGGAGAGGAGACTCCAATTTATAGATTGGAGGGGCCCAAAATGGATGGTCAGGATCAAAGATGAATGCAGGGTTAGGATTGAAAGGAAGTGTGAGAGGATTGAGAGGACAAAGTGGGAGATCCAAGAGATTTATCATAAATGCATTTCTTGTCTCCACACTTCTCAAGTACATGGGGAAGAGTTCCCCAAGTACCTTGGGAAGAGAGGAAAGGAATATAAAATTTCTTGGGAGAGGATAAGAGGAATTAAAAACTCCAAAATAAGAGGATGTGTGGGAAGAATAAAGTAAAAAGGAATTAAAAATTCCTTGGGGAAGAGGAGGCATAGGGAGATTCAAGGGATTTGAAATTTCAGGATTGGACCAAAGGTGGGCGACATTTAAGGTTGAAGGGTGAGAAGGGAAGGCCATTTGTGGCAAAGAGTTGAAAGGTGATTAGGGATGTGCAATTGATGAGGATGAGTGATTAGGTGAGTTCATGAGGGATTAGAGTGCAAGTAGACACTTTAGGAGGATGAGACAAGAGAAGAGAGAATGAGTGGAGGAATATAAAATTAGAGAAAATGTTAATCATGATCAAGCTAGAATTAATTAGGTTAAGTGATGGGATTAAGAGAGTGATTTGTAAGAATAAGGGCATTAGTTAATTAATTGGAATCTATTAACTGATTAGGATTGGAGAAAAATATGAATATATTGTCTAAGGTTGGGAATTGAATTGATTTTAGAAGAACGAGGATATAATTAATTTTGATAAATTAATTATAAGGCTAAGGTGATTAAACTAATTAAAATATAATTTAATTAATTTTTTAAGAATAAAGGCTAACATAATTAATGGAATTAATTATGCGAGAAGGGATGAATTGATTAAATATTAATTTAATTAATTTTGGGCATCTACACTATGCTTTGTTTATATGTTGAATTTGATATGTATAGTTTTACATTCTTAATTTGCTATAGGAATTGATGCCCTGCAAAGTGGACAAGGTTAGCAAATGACAAACAACACAAGACACACAAGAAAATTGTTAGTGTTATTCAATCAAAAACTAATCTAAACAGGCATATCAAGAGAGACACTAAAATCATGCTAATATATCTAACTAATAAAACAAAGATAATGAGGCATCTCCAAATGCCTCTTAGCATGCTCTTAGCTCCTTCTCCCTTGTTCCTCTCCTCTCCAAGTTCCAAAATAGTGTAGCTCTCAGCAGCTTTTTGCACTATGGATGCTTATGGAGGATTGAGATTGAAATATTGCTCTAAATGTAAATAAAGAAGCTAATATTAAGCTATTGATAGTAAAATGATTGATTTTATCCAAAATGATAAGATATTAGTTAATTATGCTAAAATGCTCTCTTAAAATGCCTATAGCTTAAATGCATACAAGTTTTCAGGATTTGGATTATGAAGAAATGGGCTCTATTTATAGGGAAACAGGAGCAATGGATGGTTGAGATTGAGCAATCTCAACAAGGGTCAGGATTGAATGATTTCAAATCCATGTGAGGGCTATCAACCCAATCCCAGGATGACAAGTGTCAATGTGAGATAGGTTGAGAGGAGAGGGAATAAGCATTAAATGCTTGATATGACTTTGAGAGTTAAAGTCAAGGTTGGTTGAATGAATAAACTCTTTATTCAAAGAATAAAGCTTTTATCCAATGGATAAACTCTTGTGCAAATGTGAAATGGATGAATATGGTCAAAACAATAAATGTTTGGGGGGACAAGTTTGAAATAACCATAAATGGTTATGTAAGAGCCATAAATGGTCATGTAAGAGCCATTAGTGGTCTTGGAAGACTTTGGGGGTTAATTTGTTGAACACACAAAGCATTAAATGATTTTCAAAGACTTTGGAGTCTTTGAGAAGTGACTCCATTTTGCTTAAGAATGTGACAATAATTAGGGGATGGATTAGGCTAATTAGGAAGGGGTTAGAAGAATCTAGAAGGGGATTTAGGTTTTTGCAAGTGGATTTGGTGGGTGAGGGAAAATAGGATTTTATTAAAATAAAAATTCATTTATTCCAATAAATGTGTGTAAGTTGCATTTGTAGGAAAATGCAAGTGGGATGGGGATAATGATTTAAATAAATATTTTATTTAATTTATTTAAAAGAGGAAAAGGGGATTTTATTAAATAAATAGATTTTATTTATTTAATTGATTTGAATTTGATTTAATGAATGAATTAAAATAAATTGAATAATTTATTTAATTAATAGAAGAATGTTTGGGGATGAATTAATATTAAATATTAATTTAATTAACTGGTGGCTAGTGCATTTTTAATCAAATAAATATCGAATATTTATTTAATTAAACTAGACAGATTTGTGTGACTACATTTGCCCCTCTTGGAGACGGTACGGTTTATCGCGTTGTTTCAAAGAAAGAAAAACTGGTGTGAAGAAAAAGCCCCATAAAATGTAAATTTAATGGGTGGTATGCCCCTCAAGAGATGGGCCGAATTTTTTTGAAAAATCGGGCGATCTCTCGAAAAAGAATGAAAATTGGCAGGGTGGTAGAAGAGAAGGAGTTAGCCTTATGGGTGAAAAATAGAAGAAATCGGGGGTAAAATGGAGAAATGGGGGGCTCGGGAAGTTCACGGGGACCACCGCGGTGAGCGGAGGGAAGTTACGGTGATGGTGAAGGGTATAAATTGGGTGAAAGGGATGAAAACAAGATCATTTGTAACCGCGACCAGTGTAAAACCAGAGCTCTAAGAGTGACATTTGGAGGAGCGAGCAGCAGTCAGGATGTCGATACAGATTACAGAGCACAGATTTGAGCGAGTCCGATGGTTCCATCGCCCAGACGACTACAGACCAGCGGTACGCAAATTCAAAATTTTAATTTTTATGCATTTTTGATACATTTTTAGCTGAGTCCAAGTCGAGTCGGAGCAAGAGCACTGGAACTACGGTTTTGGCGCTTTTGCTCCATGAACTAGCGCTACTGCGCCGCAATGGCGCTATTGCCCCATTGTTTGAGCTTTTTTGTTTTGTTGTAGTGCTATTGTATGCAAGTTTAGGTGCTATTGATTAATAAGCGCTAGTGAGGACTTGTTTGAGCACGATTGATTTTGATTAGCGCTACTGTGTAGTTGTTTTAGCGCATTTGTAGTTTGAGCATTGTTGGATAGTTGATTGAGCGCTTTTGTTAGGGTTGTAGCGCTATTGTTGAGAAACGAGCGCTTTTGTTGGTAAAATAGTGCTTTTGTGTTTAGGATAAAGAGATGCCCCAGTTTGAATGAAGAAAATCTCCTGATGCCAATGATGGATGAATGGCGATGTGAAGTGGGAGTTGTTTTGAACCATAGCAGTCTGATGAGACTTAGGTCATTTGTCAGGATAAATGTCCGTTGAAGTCTAGGTGGCCATGATTGCTTACCTGTTGAGACCCAAAGATACTTGATCAAAGTATCTGTTGATAGTCTAGGTTTAAACTTAAAAAAAGTTTGAAAACAAAACAACTGATGGTGATTGATGAATGTCCATGTGTAGGAGGAGCTGGGCGTGTTGTAGTTACGTGAGCGACATCCTGCAACATAGGGGTTGCGGGATCAATTGACACCAGCGGAGATAGACTGCATTGCCGCGACGGGACTATATGAGGTGATGCACATGCCCGTGATTCGTATGAATCACGGATTGATCACAGCATTAGCAGAGCGATGGCACAGCGAGACGTGCACCTTCCATCTAGCACAGGGGAGATGACAGTGACCCTAGAGGATGTGTGGTGCATCCTACGGATTCTGATTCGGAGGGAGCTAGTCACATATGACAAATCCTAGGGGACTCTTGCAGTATAGAGGATTTTCGATGAGGACATTTTCATTGATGATGGCTCCATTGCCTGGGAGGAGATAGCGGTGTTATATGAGCCTCTTCCAGCAGTTTTGTCTGGTATCGTGGGAGGACTCCTTTGTCCAGACAGGCGATCGCATGGTTTGGCCATGGGGTGGGGACAGGTTATCGAGATGATGATGACCGAGGGGACCGGATTTGCATGGGGGTCGTGCATGCTGGCACACCTGTACCTGGAGCTCCATGAGGTGGTGTACCGGGAGAGGGGTTCCTTAGCAGTGGGCATGACGCTGCTGCATATTTGGGCTTGGGAGCACCTACCAGTGACTCGACCTATGAGTCTGAGATTCTGGGCAGTAGATCAGTCGTACATGTTTATGTATAGTGGTATGATAAGTCAGCCCCACCTGGGGAAGTTAGAGTGGTGGGGACGACCATTAGATGATCTGGATGCGGTTATATAACAGTCATACTTAGAGTGTGAGCCATGGGATGATGACGCAGAGGCACTGCTTTATATTTTTATGACCCGACTCCTCATTGGGAGGACCTCGTACCATGTGGAGAGATAGGTGCCCGGGAGAGTGCTGAGACAGTTTGGACAGTAGCAGGGACTACCCAGTGGATTAGGAGAGTATGCTTGAGTTATTCGGGAGAGGTACGCATAGGGGCCAGTGCTACCATATGATCAGGCACTGGCAGAGTTCCGGACACTGCAGGTGAGACCGTGGGACATACAACCAAGGGTTGTGGATGTAGGTGTTACAGATGAGTACACGCAGTACCGGGCAGCGCACCTGATCTTACGGATATCTGATCCAGCAGAGCCGATCCCGGATTTTGAGGATGAGAGGGGATGGAGATGGAGGAGGGCAGGAGGTCGAGGACCGAGGGCAAGTGGAGGAGATGGAGGAGGAGGAGGAGGAGGTGGAGGAGGTGGTGGGTTGGGGATGCGGAGTCAGCAGAGAGGGAGAGGTGGACTGCCTCTATAGATATCACAGGGACCATTGATACAGGGAGGAGTTCAGTTGAGTGGGAGGGGGATGGAGAGGGAGATCCCGATGGACAAAGGGGAGGGGACTACTGGAGAGGGTGGTGCAGGGGAGGCGGCTATGGATATCGAGGAGGGAGCCACTGGAGATCTGCGAGATCATATGATAGTACATTTGCAGACCCGGATAGAGGATTTGGAGGCAGAGGTGGCAGCTAGATATGTGCAGCTATTTGCACGGGAGTCAGAGCTGGCGGTGGTGCTGTGGGAGAGGGATAGTGCAGTGGAGAGATTGGTAGAGCTGCAGGAGAGAGTGCAGGTTGGAGTAGGAGCACAGGGGCCTACGGGGGAGGTGATGAGGGAGATGCGACAAGCACAGGCGGAGATAGACTACTGGCGGGGTTTATATGAGCAGGTGGTGCCAGTTAGTCAGCGAGCTCTTAGCTATTCTCAGATGCGGCAGGCTAGATCAGAGCGATCACAGAGGGTGCAGAGCAGTGGGGGTGTGATGGGTCCTCTGTGGAGGGAGAGATCAGGAGATGCAGGAGGGAGTGGTGGTTCGATGAGGCCTCCACGGAGAGATGGATCAGGTGGTGCAGGCACTAGTGGGGGAGCAGGTGGTGGGACAACATCTAGCCAGAGTGGCATTTGAGAGAGCATTTTTGCATATATGTATTGTATCATTGTTTATTTTTTGGACTGTATCTTGGATGGCTCTTGGTAGCCGATTTTGTAGACTTCATTGTACTCTGATATATGAGATGATATATATGAGGAGATCCCATATTTTGATGATATGCAGTTGATATGTATGGATGTTTATGCAGAATGATGAGTTATTGCGTAGATGGATATGTGTATATGTATGCATTTGATGAGATGTTTCTTATATGCATGTTTTTATGATGATTTATGATGTGGGATACTGACATATGAATGCAGGTTTATATATGTATGATTTGTTTGATTTTTGATGTAATGCTTTATGTATGTAATGCCATGATAATGATGTATGCTTATGATGATTTATGAACAGGATGGTGTTGTTTTCTATTGCAATATAATGATGAGATGATTTGTGCAATGATGTTAATGTAATGGTTGAATGAATGATATTTATGTATGGATATGCATCTAGATGTTTTTAGATGAATGTAATATGGATAAACAAAAATGTAAAGTACAAATGTTTTTATGATAATGTTTAAATGAATGCATATGTAAAATGGATATATATAAAATGGTATGAATCAATGTTTGGAAACAAATGGATTTATGATTCTAAATGCTTAAATATGATTTAAGTAAAAATGATAATGTGATGATACTATAACTTATGGTTTTAATAACTGCACCTTAATGCAATTAAAAAGAGGATAATGAATGCAATGTGAATGAATCCTAAAATGAGCATAATAAGATACTTAGTAATGGATGAATGAATGCACTTTTTCACTAATGAATGGATAAATGAATGTATACAACGATAAATGATAAAGGATAATAAAATGATAATGGATAACTGACACTAAAGGAATGCATAGTAAATGGCTTAATATAATCAAAGACAATTCAATCCCATGAATGGATCTATTTATTTATGATTGATGCAATGATGCAAATGATTTAATGAAAACTAATGTCCAAAATGAACTATATGCAATGTTAAGTTTAAAAATGACATGAATGTTCTTAATGCAAGATGCAACTAAATGCGATGATGAGATGACCATGAGGAATGCAAGGTTTTTGAGACTTTGCATGATGCATTGATGATGTATCAAAGTACTCGGTCGTGATTGTATCCAAGACCAGCTTTAATGGTCCCTTTTGCATATAAAGCCTACATATGAATGAATGGATGGATGGGTGATATGCAATGGAATGCAATATATAAACAGATAAGATGAAATGATGATCCATAGTGCTCTATTTTCATCATTGAGCTTTAAAATGTTGGAAGAGAATACAAGCATCTTGACATAATGATTCAAGATGACCTGAGTATTCCTTACATGGATTTTATATAGCAAGTTAATCCAAACGACTTGATATAAGGGTCAAGTCGACCAGAGTATTGCTTGCGGAACAGACAAGGATTATCTCTGTTCATGCATGACTTGGATCGTCCTCCTTGATCTTAGGCTGATCATATCCTGAGACAAGTGCATACTGTACTAAGAGATAAAAACCTTTATCTAGTTTGGATGAGGTAGGAGGAACCAAAGGAAGAGCAATGTTCCTGCAAACAAACAGTATATACATAAAGAATAAAGAATAAGGATCCTTGGTAATGGTTCATGCTCATATGGTCGAGGTATATGCTGTAGTCAGCAAGCCATAATGATCTATGATTGTATTTTTGCCTATGATCACGTAGCTTAGTGAACTTCCCACGTAGACACTATTAGTACATGCCCCAGAACTTCATCGGAAATAATGTGCAAACAATACAAAACAATGCTAAAAGATCCCAACACAAATAAACGAATGATTGTACTCACAAATCAACCAAGTATTTGATAGCTAAACATAATTTTCTTGTCAAAGAAAACGTCACTTTTTGTCTTTGATTTGGTAAGGAAGGATGCATCCTTGTTGAAGACAGTTTCCGATTTGTTGATGTTGATTGTGTGGTTTGATTGGTAAATGGTCATTGTGTGAGTATTATGTCAATGTTTGTTTTGTATCTGCACGGATAAGTATGTACAATGTGTTGCCATTTTTTTTTTGTATGATTTTCGATGTTTTCTGATGTTTTTGGATTTTGTATTGTTTTTTAATGTTTTTGGTATTTTGATGATTGTTTGAATGAAGAACTTTAACAAATCATAAGACAATGTAGAATCCACTTCCATCAATAGGTTAAGGGCATTGCCCTCAGTTTAGACATGACTATGATGAAGTGGGATGCAAGACGCATGGAGTACTTTCTTATTTGTAGATGAATAACAAGCCATGGTTTTGGACGGATGGATGTATGTATGAAGTAGATGTGATCGCAACGAGCCTGAAAGATACTGGAGCCATTGTCTTTACGAGTGGCGCCTGTTTGCCAGGTTTTCACCATCGCACTTACCCAAGGTGCCACCAGAGTGGTTGTTCACCGTTTGGATGTATGATTTTTCTCTTACTCTTTTTGGTGTTTTTGTATTTTCTTCAGGACATTTTTTTGAATGTTTTTGGTATTTTCTGGTATGTAGGGGAGCCAGATGCTTTGTTCAGCTTAGGTATAAAACCTTTTGAGGTGCATGTTGTTGATTGGGTCTGCAAGCGGTTCTCCTTCTGATGTAGCCAACTGATATGCCCCAGACCCGAAGACAGCAGTGACGACATATGGGCCTAGCCAGTTTGATTCAAACTTGCCCTGATGTTCTCTGTTTGGTTGGTTGTAAGGATTCTCTCGTTGAACAAGATCACCTACCTCAAATGTACGAGATCTAACTCAATGATTATAGCTTCTGCTCATGCGCTGCTGATAGGCTTTGAGATGGTTGTATGCAGCTTGTCGCTTCTCATCTAATAACTCTAAGTCCTGAAGACAGGATACTCTGTAGGCTTCATCATCTATTAGATTGTGCAAGGAAACTCATAGGGATGGTATCTCAACCTCAATAGGTAAGATAGCTTTGGCACCATAGACCAATGAGTAGGGAGTTGCGCTTGTAGGGGTCCGAATGCTAGTTCGATATGCACATAGTGCTGGATTTAGTTGAACATGCCAATCACGACCGGCATCATTGACTGTCTTCTTTAGGATCCTCAATATGTTTTTATTGGATGCTTCGGCCTGACCATTGCCTTGTGGGTAATAGGGAGTGGAAAAGCGGTGTTGGATATGAAATTTCTCACAAAGTTTGTGGACATCCTGATTTTTGAAAGGAAGACCATTATCTGTGATGATGGACATGGGCACACCATACCAGTAGATGATGTAGTTGAGGATGAATGAGGTGATCTACTTGCCAGTGACTTGGGTAAGTGGAACAGCTTTGATCCACTTTGTGAAATATTCGGTGGCAGTAATAATGAATTTATGGCCGTTGGATGAAGATGGATGAATCTTACCCACAAGGTCAAGGCCCCATTGACAAAAAGGCCATGGTGTTGTGATTGGTTGTAGTTCCTGGGCTGGTGCATGTATCAAGTCACCATGAACTTGACATTTCTTGCATTTTCTGACAAAGTAGTAGGAATCCTTTTCCATAGATGGCCAATAGTATCCATTGCGTAGGAGTTTCTTGGCTAATGACGGACCACTCGAGTGAGTTCCGCAAATTCCCTCATGGACTTCTTCCAAAGCCTTTGTTATCTCACCTTGTTCCAGACATCAAAGGAGAGTACCATCAAGACCGCATTGGTATAGGGTTTCAGCAATAATGGTATATCGAGCAGTTTGGCGAATGAAGGTTTTACGTTGGTTATTCGATTGGTTGGGAGGAAGGGTGTGATCGCGGAGATAGGTGTAGAATTCACCATACCATTGGGATTCAGAACCGACAAGGTGACATATCATTTCGAATTCGGGGATATCATAAGTGGGAATCCAAAGCTGTTCTACCAAGAACTCGTAGCGTGTTGAATTCTATGGAAGATCTAGAAGAGATGCGATGGTAGCCATGGCGTCAGCAGCTCGATTCTGATCTCTTGGTATCTACTCAAAAGTGATAGTAGTAAATGATGTCTTTAGAGTGTCCACCATTTGCTTATATGGCATGAGTTTATCATCCTTGGTCTGATATTCATCTATTGCTTGTCGAATGACCTGTTGGGAGTCACCATATACTTGTAGTTCTTGTAATTTCCATTGTACGACTAACCTGAGTCTTGTGATCAAGGCCTAATATTCTGCTATGTTGTTGGTGCATGGATATGTGAGCCTGTAAGACTTCGAGATGCTATCACCTTGAGGTGTGATAAACAGAATGCCTGCCCCCGAGCCATGCCTAGTGTACGAACCATCAAAGTATAGTTTCCATGGTTGTTTTGTTGTAATCATGAATATCTCTTCATCTGGAAAATTGGAAATGAGAGGATGTTCGCCTATGAGGGGTGCATCGGCCAACTGATCTGCAATAACCTGCCCTTTGATAGCTTTACGGTCTACATACTCGATGTCAAATTCACTTAGAATCATCACCCATTTGGCCAAGCGACTTGTCAATGCTTCTTTGCTGAGTAAATACTTGAGTGGATCAATCTTTGCAATGAGTTGTACTTTGTGTGTTAACAGATAATGCCTCAGTTTAGTGGCTGCTAAGATTACTGCTAGGCAAGCTTGCTCAATAAGTGTGTAATTGAGTTCATAGTCCACCAGTGTACGAGAGATGTAGTAAACAACACACTCTTTTCCTTCTGCATTATGTTGTGCCAGTAGTACACCCAAGGCTGTACTTGTTGCGGAGATATAGAGTAACAACGGTCTATTTGGATCTGGTGGCATCAACAATGGCGGATTCATGAGATAGTCTTTAAGCATCTGAAATGCTTGCTGGCATCGAGCATCCCACTGAAAGCAGATGTTCTTATGTAGCAGGTGTGTGAATGGGTGACACTTATCAGCCAATTGTGCAATGAATCTTTGGATGGATTGAAGTCGCCCTTGTAATGTCCTTAGTTGACTGATATTCTTTGGTGGTGGCATATCCATGATTGCTTTTACCTTTGCTGGGTCGACCTCAATACCTTTGCTTGAGATGATGTATCCTAGAAGCTTCCCAAAGGTTACTCCAAAGACACATTTCTTTGGGTTAAGTCAAACATGGTATTGTTCCAATCTATCAAAGATTTTATCTAAGATGTGGAGATGCCCTTCTCTGGTGAGTGATTTTGCTAGTAAGTCATCAACATAATCTTCCATCATAGTATGCATCATGTCATGGAAGATGGTGGTCATTACTCTTTGATAGGTTGCTCCTGCATTCTTGAGACCGAAAGGCATTACATTCCAACAATATGTGCCCCATGGACATGTGAAGGTTGTCTTATGTTGATCTTTTGGTGCGATCTTTATTTGATTATATCCTAAAAAGCCATCCATGAGTGAAAGCATGGCATGTCCTGCTGTCAGATCCACTATGATGTCGATATTTAGAAGGGGGAAGTCATCCTTAGGACAAGCCTTATTCAGATCTCTGAAGTCAGTACAAATGCGGATGCCCCCTTTTGGTTTGCCGACAAGCACAATATTGGAGATCCATTCTGCATAATCAATTGGTCTAATGAAACCAACATCTAGGAGTTTCTTGAGTTCTGTTTTGACTAACACTGCAATATGAGGATGCATCTTACGAAGCTTTTGCTTGACAGGTTTGGCTCTTTCTGCGACGGTGAGGTGATGCATGACTAAATCAGGATCAAGCCCAGGCATGTCTGCATATGACCATGCAAAGTTGATCTGACGCTTTTGGAAGAACTCTATAAACTTAGGCTGTTCTTCTGGAGTGAGAAGAGATGCCAGATGTACGAGGTGAGGATTTTCAGGAGTCCCCACATTGCATTCTTTGGTTTCCTCTATGAGAATCATTGATTGTTCCTGTTGTGTACTATCAGGGAGAATGTCAAACCCTTCATCCTCAGGCGCCTCAGAGAGGTTTTCACCATTGGATACGCTCTTTCTTTTTACTTTTGTCGGATCAAACAGTGCCATAGTGTGGTTTTCACTGGAAGATCCATGTTTGATTGTTATATTTTTGCAACTGAAAGGGTTTGGCATCCACCCTGAAGTATGTTGCGCTATTAAGTTCAATGGCGAATCCAACTTTGTGATCCCCGCTTGGTAGGTTATCCCTTAATTCCAAAAATTCAATGATGGCCTCATCGTTTTGGAAAAAGTCAAGGCATGGGGAATTTGGTTGGTTCCATTTGATGAGTTCAGGGTGGATAATGGGCATTACTTCATTGATTAGGTTAAGTGCGCTAGATGTATTAGTGAGGGTTAAGATGTTATGGTGAAGGTTGTTGATGGTACTCTCCCTATCAGAATCAGGCGTAGGATGAGATGTAGGGTCTATGGAAGATGTTTCCAGTTCAGGAACCCAAGTGGTCTTTATCTGTGCTTCTCTGTAAACAGGGATGTCTTTGTGTGGTGGAGGCGGTGATGTGTCTTCCTCATCTGAAGTGTTAAGCTGTACAGAATCAAATTCCCACTCATGTGAGTCAGTCTCTGAGTCACTTTCTAGCATCCGATTACTATACCATACTGGGATGTCTTTTGAGTTAAATACTGCAGGTGTGATTGGTTGATGTACCTTTGTAGCGATCGGTGCTGCAGGAAGATTGATGGGGGTAAAAGAATATGGTACCGGGAGTATCGGTAATATTGACTTAGTTGCTTCTGTTGGAACTACTGGTGCTATAGATGCTACTACGGGTTCTGATACAGTTGCTGCTGCTAATGGTGTTGCTGATGGGATTACAGGTTCGTTTGGTGGAATGAGTGGCATTAGTGATGGTTGTGTTGGGGTTTTGAGCCTCGGTGGGGCAGTTGGGATGGTGCTTGATGCTGCTTTGATAATGAAAGGTGTCCTTTTTGCAGTAGGCGGACAAAATGGTTTGTTGGGTTTTCCTTTGAATTTTAATTTAGGAAAGATCTCTTTTTCAAAGCCTAGGCCTGTATTACCTTTGGGCTTTAATTCTGGCAGCAGAGGTTCATGTCGTCCTTATTTGCAATATCCCAAAGCACTCTGACCATCATACCCCATTCTTTGCATAATGAGGAGACCTTTGCCATATTGATCTGTGGGAAGCTTAACTTGCGGTATATCAGCGGTGATGGGATCTTTATAGATCCATTCTGCTAAGTCCTCATCTTGGGTTTCTTCCTCTTGACTCTTGCCGAGGATGAAAGGCGTCAAAGCACATGTGGGCGTGATTAGTGGTTGCTGGAGTAACTGCTGTGGTTTACCATGTGTTCGAGGAGAAGTGGGCATTTGTCCCACACAAAAGAGTTGACTCAAGTTGTATTCCCTAGGACCTTCGTCTGCTATTTTCATTTTAAGCTTTTCTTGCTTTGGTATAGGGGTGTTTGAACTGACAAGAGAGGCGAGACTTATATATGATGTGGAGGAAATGGCTTCTCTATTATTAGGAATGGTAATCTCTGGTTGATGGCTGATATTGTGACAGCATGCAAAGGGATTTGTATCGACCAGGATTGTGATCTCTACACCGTTATGTGGGAACTTGATACATTGATGATAGGTAGATGGAACAGCTTGCATGGCATGTATCCAGGGTCTCCCTAATAGTAGATTGTATGGCAGAGGAAGGTCCAAAACCTGACAAATGATGTGTTTTACCACGGGGCCCACTCGGATTGGTAGTACCACAGCTCCTTTGGATGAATGCTCTGCATCGTCATAGGCTTTGATTGTGATCTTCTTACGAGGATCCACTGATTCTACTACATATCCCAATGCTGTGACCAATTGTAGTGTACAAATATTTAGGCCTACTCCATTATCTATCAAGACTCCTTTGATCCTATGCTGGTTGATAAAGCCTTCAATGTGTAGTGAAGCGTTATGAGGTTGCTGGAAGGAAGAGTTGTCACTTTTGGAAAAAGTGAGACAAGGTGATGACTTTAGACTTCCAACCATGGCTTGAAATTGATCTGTATTCAGATTTGCAGGGACTGACGCCTCTTGGAGTGCTTGATCCAAGATAGTTTTATGAGAGGGCGATAGGCACAATAGCTCTAAAATGGATATAAGCGCAGGCATTTTGTCTAATTGTTCCACAAGATTGTACTGCTTTGGGATGGAGGTGGTGCCTTGTGGAGCTGCCTTTATGGTAACTTTGCCGCGACGTGTAACAACATTGCAATTTGAGTTGGGATTTTTGAAGGTTATAGTTGCAACTTGTTCATTGACATCATACATGTGATTTACAGTGTAATTATACGTAGCCTGTGTATAATCAGTGGTATCAGTGCCTCGCCTAGAAGTAGAAGGACCCCTTTGATCTTGTGATGGAAGTGGATTTTTGAACATCAGATGATCATTATTGGTTGTTTTTGGGTCATGTCCTTCAATTTCAATTTCTCCTTGATCAATAAGATCTTTTAATCGGTGACAATTACTTGTCTTGTGTCCTCTTCCTTGATGGAATTCACAGTGTTCAGTATCTCTCCACCATGTTAGTTTGACCTGAGGCTCATAGTTTGATAGTTTAGGTAGAGTGACCAAATTTTGAGAAATGAGTTGTCGCAATACTGTTTCAATGGGTTCCCCTAAGGGAGTGTATGTTCATTTTTGTTTTTGCTGACGAGGTCTAGGTTCATCGTGAGATGTGATGCTACCTTGATTGGAAGGAACATTTGTGTTATTCTGAGGTGGAGGATTTTGTCCTGCAAACCGAACCACAAGTTGTGCATTTTGGATAGTCCGGGCATCCACAACCCCATCATTGACGATATTCTTGTTTTTATTCCAGAAGCTTGGTTTATCACTATTGAAGCGTGGGTAAGGACCATCATTTGGTTCATTATAGATTTTGATGAGTCCTTTCTTGATAAGTGCCCTTTCACATTTCAAACCCTTGGTGATCATATCATTAAAAGAGTCTGTGTCTTTGACATCCAGGTGAAATTCCATTTCTTCGTTTAAGTTGGAAATGAATATTTCCACTAGTTCTTGTTCAGGTAATTGAAGAGAACATCTGCTAGACATTTGACGCCATCGTTGAAGGAATACTGAGAATAGTTCACTTGGTTTTTGTTTACTGTTGCACAGATCAGCCATGGTGATGTCGCGTTCAATGTTATGAGAGTAATGAGCTAGGAACTTCTGGATGAGTTCCTCAAATGTTCTAATGCCACCTGGTAGTCAGGAAAACCATGATGTGGTTGTTCCTCCCAAGCTTTGGGGAAAAAGGCGCATTAGGTATGTGTCTTCATATGCCACTTCGAGACAAGCGAAATGAAATTCTCTGACATGATCACGAGGATCTCCCTTTCCTCTATATTTTTTGAATTTGGATGTTTTGAATCCTCGTGGAAAGGGTGGCATATAAAGATTCCTATCAAAAGGATAGGGACAGATGTCATTGAGTGAGAATTGGTTAGTTTTGACACCACTATGAAGTTGTTGGGCAAGATTCTCAACTTGTCGCAACATCTCCATTTCATTTGGAGGAGGAGGTGGTGGGTTACCTCAAGGAATGTTATATCTGATGGGATCTCTACCTCTTTCCTCTTCATGGCGACTTTGTCTTTCTGATGCCTATCTTAATTGGGCAAGATCAAAGTCAGAGGGGAGTTTTGCTCCTTCTTGAGTGAGCTTTAAGAAGTGAGCATCTGCATTGCTCCTGAGTATTTCGTAAAACAGTCTGTTAAAGAGAGGGTTATGCTGAGCCCTTTCTATTGTTGCAAGAGTAGGAGTACTTGGGTTTCCGTCATTTGCATTTCCTCCAAGTGCTTCTTGAAATTCATTGAGATTTTCCTCTTCTTCTTCTTCCATTTCTATTTCTCGTTGCCTTGACCGTGATCGGGTTTGGGCCATTTTGCTTGCAAGCTTTTGTTGAAGTTGTGTGAAAATGATGATGAGTTTTTGATGAAATGAGAGATTGATGATTGGTGAATTGTGTTGCATGTGGATCTCTAGCACTTTTAAGGTAGATGTAACCGAAATTCCTTCTTTGAATTGCTTGTTTGTTTGATAAGTTTTGATGTGATAAGGTGTAGAGAAATCTGAGATGTGTTACAGATTGAACTACCTAGTAATGAGAGGATTCACTCATAAACTAGTTTTAACCTGCGTAGATGTGTCTCTTAGGATGAGCTTATCCTAGATGTAGAAACAATCTAAAAAGTGATGTGATGTGTTTGATTTCAAGCAATATCTAAAAGAGCACTTTAGGACAAGAACCTCTTAATGTTTTGAGAGTTGGAATGAATTGATGATGAAGTGATGATGTATGAATAAGATGATGGATGAAATGTTTTCAACTTTAATAAAAACTTTGTGTCACAAATGGGACAAACTCTATCTCTTCTCTTTCGGGTGTTGGTGGTATTTCTCGAGCTGTGTTGTATGTGATACAGACGTTTGGGAAAAAGTTGGGATTAATCTTACCTCCTTGGTTTTTGTGATAACTCAGAGCTCTATATTGCATAAAAGCTCTGCGGTTCAATGATTCTAAATCAAATTCATTTGTTTTGCCTTGAAGGTAGAGACCCATGTGACGTAGAAAAACTCTATGGGAGACAAAGATTTATCTATTTATATAGAAGAATTTCCTCCTTTTGATCAAAGCCTTTGAGCTTAATAGTCTTCTTTTCAAGTTGATATTTTGATGACGCTTCTTCTTTCGCAAGATGTGAAGAATGGTCATAAAGTTTTGATACTTTGTTGTTTGCACTTTGTTTTTGATGTGTTTGGTTGTTTTGAAAAATGTTTGGTTGGCTGAATACTTTGTTTTGAAAGTGATTTTTGATTTTTCTTTGACAAGAAAACAAAGCAAATATACCAACATAAGAATGTTGCCTCAAAGGCACAAATGAGTATGGGTCTAGATCAACCCAATCCTTGGACTTGTATATGACCCTTCCTTTAGATGTTTTTTAAGGGGTATTTCCAAAGCCTAAAGTCGGCTCAATTTGCACTTGGTTTTTTAAAACGAACACACTTCAAACACTTTTTATCCCTAAGGTCAAATGGCCAGTTGTGATAAATTTAGCCCACATCTTGATATTTCTTCGACTTTGGTACTACATACCTTATGAATCCCGTCGTGGCAAGTAAGGATGTGATATACTAAGTGTTACATGAGCATAACAAATAGATGATCCCTATGATGGGGGAGTCACCACTTTTATCAAGCCACCAGTGACTTTTCAAAAAGCTATGTTTCTACTCAAGAAAATATGTATGGTGAGTATCTTGGGAGCAAAACCATCTATGCTCTTGCACTAAATTATATAGCAAATATCCTCAATCAATAGAACGGGTGGGATACTACTTAAAGGTGTTTAGTCATGTTCGATGTTTTTGGACATAAGTTCATTCTGCAGTGACTCACTTAAGAGCCTTGTAACTGGTGGTGGGGCCCATTTGTCCTTTCGGCCAGTTACACTATAGGAACAACTATACCCAAGGCTACAACTTTCGCTCTCACCTGATTTCTATAGCGGCTTGAAAGATTTACCGCTCGAGGTCGTTCCCAAGAGTATCGATCCCTTGGCAGGCCTCTCTTAAAAAGATAAAATTTGAGTGTTACTAACACTTTTCTCTTGCACCTAGGACCACGAAAGCCAAGGGAGAGGATAGTGTGTGTTAGAAGTGGGACCACTTGACCGACCTTTTGCACAAGCGTGCCAAACACAAAAAACACTTGTTCTTTTTAACCCATCATCGCAATGTGGCCTAACTATTTGGAGATGTTGCTCCAACAATCATGATGTTCTTTTTAACTTTCAAAGGCAATATGTTTTGTAAATTAGGAAAAAAATGAAATCCTGGTCAACTTAACAAAAAACACGTTTTGCTTGAAGTAAAATTGTTTTTGAGCTTGAATGAAAAATGGCTTGTTCTTTTTAGATTGCCCAAAACAAAGTGTTGATTGTAAATTTCTTTAAGTTGATGCAAGAAAATAAATTTTGTTTTGTTGATTTTAAGCATCAAAACGAAGTTTGTTTCCTAACTTGCAAAAAAATAAAGTTGTTTTGTTCAGTTTTTTAATGCACCAAAAGACGAGTGACCCTAACTAGAAAGCAATAAAATTTTGTTTGTTCAAGTTTTAAAGCACTAAAAGAAAATTTGTAATTTTTTTAATGGTGTAAAGCGGAAAAATCGAACCCAAGGTGTTCTCCCCCCCACTCCAAGGAGAGAGAAAGGAGGTCACTAGGGTTGACGGTTTTCACTTAGGAGAGACTTTACATTCAAAAGAGGGGTTGAAATCCACAAGATCCAATCTCACACAATGCAAGACTGGATTCTAAATGAGTTTCAAGGGTTAAGACATCAAGGATACCCTCTTTTGTAAAAAATGTAGATAGAAGGATTGAATTAGGAATGCATGTAAAGAAAGATTCACTTATAAATGGAGATAGGGACACGGGATGAAGCTACAGACCTGAAATTAGCAGTAAAATGTCGAGACGATGCTGTTCTACAAATTTGAGCGAAAGTTGACGGGACGATGGCGCCCGGAGTGCACACGATCCTCCAAAAAATCCGTGAAACGAAGGGGGATCTGTTCGTCTCTGCACAAGGATTCCAGATCTTCAATTACAACCGCGTACCTGCAACCTACACATAGAAAAGAGAGGACGATTGGGGGGTTAGGGATTAGGGGTTTGCCTTTAGGTCAAACCCCAGTTTTGGAATTAACCAAGAAATGAGAATGTTGTAAATGTAAATGTTTGTAATGTAAACAAGTATTGATACCTTGTTGTAAGAATGTTTGTATTCTTACATGCGAAGGTGTAATGAATGTTATATTTTGTATGTTGTAAGTGATCTCCTCTTCAATGGTTGAATCCTTGTCTTTAAATGCAACACTTAGCCTTGAATGGAGACTTAGAATACTCAATTGCTTGAAGGAATGCTTGAATGTTCGAATGTTGCTTTCGCGCCTTGCTCTTGCTTATTTTCTTCCTTCCTCCCTTTCTAGGAGAGGAAAAGTAGTTTATATACTTGTCAATTAGGGTTGAGAGACTGATTTTCCCGACCTTAGGCCGACCTAGAAGCATTGTTTTCCGAATTGAAAACTTAAAGACTCGATGCCCAACAAGAGACCGGGCCCAAAATAGGACCAGGGCGCTGGGCGCCATGGTCCCACCTCCCGGGACAACAGGGTGCAAGGAAGGATCAGGCCAAGGTGCAGAAATATGCAGTTTTTGATGTCGTAAACAGGTTTCGGGGTCTCCATTCAGGTTCAACGTTGCGTCGCCATCGTGAAGACCCAAATGCAGTCGAAATTGCAAGTGTCGCAATTTTAGGACGCTACATTTAGCCCCCACTTTAGCGGGAGTATAAGTGTACGCCCATACTTCCGGTAAAGTACAAGGAAACAACATTGAAAGACTTTCACCACATCAAGGAGGCAAGATACACCAAGGCCCCAGTGGACTCAAGATCTTACAACTTCGATTGACAAAGTAAAAGGGAAGATCACAAGGGAGAACCATGACTATCAGTAGTAAGGTTCCCTCACTATGAGTCATGCAAGAAAAATACCAAAAATTTTCAAGGCAAAGCTAAGTTCACCAAGAAACTTTCAAGTATCTTGAAGAGATATGAACGGGGTGTATGCCCCCCTACGTTAAAGTGATCGCACATGCCTCATCAGGGGTGATTGCTTTAAGGTAGTGATACATATAAGAAATAAGAAGGGAAAGGAGCACGTTATCACAAAGATTTAGCCCCCAAGTGTGAGATAAACCCAAGGATAATAGACACAAAACACAAAGCACAAGGTGACTTCGCTTTCCTCAGGGTCAGTATGTTGTATGATAATTCATGTATATCATATGTATGTATGCATAATTGTTCTTCATTCCCCAATCAAGGAAGGTCACCTAGAAGAAGGGAACACATGTGTCTTTTGAGTCAACATGAGAGAGACCAAGAGATCTCAATGCTTTGCATTGTCCTCAAGTAGACAACACTAAGGACAACAAATAGAAGAATGAGAATAACACATAGAAGAAGTAACAAAAGAGATCAAGAGAGGAGGAGAGAGTCTGCTATGCTAATGAAACTAGTCTAGCACGTCATCCACCCCCCGATCTTGCTGATCAATATTTCGGGAAGGTAGGAAACACGCTAGAGGAGGAACATCCAACACAACAGATGGAGCTATCACAAGATCCAAACAAGGGCTATGTTCATGTTCCAAGCCACGTTGTTCTTGTCTAGGAGATAGGATAAGTGCTTTAGAAAATGCATTAGATAAATGGTTATCAACATCAACATATTCATATTCACTATCAGAAGAAAGAGGAGTAACATTTTCATCATGAATAACATTTTCATCTATATCATCATCAAGATTTATAAAGATAGGATCTTTAACTCGCACAGGATCAAGACCATCATGCATCTTATGTTTAGGAGATTTTGGCTCAATTTTCGGCTGAGGAGAAAATGGAATAATACTAGCTGAAGGTGTTTTTGGGGATTGCAAAGTTTGAGAAGCAGCTGCCTGAGCTCTAAGACGACGCTTTCATTGGTGTTCACGTGTAGAACGATTTCGTCTAGTCTTAGTAGGAAGTTGAGAAGAGTGAGGAGGAGGAATGTTCTCATCCTTATCACTTGGGTGTTTAGGTTGTGGTCTCTTAGGTTGGACAATAGGAGAAGAGGAAGGTCTCTTCTCTCTATAAGAGGAAGGAGGAGGAATTGCTCCATATAAAGGAGGAATATTTGGTTTAGGAAGGAGACCAAGTCCATCATGACGAGGAGGTATAGGTCTACTTTTAAAAAATTTATTAGTCATAGACGTAGTCACATTTATAGGGATGGGTTGGGAATCTTCTTGAGGAAAGACATTAGTTTTATCTTTCAAAGGAAGAACTTCCTTCTCAAGAATGATAGGAATATCAAGTTTGGGTGTTCTAGGTTCACTTAGAGATAAGATCATATCTTTTTTCCACTTTTGATAAGATTTGAAAAGATGATCACTTCGCGGTGGAAGAGATTGGAATTGTTTAGGCCAAAAATAATCAATAGGAACGCTAGAAGTTCTTTCAGCTGGTTTAAAGAGACTATGATTGATAGTAACAACTTCACCATTATGGGGAAATTTCAAACACTTGTGAATAGGAGAAGCAATAGCTTTCATGGAGGATAGCCAAGGATAGCCTAGCTTCACACGAAATTGTTCGGATGATGGAATAATAGCAAAGTCCACATCAAGGTATTTGTTATGGACCTCAATAGGTAATGTAATAGAACCAATTGCAGGAGAAGAAAATGCATCAAATAATTTCACAACCACATTTGTTTCGTCATAGATCACTTGATTCAATTGCAAAGTAAAAAGAAATTCTTCAGTAATGATATTAACCATACAAGAAGGATCAATAAGCACTCCACGGCAAGGTGTATTCTTGAATTTTGCAACTATATATAAAGGACCATCAGGTGCCCTGATAGTTTCACTGGAATCAAATGTGATGGAAGGTTCTTTAGGGATTTTCTGGTGCTCTACAAAGTTAATCACATTCAGAGTCATAGACACCAGATTATCAGGTGAGATAGAGGAATCATTAGTATCAATCACATTAGAGGTATGAGAAGGTAATGGATTAGTAAAAATCTTAAGATTTTGGTTAGGAGGAGCTACAGATGTGTTTCCTTTATCATTCACACCAGAAATAGAGATAGTATTATTATCAATCAAATCTTGAATTTTACCCTTTAAAGCAAAACATTTTTCAGTATCATGCCCAGGTTGACGATGAAATTGACAAAAATATTTGTTATCAAAATAGGGTGAATTAATCTTTGCAGGATCTATTTGCCTTATAGGAGGAAGAGTGAGCACATTTTGTTCCAATAATTTATTCATAATACTATGCAATGATTCATTCAAAGGAGTAAACTTTCTTTCTTTCTTGAAAAACTTCGAAATAGGAGGCACACCTGATGCTGCATTCACATTGTTGTTGATGATGTTTTCATTGAACTTAATGGACTCTCTGCTTGGTTTAAACTTCCCAAATGATTGTTGACTACTATCACCCTTATCACTCGGAGCCATAGGATTTGCTTGTTCCATTTGACTCATAGTCAGTTGATAATTGTGAAGAGTTGCACACAACTGTTGGAAAGAAGTAAACTCAGAAAACAGAAATTTTTCTCTAATATCTTTTTGTAAATTAGAAATAAAGATTCTTTGAATATCATTGTCAGGTACTGGAAAAGAAATCTGAGCATACAAATGCTTATATCTACCAATGAAATCAGTCACTCTTTCTTTAGCACCTTGTTTACAATGCATTAAATCAATCAAAGTAACTTTAGGACTTATATTGTTTTGAAATTGTTGAATAAAAGCATTTGCAAGTTGTTTGAAAGAAGTAATAGAATAAGAAGGCAACGAGCAATACCATTGTAGAGCCTTATCTCTTAATGTTCTAGTAAACAGTTTTGCAAGCAACCTTTGGTCATAAGCAAAATCGGTACATATTGTTTGAAAGGTCTTAACATGTGTTAGAGGATCACCCTTACCATTATAAAGCTCCAATTGCGGGATTTCAACATGTTTAGGGGGGATAGCTCTAACAATGTCAAGAGAAAGTGGGCTTGCAACATCAAATGTGGGCACACTAAACTTAGATTGATTCATAGAGGCAATTTGTTGCTGTAAAGAAGAGATAGTTTGTGCAAGATTGTTAATGGTCGCTTCAGTCGAAGAGTTCATATTAGACGTGTTAGATTGTGATGGAGGTATTATGTTGTTGAAAGAAGGTATTGATTGAGAGTAAGGTGGTGGGACACTATGATAGTTAGTCATAGGAGATGATTGGAAAGGAGGAACACTACAAGGAGGAATGGAAGGGTTAAATGAATTGCCCCCTTGCGTCATGTTCATTTGTGGAGATGTAATAGGAACACTCATTGAAGGAATGAATGAAGAAGTTGTATTGAATGAAGGAAGAGGGCTGATTGAAGAGGAAGGATTGCCCCCATGACTAGTGATCATAGGTGGAATGTCTTGTATTGAAGTAGTCATTATGTTTGATGTAAAAGTAGGTATACTAGCAATAGGAGTTGTCAAAGGAATAGAATAATTAACTTGAGTAGGAGGTTGTGTATAACCTAAAGTTTCGGCACAACTCTTCATCGGCATCACATTCGAATCCACAATGTGTGCAATACCATGCAAAATATCAATTCCATTCTTATCACTTTGAACCATGCGTTTTAGACCCTCAATTAATGAAAGAGCTTGACTATCGGGATATTCTTGAGACATCCATCGCTGAAAATCATCAAATTGGTTATCCAATTTCGAAAGTTGTTCTACAGGAACCTCATGAAGAGCTTCTTCATCATTAAGAGGATTAGAGGAATTACCCGTGTCCTCGTTAAAAAGGCCATTCAAATTAGGTTCCATCTCCTTGGTAATTAAACCTTGGAAAGACTTAATTCTAAGGCTCCGTCTAACGGGGATAGTGTAAGTAGGGCTTATTGTTGTAAAACTCATGCACTAAAGAGAGAGAGAAGATTTTGAATTTTAGAGGTAGCAAATTTCAATAAAATCAGCCAATCTCCTAGATTTAAGCTGTTAAATACAATTAGGACAATCTCCCGAAATTTCAGAAAAAATGTCAGGGACCGTGGCGAACGGAGTGCACACGGTCCTCGCAACTTTTTTTGAAATTTTCAGGGATGAAAGTTATTATGATTTTAAAGCTAATCTGAAAAAATTGAGTGATTTTACGATCTGTAGATAGGCCAAAATAAAATTGCAATCTCTACCAAGATTGTTGAAAAAATGCAAAATTTGAATTTTGAAAAAGAGAGGGAAACTAAAATTTTGAATTTTATGATTTTAGAGGGAATACTGAAAGCAATGCAGGCTTTGAAATTTAAAAGTTGACTCAATTTCATGCAAAATTCACTTTTGAAAGTGGAAATCAAGGTTGTTACCATTAAACACTTAATTTCAAAAGTCACAAACTGCAAAAATTTGAATAAAGCACTGAAATTTCGAATGAACGCTGACACACTTTTCAGATTTAGGACTGTAAGAAACACAATTTTAACAAAAATTTCAATTTCAACAATTTTTGAATGATTATAAGCCTTTATCCAAGCAATCACTAAACCAACTTTGACTTTAATTTTGAAAGTGTTAGAATTGATAAAATCAACCAAAATTCTGGATTTTAGCAGAAAAATAAAGTAAGATCTAGCTCTCGAAATTTTGGAAAAAATGTCGGGGACGATGGCGCTCGGGGTGCACACGACCCTCGCAACTTTTTTCAAAATTTTCAGGGATGAGAGATATTGTGATTTTGTTGCGGAATCCAAAGTTACAGCTGATTTGGAGGTGTTTTGATTAGTGAAATTATCAGTCAAAGGTTGAATCAAGAGGGTTTTAAAAATTAGGGTTTTGACACTTAACCTCTTAATTTTCAGAATTAAAGCACAAATATGATTTGACAATTTGCAATAGAAGGGTAGATCTGAAACAAGCATTAACAATTAAACATTTCACAAGCTCAATTACTGAAAAGAAAATTTTAGGGTTTTTATGCAATTAACTTCTAAAATTTTCAAAAGATCAAACATGGAAATGTAATTAAGGAAGCCAATTTTTCAGATCTAACCATGAATAATCAGAATTAGGATGTTCACGTCAGGTTCACCAAAATGTAAAGTGAAAAAATCGAACCCAAGGTGTTCTCCTCCCCACTCCAAGGAGAGAGAAAGGAGGTCACTAGGGTTGACGGTTTTCACTTAGGAGAGACTTTACATTCACAAGAGGGGTTGAAATCCACAAGATCCAATCTCACACAATGCAAGACTGGATTCTAAATGAGTTTCAAGGGTTAAGACATCAAGAATACCCTCTTTTGTAAAGAATGTAGATAGAAGGATTGGACTAGGAATGCATGTAAAGAAAGATTCACTTATAAATGGAGATAGGGACACGGGATGAAGCTGCGGACCTGAAATTAGCAGTAAAATGTCGAGACGATGTTGTTCTGCAAATTTGAGCGAAAGTTGACGGGACGATGGCGCCCGGAGTGCACACAGTCCTCCGAAAAATCTGTGAAACGAAGGGGGATCTGTTCGTCTCTGCACAAGGATTCCAGATCTTCAATTACAGCCGCATATCTGCAACCTACACACAGAAAAGAGAGGACGATTGGGGGGTTAGGGATTAGGGGTTTGCCTTCAGGTCAAACCCCGGTTTTGGAATTAACCAAGAAATGAGAATGCTGTAAATGTAAATGTTTGTAATGTAAACAAGTACTAATACCTTGTTGTAAGAATGTTTGTATTCTTACATGCGAAGGTGTAATGAATGTTATATTTTGTATATTGTAAGTGATCTCCTTTTCAATGGTTGAATCCTTGTCTTTGAATGCAACACTTAGCCTTGAATGGAGACTTAGAATACTCAATTGCTTGAAGGAATGCTTGAATGCTTGAATGTTTGAATGTTCGAATGTTGCTTTCGCGCCTTGCTCTTGCTTATTTTCTTCCTTCCTCCCTTTCTAGGAGAGGAAAAGTAATTTATATACTTGTCAATTAGGGTTGAGAGACTGATTTTCCCGACCTTAGGCCGACCTAGAAGCATTGTTTTCCGAATTGCAAACTTAAAGACCCGATGCCCAACAAGAGACCGGGCCCAAAATAGGGCCAGGGACCAGGGCACTGGGTGCCATGGTCCTGGGGGACCAGGGCGGTCCCACCTCCCGGGACAGCAGGGTGCAAGGAAGGATCAGGCCAAGGTGCAAAAATATGCAGTTTTTGATGTCGTAAACAGGTTTCGGGGTCTCCATTCAGGTTCAATGTTGCGCCGCCATCGTGAAGAACCAAATGCAGTCGAAATTGCAAGTGTCGCAATTTTAGGATGCTACAAATGGTGAATTTTAAACTTGCACAAACAACAAATGGTTAGTAAAATCTATGTCCAAGGGGGGCTTCCACAAGCCTAAATTTTTTCATTTTTTTGGTTACAAGGTGATTTTTATGACATTCTGTTACAATAGCGCTAGTCTGTGTTTGAACAGAAGCACTATTTAACGCAAACGTGCTGAAAGAAGGGGAAAGACAGAGAGGCAAAAGTGCTGAAAAAGGGTTAATAGCGCCAAAACAACGTCAAAAGCGCCAAAACGGTTCCAAAAGCGCTGAACTTGAGACAATAGCGCTATTGCAAGAACAATAGCGCTAAAAGCATAAGTGTCGATAGCGCTAGAACGAGTTCAATAGCGCCAAAGCGCAACCTGTGCGACACTTTCAACATTCAGACATGTTAGTTTTTTTAAAAAAATGATATTTTTGGTGTTTTGATTCACGCTAGGTTCACCAAATGATGCGCTGCAAAGTGGACAAGGTTAGCAAATGACAAACAACATAAGACACACAAGAAAATTGTTAGTGTTATTCAATCAAAAACTAATCTAAACATGCATATCAAGAGAGACACTAAAATCATGCTAATATATCTAACTAATAAAACAAAGATAATGAGGCATCTCCAAATGCCTCTTAGCATGCTCTTAGCTCCTTCTCCCTTGTTCCTCTCCTCTCCAAGTTCCAAAATAGTGTAGCTCTCAGCAGCTTTTTGCACTATGGATGCTTATGGAGGATTGAGATTGAAATATTGCTCTAAATGTAAATAAATAAGCTAATATTAAGCTATTGATACTAAAATGATTGATTTTATCCAAAATGATAAGATATTAGTTAATTATGCTAAAATGCTCTCTTAAAATGCCTATAGCTTAAATGCATACAAGCTTTCAGGATTTGGATTATGAAGAAATGGGCTCTATTTATAGGGAAACAGGAGCAATGGATGGTTGAGATTGAGCAATCTCAACAAGGGTCAAGATTGAATGATTTCAAATCCATGTGAGGGCTATCAACCCAATCCCAGGATGACAAGTGTCAATGTGAGATAGGTTGAGAGGAGAGGGAATAAGCATTAAATGCTTGATATGACTTTGGGAGTTAAAGTCAAGGTTGGTTGAATGAATAAACTCTTTATTCAAAGAATAAAGCTTTTATCCAATGGATAAACTCTTGTGCAAAAGTGAAATGGATGAATATGGTCAAAACAATAAATGTTTGGGGGGACAAGTTTGAAATAACCATAAATGGTTACATAAGAGCCATAAATGGTCATGTAAGAGCCATTAGTGGTCTTGGAAGACTTTGGGGGTTAATTTGTTGAACACACAAAACATTAAATGCTTTTCAAAGACTTTAGAGTCTTTGAGAAGTGACTCCATTTTGCTTAGAAATGTGACAATAATTAGGGGATGGATTAGGCTAATTAGGAAGGGGTTAAAAGAATCTAAAAGGGGATTTAGGTTTTTGCAAGTGGATTTGGTGGGTGAGGGAAAATAGGATTTTTTTAAAATAAAAATTCATTTATTCCAATAAATGTGTGCAAGTTGCATTTGTAGGAAAATGCAAGTGGGGTGGGGATAATGATTTAAATAAATGTTTCATTTAATTTATTTAAAAGAGGAAAAGGGGATTTTATTAAATAAATAGATTTTATTTATTTAATTGATTTGAATTTGATTTAATGAATTAATTAAAATAAATTGAATAATTTATTTAATTAATAGAAGAATATTTGGGGATGAATTAATTAAATATTAATTTAATTAACTGGTGGCTAGTGCATTTTTAATCAAATAAATATCGAATATTTATTTAATTAAGCTGGACAGATTTGTGTGACTACAGGAATAATATGTTACAATTTATTAAGTTCAAACACAACAAGTACTAATGTATAATTTTACTAAACTAACACTACAATTATTCACACATATTTTTTACACACACACACATACAATACATTGTAGATCATCTTAAATCCACCACCATACGATTGATTATTTATTTAAGATACGTTGTGAAAATGCACACACACATGCACAAGCGCACACACACCTATTTATTAATTACAAAAATGATGACTACTACCATGTAATTTTACTATAGTGACACTACATATATTCACACATATATCTTTGACCATTTATTAAGTACAAACATGACAACTAGTAATATATAACTTTATTGTAGTGACACTACATGTGTTCACATATATTTTTTGTCTATTCATTAAGTACAAAAAATGAGGAATAGACAAAAAATGAGGACTACTAATGTATAATTTTACTACACTAATACTAAAATTATTCAAATATATATTTTATTTATTAAGTACAATCATGACTACTACTAATGTATACCTTTACTGAAGTGACACTACAACTATTCACATACATATATTTTTGTCCATTCATTAAGTACAGAATTGACGACTACTACATATAACCTTATTGCATTGACATGACAACTATCCACATATATATTTTTATCCATTTATTAATTACAAACATGATTACTACGAATATATAATTTACTGCACTAACAATACAATTATTCACATGTATTTTTTGTTTATTCATTAAGTACACATATGACGACTACTAATGTATAACTTTATTGCAGTGACACTACAACAATTCATATAGTCACTGCAACAATTCATTATATATATATATATATATATATATATATATATATATATATATATATATATATATATATTTGTCCAATTATAAAGAATAGACGTGGTGACTACCAATATATAGTTATGTCAAGTTATGTCGAGAGGCATCTACAATGACATACAATATCTGTAAACAGAAAAATGATTTTGACTAAATTTAATGTGTAGATGACAGGTAAATGCATGCATGTTTCAGTTTCTCTATAAGTATTATTTTATTACTCTAAATAAAATAGAATCATTGCCACTTGTCTCTAAGTATATGAAATGTTACATCTTTAATGGGAGTGAAAGAGTGCAACATTATTCAACTCCATGTCCTTTTTGACAACTAGCAAACATAAAAGACAATTATGTGATATCTCTCGACATTATTTTACATATATTTTTTTAGAATACAAGTATACTAGTTTTACAACACTTACACTACAAATAGTCATATATGTTTTTTGTCCAATTATTAAGTACATACATGACCACCACTAATGAATAACTCTATTGGAGTGACCCTACTAATCACGTATACATCTTTGTCCATTTATCAAGAACAAACATGGCAATTAGAAATGTATAACTTTATTGCAAATGAAGTGACAGTGCAACTATTCACGTATATATCTTTGCTTATTTATTAAGAACAAACATGACGACTAGAAATGTGTAACTTTATTGTAGAGTCACTACAACTATTCATATGTATATAGCTTTGCCCATTTATTAAGAACATACATGACAACTAGAAATGTCTAACTTTATTGCAGTGACGCTACAACTTTTCATGTATATATCTTTGTCCATTTATTAAGAACAAACATGACGACCCAAAATGTCTAACTAGACTAAAAATGTTTAACTTTACTACACCAATACTTAAAGGGCCTTGAAATGTAAATATTTGACACTTTGAAAGGGAAAGAGAGAGTTGCAAAGGCACATCCCAAGGAGCTCAGTCAAATTTGGCTAGCTGGTTTACACACATCTTCTTGAATTCCACCATTTACTTTGTGTGTAAACTTATGGAAAGTTTCGCTGGTTTGAAGGCCAAGGCGAAAGACCCGGTTCCCGAGCAGAAGTGTTGATATATCTTTGGGAGATCTAAAGTGGTGATGGTGATTGAAGCTACCTAGTTTAGCTAAGCTAGAAGTTACCCGTACAAAGCCTTTTCTTATTTGGCAGCGGCCCGACCCGCCGGACCCGACCCGGCGCAGCTCATTGAAGAGGCCAGAATACAATTAGGCTCTCTTTAACGGTCTCCGTTGGGGACGTGATGGCTCTCTTTAAGCTCTGCCTCTAGTACCCATCTGGGAATACGAACGGGGGAAGGAAGAAAAGGTTTGGCGTTGACGAGAAAAGGCAATGGCCGGTGCCGGGAATTATAATTGGTTGTAAAATTTGGTGAGAGTGTGACCTCCCAGATTCCAATGTCTCTGTGAAGGAGGAGCCGTAAATTGGAGGGGGGCCCTGAGCTGCTGAAGGTGCAGGTAGTACAGCAGAGTTCCTGTGCGTGAGGTGCGTGGCCAATTAACTTGGGCTACACCTACCTTGAGACATCGGCCCCTTACTCCTTTCTTGTCTTTTGTAATCGTCATCTCTCATCATTGTCCGTCCGACATTGACAAAGCATTAACCTAAAAGGGTAGAGAGCCGTAGAGCTTTGGAGGCCATACTGAGGAGAGAAACGGTCAGATTTGGTCCGGACCGTTTGGGATGAATCGACGCCATTGGGGAAGTGGGTTGCTTCCCAACCTTGATTTAATACGCGGGCTCCTCTTGCCCTTGCTTTTGGTTTCTGCAACAACATAAAGGAAAGGGGTCTTAAAAAATTTGATTGGGTGCCCTGGTTGGGAGGAAAGAGACCGAAGTCAATATAAGCTGCAGTAGCAATCGGGCATTACTTGAGGTGTATCTATCAGAAAGTAGTCACAGTGAGTAATAAATCTAAGGGGCACGAGCGCGCCCATTCCCACGCCCACAACCATTTTTGGTGTTTGATTTTTTTAATCCTGGGCAGAGGCCAGAGTTGGTGTTTGATTTTTTTAATCCTGGGCAGAGGCCAGAGTGGTGTACAGGGGAAGGACTCCACGGGTGTTGTGGTGTTAGCGGGATTCGAACTCGCCTCCCGAGATGCGAGTTCCATACGTGGTCTGAAAAGGTTTGAGGGTGAGGTGAGGTGGGTGGTCATTATTATATACGTCAGGTGAGAGGGGTGACCTGTGAATGAACACAAGTACAACTGGTGAGGAGCTTAATGCGGTTGGAGTCTATTTAGCCTGTTGGATTTGAGGCCAAACGAGCAGAGAAAACCGAAAATGAAGACCTCTTCTCCTTGGGAATGGGAAAACCTCGTGCTGTTTCCTGGCAATGGTGGGCTCAAGGCCAGCAGTGGAGATGGGAAAGTTAAGGAGCAAACGGTGAAACAGAGCTCACCAGTTTCTTCTCCTCCGAGGACTTCGACTAAGGAGACTCGAACCGTGGGTGCTCCAGACGGCAGTGAGCACAGCGGAGTGGTGACAGTCGCCGTTCCTGCAGGGTCAGGGGAGTCGGTAATCGGGCTGAAGTTGGGCAAGCGCACTTATTTTGAAGCCGTCAAGGCAATTCCTGCAGCATCGCCCTCGCCGGCGATTAGTCCTGCGACGAAGAAACAACGGAGTGGGGTGCAGCAGGGCGGAACCCAACAAGTTTCGCGGTGCCAGGTGGAAGGGTGTAAGCTAGAGCTGAGTGGTGCCAAGGATTATCACCGCCGCCACAAGGTCTGCGAACCGCATTCTAAGGCCTCCAAGGTAATCGTCAACGGAATAGAGCAGCGCTTTTGTCAGCAATGCAGCAGGTTTCACTTCTCTTCTTCCCCAGCTGTAATTCACGTTGTTTTATACTCACTTGTTGACATCGCCTATATTCCTCTACTTAATATCTCTTCTCCCGACAAAACTGCCTTTTTGCTCTCAGCTAAATTTTTCAACTAGAAGTAGCATCATCGCACTGTCATGCTGACTCTTTCTTTAGTGGAATTCAATTAAGTAAACGGAAAGTGGTATGGATATGTGATGATTTATGGGGATTCATCTGTTTAGTTTTCAGTCAATTTCAGTAGTTTCCAGTCAATATTCATTGACCCATGAAACCATATATCATGATTAGCACTCATCCAATCTAGGTGATGCTCTGGTATATTATTTTCATCACATGCCCTTTGTTAGTGGGAGAAGATGCAGTCGTCCAGGGATTCACAATCCTGAGGGGCTAATAGCTATTCGACCCCCTCAATTTGAACCTTAATGTGTCTCGCGGTATATTCACGCTGTATGCTGAATAATTGCTTAAAATGAGTTAGTCGCATTGATTGTAGGGCTATGAGATAAATAATTTTCCGTCCATGTTTTTAATTTCTTTTCCTTCCTCTTCGTTCATTAGAGGGTCTAGAACTAAAATTATTTATTCTTGATACTATCAAACTACTATTCGTTAAGTCTTCCTTCTTGTGGGTCTAGAACTAAAATTGATTTTCTTGTTACTTAACATTTAGAAGCAATATTCGGACAGTTTTCCTTGCTCCTGGCCTATAAATCCATATTGATGAAGATTCTGCTATGTTTTAACAGCACATCCCAAAAACAGATGTGAAATAAGAAAACAGAGGTCTCTTCGTACGTCGATATCTTGCTTACAGATGTCGAGCACCCACTCGACTGAGTGAAGCTTTCAGTGTCCTTCATAAGCTGATGTAGGTGTCATAGATGCATCAACCTTCAAAAGAAAAGTTAGGCTAAACCTTTGTCTTCAAAATTAATGGTTTGGCTTGAAACAGGTATGTATTAAAGTGGCGTTTCAATGTTACCTGTTGTAATAAGGTAATTCTCTTATTTGTGGTATAAACTTGACTGTGATAATTAGGAATAATTAAGTGAGGTAAAGGAAAATAATCTTTAATAACTAACCTATGTGAAGTGGTTTGCTCTCAGCACCAGTCTTGTAGCAGAGGAGATAATATGCCCTTTAAACGGAAGCACAACTAGAAATTTCAATATAGTTATACATCTGACTGATCACGGTAAAATAAATAGTAGATAATACAATTTGATCTGGAAAGTCTATAGTGTAAAACGTTGACTAATCTTTTGTCTCAAGTGTAGTGAAGGGGTAGATAATGAGATAGAAACAGAGATAAAAATACACTGATTCGTTGCCTGAAATTCTAGTGATCATAAACTTAATGCCTTTCTCTACCAATCTGACAGTTTGCTTCAATTCAAAGCTGATGGAGCCCAACTCTAATGCGGTAGCAGGAATTATAGGCATTTTCACATAAGCAATTGCAATTTCAGCGTATGGTAGATAACAGTATCAGGAAATCTAGTCCATGTAAGCAATCCGATTATAATAATAGTTCTATTCATAACTTAACTGAAATGCTTCATACTAATATCATCTTCCTGCTTCCACTGAATATCTTATTGTCTCATGCATTAACTGTAGTTGTACTACCCTTGTGTAAAGTTCATATCTGAAGGATGATAGGTCATAAGAATACAATTTTTATTTTGGTGGCTGGATCCTTTCGCTCACTTCTCTACATTATCTTATATAGAGCTTACAAGAAACAATCAGTGTATTTGATCAAATAAGAATCACTCTATGAGGAATTTCTTGAGAGGTTGTAACTTCATCTGCATCTTTGGATAATTAGAGTTTGACCATGATTTACTTTACACTGGTTTCTGGTATGCAGGTTTCATCTTTTACCTGAATTTGATGAAGGAAAACGAAGTTGTAGGAGACGCCTAGCTGGTCACAATGAGCGACGCAGGAAGCCTCAACCAGATTCTATGGCAATAAATACTGGACGATATGGTTCCACCTTCTATGGTACTCTGGATACATTGAAATTGTTCGATGTGTTTTTTCATCCATTTCATAAATACCCTATTTGTAATTTGATTAAATTATATTTTATTAAATCAGCTATCAAAATTAATTTGTGGTGGGCAAGAATCAGCTTATAGGTCTGCGTGTTTTACATATTTGGTACTTTATCAATTAGCATGACCTTGAAGAAAATATAAATTTCTAGAATATATAACTCATCTTTCAACTTAAGTCTAGCATTAAAATAGTCTCGGATTATGTGGCTGATGTTGAGTTGCCTCACTATTTCTATGTTAGCAGTACGCTACATATCCTGGATTCAATTTCAGCAATTGTTAAATTTCATGCCTTCTTTTCTAGCCACTAGAAATGGCGTGGAAATGAAGAATGAGAAAAACATCTTGGTAGTGCTTTAATCTTGAGGATGTCAATTGCTTTGGTGTTTTTCTTGGCCGCAGTACATATATTTTGCTTTAATCTACAGCTGCAAGTGATGTTACTGCACTAAGAGCTTTAGTAGCCATAGACAATAATTACTTATGAACTACGTTACGTTCCAGTTCTACAACTATGCAAGATGTAACCTTTTGGTCCTTAGAATAGGTGCCCTTGGTGTATTATTGTACAACAATTCCTCACTCCCATGCCCATCTGTTCTACTAGTTAGGGCTTCTATATTTGCAACCAGAGGTAATGCAATCTGAGATTAATGTAAACGTTTGGACAAAGAAAATTCTGACCATAGCATCTACTATGTTCCTAATTCTTATGTTCAATTAGGCACAAGTATTTACAGATGTATCAACTAAAATTTCCTTGGTCGATACAATATTCATATTTTTGTTGTTGCCCTTTTCTAGCTAATGTCATAAATGTAACGTAGTTATGTAGCCTGCCCTGCATAACAGATTGTGCAAACTGACATCTCTCTCATATTCAAATAACAGATGACAGGCGAATTAGCAGCTTATTGATGGATAGATCACATTTCATGCATTCACGATATGGATCAAGTTCAATTCTAGGGGATTCCATTGACTTCAAGCTTGGATATGGGAAAGGATGTTGGCCAAGGGTCAAGTCAGGCGATCAACCACCATTTGATGGACAAGTAACGGGAGGTCCCCTTTCTCGTTACAATACAGACAAGTTGCTTTTGTTCCTACAGAGTTCCAATAAGGGTGTACCTGTTGGTGCTATTAATCAGGGCATTCCTCACTACCTGCAAAGCACTGGGGGACATGTGGGTCAAGCTCTGACTCTCTCATCATCTTCCTCAGGTGAAGATCTTGCAGGGTTAGGTGTATCATCAGCTACTTTATCAGGAGTCTCTGACTCTGGGTGTGCTCTCTCTCTTCTGTCATCTAACTCCTGGACCTCAAGGGGGGCTCCAGGCTCAGCCTCGTTTGATCACATGACCACACGAAGTGTTGGTGTTACAATGGATCAGCTCATACAAGAAACTACTCAGCCTCTTATGGTGCAGCAGCAAGGAGCACAACGTAACTTTGGTCTCGCATCACCAGACAAGTTGCTAACTAATTGCTCCCAGTCCTCCACGAATGGCTTTCCTGTAAGTTTGGATAAAGAGCACCCAGGAGAGCCACTTGTTGGTATTGGAAATTATGAAGGACACGTGTTTGGATTGTTGCAGGGAAATAATTTTAGGGGTTCCCATGCAGCAACTTCACAAGATATTGAACGCACCATGGACTTGATGCACAGGACTTCACAGGCACAAGCTAGTAATTCACACGGTCAAGCTGTTATGGTGCACCATGATGGTAGGCAGTTTACTGACTCACAGCTGTTGAGGTCGTTTGAATCATCTGTTTATGACACTAACCCAATGCTTTAGCTTTCATTATGTTTATTGTATGGGCTTCTTTGTTTTGCTTTCAAGAATCTTGAAGCTAAACTGTTTAAACTTCATTATGGAACTATTGAAGGCGTTTGGCTGTAAAAACATAATTTCGATCAATTTTTCTTTTCAGCTTGTTTGCTATGCTGGTTGTCATGTTCATTCAGATCTTTTAATCATCCTACTTAAGTCTTCTACTTATTATCTCTCTTAAATACCCATGATTCCTCTTTTATTGTCATCTTCACTTTCCTGGCCAATATGTTTGCTAGATTTGTAAAAATATGTGTGCGTGCTTGTATTGTTATTTTAATGTATAAGATCAGTGGCTATGCGCTCACTACATACTTTTAATCACTGTTTTGAAGTTTTAACTGATTGAATCCATGGGTATTTGAACTCTGTCCGTAAACATGGTTGAGAAGAATAAAAGTTTGAAATATTAACTCCGCTCTAACAGCTGATTTCCTAATAAAAAATCTACAATATAGTTCATAAAATTTAAATAACTAGATTTATGCAAACTGGTACTAAACATTGGACAAAACTAAAATACTCATTATTAGCAAACATTGTGATTGGGGTATTATCAGACATATACACAGAAATAAAGATAAAATTCGCCTCCTGAAATAAGAATCGTAGATCTTCTAGCAATGCTGGCGCTGCTGCCTTGGAGCAGTCTAATTGGCACATTGGTTTTTAGAGGGATTTTAGTATTGAGGGCATTTGAATCATCTATTTTAATTTATGTCACGTACCACATAATCTAGCTTTCTTCATGTTTATCATATGGGGTATTATCGTCAAGTCCTAAAGTGGAAACTGCTCAAACCTTGTTATGAAATTACCCTTGGTAGAACTTTTTCAGCCTTGAAAATTTGCACTAAAAGTAATTTGCTTTCAATTCTTTTTCACTTGTATGCTAGTCTGGTTATTATCTCTATTGAGAGTCTGTTGATATATAGCATAAAACTTCTGCTCTTTTTATCTTTCTGAAATCCCCACACGAGTGCTCTCTGTTATTGTCTTCTTCAATTTTCTTTGTAAAGAGTTACTGAATATGTTTACTGGATTTGTAAGAATATTTGCACTTGCTTCTATTTTCTAGTAATGCATCGAATCAGAGACTATGCATCCACTACAGTTAAACACAATAATGTCGATATAATCGGAGAATTTATCATTATCAATATAGAGGTTTTGAAGTTGTATTGATGGAAATCCATGAATATTTTGTGAATGCTCTGTGAAAAGAAAAGTAAGAACAAAGATTTGAAAGTTTTAATATATTGAATGCCTTTCTACCATGATTAATTCCTACCTTTAAGTGCATATATTGTCCTGTAATTGGAAAGTTGAGTAGTAAATTCTTTTCGACCTCGTTAGATTGTTTATTATCACACTTTTTAAATTTAAAACCATGATTGGCTGGGTTCCTGAACTGTAGTTTTAACTTGCAAGCAACTGTTAAGCACACTCTAAAACCCAAGACAAACAGGAATTATGATGCCTCAAGGTACGATTGTCAATATCGTTAGAAGACGTGCATGAATTATTATCCGTAAAAAGTTAGGAGCGTGAGTATCACTTTCCCAATTCTGCGATTTCTTATATCACATTTCCAATTCTGCGATTGTAATAGCACATTTCCAATTCTGAGACCTCTTAAATACATTGCCAAAATTGCAGAGAGAGCTGAGCACCAAGAACACCAGTTAATTCAATCTTTGCTTTCAACAGGAAGATGGCATGGAGACACCACTCGAGCACAAATATCCCATAGACAGTAGATAATCAGTGAAACATATTAAACTCAAGTGATGGATGGATTCATATCCGTTCCCCACAATCCTCAAGAAACTAGCACATTTAGACATATAAATTTGCTCAGCTCTCTTCAAGGATCATCTGTACTGGAAAATTTGAAAGAGAAACAAAGACTACTTTTGTAGACATCAATGTGACAGCGTGCTCGCCAAATCCGTCTACTTTCTTATTCAGAGATTTGTTGGGGCCAGGATGATATAGTGCGGTTGCGGACTGTGTTTCAAAATCAGCGTGTACAACAAATTGAAACTAGATGATTTATGAGGGAATTGATGTAAGAATAGGCCTTATGGGACAGTCCTAAAAGCAACCGATGACAGAACTAGTCATGGGGTAGTCACTGTCAACACTACTTACTGGCAGATCAACAACCAAGTTAGTTGGACTGTTAGGAATTGGGCTCGTCCTATAGCTTGTAACCCATAATTATTTTAATTTTATTTTTTAATAAATATTGGAACAAGATACCCGCAATCAAAGGAATTATTGTGCCGTCAATCTGTTCAAACTACAAGGAAGTAGTATATTACCTACTTAAACACTACCCCCCCATGCTGGTAATTTACAGAATAACTTTATTGGTGTGATGCATTCTCAAGGGCTGCAGATGACAACAATTGAACAGGCATTCCAAAGGTTGGGAAAGAGGCTAATTGAGTGCAGACACGACTACTCTGGGCTTACATTCTACAGCACCTGGATTGAGCAGAATGCATTTATATTCAAGAATGAGATACATCTGAAAATTAACTTTGATTGTCTGCCTTGCCCGCTGGACATTTTTTTGTTTTCTTTGGTTTAGAGTTCACCATAACCTTTCACATGTTTGACAAGACAGTTGTTTTTCATTCTGCAAGCCTAATCTATAACATGTATACATGTTGATAGGCCTGTATAAAAAGTTTTTCTCGAAAGCTGTAGATTTATTTCTTGATGGTTGTTTAAATCTTTAGAGAATTGTATGAATTAAAAAATGTGTATATATTATTATAAAAAATGAAGATCTCTAATGATAAAATGCAAATGTGAAGGGGAAAGCTAAAAAATAAAGGTTATACATAAACAGCTCATATAGATATAAGAGTTTAGGTGGAAATATTTACTAGTTTGAAGGTAGTTAAGTGAAGTTGAAGATATGTATAATTAATTTAGCTGGCATAAATGTTATGAATAAACAACTAACATAGATATTGAAATATCTACTAGTTTGAAGTCGAGTAAGTGATGTTGAATAAGTGATGTTGAAGATATGTAGAATTAATTTACTAAATAATTAGAATTTTAGTGCTTGCATAAATTATTGTTTTCGACTTTTGCCAATTAATTGTCTTAGTTCACTAATGTGTGTGCAACTTTTATTTCCATGAATACAGGTTTGGATTTGATGTGCCCATTTGAATTGAACTTGCATGTTTAGCTTGGTAGATATTGGCTTTTTACAATTTACTTTATTGATATTCTTGAGATGATGGAAAGGTGAAAAACACATTAGAACCTAATAAACTACCACAAAAACTCTAGAATCCTACTAAAACAAAAATCACCAATGAAACTAATGGAAAAACACAAATTTATAGACTATACCCTCAAATTGTAGATTTCTCCTTCGTGTCCCATTGTGTCCTATCACTTGAAATCTTGATGTTGATCGCTATAGTTATGCTCTCAGGATGCACTTCTTTGTTACAAGATGACAGGAAGACAAATGGACTTTGAATTTTATGCAAAGAGAATGATTCTACAATGCAAAACTAAAATGGTAGAATGATGCAATGATAAATATTGTGATAAAGCTAAATGATAATGATAGAATGAAGCGAGTGATATGGAGGCTATGCTAAGTGAGATAATGAAACTACAATGCAACAATGGAAGTTACTATGCTATGATAATGATCTCACAAATGCTTATTAAGCTACGCAAAATAAAGCCAAAGGCACGCTTTTATATTGCTATGGTCTCCTAAGCTTTTCAAACAACATGAAAGTATATTAGACACACTAACTAGTTCTAAAATGAGGCCAAAAGACTTCCATATATAAATAATTCATGAGGCCAAAATCAATGGCTGAGGAATTGGTCTTGTGAAATGGATGGTCAAGATTGAATTTTGGTTGAATAAGAGGAGAGATAGAAGGAAAATGTTCCTCCTACATTGACAAGATGAAGAGATATGTGGGACAAGAAGCCACATCGTGAGATGCTCACAATGACCATGAGAAGGTGGAGGAAAGAATCTAAGTTGTTGGAAGGTTGGAGGGACTATAGTCTTCATGAGACAAGTTTCTCAGGAGTCACCTTTGACCAAGATGATGTGGAGAAACTTGTTGGATTCGTTGAAGGGACCGAAATACGGGGGGGGGGGGCGGGGGCGGGGGGGAATTAGTATTCCCACCAATTCATAACTTTTTCAAAAAATCTAGACTTTTTACAAATGTATCAAATTCACCAATTAAACATGAAACAACAAATGCAAAATAAACATGAAAACACAACCACAAATGGAACACTGGATTTTATGCATGGAAAACCCAAAAGGGGAAAACCACGAAGAGTGTTAACTCTCAAGATAATATAACTAGTTATATGGTGTTTATAAAATGGGTGACTCATTGTCAGAATGCTCACTGCAAGATTACAAAGGCGACTTATTACTAGAAAGCTCACTACAACAAGTATTAATGAACTATAGAAAGTTGCATCTCCAAATGCATGAAATCAGTTCCAGATAAACTTAGATCTCAACTCACAAAACCTACAACAGATCTAGTAAAAGATCTATGTACCACTATCCACAAACACCTACAACAGATATGGTGAAGGATTACTGCAACATTGTTATGCCAAATCAATTGCTTGCAACAAATCCGGTGAAGGATTACTACAACACTGTTTTACCAAACCAATTGCTTGCAGTAGATCTGATGAAGGATTACTGCAACACTACTATGCATTCTTGCTCTGCTCCAACTGCTTCACTGTCTACAACTCGCACTTCACACACTACTTCTTACCACTCATACCTCTTCTCATATGCATTCATACACTTCTATATATACCAGAAAACTTACACACCGAGATAATATGTCGACCAAAAATAAGCAATATGCTGCTCAGATCAACACGTATTCCAATAAAGCCTTAACCAAAAATATGATAACCAAGTTGGGCTCTACAAGATCTCTACATGCTTCCTTTACACAATCCATTCACTGATACATATACCTTAATTACCAGAATAGAACATGGATCAATCGGACCCGTAGACTGACCCATAAACACAAAGCTCCAAGCATAGCAACTCCAAACTCCAAAACACAAGTACTACGCATACCACAAATATCAGACCATAAGACATGAAAAGATACAATAGACATAACTGAAATAGCTGATACCGAAACACATAACTCATACCGGGACCACAATAAGCATCTCCAGTAGATCATCTGCACTTTCCTACACTATATCCTAGTGATACCGAAATTGCATACATCATCTGCACATACCATCTATATATAAATCATCCACATATACCATCTAGACCAAACCGGATAACTAGTTTGACATCAATGACAACAAAGAGAATATTCATACAAGTCTAACAATCTCTCCCTTTGTCATTGATGGCAAAACACATCTGCTTACAAGTTCCCCTAACTCATATATCTCCTTGCTTTGAAACCAATCTGCCATAATCCTTTACCTTTCTCCCCCTTTGACATCAAGGCCAAAGGTTGCCTTTGATGAAAAAGAAAGGAAACAAAATGACACTGTCAATTGCAAAAAGGGTGTTAAAAAAAATTGCATACCAACCCAAAGAATTTTCAACTACTCTTTGTAATACCCTAAAATTGGTCATCTACACCATGGGCCCCTAATCTCGACAACATCACTAAGGTCCTAACCAAAGGCAATTAAATTAATCTTGAGCACATTATTAATTCTTTAATTATCAAAAATCACATGGCAAATCAACTACTCAACATTAATTAAATATTTATTTAATTAATCAAATCATTTTCAAGAATATCATTTTGATCAATTATCCCATTTTAATTTATTAAATATCCTTGCATATTTAATTAATTAATAAATTTGTCATTCAATCATGCAAAAAGGATTAATTTATTACAAAGAGTTGAATTGAAAATAAAATGACAAAAAGAATTGAATTGAGAGAGAAATCAAACTTGAGATATTATTTCTTTTTCTAAATTTAGAACTTGAAATTAGAAAAACAATTTAATTGAATTATTGAATTATTCTCTAAAATTGGAACTTAAAGCTTTTCAGAAAAAGAAGTTCAGTTGCATTGAAAAGACCTTTTTCTTGAATAAATTAAAAAATTATCTATTTTTATCAGATATGCATGGAATCAATTTATTATTATTTTCCAATGCAATTTGGACTTCTAATTTGAATGCATTTCAATTAAACTATAATTGGAATCTATCTCAAGGTTAACTGAATCTGATTTCTCAATTATTTCAATTAATCCTAAATTGAGTTTTTTCTCTTGTGATTCTCTATAAATTCAGTCTTCAGCTCTCATTCCAATTCACCCTAAAGATTTTTGAGAACACGCTTAGAGATTATTATCACACTAATTTTGCTCTGGAGTCATTGAAAATTATTGTGGTTTTTAGATTATTTGCATTCATTCATTATTGCTTGCATCCATTGTTTGCTTGAATTGGTTATTATTGCTTGAATTATTCATCCATCTTGCATCCATATAGCTTAATATCATATAGATTAAATTCTTTGTCTTGGTGTAGTCTAGTCACTGATATTGCTTATAACAATCTGAGAGCAATCTTATACTCGCATCTTTTAGAAGGCAATTAGTCGTTTTGCTATGGTTTATTTCTTATTGATTATTGATTACTAACCATGCATATAATGACTTAATTGAAGTGTTGTGCTTTCAGCTACACGTTCACTTTTTCACACACACATCTCTGGTGCCCACCGTGGGGCCCGAAGACTACATTGTTTTTGGCCTCCAAGACTGACTGCTTTATTTTTTGTTATTTTCCAGGTTTTAGATTTTTTGGTTTTTCGTCTGTACATCTCGTATGACAATTCTTACAGGCTGAAACGACAAACTGCAGGTATCGCACGAATTGCAAATATATTATCGTACGATCAGATCCTTTGTCGTATGAGTAGATCCTCTATCGTACGAGCAGAAATCCACTATCGTACGAGCCGACATCATCAGCAATCTTCTTTCGTACGATACTGCATCCTATCTCGTACGAGTCAAGTGTCTGTCGTACGATTCTGCATTTTCTGGTAAAAGAGGCAAATTTCATATTTTTTTCATTTCTGATTGATTATTCTGACGACTGACCCTGACTGTTTATCTATCTATCTCAGAATTTTTCACAGCCTAACTAGTTCTTGCAGAACGCTTGTCGAAGAATATGCTTGTTGCACAAAGACAATATGACTACTACTTCGTTGTCTTTGCAGGTTGCCTAAGGAGAATCAACTAAACATCGTGTATTCTTTAAATTCATTTTTAGGAACCTAACTTGCTATCTGGTTAAAGAACAAATCTGTCTTTTGTGCTTTTAGAAGATTCTGAGAGGTAGGAGAGTATGCTCTTGTCTTTTTTCTAGATAATAAAAAATCCAGACCCTTGAAGCTTTTTCTTTGTTTGAGATTTGTACATCTTTAGCAAGCCTGCCCTCCCGAGGGGTTGAAAAACTCTTAAAGCCGTTAAGGCCGGTGTGAGGGGAACGACCTAAGTGGGAATGGCTAGAAACCAAGTACTCCAACCCACTATAAAATAAACGTGATTTGATGAAAATCAAGTCAATGACAGTACTCAAGAATAGTTCTCCTCCGTACCTTCGGATATATTAAACCTTGGTTTTCAAGGCTGGGAGACCTCTTAATTGAGTTTATACCTCAACGTGCCGAACGGATCCCTGACTAAATCCAATTTAAAATTAGAAGCTACCCGGTTCATCTCCGAAAGGGGGATAATCTTTGTGCAAGAGAGATAGTAACTCTCCCAAGATACTCATTTCGTGCCCCCATTAGCGTTTGGAGTTAGATAATACGGCGTTAATCCATTGTGTGAGACTCAGCGGCCATATTCTGATTAGCTATTGGATGTGTACTTGAGTCTACAAGCAAAGGTTTTCTTTCCTCACCAAATTCCTTAGGGTTTGCATGCTGTGATTGGAGTCACTATACATACTACTTGTTTTCTGTGTTTTCATCCCTGAAACAAAAACTGGACTACCAAAAATCAGTGAAGACCAGAAACAACTCAGTGAGTCAAAACTTTGTTCGTGTCAGAAACTAGCCAATCCTAAGTCAAAACTCTATCCGTGTTAGAAACTAGTCTATCCGGGTAAAAAATCAGTCCATCTTAGAATTGGTCATACTCAGCAATCGGAAAAACTCAAAATTTCTAGGCTCTATCCTGTGAACAGTCGTACAAGTCTGATAATTCATCGTCCTATATCACATCCTGTGTCGTACGAGTTTTCTGGTTTGTCGTCCCAAACCCAATTCTGTGTCGTACGAGTCATTTTATTATGTCGTTTGACTCTGTATCTTGTGTCGTACGAAACATAACTGCTCTCAGTCTTTTGTCGTCCTGCACATGCCCATTTGTCGTACGGTACGAGGCAGCAACTTGTAATGCCCATACCCTAGTCGGACTTGTAAAACCCGTTTGACCTTGATTGACTTCCTATGTGGCATTCTTGAATGGTAGGTTAACTGTGGTGCAATGTGTAGTTTAGATAATATAAATAATCGTGCATACCTATTATTGTACTTTTGCATCGATTCTTGTATAAATGTAATTGCTTCCTAACCCTTGTGATAAATCTCGAGCTAACGCCTTCATTGAATATGTATATGTATATGTATGCTTGCATGAATTCATGGGTGCAGGAGATTTCAGGTACAACACCGCTTAGGGCGAGGTTCATCTCCTTTGGGATTTGCAAGGTTGAGTATGCCTCCTTCATCCTTAGAATTCGGATTTGGTGGTTATAAAACTCTTGTCTTGCCTTAGCTATGGTCAGGTGAGCATCGCAGGTGTGGTTCGTGGGGATTTCCTTGCATTGGGTTGCGTGTCATGTGATTTGGTGGACTTCCTCGATTTGCATGCCTTGCGCAGGGTAAGTGGAGTTGTTATCCTAATTATTTAATTCTATTTAATGAGTAGATGTACGCATTAGTAATTTAGAAATTTAAATAGTTAGTTTCTTTTATATGAATAATCATTAATTTAAAAAAAAGATTGCTTTAATTATTAATGTAGCAAGCTTAAGGTATTTAACTTGGATTAGTGTGCTCATTTACGCATTTGTAGTTGAGAATAAGAATAAATAAGACTCTTGCATTAGATTAGTCATTCATTTAAAAAGGTCGCTTTATTATGTTATAGCGAGTCAATTTAATAGTTAAATTTAATAATAACGAATTTAATGAGCTATGCGTTTTAGAAAGGAAAGGTTTAAAGTCATTTAAGAAATAGAAATAAACTAATCATTTTCGCATGTTGGAAGAGAAAGGGTAAATTTTATTACTTAAAAAGAAATTATTTCCTTTTTACTTGTATAGTTGATATAGTATAACAAGATTGATTTTTAGAAAATTAAATTAATCAAAACGCCTTACCCGGTCAATAGTTTCGAAATTTGAAGTAGGCCTAAAATTTATATTGAGAAATTAAAATTTAAAACTCAATAAGAAATAGAAGCATTTTAATTTTCATAAGGAAAGCGAATAAGATGTAATAAATAATGGAAATGAATGACTTCCATTTTCATTTTCATTTATTTTATTTTATTTTAAAAATAAATGCCTAAATTCGAAATTGAAAATTAGGGCAAAAATGGGGTTTCTCATTTAACCTAGTCTTAAAATGTTTTTGGGGGTTCTTTTCTGGGGAGCTTGTTTTTGGGAAAAAAATGGGAAATTTGCTTGGAGTTGCAGGTGGAGCTCTTCGTCAAAATCTCTTCCCGGAATGCGTTTGAAGGTAGGATTCCACCCACCCTCTTGTTTATTTGTTGGATCCTTGTGTGGAAAATGGAATGCAAACATTGTTTTGGATTTGGAGTTTTTATGTTTTGTTTTGGATTTGTTTGGTTCATGTTTATGTCAAAAAAAAATAGTCTCCCAGTTGGTTGTTTATTATGAGCAAGCTGGGAATTAAATGGACTGTGTTTTCCTTTCAAAATAGGAGAAGTTGCTGGAAAATGCTTTAAATCCCTGTCTATAAGATTGTGGGACGTGTATTTGGGGATTGGCTATTTTTTTTTTTTATTATTACCAAATTGTAAATGCCTGAAAACTATTAAAGAAAAAAAAATAATAAACAAAAAAAAAAAAATTGTATGTGTTTGGGGCTAGGGTTTGGCGGCGGAGGAGCCAAAGCTTGGCTCGCGCTGCCGCCCCCTCCCCCATTTCTCCCCCGCGGCGTCGCCGAAATCCGCAGCTCTCCCTGTTACCACATTGTGGGCTGCAGGCTGCGACCACAATGTGGGCCGCAGGGACTGCGACCACATTGTGGGTCGCAGGCTGCGACCACAGTGTGGGCCGCAGGGACTGCGACCACAATGTGGGCCGCAGGCTGCGTCCACAGTGTGGGCCGCAGAATCTGCGTCCACATTGTGGGTCGCAGGGTCCTGCATTAAGGATTAGGGTTTTAAAAAAAAAGAAACACAAAGTTGTTTTAATTCTATTTTTTTTATATATGTTTTTTTTTGTTGATAAAAAATATATATATATGGTATTGACAAGTATAAAATGAAAGAAACAAATGTTATGGAAAGTATAAATGAGATGAAATAAATTTGTAGAAAAAAAAAAAAAACTATTTTGTTTTGATAATATAGATTTTAGTTGCTATATATATATATATATATAATATAATGGAGATTGTATATTTTCTTTCTTTATGGTAGATTAATTAAAATTTATTGATCTGGGATTATTAAATTTATGTTAACAATCGTTTAAATATGGAACTTCTTGTAATAGGAAAGGTAATCCTTGGAAGAGAGATCAACTATTGTCCTTATTTGATGACCTTTGGAATATAACACTATTGTTAACGCTATGAAAAATATTTTAATAAGATGTTTTTTTTTGAAATAAGGATTGTCTTTCGATTTGAATAATTAAGACCTTTCGGAAAATTTTAGATATGAAAACTAAAGTATAGGAGAGTATGAAAATATGAATCTAAATTATCCTCATATATTTTGTTATTACTTTCTTGATATGCTAGAAGAATGGATGGAAGTTTGGTAACGTATCGAATTGGAAAGTTTGTAAGTTTAAGTTATGTATTTGCTTTGCTAAAGTGATGGCAATCCTTGATGTATTAGTTTTGGAACCTATTGTTGTGGAAAATGGGGCACCGGTTAAATCTTAGGCCTCTAAATAGAGAACTGTTGGGCAATGAACCTTATATTTCCTCTTTAGTATGCTCAGTTGGTTCTGCCTCTACGTGGAAATCAATTAGGATTTGTGGGTCAAGTGGCCATTTGTATATTGGTTGTGTTCGCCTAAGTGGCAAAAATGTAAAAGACATATTAATTATTTATTCCTAACTATATTAATGCCAAAGGGGTCTTGCAGTTGAGCAGACTCGGAGATGTAGCCCTTTAGGGGTGAACTCCGAGATCATATCTGTGTTATGCGATGTTTTTAGCTTCCTTGTTTCATGCTTTAAGTTATCATGTATGGTTGTTATCTTGCAAAGTGTATGATGGAAATTAACGAATTTAAATCTAAGTGCATAAAATTATTCATCTTGGCAAACGTAGTAATCAGGTTCATGGAAGTTTGTAATTAAGATTATGGAAAAAGTATTTTGATAATGTGAATTAAAAGTAGTAATAGTGGAAAGAATCTTGCTAGGTTACATCATTGGGTTAACTTGTTATTAAGCATGTAAATTGAACAAATGAGTATGGGAAAACAAGATAGAATTAACGTTATAATTTCTAAGTTGGATTCTAAAGGATAAACATCATATAGGTATTTACTTTTATCTTCTTAAATGAATTAACGCCATGTTAATTATGTTTCTCTACAGTGGACGAATTTGTTTAGTTATATCACGTTTTAATCTTAACAATAATCCTTACCAAAATTAACTTGATAATTGGGTGGACTCAACTATTTATCCATAACTGTAATCCTTAATAAAAGAATCCCTTATAATTGCTAAAATGGAACTAAAATGGGAAGTATGGGTATAGTTGATTTTATCTCAACCTTAGTAAATGTATCTCTTCATGTTAACCTTATTTGATTAAAAGGAGTGACATGCAATAAGATAATTATACTTTAATCCTAATGAAAGAATGTCACTATGTACTCATGTTTTAATCATGTAATGATGAATATCATCTTGCTAACTATATTTTAATTTAAGGGATGCTCTCATGTGTCCTAATACACTTTCACCTTAATGAGTTTAGCCATCTATTAGTATTAATAAAACTTCAATGAATTCTATGGCTACTCACAATTTATCTTTCATAAAAGAACTACAACTCATTAGTTGGCTATGCATGAAATCAAATGAAGGGACCTCACTCTATTAATTGTACTTTATTCCTTAATGAATGTATCTCATCTTATTAGCCATGCTTATAATATTAAAGGATGATATCAATTGTGAATGGATACCCTAAACCCAATGAATGAACTTCATTATATTAAACGCTTGAACCTATTGGGAGGCCTCCTAGTGAAATTATGAATTAAAGTGCATTGAGAAAATAACCTCTCGATGGCCTCCCAACTACCCAAAGTAAATGAACGCTTCCTAAAATTCTAAGATGTCATATCATCGAACATATATATAATCATGTCTTAAGCATTATCCCACAATTAAGACATCCAGATTTATGTATCATTTGACGCAAGTTGAGTTAGGTGTAAGGTTATGTAATCGCGTTGGGAAACCTCTTAGGATCTTTTAGCCTTCCGCTGTGTTATCTAAGTTTTAGATAACTCCAAATTATCTTAATGTCGTAACTTATAATTAACTAATCTTAGTAATATTATAAAAAAAAAATATTTACACTCTAATTGAGTGTTTTTAACTTAAACCCTTAGGGGTTTCCTGGCGGGGCATTACACAACTCGTACGAAACAGAACTATTGTCGTCTTGTAGCTGCTAAATTGTCGTTCAGTCCAGAAAATCCTGTCGTACGAGTCTCTGGTTTTGTCAGAACAGAACAATCAAACTTGCCTAGAAACAACTTACAACAAACATAATACTGGTTATCATTTTCCTGAGCATAAACAGATCAAGACAGTGTACCTTTGCCATTTGCGTTGCACAATTTGGTTGATCACCTTTCAGCTAGTTCAATCAACTACCTATCAAATTTTAGTCACTTAGATATCGTCTTATACAAGATACATCGTTCCTGAAACTAGACTGCATCTTACACTACGCTTAGAATCAACTTGGATAACGTCTTAGACATGATAGATCGTTCCTGAAATCAGACAAAATCTCTGTTGTTTCTCCTAAACAATACTCTAAACAGAACAACTAGCTCTGAAATTGATCTTGACCTCTACATCACAAAACGATTTTAGGTCACACTAATCCATAAAAATGCTTATTCAAAGCAGGAGTTCTCGTAAGAAACAAGCCAAAGGCTTAGAACAAACCTTCACCTATCAAGATAATCCATTCTACGTGAAGGATCCACTCACTGACATGCCGTCGTCATCAGGCGGACCAATTTTTGATGAACCGAAATCTCCCACTATACATGAGACAAAATACAATGATGGAAACAAAAACAACCGTAATATTCCCGAAAATCATAATGACTCCTCATCATCAAGTGAGATTGACGAAGATGCTGAACCTCCAAAAAAAGAAATCATTGATTGTCAGAAAGACAGACTTTAGAAAAATGATGAAAACTATCATGACCTGAGAAAAGGAAGACTATTTCTTAGAACTAGCAAATCAAGGTGCCAAACTTCCTATTGGATATGATGTTCAGACACTTGTTACTAAAAGGGAAGACTCACCTATAATTATGGTACACAAACAATTACTAGCTTTGCGGATGGAGCTCAAAGAGCTAAAGAATAAGGACAAGTCCCCGAAACAATATTCTTTGGAAACAATATGTCCCTTTCCATTTGACAAAAATCTACACATGCCTCCATTTCCTTCACGAGTGGAAATCTCAAAATTTGACAAATATGACGGTACCTCAGATCCTCAAGATCATGTTAGGGAATTTAGTGCTGCTTGTATGGAATTCATGCACGATCAAATGTACCTCATGCGTCTCTTCCCAAGGACTTTAAGGGGTCAAGCAATGGAATGGTTCTCAAGTCTACCCAAAGGAATAAAAACATTCGAAGAACTAATCCAACTGTTTTTACAACAATACTCATACAACATTCGACATCCTGTGACTATGATCGATCTTTGTAATACTCAACAGAAAATAGGGGAACCTCTTCTTACTTTTCTCCAACGTTGGAGGAGGATGTTCTCTAGGTACCCACGACCTATTCCAGACTCTGAGAAAATGGATATATTTGTCAATAACTTGGTCCCCGAACTGAAATATAGCGTACAAATGCAAGTACACCCATCATTTAACAAAATGGTAGATAATGGCATTTGAATGGAAGATGTGCTCATAAAGAAGGGAGATATCACACCTTGGAAAGAAACACAAACATGATCTAGCTCCAAAGAGAAGAACAAGTATTGGAAATTTGCCAAAGACAACAACAAGAATTTTGTTAATGATGGAGTAGTAGACACTGTCAAAACCAACTCAAAATCCACAATATTCAACTTGGCTAGTGGTACACAAGCACTTAAAGCTGCTGAGATTGCATCAGAGAATCTGCCAAAGAAAAGCTTTGGCTTTCCAAACCTAAGCGTGATTTTACTCCTCTTGAAGAATCATATGAGTCCGCTTTCAAAACTTTGTTGGCAAACAACTTGATAACACTACCAGATAACTCCAGACCATATGACCCGAATGTCAAACCAAGATGGTGGAGAGAAAATGAATACTGTGACTTCCATCGGAATAAGAGTTATAACATAAACAATTGCATGAAGCTAAAACATGAGATTCAGGATCTCATAGACGGTGGTAAAGTTGTTGGGAATCATCCAACCAATGCTGATCATAAAGCATTTAAAGACCCTTTGCCTGCTTACGAACAAGGTGATTCCTCAAAGACCAAAGGAGGTGCCAAGGTAAATTATGCTTATGCCAGCCAGGACAACGTTATCAACATGATTGAACCTTCACACTCAGAATATTGCAATGTGATTATAGTTCAAGATAAACCAAATGAATCACGATATGCAAAAGCTCTGACCAGATCTCAAAAGAAAGTTACCCTCCAAGGAGCTAGTTCTTCCAACCCGGCTCAAGAAACATCAAATCCAACAACCTTGCCAAACAAACAAAAGGAATCAACCTTGGATAAATTTAAAAGAATAACCTCATCATCATCCTCTGGATACAATGTGGTTGAATAGTTAAAAAAGACAAATGCTCAAATTTCAATTTTTGAATTGCTACAACTCTCATCTGCTCACAAGGAAATCCTAGACAAAGCATTGCTCACTACCAACGTTCCAAAAGATTTAGACATTGATCAGTTTCATTCTATGGTGGGTCATCTGACTTCACCTCACTATTTGACCTTCTCTGAAGAAGATGACAATTCATTAAATCATCCACATAACCAACCATTGCATATTGAAGTCATGATCCACAAACACCGAGTTAAACGTGTTTTGATAGATGGAGGAGTGGGGTTGAATATCTGTACTTATCATCTGCTTACACAACTAGGATTCTCTGAAAATGTCATTGATCTAGGAAGGAAAATAACAATTAAAGCCTATGATGAAGAAGAGAGGACCTCCAAAGTTCTAGCATCATTACCAATCAGAGTGGGACCGGTAGAGAGAGATGTCCTTTTCCAGGTTCTCGATATTCCATTGTCATACAATATATTACCGGGTAGGCCATGGATTCATGAAATGAAGGTAGTACCGTCAACATATCACCAATGCTTAAAGTTTCCTTATAACGGAGCTGAAGTCAGTATTCCTGCTGATACAAATGTCATCTGTAATGCATTGACAAAAGGTGCAGATACTTTTGTGCCTCATAATAGGGCAGCCTCTCCAAATGAAGATCCATAAACATTGATGAAAGACTCAGAAAAGAGATTGAATATTACAGATACCGGCATGGATGGCTACAAGATAGAACCGGTACTATCATTAGTTTCTCTCCCTCCATCACCAAAACAGTTGTGCAAGCCATCAGAGGCTATGAGTACACAAACTTTGGCTCCGAATACTATATATGATGGTCTCTTCATACAGTCTTCTACCTCCTTGGTGGATGAAATAGAAGAGGATGTTGTGCTTAATTGGCTCTTTAAGGAAGATAGTCCAAATGAGGAGGTATGACATTGTGAGATTTCCTCAAACCAATATGGTCGTGGTTACAAAATGATTCAACGCATGGGGTACTCAGGTACTAGTCCTTTGGGCAAACAAAAAGAAGGTATTACTGAACCAATTTAGCTACAAACCAAATCCACACATGATAAGGCTAGACTGGGATACAATCCTAAAAAGACATCAGAACAAAAACATGTTTCTAAGTCTAAAGGCTCGAAAAAGATATCACCTTTAACATTACATGAAGCAGACACTAAACAAACAAAAGTAGAGTGTAGAAAAGAGAAAGAGGAATCAATGGTCAAGAAAGAAGAAATAGTCAGTTCTCAAGCTTCGACGGTATTAGCTACGATAATACTAGAAGTTGAGGTTCTTGAGGATATAAGAGATGAAGTTGTGAGAATCAGAGAATTGTTTGCACCATTAAAAGTTCTAGTCACATATACTGGCAGACAACAAGTAGATGATTTGGAGACTGATTCAAACGAGTATGAATGGGGTCCTGACTATCTTTCAGACATATCCACTACAGAAACTCCAGAAGAATCTAGTGGTGTCATAGATGATACTCAAGAGCTGATGCGCATAAAACTAGAGAGGGAAATACAAGAAATTAGACAAAAGAGGCAAGCAAATTATGAACAAGCATTGAAAGAAGGAACAATACCAAAAAGCTTCTCATCCATGTGTCCTTATCCTAAAATAGAACAAATCAGTTATAGCACTACACAGGAAGAGTTAGAAGCTGCAGAACAAGAACTAGTCATCAGTCCAGAAGAAGCTGAATGGAGTAGACGACAAAAAATCACAAAAACAATGAGATCATGTCAACAAGTGTGTCAGATACAAATGACAAATGAACCACAATATGAAGGAACTTGTAGCATTAAAGATGTTAGTATTGATACCATACATATGCTTACTAAATCACCTGAAAGAGACTTGGAAACTTCATCCGATAACTCTGATGATTCTGATGACTCTGATGATAGTCCTCTTCATGATGATACCCACTCAACCTCAAATTTTGAATCATCTGATACAAACAATGAAAAGTTGCCTACTAGTCTTATTGCTGTTAAACCACGATATGACATCCAATCTGACGTAGTAAACGACGTTACAAGTATGTCTATTGGATTAGATCGATTAAATATTAACGTGAACTTTAATAATAATGATTTGACTCTTCCTGGTCTCGAGACACTTACGCAAGGTATCATTCTAGAACTCGACTTTTCAATCCGCAGTTGTGATAACAATACCGTGAACGCTCTTGAACCTATCCAAAATTTGTCCTTAGTACATCCCAAATTGATTGACTGTACTTTACAGAATCAACCCATGGATATACCTACTTTTGCTAATGACTATACATTATCCTATTATCTCAATGCAGTCGAACCTATGAACTCTTCCACCAGTGAATGGAGTGAAAATATGACTGAAGAGGATATCAAGTATCTTAGTCGCAAAAACAAGAAAAATAAAAATAAAAGATCGAATGGCGAAAACCATATTGTGGCGATGTCAGAATCTAAAAAAGAGAAAATAAAGGACGTACCTAAAGATGAAAACCTCTTTGAGGCACTTGAAGGTGAGATACTTGGTATCCTACCCAATCATTTTTAGGAGTGGTCTTCCATATTGATCGAGCCAACTCAGCCAGTGAATATCGGGAATCAAGAGACACCACAAATTATTCACGTAGCTCAATCACTATCAGCAGAGGAATTGAAAGATTTCACTCAGCTATTCTTAGAGAATAAAATAAACTTTGCATGGACGTACTCTGATACGCCAGGCTTGGATCCTGATCTCATTATGCACCATCTCTCGATCACACCAGGAGTAAAATCAGTTAAATAAAAATTCCGTAAGATACACCCGCATGTCGCACTATTGGTCAAAGCTGAAATAGAAAAACTACTCAAAGCTGGATTTATCAGAGCAGTAGATTATGCTGAATGGATTTCCATCATAGTACTTGTGTCAAAGGCAGATAAATCTATTAGAGTTTGTAAAGATTTTAGAGATCTCAACAAAGCATGTTCGAAAGATGACTTTCCATTGACAAATATTGATATGATAGTCAACATGATAGCTGGGTATGAGATGTACTCACTAATGGACGAATTTTTGGCTACAATCAGATTAAAATCGCTCCTGGAGATCAAGAAAAGACAGCTTTCACCTGTGCATGGGGAACCTTTTGCTGGAACGTTATGCCATTTGGGTTAAAAAACGCAGGGGCGACCTATCAAAGAGTAGTTACAACTATCTTTCATGACATGATGCATAAGAATATGGAAGATTATGTTGATGACACCTTAGTGAAGACTATGAAAAGATCAATGCATATTCAAGAGTTAGGTCCTATACTTGACAAAATGGAAAAGTTTAAGCTCCGATTAAATCCAAAGAAGTGTGCATTCAAAGTGACATCTGGTAAACTACTTGGCTACATCATTTCAAAGAAGGGCATCGAGGTTGATCCTGAGAAGGTCCAAGCTATAATGGAAATGCCACCTCCAAAGAAAATTAGTCAAATGAGAAGTCTATAGGGATGTCTCCAATCCATTAGAAGATTCATTTCTCAACTAGCAGACAAGGCTCAACCTTTTACAAAAGTATTGAGAAAAGGAATAATATACAACTGGGATCAACACTGTGAACAACAACTTCAGCAGATAAAAGATTACATGTCTAATCCACCGATATTGATGCCACCTATTCAGGGTGAGCCACTAATCTTATATATATCAACAACTGATTCATCACTGGGGGCACTTCTGGCGCAACAGGATGACAACAAAAAAGAACAAGCTATTTATTACATCAGCAGGACATTGGTGTCTTATGAAATGAGCTACAGTATAATAGAAAAAGCATGCTTGGCATTAGTCTTTGCATCACAGAAATTGAGGCACTATATGCTGGCACATTCAGTCAAATTGGTGGCCAAAATTGGTCTACTCAAGTATCTTCTTAATAAAGCAACACTCACCGGAAGATTGGCAAAGTGGGTAATGATCCTTACAGAGTTTGACATTGAATACGTGGAACGCAAAGCCATAAAAGGACAGGTAATTGCTGATCAACTTGCTGAAGCTCCACTTGAGGATACTCAACCACTACACATCGAGTTCCCAGATGAATCAATAATGCATCTTACTCAACAACTCTGATGTTCTTCGATGGTTCCTTTACTCAAAATGGTTCAGGTGCTGGCATACTATTCATTACTCCTCATAAGTATTCAATTCCAAAGTCTTATAAGATTCTATTCCCCTGCACAAACAACATTGCAAAATATGAAGCTTTGGTGAATGGAATAAAACTAGCAATTGAATGGAAGGTTGCTGAATTACATATCTATGGAGATTCTCAGCTAGTCATCAATCAAATCAACGATACATATCAGACTCGAGATGAGAAATTGATGCCTTATAAGAGGATGGTAGATGATCTCAAGAAGTATTTTGCTTTTGTATCATTCCAACAGATTCCTAGATCGGCGAATAGAGCAGCAGATGCTATGGCTACCTTGGAATCTATACCTGAGCTACAGGAGTCCAATTTTTGCTTTGATTTCCTGGTGGAAGAGTTATATTACCCTACTTATGATTATCCTGATACAGTCACATCTATTCCTATTTATGTGATCAAATTATCCTTGAAAACGTTACTCGTAATGAGAAAAGAAACCTAACTCAAAACGCTTCGCGGTATGTTATCATAGCTAACGATTTATTTAGACGAGGTTTGGATGGTACTTTGCTTAGATGTCTAGAAACTGAAGAATCTAAACGTGCATTATCAGAAGTCCATGAAGGTATTTTTGGATCTCATTCGAATGGTTTTACTTTAGCTCAGAAACTATTACGGGCTGGCTACTATTGGCTAGATATGGAAAAAGATGCCATAAAATTTACCAAGACTTGTGAGAAATGTCAGCTTCATGGAAATCTCATACATGCCTTGGCAAGGGACCTCATACCATTTATAACACACTGGCCTTTTCAGCAATGGGCCTTTAATCTCATTGGTAAGATATATCCGGCTTCATCAAACGGACATAAATTCATCATAACTGCCACTGAGTATTTCACCAAGTGGGTAGAGGCAGTTTCGCTCACCAAGGCAACTGGTAAACAAGTCACCTTATTCATCCTAAACTATATAATTTGCAGGTATGGGATACCTTTGTCCATCGTGACTGATAATGGGGGACAATTCAAGAATAAAGATTTGGACGAGCTTTGTGAGAAATTCAAAATAAAGCAACACTGGTCATCAGTATATTACCCTCAAGGTAATGGACAAGCTGAGGCGTCTAACAAAAACCTACTGACTATCTTGCATAGAACTGTGAACAAGTCTGGAAAGGATTGGCATCTGCAGCTCAATCCTGCACTATGGGCTTACAGAACCAGTATCGGAACACCTATTGGGGCTACACCTTTTTCTTTGGTGTACGGGTCCGAAGTAGTATTACCTATCGAAGTAGAAATACCATCTCTAAGAGTTTCATTGCAAGGTCTTGTTACTGATGAAGATCATAGAATATCTAGATTGCAAGAACTCGAATTGCTGGATGAGCGTCGGCAAGTGGTGTTTGATCATCTCAGAGTGTATCAGAAGAGAATGTCGAGAGGATATAATAAGAAAGTTCAACAAAGAGAATTTCAAGTTGGTGACCTAGTTCTGAGAGAAAATCCAAAAAATCAACAGTTTCACGACAATAAAGGGAATTTTGAACCCAACTGGCTGGGTCCCTACATTGTTACTACAGTATTCGGCTTTGGTGCCTATCAACTCTCAAACTTGGAAGGAGAACAGCTCCGTGAACCAATTAACACCATCCACTTGAAGAAATTCTTCGCTTAGCACTCTCTGCTCCAGTAAACTTGTACAGTTGGAAAAAGTCCTTAAAAAATCCTAAAAATCAGAAAAAGTCCTGAAGAAATCAAAAAAAAAAAAAGAAAAGAAAAGAAAAAAATAAATAAAAAAGAGAGAAATTGCCCTGGTGAAAACTTGGTAAACAGGCACCTTGGTAAAAAATACTGAATCTCTGCCAAGTAGGTGAAAACCTAGCAAATAGGCGCCTCTTGTACTCAAGCACTCCATCTATCAACGGAACGTTGACATTTCCCGCTTTCAAGCATCTTTTGCTTTCGCTTGTACATATTTTTAGTCACTTTTGTGACATCCTGGTTCATTGGAACCCTCATAACTTGAAACTGATCAATGTCCTAGTCTTAGGTTACTCGACAGAGAACATTACATATCCTAAGAAGTGTCAACCAAGTCATTATTCCGTCAGTGAAACTTGGTCGTCCACTCCAAGTCAGTTACCTGTCTCCTGACTACTACAAAGTTTTTATCACTGACTTCACAAGCAAAACAACATAACAGAAAACAATCACTAAACAGTTTGAGTTATGCATGAAAATTTTCTTTGTGTGTTGTCTTTTATATTGGTCTTCGATTATTATCCCTCTGAGTAACTCGAGGAAGTCTATCTTGACTAAGAGGGGCAAGGATTGGAGGCATAATATTTTTTTTTTTTTCTGCTTGTAGGAATGATCTCGATGATTTGGAAACATATAAATTAGCTAGGTGTCTATGATAAGAGCCTTCACATTAAGGTGAAATCACCTCACATACCTCGACTCTGCTTATTTGTATGCTACAGGGAGGTCCATATCATTTCTTTGTTTGTTTTGAGGGAATTTCTTTATGATGCAATTCGGGTCCCTGCGAAATCTGTCCAAGGATATGAACGAAAAAAGGGTCATTGCGGACAAGATAATTAATATTGCACATTGAAAAAGAAAGGAACTCTAACCTGCCTGTTGTGTTCGTTATGCTCAGTGATGAATCTTAAGTATTTTAAATCTAGTGACTAGGTTTAGGTTGCATTTCGCATATCATTTTGCATTTCATTCTGCATTTTTGTGAATCTAGAGTGATTTCGGTATAGTAATAATCTCTTTATCTTCTGAATGAGAGCTGAAAGCATCATCATTTCTTACGCTAAGTGGTCTTTTTATCATTATTTCTTCGATCGAGTACTTGTGTTTTGAGATGTTTAGCTGCATACATAACATTTCATATAGATTCATTCATTTCATTATTATTCATTTACATTGATCTTATGGCATAGAAAAATAAAAAATTGCATTACTCATTACTCATTACTCATTACTCATTTTCATTCATTCATTTATTTGCAAAACAAAAGAAACCAAAACATAGACATCCATATTCATTTGCATTACATACATTCATGCTAAAATAAATGTATACATATAGGATAAAGCATATAGAAACATCTCATAGTCGATCAACACAAGTACGATGAAGTCAAATTAGATCTTGTATATATATATATATCATATCAAGTATAAGGGTACAAAATGATGTCCAATGACATATACAAACTCCCATCGGAGCAAGAATCGTATCGGCTACAAAAAAATGGGTGTGTCTACAAAAAATATCTCAGCTACAAAAAGATTCATCTAGCTGGCCTCCCTCATCGCCTGGTGGAGGAGGAGGAGCCTGATGCCTGGGATCCTGGTGTGGTGCTCGTGCTCCCTCTGATCTAGCCATATACTGTGAATAGGGTTGCACCTATTGTGCAATAGGAACTGCGACACTATATGCCGCCACATAATATGCAACCCTACTACTCTGAAGAAGCACCTCCTGTCAAAGAGACTCTATCTCTGCTCTCGACTCGGCTCTCAATGTTGTGATCTGGCAATCACGCTCGGCCCTAACCTCGACCAGTTGTCGGTCTCGCTCCGCCAGCTGAGTCCGAACCACTGTCAATTGTGACTATAGCTCTGCAAGGCATGCTCTCATCGACAGTCCTGTGTCAGCCCCCTGCTCTCTCGTAGGCTCTTCGCCGCCATCTCCACCACCATCTCCACCTGTGGCTCCACCCTGCTCATCCCGCCACTGCTGGACTTGCCTTGGAGCTGCTCGCTCCTCCTCTCTGCCACCCAACCCCACGCCTACTCTCCCAAGGGATCCACCCTCACCCCTCTGCTATCCAACATCAGCTCGCACTCCACTGCTGCTAGCACTAGGATCACCACCAGTCCGTCGTGGAACATCTGGTCTTTGGCCCTGTCCCTGTCTCTGGCCGTGTCCTTGTGCCGGTACGGGGCATCATCCTCCACATCCCCAATATGAGGAGCATGCTCTCCTTGATCTGTAAACCGAGGGAATGGATGCTGCTGAAAGTAATCCCTTTACTGGGGTCATACCCCCGCATCTACTATATCATCCAGGTAATCCCACCTCAGACAGTATAAACCTCTCAGCTCCTACATCACTAAAGCATATGATAGTCTAGGTGACCATCCCTGTCTCTCCTCATCGGTGTATCGAGCATACGCTGTATACTCCTGAGAGATCCCCTGAGGCCGATCGTACTGCCTCATCACTTGTGAAACGACGAATCACTCCACAACAGTCTGTGACCTCCCAATCAGTGGGCGTGTAACAAAAAGATCTCTCCAAACCGCCTGCCAGTCATCCCATGACTCCAATCCCTTGTACGGTCTCCATATGATAGCTATCAGATCATTGAGTTGTCGTCACCAGAAGTCTATCTTGCCCAAATGGGGCTGCGTAATATATCTGACATACTTGTAAATAATTGGTTGCCCTGGCTCTCTGCTATCATCAACAATCAGCCAACAAACGTGAAGGTGCTCCCAAGCCCACACCTGTAAAATGTACACCCCTGCAGCCATGCTCCGCCCATCTCAGTAGACAATCTCATGCATCTCCCGATACATGTGGACCAACAAACAAGAGCCCCAGCCAAGTCTTTGAGGGGTCTCTATCAACCTCTCCAGCATACAGCCCCATCCACTCTGAAAACCCTGTTGCCCTCTATCTGGCATCAAGAAGCAACCAATGAAACATACTAGGACACATGTCAGCGGATACTCCTCACTGTACCTGCCCATCAATATATCCCAACTCATAGAATGAGTCAAGATATCAGGATCCCTAAATACGTTCCTAAGAGCCTGTAGTCCAGGTAACAATGCAGTATCATAATCCACCTTATCCCCAGCAAAAAGGATATGAAGGATCCTGTACACATCCTTGGGAGTGATAGTCAACTCCCCAACTGGCAAATGAAAGGTATTATGCTCTGAATGAAACCGCTCTACCAATGCTGTGAGCATCCCGTGGTTCACACGGATATCAAGTAACCTCATCAGATGAGTCAAGCCACACATATCAACATGAGCTTTCTCAACCTCAGACAAATCACGAACCAAAGCCATAGTGGGAGGATATACACATCTGAAGAGCATAGGAGGTAAGCACACCTGCAAAAAAATAACCAACAACGATCATCAGAAAACATTCCAAATGAGCCTACAAGAGAAGTTAAACATCACGCAAATCCAACTAAGTCAAATGCAAAAGCAAAATTTCATGTTTCCACTTTAAAAAATGATCACTGTCTTCCGAACGACAAAACACAGTCAAACATCATCTCATACGAGTCAGGAATGACTCTCGTACAAGTAAACAGCCTTGAACGACAAACTTTTACACATCGCACGACAAAATGGTCTTTTAACAGACCTGTCGTACGACATGAGGGTTAATCCCGTATGACAAATCTAATTACTTTAAATGATAAAAGACAATTTGCCAGTTTCTCGTACGAGACAGGATCCTGTCTCGCACGATAAACCGTGACACTCGACCCAAAATCTGTGAAAACATGAAAAATTAACAAAAAAATTCAAAATTGGAAACAAAAAGAGGCTAAAGATCGATCACTTACTGCTGGCTCGTAGTTTCGGGGTCAATTGTGACATCTCTAGCGCTCAAATCGATGCTGATGAGTAGGGACCACCATTTTTCTTCGCAGAAGGCTTTTTGAATTTTCAAACTAGGAGGGTTAAAATGATTTGAAAATGACACTTTTGTCCTATATATAGCCTAAAACCTAATTTTTCAACTTGCTCCAATGGTCATGAAAATTGTACCCTTAGCTAATGTGCCTGCTCTGATTCCATTTTTGGGATCGAAATCGAAATTCGAGATCATCTTGCTAGTCAATTTCACAATTTTGACCACTTAGTGCTTTTTTCATCAAATGCTCATTCTTTCTTCAAATTGCGCTCAATTTCAAATGTTGAATCCTAATTCAATTTCGTTCTACACATCAACATTAAAATCATCTCTATGCTCAATTTCTTATTAATCATCACCGGAATTTTCATTAAAAAAATCCTTAGAATCAATTTGTGCTCAAATAAGTTATTTTCACCAAACAATTGCCTATAATTAATCCCTCGCTATCTTTTGATTTCGCTCCTGAGGGGGCATACTCACGACCTTATGACTTCACATCTCACAAGTCGAGAAATTTTTCAAATCTTCGTGAAAAGTCAAGCAAAATCTTTCCAATTAAAGAAAAAAATCTTTATTGCTAAAGGGGCATCTCAGCTTCATCGCTTCACATCAAGTTGAGATCTCTCAATCATCTGAATCAAATCAATCGCTAGGGGCATATCAGTTTCATCGCTTCAAATCAAGCTGATATTTGTCTTTCATCTGAATTAATCTCTTAACATTAATCAGTTTCATCGCTTCAAATCAAACTGATTATTTGTTTAAACTCAATCAAAAGTTTAAAGAGTTTCTTTGATCACACTAAATCTAAGCAGGTGTTCAGTATTCATTTCTTGATCAAGCTGAACGGTCTATTCTTCGCTCATCATGTCTTGATCAATCAAGTTCAAGATCTATTTTTATCATCACTCACTGTATCTAAGATCAATCAAGTTCTAGATCAGTAAGATCTGTTTCTTGATCAATCAAGTTCAAGTTCGATATCTTTGTTTTCTATCGTTCCTCAGTTCAATCAAGTTCGGGATCGGTATCACTTTAATCAGACTTCATTTAGCTTTGTCGCTTTGAATCAAGCTAAACACCTTGCTTTTCATCTAGTTCATGATCAATCAAGTTCAGAACTGACATCTCCTAGACATCACACATTCTTTGAATCAACGCGCTGCTCGCACATTAATTCAAAGAGGGGCAAATGTAATACCCTAAAATTGGTCATCTAAACCATGGGCCCCTAATCTCGACAACATCACTAAGGTCCTAACCAAAGGCAATTAAATTAATCTTGAGCACATTATTAATTCTTTAATTATCAAAAATCACATGGCAAATCAACTACTCAACATCAATTAAATATTTATTTAATTAATCAAATCATTTTCAAGAATATCATTTTGATCAATTATCCCATTTTAATTTATTAAATATCCTTGCATATTTAATTAATTAATAAATTTGCCATTCAATCATGCAAAAAGGATTAATTTATTACAAAGAGTTGAATTGAAAATAAAATGACAAAAAGAATTGAATTGAGAGAGAAATCAAACTTGAGATATTATTTCTTTTTCTAAATTTAGAACTTGAAATCAGAAAAGCAATTTAATTGAATTATTGAATTATTCTCTAAAATTGGAACTTAAAGCTTTTCAGAAAAAGAAGTTCAGTTGCATTGAAAAGACCTTTTTCTTGAATAAATTAAAAAATTATCTATTTTTATCAGATATGCATGGAATTAATTTATTATTATTTTCCAATGCAACTTGGACTTCTAATTTGAATGCATTTCAATTAAACTATAATTGGAATCTATCTCAAGGTTAACTGAATCTGATTTCTCAGTTATTTCAATTAATCCTAAATTGAGCTTTTTCTCTTGTAATTCTCTATAAATTCAGTCTTCAGCTCTCATTCCAATTCACCCCAGAGATTTTTGAGAACATGCTTGGAGATTATTATCACGCTAATTTTGCTCTGGAGTCATTGAAAATTATTGTGCTTTTTAGATTATTTGCATTCATTCATTATTGCTTGCATCCATTGTTTGCTTGAATTGGTTATTATTGCTTGAATTATTCATCCATCTTGCATCCATATAGCTTAATATCATATAGATTAAATCCTTCATCTTGGTGTAGTCTAGTCACTGGTATTGCTTATAACAATTTGAGAGCAATCTTATACTCGCATCTTTTAGAAGGCAATTAGTCACTTTGCTATGGTTTATTTCTTATTGATTATTGATTACTAACCATGCATATAATGACTTAATTGAAGTGTTGTGCTTTCAACTACAGGTTCACTTTTTCACACACACACTCTTCTTCAGAAAGATTAGTTTGTACTTCTGTTTCAGTTCTGGAAGGACCTCCCAAGAATTCACAACCAATTTGATGCTTAATGACAGACTTCTGCACTATACTACCAAATCAATAACATGAGGAACATTGTCTGGAGCAAACGGATTATGCTCATATTCTACTACAATGTCAAGTAGTGCTGATATTTGCTCTAGTTTAGCCTCAACAATTTCCTTTACCTTCCAGAACATGCTCACAAAATCTTCTCATTGTCTTTGCAAAAGTAATAGTTCATCTTGAAGAAAATTTATTCTTTTCCTCTACTCTCCATCCTTATCAATAAAAAAATCAAAAGATTTACCTAATGAGCTCAATTCATTCTCAATAGCATCAATCTTTGCTTTGTGCTTCATAGTAGCTGTCGGCCATGAGAGACAAATATCTATAAACTTTGCTAGTACTGCAGATACAATCTTTCATCTCATTAATGCATACAAACAGGGTTTTTTGCACATCACTACACTCCCTTAACAAATTCTACATATCCAAATCTTTTTCTTCTGAAACCTCAACATCAACAGGTTGCTCAGACAATTTTTCCTTTAAAATTTCACACAAGGATTCTAGAAGCATATTATTAACATCATCAATGCTGATACTATTTTGGACCAAATGATTTATTAGAACATTTTTTTATTCTATCTAACTCAACATAAGTCAGCCACAACTTACCAATTTTCCTAATTCTACCAGTGTTGCCAACAATCTCCAATAGATTTGATTCATCATTAAATTCTTTGAATTTCTTCTTTGCAACAACCAACTCTCCCTTAGCTACAGGAGACTTCAGATCATCAATTATTACAACATTTTCTTCTTTTTGACCCTTTTTGCTCTTCTTAGATTCTAGGATGCTCATAGATACAAATTCTCTTCTTTTCCTCTTACTAGAGGAAGAACTTCCTTTAGTAGGTCCAATAGCAGGGGATACCAGACCGATGCTCCACATATCCAGGAAAGATTTGAAATATACATTGCATGCCTCCTCTCTTATGTCCAAATTGTTCAAATATTTAAAAATTTGCCTTGCAATGAGAACACCAGACTCCCACATCACATTTTCTTTAGCCGAAAGGGATCCCAGACAATACATAGCTATGCAAACAAAAAATGATCTGAACCAGAACAAATAATTCTGCTCTCTTGACATCTTAATATTTTCTAAAAACAATTCACACAAGTCAAAACTTTGTCTTCTATTACAAGTGTATGCACCATATACACAACAATAGCTAAAGTTGCATCTTCCCTATTTCTGAAATGTATCTTATAGGAAATGCCATAAGCAACATCCCTTACAATAGGATTGATGATCTTGTAAATGATTAGTGCTCGTTGGTCACTCTTTACATCATTTAGGGTTTCCACCTCTTTGTTCTTTATTGATTTCTTGGTCAGAATGGCTCCATTGTCACACAAACCAGTAACAACTGAAATAATCTCCTTTGTGATTGGATATGGTTTATCCAACACAATGTTGTCATCTTGCACATGACTAAGAATCACTCTGATCACATCCTCATCATCAAACCAGTGAAATTTTGTCCATCGATTCAGTCCCTTGTGCTCTAACTCCTTAATTCTCTACAACTTCATATAACTTAAACTAATTTCCACATTCCTTATCTTTGGGTCAAATTCATCCAAAAATACTTTCTCCACAATGTGAATTTTCCACTACTCGATTCTTCAATGATCATCTTTCTTTTCATGATTATTTTCTCTACTCTATTTCTCTTCAATTGTTTGCAATACCTTCAAGAACTAATGACATAATAAAGAAAAATGAATTCAAACAACAATACTTATCTTGCCAAAAATCTCCTTTAGGGTTTTGTTGCCAAAAAGTGTCTTGTTGATGATGTCAACACAAACCTCTACCGGAGAACCTCTTTAACTCAATCATGTTAGATCAATGACATGATCTACTTAGATAGGGGTATCAAAGGATTCATCTTTCAGATGCTCCCCTTGAGCCGAAACAATATGCTTAGATATCGGAGGAATAGGTGCCTACACCAGATTCTGATACACCAGGCTTGCTTCCATTATCTGCCTCCTTCTTTCTCCAAAGAAAGACTTCCTATTTCTTTGACTCATTATCCTTCATTATACTTTTCTCAATAGATTTCTGTACATTTCCATTTTTGCTTTGATTAGCATAGTGTCTATATTGCTTGCACTTGTATCAACTGATGTTCTTCTTTACTAAATTTATCGAAAGAGTTCTAGATTTGCACTGATTAGCTTTATGACCATAACTATTGCATGTATGACAATATCTATGAAAGTTGTTATTCACATTATTTTCTCTAACCAGATCATGATTTCTACAGTGATTTGCTTTATGACCAAACCTCTTGCAATTATAACATTGAATGCTTCTATACTTTGCAGCCTTTTGATCAAATTTATTGCATTGAAAACAATAGCCATTAAATGATGGGTACCTTTGTGCATTCGGTTGACGAACTAGTGACTTTCTTGCATTAGTACTCTGATTCCAGATCTTGCTTACATCTTCTAATTTCTTCTTTGCTTCTGTGTTAACCTATTTGCTTTTGTCTTTGTCAGTCTTCTTTGAACATTCACCATGCTGAAATCCAAGTCCAGTCTTATCCAAATGAGCTTTCTACATGTTGATCAATTCTTCCAAGAGCTTACTTGGTGCAGGAGCACCTTCAAACCTGTTGGCAATATTACAAGGATATTGAGAAGGTTGTTGATGATTATGGACATAATTGATTAAAGATGTTTTACTATCTTGATATTATTATTTTGTCATTGATGTCAAGAAATTGATTTTCTAATTCAGTATGATGTTGCCATATCTTAAGAAATATGATATGAAGATTATAAAGAAGTCGGTAAAGACACAAGAAAGAATATGATGAATAAAGGGATAAGTTATTCAATGGGCAACTCTACCAAGTCAGACAATGATGAGATCTTGATGTTTTAGATTGCTCTAACATCATACATATGTTGTAAAATGTAAAGGTTAATACTATACTATGTTATCAAGCAAAGAACCTAGTCAGTAAACCCTAAGGAACCTAGTCGGTAAACCCTAAGGTTATCACATTCGGTTAATGAAGACATAATGTCTACCGATTAAAGTTTAGTATTCACCGAGTTGTAACCGAGCTATAACAGAATGCATTAAATGTTTACATGTGATATTTAATGAAAGATGCTGATGAGATGGAACGGATCAATGATTGGCAAGTCGTAGAAAAAGTTTGTTAACGAATCTAAGGAAATGGAAAGTCGACAAGAAGATCTACAGCTTAGATTGAACCGCATTACCCTAACACAAGTTCCAAGATGAATGTGCAAGTTCCGAGGTAGGGTAAAACATTTTCAGATCGAAAGATACAATGAACCTCGACAAGATTGAAGATCTGATGGCTATGATTGATCATGGGAAATGTGATCAAGGAGATTAAGCGGTTAGAAGATTGTTTATAAATAAGGAACTGTTGATAAACAATGTATGCGGGCAAGTGTATGCACAAGAATGCTACATAGTGATTACCGAGCACAGAACCTTGAAGACCTGTTAGAATAATAGAGTATTGATGCCCAACAGATAGATAAGATTAGTTCTATGTCTAGATTGTATTGAACATATAAGAATCTACTTTAGCATTTTAGATGTGAAGTTGCAGATAGATTGTATTACTGTTATTTTGTGAAAGTGATAGGAAATCTCTTAACCGAGTGGACTTAACAGTCTTATATGTAAATCCTCTAACAAGGTGACATTCTAAATGAGTGTTTGAAATCCTTTGACAAGGTCACTTCTAACAAAGTGAAGATCCTAATAGATATGAGGGAAATCTCTTAACCGGGTCACATCTAGCAATGTGTTTTGTAATCTTTAACAGGATTGGCTTTTAACCGAGCATAATCTAGAAGAGTATATTTCTTAGTGGGTCCAAAATCCCACAGTGGTTTTTCCCTATTTGGGTTTCCACGTTAAATCTGGTGTTATGAGGTTTATATTGTTCATATGCTTTTGAGTTTGCATGTTTGACAGTTTTTTTTATATGACTGATATATGTTACCGAGGTTGAATCTGATGTTTTTATGGATGATTAAGTTTGTATGATTCAGCCCCCCCTCTCATCTTGTTGGCTATTGGATCTGTACTTATGATTCATTTTCTGAGAGTGATTTTTTTCTCAAAAAGGAAGATGATGTTTGAGCAGGATTGTGCATGGAGTTGTTGTGTGCTCTGTGATACCAGATGAGTGTTTTTTTGTTTTCTCCTATGTGAGTTTGTTTATTATCAGAGGGGTTGTGAAAGTGAGAAGGATTGCCAGAGGGGGTGTGAAATCCTTTTCTTATCAAGAAAGGCCAAGCATGGCACATCCTCTGCTTCTACTCTGCCACAAGATGGTAGGGGGTTTGAAGAAGGGGCCCGCAGAGGAATGAAAGAAGGATTTTTTTGGGTGGGGAGTGGTAGCCAGTCATCTTTGTGATGACATGGAAGCTGCAACCCCTCCCCAACATATTATATTTACCCTAAATCTCCTCTTTCCACTTTCCCTGATCGTGGGCATGAAGGATCGAGCTCCTCTTTCCATTTTATCTATTCCTAGGCATGAAGGCTTCCTCCTCTATTTGGAAATGATTTGTTGGACAAAACGTAACATCTCACATTCCATCCGAAGGCGTCAGGGTGATAATGGCATGGCTCAAGAAGTTTTGTAAGTTGTATAGTCATTGGGGTTCCTTTTCTGGTTCCAGTAGTGATTATAGACTCTAGGTGAAGGGAGCAAGTTGTACAGTCATTTATAGAGCAAATGAAAAGCATTTAGTGTCAAGCTTTATGCAGGTTCTTGAAGGAGTTATATATAAATTTATTTTGTGACGGTCGATGGAAGTAGTAATTTTATTCAATAGAAATTAAATTCTGATCTATTTCTCTCCGGTGTATAATTCTATCTCTTTCAAATGATTAGAATCATGAGTTTTAACTTTTTTCATTTGTTGCATTGTTATGGTGTATGTAATTTTTCATTTAATGCTTCCTATTATGCCCAGGAATGCAAAATTTCTGTTAGTTTGGAATCATATTAAGGATTCACCTCATTGTAATTGATGGGAAAATTATAGGTATGAGTAAATGCCAACTTTATGGAGGAGGGAAAACATGTACATGATAGTCATAGAACACCTCCATATATATTACATAAACATCCATAGCATATCAAATCATAAGATTATTAAGAATGAAAGTATCAAACACCACAATAGATAGGAATACAACATAATTAGTAAAACATGCATGCAACTCAATTAAAGGGAATATCTTTTGAGGATCCAATTCCATGATAGATGTTATAGAAAAATCACAATTTCATAATCAAAGGCAAACAAGAAAACATATTCACCCACAATGAATCAACTATTATAATTGGAAGGTCACTTCACCAAGTCAACATCAAGACAATAGACCAATGCCTTATCCTAGGGCATAGTGTCACTTACAATTCAAAGACAACCTAATAATAAAATTCAATAAGATTCATTTGCAGATAAATAGGAATGAATATGCCATTACATACACAACCTAGATTCATACGTAAACTGAAAAACCTTGACCATTCAATTCATAGTGAAAACATAAATTCAACACAAAGACAATTATGTGAAGATCTCAAACTGCAAATGATATTGATATTATATTCATAATGATATTAGAAAGTAAATTCAAAATGCGATTCAGCTATGCACTTATCAAATTCTTGAACAGTTGAACTATTATAACTATATCGGAGTTTTCAACATCAATAAAAGTGGCCAACTGGCCATCCCTCTCTACCGATCAAAAAGAAAAAGTGTCCATCCCTCTCAAATTAATCTTGGAATCCTTTTATAAGATGAGGATTCAACAAGCTTAGAATTACTTTGAGGAATCTTGGGTAGCAACCTGACATTTCTTCTTTTTCTTTAGCATGGATTGCCACCTATCCACCTCTTTGTTTGTTGGCCAACTGAATGCCTTTACCTCTTCCAACTTTGCAACTGAATCTATCCATCTGGCATCTGTAACTTCCCTAGCCTCAACAATAAACTTTGCATGGTCAACCTCAACCTTGAACAATGAATTAAGCATACCGTTAAGGAAATCAGCATCAACCTGTTCATCTATATGCTTGATTATTTCTTCTTCCTCCAGAATCAAATCAAATTCGCTAGTCCAATCAGAAACTGATTTCAAATCTCCATTACTACCATAAATTGAAGGCACCAATTTACTATAACCTTCCCCAAATATCTGCAATTTTTTCATTTATAAGCACATCCTTCCTTGTGAAAAATGCATAAGTTGCATTCATTACCTCCACCATGTCTTTAGTGTCACTGATCTTGGGAGGGAACTCGTCACTATACATCATTGCAGTATCTATCTTATCCATTAATTTGCTTCTTCCTAACCGAACATTGAACAAAGGTCCAAGAAAAGCGACAACCTCAAAGGATGTTTTACTTGCCTCTTTCAAAGAACTATGAAAATCATGCACTACCATCAATTTTACTTTCAATACATTAATCCCGTGTTTCAGAATTCCTGACACAACATAGATAGCCTTGACATTTTGTTCCTTTTCAAACTTTTCACGTTTCTCTGTGTATTCCTCCATTTTTGCTATCACATCAGTTGGTATTTCTTGTACTCGTTCTGTAATCTGTATTGGAGGGGGCTCATTTGCAATTTTTTCTTTCAACTCTACTAACTCTTCCTCCAGAGCGCCCTTCTTCATCAGTGTCTCTTCATATTTTTTAGATAATGCAATCAATTGGCTATATGTTTCTGTGTATCTTCTTGACAAATCCTCTGTTTTTGATAAATTCATGAAAGAAACTTGAGTAAAAAATGAGGCAATCTTTGTGTCAGTTGTGTTCTACAAATTCCAGATCATTTTGTCACCTTTCTTTTCTACTTGGATATTTAGAAGGTGGGGCTTTTGAGTGGAAGGGGCCAAAGACCAAGCAGCAAGTGTCTTTGATTAGGATTAAATTCCGATCCCCTTATTACATCTCCAATTTCAAATTCAGTTTTAAACATTGGGTCCTCTTGCTTCCCAATCTAATCGATAATAAAAACAGACTGGATATCCCAGTCAGGCATCATAAGCATACCAATACTCTTAATCAATTGTCTTGCCTATTCCACAGATATTTGCTCCCTATCAGGATCATATTCCTGTAGTGCCTTGATGATCTCCTCTTCCTTTTCTACATTTCCTTCCTCTATGATCAAATTTTGTTTCAACCTTGTCAAAAAACTTTTAAACTCATCTGACTTAATAAAGTCATTATCTTTCATGAACTCATTTGACACCATCACACGCTCATCAAAGCCTTGAGCAAGGGCTTCGTTTGTTTCTCCTTGTTCTTCATTCTACCCTACTTCTCTGAGATGTGTCCTTATTTGATGAAAGTAGTGTCCTTGTTCTATAACAATTGCTCTAGCAGGGTCTCTCCTCACAATTGTACCGACCTCTTTGGTTTTTTGTTTCTTTGCAGTTGGCACTTAGGTAGATTTAACTTCATCCCCACTCTCTACATCATTAGCAGACACACTAAGTGGCCTCTTGCCATGTGAAGAATGTCCATCTTGGGGGTCTTTCTATTGAGCAACCACTTCTGGAATTTGTGGCATTTGTTCCATTAGATTTTCATATAAACTCAACATTCTATTAATCCTCTCCAAGTACGGGTTATCAGGGCAAAAACCTGAGAAACTAGGGTCAACAACTTCAATTCTGCTTCAACTCTCATTAAATTTTTCCATTTTCTTCTCCTTTCTTGTACTTCCTCTTTTCTCAACAAATTTCTAACCACATCTTCATCATCCAATGGTTCATGGTCCTTTATTGTGGCCTAAGGTGTCATTTTTGGCAATGCACGTTTAGTAAATTGTTCAGGATCACAGAATCTAGACACAACATTAACCAACCTATACTGTTTAAGGAAATTGTTTACTTCATCAAAGGAACTCCTACCAGTGGTAAAATCAGACACAACCCAAAGCCTAGGAAGAAGAGAACCCTTCCTGTGTTTGTTAAGGTATTCTTTTTGAACTAGGGTCAATTGCCAAATAAACTCCATAAAAGCAATCCTAATTGGAACAAATTTTGGTAAAATATGGGGAGGTTGAAGACACCCATAGAATGTGATCATAGTAAAGTTATCAAAAAAGAAAAAGTCCCCACAGTTATGTGAAATAGACTAGTTTGGAACATACTGGTAAGGTCTCAAAACTCTCCTAACATTAATTGACAATCGTTCCCTATTTATTCCTAGCATTTCCATAATTGGCAAAACAATCCAATTTTCAAAGAAAAGAAAAGAAGAATGGGGAGAACTACTGTCCCAAACCTGGGTCAATCTTTGTATTGGCATTAAGACACCCAATTCTTCTTCGAAAAGCTCCAATTCTTTATCCATGAACTCAACATTATAGAACAAAATTAAATGCATCGGCAATGAATAATGCTTGAATGTAGGGTTGGGTGCACCACTCTAAATTTCAACTAGAGCATTATGAATGTGTTCAACCACATAGCCCACATAATCATAATATTTGTTAACATCTAGGTGTTGAATGTCCATAGCCATCATCAATAATTTAGCTGACACTGTTGAATCTCCATCAAAACCCAACACTCTGCATAATCCATAGATTGTACAATGCATATAATGGTGGAAAGGTGTGATGTCAAATGGTGGTTTGATGCTATCTGGAATTATAACTAGTTTCCTATTCACCCTAGGCATGTATCTGGGCATTGCATGCTTCTTGATAACATCTTTGTATTTGTCATAATCCTCTGCAATCTGCTCCAAATCTATATCTATACATGCAGCACCAGTAATTTGGAAAGCTTCAACAAAGCTAGCTCTGTTAATTGAAACTAAGGCAGACTGGTTCTTTCTTCTGATTACCCTAGATACTGGGCAATAGCATTTGACCAACTCTTTGATCAAATCCACATCAACATACACATCTGGCACAATTAACTTTGGCATATTTAAATCCCAAGGGTTTGACATCGGGACACCCTCAACCCTATTATTCCATAAATAATGAAATAGAGTAGAACCAGTCATATGAAGCATGGTCGGGTTTCTGCATTAGCTCCATAAATATTTCCATGCCAAATCATTTTTATTCAAAGCAACGGAAGTCCCTCATAGCAAATCTACAAATTCTTCTTTGTATTTCTTATCCTTCTTTTCCTCAGTTGCCTTGGGCTTGGAACCTCCAATTCCACTCGTCGCCTTGCTCATTTTAGTTGTAGGAGAAAAACTTAACCAATTTTCTAAAATTTTCCCACACCCAACACTCTAAATTCTCCAATGTTGTTGTAGAGCTCAATTCACTAGATTACCTCGAAGATAGAATGCATTAATGCAATTATACAAAATCTCGACTCGATCATGCAATTTATGGTATTTGGGCACCATCACTTCCCTCAAGTCTCATTAATTGCCACACTTGCATGAACTAGCTACTATAGAATTAATTCAAAGCTGAAGTACTCGAGTAAAATTTGAATTCATGCCCTTCTATTTGACTAGCAATTGCCATTCAAAACTTTTGCAAAACCTGACAAACAAGTACACGTGTCAATCACCATCTTTAATCGCACACTCGCAACTGGTTATAACAATTTGGAAAGTAACCAGTGAGTTAGCAACTGCTGCCAAATCCTCTTAATCACAAGCTCACAACCCCTTTTACGAATCTTGAAAGAATCTCATGAGTGAGCAACAACCATTGATCTTCATCAAGCCCTTCAGTCGCAACCTCACAACAAAATTTGTAATATTCTTTCTTTACCTGCAAGCTGGCGACCACTGCAAATCTAACAAAACAACTTATTTCATCGCAAGCTCACAACTCAAAACTTAACTTGACTTAAACCCTTGCGATCCCGCAACAACAAGACACTTAACTGCCATCGCATGCTCGCAACACTTTTTGACTTAAGAATTACAAACCTGTGAGCATGCGATGACCACAAAATCAGACCAAAACTTACCCATCGCCAGATCGCAACATAAAATGCTAAACAACTTCAAAACCTGTGAGCAAGCAACGAAACCAACTAAGTTGCGATACCAACCACATCGCATGATCACAAATTAAAATGACTTAACCACAAACACCTTGCGACCTTACGATAACATAAAATCACAACCTCACAACATAAAATGGTCAAGTGCAAAACATCTTGCGAGGTAGCGACAACTAAAATCTCCCAGTACTAGCAAGCTTGCGACTTAAACTGACTTGATGATAAAGGACTTGCGAGCTAGCGATAACCATAAAATATCAAAATTATTTATCTCTTGACTGCAGCGACCCAGTGAATACCAACAAAAATCGATGTTTTATGTTAATTACCTTCATAAACAGGCACGAGCAGTGGGACACAGACCATTAATGACTTACTCGCTAACTCTCATGGCTATAATGCATGGCATCAAACCAATTCGAGACCTCACAACCAAAGCAATTTCATTAACAATATCCAACTTGCTAACATAAAATGCTATCACCCAAAAAACTAGAGACCTTGTGATTTAAACCCAAACCAACACTCGCTAACTCGCTGCTTAAATTGTTAAACTTGAAATTTATTTGCAAGTTAGAGATGAAACATTAAACATGTCTCATTGTATGACCAACCGTTTGACCACACTTGACGTTGACATGGACAAATAAAGAGAGGACAACTCATATTTTCAATGCACAACAACTTCGGTTTACTAGCCAACTAAGACAAAAAACAAACACAAAACCCTAATCGCCATGAACATCATGTTAAGCTTTTAATGTAGAACAATAGAAAGGTTCTAATAGTTATGCAATATGAATAATTTTATGGATCTTGTGACACAAATTTTTGCATTTCATGTTCAACATAATGTGGAACCAATTTACTAATAATTCAATTGTTCACTAATAATTCAGAAAATAAATTCTAATTATTTTCTAATAATTCAAATTCACAATTAAAAATATGAAATAAGTATCCATTCTGATTGACAAATTCAAGGAATACAATATCAAAAATCATCAATGACAACTATAGTATTGCAAATTGAAATTATAATATGATTCAAGAACTATAATTATAAATACTTATAAATTGACTGCTAATTCACTTCAGTGACTTAGTCCAAGGCTTCTATATCCCAAATGGACTCAAGATCCGGAAACTGACTAGTACTAAAAGGTTCATCTTCATTCTGAGTCGGGTATCCAAAAATTTCTTCGTCTTCATGCTGACTCTGAGTCTGCGATCCATCATTTGTCTCAGCATTAGTAGTAGCAGTAGCACCACTAGCTTTTAAAGTGTTGCACAACCCTCGTCTTTCACGCATGGAATTCCAGATTGCTAGTGCCCTATCATATGGAAAATCTCTAACATTATACTAAGTTACAAACAACCTCAAGCAAGTTTCCAAATTTTTGTCTAATTTGTTTCTGATCTTTGATTTCAAAAGCCCTAATGCACTGAAAAATCTCTCATCTTACACCGACCCCAATATCATTGTTTGACACAAATCAACAAGTTTCAAATATTCTGGTATTGCAATACGCAATGCTTCACTTTGATCTATCCTTTTCCAAAGCCTTGTGATTGATCCAAGTTCAAATGGATTCTCCAAGTCAACCAACTACTATTTCATAGACAATGCAAAGCATTTACATTGTTTTTTAAGATGATCTAAAATTAAAATTCCTTCTATTGGTTGTCCATTGCAATATGCATCTTTTGAAAATGTCAATATCAATTCCTCTAGTTTTTTATGGAACACCTTTGCATCATTTGGATTATCTCCAATTGAATGCCAAAATTGAGGATACACACAACCCATGGCTTCAAGTATTTCTTCTCAAGGGAATCTTTCACGAATCTCAGTTGAAAGTTCATATACAATAGACTTCAAATTATCACTAACAAATTTAACAATCCTATCAAAATCTTCCTTTTTAACTGGTAGTGCTCTGCCTCACTTTCCCATCTTAGATTGGTGCATTGGTATCTGAAATATTTTTACAAAGACACATAACTCATTTCTTGTATTGAAATATAAATATTTTTTAGCATGATTCAGATCTGTAATTATCTGCCACCTAAAAAATTTTGGGCTTCGCCCTTTTAGATCTGAATATAGACCATCCAAGCTCAAGCATGTCATTTTACGTAGAGTGCTATACTCATTGATATACATAGTTCTATCTTGGGCTTTCTTAACAAGTTTGTTCATTGAATCCAACATGGGGAGAAGACTAGCTAAATTTAACAGAGTCTCTATATCACTTAACTTATGTAAGAGATCAGGAACTTTGTCTACTATGGGGTGTTGCTCATACATTAGTCCAGTCAAGGATTGATATTCTGTTAGAACTTGTTCTGTTGGTCCATGCACAGAGATCCATCTAGTCTCAAAATCCCTAAGAAGCTTGTTTCCTGCTGTTACTCCCTCAACAAAAATCTAAAATTCTATAAAACATTTAGGACTTTGCCAGAAGTATGAGTGGAGCTCGTGGACCAGATCTTCAACTTTTGACACTATAGGGAAATAACTTACAATTCTATATGCTAAATTCATTCGATGGGCCATGCAGTGAATTCCAACCATGTATGGTGCAATACTAGTTTGTAATCTTGCGCCAAGACCGGTCCTTTGACCTTGCAATACTACAGCTCCAACACACACCAACTTCTTGACAATTGTCAAGTCATCCATACTAGCAATTTCATTCAAAGTTTTCTTAACTTCCAAATATAAATTTTCTACTGTTGAATTACCCCTCATTTTATGAACACAGAGTAGATGAGCTTGACAGACGTGTTCTTTTATGGTATACACATGCTTACAAACCCAAGCAGTGTTATCTACCGCAGTAACTTCATCTATGGATAATGAAATGAAATTTGACTCTTTTACACTCTCTTGTAAATTTTTCTTTTCCACCTCAGCAAGACAGTTTGTCATTTCCCATCCAGCGTTTATTGACCAATGTGACATAGGATAGTGAGGAACATTCAAAAAAGATAATAAATTACTAAATTCTGGGAAATCTTTCATAGGACGCCCTCTCAATAGAATATGAAAAATAACACTCATCTGAACAGTCTTTGCCAGGTTTGCATCTTTCGCTGCATGTTCAAGCCCAACCTTGATTGTATTTCCAAATCCACTATTACCAATCAGTGTTATTTTGTGGTTATGCTCTTCATATTCCACGACATACTTAACATGAAGACATTCTTCCTTTGATTTCCATCTTACTACTGGTGTTTCCTTTCTGTCTATGATCTATTTTTCATAAACCTTACCAATATGCTTTTCTATGGTGTCAAGCTTTAGCTACATCTTCTTCTCTCTTTTAGTTTTCCAACTACAAATCTTACACCTACATTCTGTTGGTTGTTCATCATTGTTTGGGACTGGTTCAATGAATGGGTACTTTGCTACCCAATCAATCTTAAAACTCCTTGTCATCTCCCACTCTCACCCCAGTTTTACTTTCCTTTTTCTTTTCTTCCTACCAACATCATCTTCAGTACTAGTATTTACATCCGAGTGAATTATCTCATTGTGTGTATCCCTAAGAACATCTTCTGCCATGTCGGTATTGTCATCTTCATTTGATTCATTTAACTCAATGACAATCCCACCTTATGGTGGTGGTGAGCTATTGTGAATGGCTTCTTCAACTGCAGAAGTTGATGGACCATAAACTTTTCCAATTCCAAAGAAAGACTTTATGGTAGTATCTTTAAGTTTAAGTTTTGGGCATTTTGATGGCCTCCCAATCCCTTCAGTTTCACTGCCCTGAGGAGTCTTACCCTTGTCTGACATCCCAATCCCTTCACCACCCCGAGGAGTCTCAGTCTCACCCTTGTTTGACATCTCAATCCCTTCACCACCCTGAGGAGTCTCACCCATGTCTAACTATGACATCTTGAGTCTTGACCTCTCACTACGAATTAAAAGTTAAAACTAATACTATCAAGTATGAAGAAATTATTACTCACCTTTATGCCTTCTCAATTCTATGAATCAAGAATCAGGAATGCCTGGGCTTGTGTTGCAGGATTGTAACTCTGACCCTCCGCCCTAAAATGAACTTAGACGTTCCAACTCAAATTGCAGAATGCGAATCAAGAGCTCCCAATTTTACTAATCAGACACGAACAAATTGTAAGAAAGAGTGTATTTATATCAATCCATGATTGCATTTTTGGCGATTTGCGTGGGCATTTCAAAATGCATCTTGATTTAAGCGGGGCGAAATGGGTCCTCGAATGCTTATAATGTTTTAATTGATATTGGTGAATTTGGCTGACGAGTGCAATGAACATTTAATTTACCGTTAGCGAATTGGGTCCTGGGTACGTGGTCGTTTTACTATTTCTGGCGAATAACGGAGGTGATCTAATACCCACGTCCGAGTGATTCCAGGTGAATATTACGGGCATTCACGTTGAATGGTGTGTGGTCAATGGTGAAGCCATAATATAGTGTACCATTAACCCCTAAATTCTGGGCGATTTGACCACTATGTTGCCCCAGACTATTCGCCATTTTCTCAAAAAAAATACGCGAAATTCACCAATTGGCAAAGATTCACCACTAAAAAACTCTCTGGTCATGAACTTTCAAAAATCAGTTGGGGGAGTTAGTTGAGACACATATAAGTCCCACAAATCCAAAGACATGATAGTTGGAGAAGGTTAAAGAAAGTTTGGAGATTGAAATTGAATGAAAACACACATTTTCCTGCAATTTTATGTTCTTTGTGCAATTCTTATGGTGTTGTCAGATTGGGAATGTAGTAATCTGTGCATAGAAACATAGTAGGATGTCTTAAGATAATTTTGGATTTGGTGGCACTCATTTTGGTGGAGTTTTTGACATTTTAGAGACAAATCTGTGCTACTGGGCCTGAAACCCTCTTCTCACCTAGGGGTTCATGTTCAAATGCCTCTAACTTGACTCTTCCTTGTGGAAGACTTCCAGCCCTGAGGAAAAGAAAAGTTTAGAGGATTTATTTTAAGATTTAAAAAGCCTTGTGCAAGAGAGTGTGGAGGAGTGTGAGAAAACATTGACCCTAGCCGGACATCCTCATGTGACCGACTTGTATTGAGAAGAAAATTGATGCATACAGTGCAGATTTGGGATGGATCAGCCAAACCAATTCTTGAATTGGTGTTTGTAGAGTAAGACAACACTTCCAAAACCATAACCTGACTTGGGGAAGCCATTGGTGGTGTACTTCCTTTGTAAACCTGTCTAATTAGGCCTATAAACCTAATAGGACTGATTTGGAGTTCAAATATTTACCTTGAGGGTTGGAATCTAAAATTTTGAATTTTTGAAGAACATCCAAAAGGGTATCTGAAACCTCCATTTTTTTGGGAAGTCCTTTGCGAGTTTGGTGAATTAAGGTCCAAAAACCTATTAGGTCGACCTAATGCAATTAGGCCTTCCTCACTAGCCCAATTCAGACAACCATGATTGTGGGGTTCATGGGTTGTTAAAACCTGTTGAATTGGTGTATTTGTGTGTTGAAGAAACTCTCTAGTTCATCCCACAAGTTGGTGAGTTCATTTCATATGTTTGGTGATACCCTAGCCTTGTAGGTGTTGGCCTTAAGGGGTTGATAGAAGGATCTTGTTACAAAATTTGTTGTGATGTCTTTTATTGTATTGTGAAACCTCAAATCTTGTCTTGAGGGGTAAGTGGAGCCTAGTGTGTGTGTCTAGGCCTAATAACACCAAGTTTCCCTATTGACTTTGCATCATTACTGCTATCAAGAACCTTATTCTCTACCTTATCTTCTTCACTTCTTGCTCTAGCTTCTCACATTCTTCAGTCTTCAACTTGATTGATTCTTTTAGGGTTTCCTCTATCTTATTCTTCTCCTCAATCTTTTGCATCAGATCTTTAACAAGCTCATTCATCTACTTCAATAGATTGTTAACTTCCTTATGCCTTAGCTTGAATTTCCAGATTTTCTCTCTCAGCTTCTGAACACATTCATTCACTACTTTCACATTCTCTTTTAATTCCTCATTCTCTGATTCAACACTTTCCAAATCTTCAAGAGTTGTCTGCAAGTCTTCATCTAACTGAAATTCTTCAGTCATACACTGATGAATACTAAGAGGGAGGGGGGGGGGTGAATTAGTATGCCAAAAAAATCTGTACTTAAACACTTAAACAGTCTGAAGATAAACTGGTAAAACAATTTAACAGACAGACCGGTTGTCACACATGCAAACGAAAATGCAAATAAAGCATTCACCCACAAAAGAAATACAACCATAACACAAGATATTTGACGTGGAAACCCAAATGGGAAAAACCACAGTGAGATGGAACTCACAAGTCACTATCTGCAGAATAGAAACCAGACTGGTTAAGGTCTTACAATGTTCTTCACCAGAACAGATCCTGTTAGGAATCTCAATCTCTATTAGGAGATAAGTCTGATTAAAGACTACCTTCCTAGAGGATTTTAGATTCACAGAGGTGAACCACCTTGTTAGAGGAGTTTACAAAGGCTTTTGGGCCTACCCGGTTAAGGGCTACAGACTTGTCAAAGATGTGAGTAATCAACAAGTGTTTGATCTATCTAATAGCACAAACTGCTTGGTTAGATCCAGTATAGTTCACTGCTAATGCATTCCAGCATTACTTCAGTCTTCTCTATCTCTCTCTTAGTTACAACTTGATCTTCTCAGATAAGATCGCTCTTTCAACAACTCAACAATCACCTTAAACGCTAGCACAACATAAACCATTTTAGCAACAACTTAAAACCCTAGACATGATGTCCTTTTAAAGGAATCTGATTTCATGTTGGTCCAATAGGATTACATTAGAATTTCCTAGGTTCAATTAATCTAGACATATTCAATAACACGACACAAAAAGCACCATCAGTGTGTCGACACCGTCAATCAATCGGTGGATTGGTAACTCATCACAAAATGCCGGTTGGTAACTCATCACAGAGTATTGTCGGTTCATACAAAATACTGGTTGCTGGTTTGACAAAAATGAAGACTGGTAAGAATGTGTTATGCCACTTTTCTCCCTCATACTGCTTGAGATCTATAAACCGCTTGGGGTCGACATGCCACTTCAGACCGGGAAACACATTCTACAAAATCACCAATAGTCTAAAGACTAGAATACAACATACCGGTTGGAACAAATACCGGTTGAGCTCTAGCTCATACATACAAAGGGGATCTCAATACAAGTGTGTGTCCATCAATGACAATCACAACATAAACATCAAAAATGCCAACAATCTCCCCCTTTGGCATTGATGGCAACACTTAGGAAAATTAAAATTTTGACATCTAAGTGTTTTACAACAAAAACATGCCTTTAACAAAATTGCTCCCCCTAGGCATATACACTATCCCTTAATCAATACAATGTATAGTAATTTTGCATATAGAGCATTAACATTGAGATATCAGAGCATATAGCATATATCAAAACATATATCAAAATTCTAAAACTAGATACTTCTCCCTATTCTTCTCCAAAATAGATAGAGTACTTCTCCCCCTTTGCCAACAATGACAAAGTACCATTGAACAACTCTGTTTCTAGTTGATATATAAAAAATAATAAAAGTTTATGACAACAATAAATAATACTTGTCAAAAACCGATTTATAGTCCTGCAAAAAATGTTTCATGGATAGAGACTAGGACTCAAGTAGGGAGGTGGCCACTTCTTTCTCTGTTTGCATCTGGGATACCTATTCCTCCATGGCATCAACTGTGCTCAGCTCCTGCGTAACTGTCAAGGCATCCAGGTTTAGATAACACTTCTGAAGAATTTGCAGACGTGGAAGTAAAACCAGTTGTAGCTCCTACAAATCTCTAGATTGTGTACTGATCTCTTGCTCCATTTTGGCTGACTGGATCTGGAACTGGTGAACAGTTTGCCCATAAGTTGCAAAGGAATCATAGGGTGGCTTAAATGTGCTTAAGTAGGACTGTAAGTCCGTTTGAAGCTTTTGCTTCTGAGTTAGCACATCATCGCAAAATAGATGAGGTTGACAGATTTTGCTTAGTAGCAAGTTTCCCTCATCCAAAGCATCCCTTATATCCTTTTGGTCTTTCAGCAGTTCAGATCAGAGCTCATTCAACTTTTTCACCAGAGCAATGTTAAGAGCCTTTTGATGCTCTTTCTTGACACTTGCCTCAGCTGCTTCTTCCAGGATCTACACCTGATCATCCACTATAGTACATAGTAGTTTGAGCTATGCTAGTGATGATTCAGTGTTAGGAAGATTGGTACCGGGGATCAAACCGGTAAGGGTGTCTACAACCGCCTAAATTATGTCTTTCTCCTTTTTCCTTTGAATGTTTTCAAGGTTCTCTTGAGCAACCTTGATGCTTTGCATAAGCTTCGACTCACTTGTAGACTGGAGATCTATCAGAATAGAGATATCAACTGGTTTGGCTTGACTCCTGGTTGCCTTCGGAGTCTCCATCTGTGTGCTCTTCATTGCTTCCACTGCCTTATCTACTTCTTCTTTCTTTTTTTTCTCTGCTTCCTTCTTCTTTTCTTCTTCTTTCTTTTCTTCCTCTTCCTTTTTCTTCTTCTCTTCTTCCTTCTTCTGTTCTTGTGCCTTGTCTTCCTCTTCTTTCTTTTTTTTCTCTGCTTCCTTCTTCTTTTCTTCTTCTTTCTTTTCTTCCTCTTCCTTTTTCTTCTTCTCTTCTTCTTTCTTCTATTCTTGTGCCTTGTCTTCCTCTTCTTTCTTTTTCCTCTCTACTTCCTTCCTCTTCTCCTCTTCTTTCTTTTCTTCCTCTTCCTTCTTTTTCTTTTCTTCCTCTTCCTTCTTCTTCTTTTCTTCCTTATCCTCTTCTTCTTTCTTCTTCCTATCATCTTCTTGCTTCTTCTTCTCTTCATCTTTTCATTTCTCCTCTTCCTCTTTTCTCTTCTCTTCCTCTTTTCTCTTTTTCTCATCTTCATCCCTCTTCTTCTTTTCTTCCTGTTCCTTAGCCACTTCCTATGTGTCCTTGGCTTGCTCACTACCCTGTTCTGTTTCCTCAGAAGGTATGTCCTGAGTGACATCTTCTATGTCCAGTGCATCGACATCAATAGTATCGATTGGTTCTTCAACCAAGTTTCCTTCTTCATCAAAAACTTCATCCGGTTTGGATATAATCAGTTCTTTTTTCGCTCGTAGGTTGGCCATTCATGCTTTGTGAGAATTGATAGCATAGTCCATATGCTGATGAGTGTCTTTCTCAACATCATCAATTCTCCCCTCTAACAGCCAGAGTCTTCTTCTCCTTGTGAAGAAGAGTCCTTTATTCTGATCCAAGACATCAAATAATTCTGAATTTGAGAGGTCTGGAAAGTACTGTGTAAATAATTTCTCCCTAATCTCCTGTTCTTTTTCAATGGCAATGCGCCATTTATTATCTAATGCATTATATAAAGAATCCGGTGTCTGAGATTTAATCTCTGATGGCGACCGGTCATTTTTACATAAATAAATAATGATTTCCTGTAATACTTCTTCTTTCTCCTCATCACTAAAATCATCATAATAATCTATTAAATCATGAAGTAATTTTCTCCTAATATTCTTTATTGTCCTTTGATAATGTGTCAAAGGTTTGTATGAGGAGATATCAATATTTACCGGTGCGGATGCTGCCGGTTCATTCTTCTTCATCTTCTTTGTCTGTCTGGCCTTCTTTGGCTTATCATCAGACTCAGTTTCTTTGGAGTCCGGTTCATTTGACTTAGTCTTCCTTTTTCTTTGAAAGACTTTTGCCGGTGCCACTTCCGGTTTCTTCTTTGCAGGTGACCGCTTGGTCACTCTTGGAGTTGTAGTGGTAGCCGGTGCCAATGCTGCAGGCACCACCTTTTCTTTCTTTGTAGCTGGTTCTTTTCCTTTCTTAACAGATGGTTCCTCGGCCAGTGCAATCCTCTCCAAATAGGTTCCGGTCCTTTTAGCCTTAGGATCAAGAGGTGAGGCAATAAGGGTTGAGGCATACCCTTCCAGCATATCATACATAACCTCATAGCCCATTGGCTCCACTTCCTCCATTCTAGGCTCAACAGCCTCCATTAGGCATTTATCCACCTGAATGGTGAAACAGATGTCATCTTCGTATTTCTTAACAATGTCACCTAAGATCCTTACCCTTTGACTCATCTTTCTTCTGAACTCATCAAAAAATTTGTTCAGCACATCAGGGTAACCGGTTCCAATGGCTTGTATGCTTTCCTTGATTTGCTTGGTTACCGGTTGGTCAGGAGACCACTGGACATCTCCTACTCTAGGAAAGTAGCCTTGAAAATAGAAAAAACAACCCAACCAATAGTTTTCTGAACTTGAATCTTAGTGCATTATCCTGTTTAATCGACTTCAGATTAGACAGGAGTTGCCTCTGCATACCGGTGCATAGGTCAAATGATGTGTCCTCTTTAATCATCCGGTAAGCAGCATTTACCGCTGCAGTAGATACAGAATTAATCCTGCTAGCTAAGAATGTTCTGTAGCCTATCACCATGCAGGCATATTTCACTAGATCATCCTTGATAGGATTAACTGTCATACCCCATGAGTCACTTGTTGAACCGGTGAGCTTGGCCATTTACGTTTTGCTTACCATTCTTAGGGCTGACACTTCCCCTGTGTTACAAAAGCTAGTGACTGCATGAATTGCCTAAGGCATGATATCATGCATCCTCTCCAGGTACATCTTGTCACCATGGACTCTGCTCAAGATGATCCTGATGTGATCCTCCGTAAAGTCTTCCAGAAAGTATACTGCATTATGGAGTTTCTTCTTCTCTAGGATACTAAACTCCGATTTGATTTTCTTGTCCTCGCCGCAAAATAAACCTAACTAGGTGTGAATCGCTAAAGACCCTAGGTCTTCTATTTTGCAATCAATATAATATGAAATTCCCTCTTCAACTATGACTCCAACCGAAACTTGTGATAAGGCATTATATTTGGACTTCCTTTGAATAAAGCTTTCTGACTCAATGGATGTACTAGAACTGGTATGAGATGCGGAAGCCATTGTTGAGTATTTCAAGAACATGAAAAATACCTTTACAACGTGAATTTAGGGCTTCCTGATTCTTCTTCACTCCACTCTCTGTTAGTTGCCAAATCACTGCTTTGTGTTCTCCACGACCGCTTGCAAACTGGATTTGAATCTCCTTCAAGACTTGTCAATTTCTTGAAATCTTAGCTCAAATCGCCTTTTCTTTGCTCTACACTTTGAAAAACTTTTCTTCACTTGAAAATAGATAGTGAGAAATGATTTGAAATATGCTTTTATACATGTCTCCCACCTACTGCCATTAATGCTCCTCTATTAGGGCATAAACCTTAATTTGCCTCTTTTACTGTTTCTGGTCTTCTACCAAGTGATAGGTATTACATACCAGTTAAGGTCTTTTACCGGTGAAATTGGGGGTTCACAATCATTTTGCCATTTGCTCCCCCTAAGCCTCTTTGGAGCTTAGTTTGCCGATTCCAATATTTCCACACTAGGTGCAGAAACCGGTTCCTCTTCCAACATTGTTGCTTTCTTCCTCTAGGTTTTGTTCATGTCCGCTTGAACTGTTTCAACATCAATTTCTCCTTTTTGAGTGACCGGTATATCATCAGATATACTCTTTCTGCTTTTGTAGAATCTTGCAATGTGACCCGGTTTGTTGCAGTGATAGCAAACCAATCCAGGTGCTCTCCAAGGTCCATTATTCATGTTTCCATTCTTCCTTCTGCATGTAGCAGTGGTGTGACCATGTCCATGACAAATCCAACAGTTTGCTCTCCATCCGGTTGCCGGTTGATAACCATTGTTGCCTGACTGATAATTGTAAGCATTAAACCAGTTAGGGTTCCGGTTCACAAAAGATTCCGGACCAGCTCCTTGGGTCCTCTGAGGATATCTTCTGATATTGTTCATGACAGACCTGCATTTAGATGCTCTATGCCCAAACTTGTTGCATGCATAACAATGACCATTGAACTTATTGGATCTAGGTACATTGTTGATAAAATAAGGAAAATTATTGTAGGCTTTGCTCCTACATACATTGACAGTGTTTCCTTCTTTAAGACAGTTAAAGCAAACAGGTTTGAATTTTTGCTTAGCTTTTCCTTTGAGTGCCGGTTGCTTCTTTGATGCTTCAACATTTGTTCTTGAGGATTCTCCTTCCTCATGTCCAGAGAAACCAAGTCCATTGGTATTATTTACCGGTCTAGATGACTCAAGCTTTTGCTCTAGCTTGATAGTACTTTTGCTAAACTTAGCAAGTATTTCCTTTGACTCAGAGAGTTGTTTGGAAATAGCAGTATTTGTCTCCATTAGGCTTGCATTTTCAGAGATGGCTATGTTCAATTCTCCTTCCATGTCTTCCTTTTCCATTCTGCTCTCATGAAGGTGAGTAGTTAGTGCACTAATCTCTTGTTTCAACTTGGAGATCTCATGATCTCTGTCCTTTACTAGATCTTCAACTTTTCTCCAGTTCTCAAGCTCTTGACTAAACCGGATAGTCAGTCCTTCCAACTCCTTTCTCAGATTGGAGTTTGAATCATTCAGCTTATTTACTTCTGCAATCATGGCTTCCATATTTGCTTCATCTTTAGAACTATTTTTGGATAGCTCCATCGGCTTCTCTGCATGTTCTCTCCTTTTAGCTTGAGATGCCTTGTATTTGACCATAAGATCATCATAGGCTTGCTCAGACTGAGTGAGCCATTGAGTAAGTTCCCTCAAGGTGTATTCCCCCATATCTCTTTACAAGTGGTTAAACATATAGAAAGGTAGGCTCTGATACCAATTGATGAATACTAAGAGGGGGGGGGGGGGGTGAATTAGTATGTTAGTATGCCAAAAAAATCTGTACTTAAACAACCTGAAGATAAATCGGTAAAACAGTTTAATAGACAGACCGGTTATCACACATGCAAACCAAAATGCAAATAAAGCATTCACCCACAAAAGCAATACAACCATAATAGAAGATATTTGACGTGGAAACCCAAATGGGAAAAAACACGGTGAGATGGAACTCACAAGTCACTATCTGCAGAATAGAAACCAGACCAATTAAGGTCACACCGGTTAAGGTCTTACAATGTTCTTCACCAGAACAGATCCTGTTAGGAATCTCAATCTCTGTTAGGAGATAAGTCTGATTAAAGACTACCTTGCTAGAGGATTTTAGATTCACAGAGGTGAACCACCTTGTTAGAGGATTTTACAAAGGCTTTTGGGCCTACCCGATTAAGGGCTACAGACTTGTCAAAGATGTGAGTAATCAACAAGTGTTTGATCTATCTAATAGCACAAACTGCTTCGTTAGATCCAGTATAGTTCACTGCTAATGCATTCCAACATTACTTCAGTCTTCTCTATCTCTCTCTCAGTTACAACTTGATCTTCTCAGATAAGATTTCTCTTTCAACAACTCAACAATCACCTTAAACCCTAGCACAACATAAACCCTTTCAGCAACAGCTTAAAACCCTAGACATGATGTCCTTTTAAAGGAATCTGATTTCATGTTGGTCCAATAGGATTACATTACAATTTCCTAGGTTCAATGAATCTAGACATATTCAATAACACAACTGTAGCGTCGTAAATTGTACGCACTTGCTAGGGTGATACAATTTCACACCTAGTTTAGCACCCGCCTTGGCGCATTTTGCATTTTGCATTGCATTTCCCCTTTAGCACTTAATTAATTAAATTAATTAGGTCTAAGGTCCTATTTTATCATCTCCCGTATCATAAAGTTGGGCCCTTTCATTAAAGTGTGCCCCTTTCATTTTATTCTTCCAATACATCATTTAATCAAAAACCCTAATTAGGTCCTATTTTGAACTTGGGGGGCTTGATTTCGGGGTCAAAACATCTTGAAATCACCTGTAACTTTGGGATTCTCTCTAAAATCATCATATCTGACGGCCTTGAAAATTTGGTGAAAAGTTGTCGGGACCATGGCGCCCGTGCAACATGGTCCCGGACATTTTTCCCGAAATTTTGGGAGCACGATCCAATCATAAAATAAAGCTTAACCCCAAGAAATTGGCGGGATATTCAATCTCTAGGTTGGCCAAAAGTCAAAATTAAGACCTAGGGTTTCATACATAAGAGCTCTCTTTTCTCATTTGAAAGGATCCGATTTTTGGCTTTCAAGGACCTTCTATGCAGCGAAAGAGCAGATCTTTGAAGACTTCAACAACATTCAACATTCCTCTACCAAGCACTTATCAAATTCATTCATCCACTTAGGGCTTGGAAGACATTGAAGAACAATAGGAAATTACCGACTGAAGATTGGCTTGTACTCCTCCCTTGAGGGTTGGGTATGATTTCATGTTGTTTTCATGTCTTTGCATAAGCTTCAATATATCCTTTATTCATGCTTTAGATCACTTTGCATCTTGATTTAGAGCATTTACATTATCATTTACAAGCAATTAGGGTTTACTTTCTAGGTTGCTCTAGTTTGCTTTCTTGCATTTAAGGACCTTGCACACACACTAGGTCTGCACACACAATACATTTTACAACACAACTTGGCTATTCGTGGAGGTGGAAATCACTGAAGAGGGGGTTTGACTAAGGCAAAACCCTATATAGCCGCCCAAACACCTTTTCAGATATAAGTGCAGGTTTCGGGACTCGGACGACGCCGCAGGTTGCAGATCCGGGAGAAGCAGACTGAGACCGACCTTCCCACCAAATTTCAGAGAAAAAGACCAGGACAGGGGCGTGGGGCGCCCTGGTCCTACTAGGACAGGGGCACTGGGCGCCCTGGTCCCTTCTGGGCGCCCTGGTCCTTACTGGGCGCCCTGGTCCCTGGGACAGGGGCGCTGGGCGCCCTGGTCCCTAGGACAGGGGCGCTGGGCGCCCTGGTCCGATAGCATTTTCAGCATTTTTGACAGCTTTTTCCAAAGTGCAAAAACAACAGTTTCCGGAGCAGTTTTAGGGGCAGAATCAGGACAGTGGCACCCGCGCCCCCGTCCTGAACATTTTCAGTTAGATTTTAACTCCGGGTACGCATTTTCATTCTTGTCTTATCCTTGTGTTTACAACTTTCCATCATTTAAGTTCAATTCTGCAATCTTGTCATTAGTTCCTACTTGCATTTTGAGGTTAGGGATTGAACTTGCATCATTTGATCTTCCAATTTCAACAAGGGAATAGAAATCCTAATAGATATCCCGTGGCTTTCTCTTTCACCAAAAGAAGTAGCCAATTGTGCGATATCTCTAGGCTCTTTCGTATTCCGTAATGTGTGTCAAAAGGTAGGATTAGGGCATGATTAACCTAGTCTCGCTTTTTACCCTACACATTTTGGTGAACCCGACGTGAATCTATCATTGCTTCCTCTTGCATTGCATTTGTTAGATCTAGATCTAGATTTAGTGTGTTTTCATTTCATTTTCATTAAAAAATAAAAATAAAAATAAAAAGTGTGTTTCTTTGCATTGTGTGTTTAAATTTTATGCAATTTCAAAATGTTAGATTTTTATTTGCAAGATGATCATATTTGTGATGATTATGAGTTAGATGAAGCTTTAGATGAATTTTTGAAACCTAAATATACCAAACCTTCATTTTACCAAAAACTCATAAACCTTGTTACTATGCCATTTAGATGTGATGAGAAAGATAAGTCAAATGGTTCCTCTCAAGGGTACATTCCTATCAACTCTTCCACTGAATCTAGTAACATGGTTGTGTTCAATAATCCCCTCTATGAGGAAATATCTCCTTTTGAATCAAAAGATAAACCTTTTAATAGATACGATCATGCTTTGTGGGATGATGCCCTTGATGCCTTTGTGTCTCCTAAAAAATGCTCCCTTCATGAGGATCCTTGTGTGCAAGAAGATGACATTATCCCTACATTTCCTAGTGATGGCCTTTCCTTTTCCAACAAAATTCCCACTAGAGATGATGAATTAATGATAAATGCTTACCCTTCTCCTAAATTTTGTCTTACCCATAAGCATCCCTTAGAGAAAGAAGATGAAATAATAAGCAATTTCCTTAATTCTCTGTCCCCTAAAGATCATATTGAACATATTTTGAGGAAAGAGGATGAGTTTAACACATTTATTGATGCTTTCCCTCCTAAGGAAGAAGAATTAATAAACAATGTTATCTCCTCTCCCGAAATTGACAATATTTTAAACATTCCTTTCAATGACCTCACTATTTGGGATGAACCATTAGAAGAAGGTATAGATTATTCTCTACCCCTAGCCAAAGGGGATGAAATCAAGATTGGAAACTCCCTTGATAGTTTCTCCCCTTCCTTGAATCTCAATTATTCTCCCTCTAAAAATAAAGCATCTCCCTCTCCTCAACTTGGTTCTACTCATAAGGAAACCCTAGTTCAAAGCAAGATGGTTAACATTTCTTTCAAAGATCTCCCTCTCAAAAGTGAGACTTTAGAGAGTAGTTTTGATCCTTCTCCTAGAGAGTTTATTCCCCATGTAGATCCTTTGATGATAGAGGATGATATGACCTTTCCTCTTCCTACTAGAACATCAATGCTTACCCCTTGTCTCTCTCCTAAAATTGATTTAATCCGTGATAAGATTTTAGTGCAAGAGAAGACTATCAATAATTCTTCCAACACTTTTGTTCATTCCTCTAAACCATCCTCAATCAATTTGATACATGTGAATGAGACACCTAACAAACCTCTCTTCACTGTCCAAGGTGCTTGTCCTTCTCAAAATTCTCAACCTTTAAATAAGCCTATCTTAGTGGTTCAAGGTGGTTATGCTAATGATTCTTTTTGCACTCCTAAGAAACCCATTATTACTGTGCAAGGAGGTTATTCTTCTAAGAGCCCTTATGAGTATGCTAAACAACTGACTAGAGAGAGTTATCATGCGGTTGCTCATACCTATAACACAAGAAACAATAGGCAACCTAGTCCTCCTCCACTTATCCCCACTTCACTTCCTCCTTCCCAACCTATTCTTCCTCAAGCGCCTCGTATTTCACAAATGCTTAGTAAGGACTATGATCTCATAGAACAACTTAAAACTACTCCGGCAAAGATATCTCTTTGGGATTTGATACAAACTTCTTCTGTTCATCATGGAATGTTACAAGATGCCTTGAAAGATTTGAATGTTCCTCCACCTAATACATCTAGTAATATAGTGTCTTTGGTTAACTCTGTGATGAATCCTAAAGCTCAAATTGTGTTTACCCAAGATGAGTTGCCTACTAGTGAAATTCAACAACAATATGATCCCTTGATGATTGTGGTTATCATAAATGACACTGCTATAAGACGAACACTGATAGATAATGGCTCTGGCCTTAATGTGTGTAGCATTAATCTATTGCATAAGATGAATGTGGATACATCCCTTATTGAGCCTGACTCTCATCCCATTCGAGGCTTTGATAATGTGGCTAAGTCTTCATTAGGTATTATCACCTTACCCGTCACAGTGGGACCTGTTACTTTGCCTACTCCTATCCATGTTATGTCTGGAAATCTAACATACAACTTGTTATTAGGGAGACCCTGGATTCACAGTATGCAAGCTGTCCCCTCTACATTGCATAGACAAGTTAAATTAATTTATAACAATAAAACATATACCTTGATAGGTGATACTAAACTTCAGGCTTGTTTGCAAACATCTACTTCCAAAGGGAGTTCTTCTAAGCCTTCCTCTTCTAGTGATGACTCATTAAACAAGATACCTATGGATAAATCATCACCCTCTAATAATCAAAATTCTTTGGATGAGCCTAAAGCTCCTGAAGAAGATCCTTCTGGACTTGAGTCTACACATGAAAAGGCTTTTGATCCTGAGAAGGTTCTCGCGGAAGACGATTGGGGATCTCTTGATTTTAATCCCACCTTTGTAAGTGAATATAGGGTTCCTCCTAGAGATCTTAAAGGTAAAAAGAAGGAAGAAACTAGAGATCAATCAGTCTTACCTGAATCTATGAGCAATAATTTTGTGGCCGCTTCTCAAACTTCTTCTCCTCACACCTCTAATTATGAAGAGTTTGATTCTTTGTCTTATGAAAAACCACCTTCTCTTCCTGAAATGGCTGATCATTATGGTCGTGGTTTTCGCATTTTTGCTAAGCATGGGTATCATGGAAATGGTTGTGGCGCTCATGAACAAGGGATAAAAGTTCCTCTAGAGACTAATTTTCAAAATTATGCCTTTGTACTTGGCTATAATCCCTGCAAACGCACTAAAGCATCTAAAAGACCATCTCTCAATGTGAATGCTATATTTAGTAGTGATGATGATCTCACTTCAACTAAATCATCTTCTACTTCTATCAACTCTCATTCCCCTCATAAGGAAATCTTGGCAATGAACAAATCTCTTTATAAATCCCCTCAAATTTCTAAATCCACTTATGAATCTTTATCTCCTATTCATCATAAAGTCCTTTCCTCCAGGGATAAGGCTCTAATAAATTACACTCATCCCTCTTCTAAGAGTTCTTGTGACTTTTCTTCTTCAATTTTATACATGTTTTTGATCTCACTTATAGTTGAGCATTTAGCATGTCATATTCAAATACCTCATTCAATCTATCATGTCTTTAAATAACATTAATGGCTATTATGTTGCTCATCATTATGTGACATTGGTAGCTCATTTACTGGGGGCTCATTGTCATTCATGATGGTACAATTTCAAGTGCAATCATATTTTTTGAAGCAACATAATAGCCTAATTTTCTTGTTCCTATGGGGACAAGAGTGATTTCATATATCTCTTCTTTTGCTTATGTCCAAATCTCTCCCTAGAAGATTGTGTAAGTCCTTCTCATTGAGGCAATGATCTTTCCTTATTTTTATCTAAGGATCCACTTTTTTTCCTATTTCGTGGATGGTGTGAACTTTATTACTTGATGTTATTCCTTGTAGGCATTTGTTGTTTGTTCAAGGATTCTCTCTTACAAGAGGTGTAAGTCCTTGACTACAACCTCTTTTGCACTTGGTAAAATACATCTATAATGAATTCACTCTCCTAATTGCGTTAAAAGGAGCGTCATCCTTCATTAAGAATCACTTTCACCTCGCAAAAGAAGGAAGTATTGCATTCTTATTCTCTTTTTTGTCTTATTCTAGAAGATGTTATATTTGTCTAACTCATGGATCACCAATGTGTGTATTCATGCCTTTTTTTCCTTTCTTTTTATTCTCTTTGCATTTTGTTTCCATGTACATCCTTCATCTTGTGTTAGAGAACTCCCAAATCCTCACACTCTTTGTTATGTTGGAATTGAGATTTAGTCCTCTTTCTTACCAAATGATTCTCCATTAGTTTTTGATCTCATATCAAATCTTCTTGTGAGCATTTGTCATCAATATTCTTTAACAATTCGAAGTGGTAAACATGATACCTTGTTTCAACTCACTAAAATTAGCAAGCCGAAACAGGGGGGGGCATATAGCTACCCTCGAATTTTCATCACCTTCCTTAGTAAGCATTAGGTGATTTTGTGATCTAACGTGTGTTTTGCAGGGTGCGGTTCCTAACTGTGTACTGCAGATACCGCTGGGGGCTTCGTTCGACAGACTTATGGATATATCCTTTTTCAAATAATGTTTACTTTTCTGTACTTTAGCTTGCATATGCATGTAGTGTTCATATGACCGCTAAAGTGGGGGCTAAATGTAGCGTCGTAAATTGTACGCACTTGCTAGGGTGATACAATTTCACACCTAGTTTAGCACCCGCCTTGGCGCATTTTGCATTTTGCATTGCATTTCCCCTTTAGCACTTAATTAATTAAATTAATTAGGTCTAAGGTCCTATTTTATCATCTCCCATATCATAAAGTTGGGCCCTTTCATTAAAGTGTGCCCCTTTCATTTTATTCTTCCAATACATCATTTAATCAAAAACCCTAATTAGGTCCTATTTTGAACTTGGGGGGCTTGATTTCGGGGGTCAAAACATCTTGAAATCACCTGTAACTTTGGGATTCTCTCTAAAATCATCATATCTGACGGCCCTGAAAATTTGGTGAAAAGTTGTCGGGACCATGGCGCCCGTGCAACATGGTCCCGGACATTTTTCCCAAAATTTTGGGAGCACGATCCAATCATAAAATAAAGCTTAACCCCAAGAAATTGGCGGGATATTCAATCTCTAGGTCGGCCAAAAGTCAAAATTAAGACCTAGGGTTTCATACATAAGAGCTCTCTTTTCTCATTTGAAAGGATCCGATTTTTGGCTTTCAAGGACCTTCTATGCAGCGAAAGAGCAGATCTTTGAAGACTTCAACAACATTCAACATTCCTCTATCAAGCACTTATCAAATTCATTCATCCACTTAGGGCTTGGAAGACATTGAAGAACAATAGGAAATTACCGACTGAAGATTGGCTTGTACTCCTCCCTTGAGGGTTGGGTATGATTTCATGTTGTTTTCATGTCTTTGCATAAGCTTCAATATATCCTTTATTCATGCTTTAGATCACTTTGCATCTTGATTTAGAGAATTTACATTATCATTTACAAGCAATTAGGGTTTACTTTCTAGGTTGCTCTAGTTTGCTTTCTTGCATTTACGGACCTTGCACACACACTAGGTCTGCACACACAATACATTTTACAACACAACTTGGCTATTCGTGGAGGTGGAAATCACCAAAGCGGGGGTTTGACTAAGGCAAAACCCTATATAGCCGCCCAAACACCTTTTCAGATATAAGTGCAGGTTTCGGGACTCGGACGACGCCGCAGGTTGCAGATCCGGGAGAAGCAGACTGAGACCGACCTTCCCACCAAATTTCAGAGAAAAAGACCAGGACAGGGGCGTGGGGCACCCTGGTCCTGCCAGGACAGGGGCACTGGGCACCCTGGTCCCTTCTGGGCGCCCTGGTCCCTACTGGGCGCCCTGGTCCTTGGGACAGGGGCGCTGGGCGCCCTGGTCCGACAACATTTTCAGCATTTTTGACAGCTTTTTCCAAAGTGCAAAAACAGCAGTTTCCGGAGCAGTTTTAGGGGCAGAATCAGGACAGTGGCGCCCGCGCCCCCGTCCCAAACATTTTCAGTCAGATTTTAACTCCGGGTACGCATTTTCATTCTTGTCTTATCCTTGTGTTTACAACTTTCCATCATTTAAGTTCAATTCTGCAATCTTGTCATTAGTTCCTACTTGCATTTTGAGGTTAGGGATTGAACTTGCATCATTTGATCTTCCAATTTCAACAAGGGAATAGAAATCCTAATAGATATCCCGTGGCTCTCTCTTTCACCAAAAGAAGTAGCCAATTGTGCGATATCTCTAGGCTCTTTCGTATTCCGTAATGTGTGTCAAAAGGTAGGATTAGGGCATGATTAACCTAGTCTCACTTTTTCCCCTACACAACAACACAAAAAGAACCATCAGTGTGCCGGCACCGTCAATCAATCGGTGGATTGGTAACTCATCACAAAATGCTGGTTGGTAACTCATCACAGAGTATTGTTGGTTCATACAAAATACTGGTTGCCAGTTTGACAAAAATGAAGACTGGTAAGAAAGTGTTATGCCGCTTTTCTCCCTCGTACCGCTTGAGATCTGGGAACCACTTGGGGTCGACATGCCGCTTCAAATCGGGAAACACATTTTGCAAAATCACCAATAGTCTAAAGACTAGAATACAACATACCAGGTGGAACAAATACCGATTGAGCTCTAGCTCATACATACAAAGGGGATCTCAATACAATTGTGTGTCCATCAATGACAATCACAACATAAACATCAAAAATGCCAACATACACATAGGTGCCATGATTCAACCAACAAGGATCTCCCTCAAGTAGTTAAGCTTTCAAGCAAAGGACCAAAGCTTTGATAGCAATTGTTGGATTGGTTGAAGGGACCAGAGTACTGAGAGGGGGGGTCAATCAATATTCCTACCAATTCACAAATTTCTCCAAAAATCTAGACCTTTTACAAATGTATCAAATTCACCAGTTAAACATGAACCAACAAATGTAGAATAAACATGAAAACACAACTAGGTATATGTGGAAAAACACAGAGAGTGTTAACTCTCAAGATAATATAACTAGGTATATGGTGTTTACAAAACGGGTGGCTCATTGCCAGATTACAAAAATGGCTCACTGCAAGATTACAAAGGTGGCTTACTGTCGGAAAGCTCACTGCAACAAGTATAAATGAACTGAAGAAAGTTGCATCTCCAAATGCATGAAATCAGTTTCAAGATAAGCTCAGATCTCAACTCACAAAACCTACAACAAATTCGATAAAATATCTTTGTATCATTATCCACAAACACCTGCAATAGATCCAATGAAGGATTACTGCAACACTGTTTTGCCAAACCATTTGCTTGCAACAAATCTGGTGAAGGATTATTGCAACACTACTCTGCACTCAAACTCTATTCCAACTGCTTCACTATCTACAACTTGTAGTTCACACACTACTTCTTATCATTCATACCTCTTCTCATATGCATTAGTACACTTCTATATATATTGGAAAGATTACACACCATGATAATATGTCAGCCAAGAATAAGTAATATGCTACTTAGATCAACACGTTATCCAATAAAGCCTTAACCAAAAATATGATAACCAAGTCAGCCTCTGTAAGATATCTACACGCTTCCTTTACACAATTCATTCACTGATGCATATACCTTAATAATTAGAATAGAACAAGGGTCAACCGAACCCATAGATACTGACCCATAAACACAAAACTCCAAGCATAGCAACTTCAAACTCCAAAACATAAGTACTACACATACCACAGATACCAGACCATAAGACATGAAAAGATACAACTGACATAACTGAAATAGATGATATCAAAACACATAGCTGATACTGGGACCACAATAAGCATCTCTAGTAGATCATCTACACTTTCCTGCACTATATCCCAGTACTACCAAAACTACATACATCATCTTCACATACCATCTATATTATCTGCATATACCATCCGGACCAAATTGGATAATTGGTTTGACATCAATGACAACAATGACAATATTCACACAATTCTAACAAAACCAATCCCTACAATGTAGGGGAAGTTGAGAGGAAATAGGAAATAGAATGCCACATAGGTCTCCACTCCCTTTGGACTAGGAGGTGTGTTGAGGATAATAATTAAATATTAATAATATTTAATTTTACTAGCGACATGGAGATGAGGTGTCAGATGATGTGGATTTTAGGAATATGACCTTGGTCTTAAAGGAATAATTAAATAATTAGGATAATTTAATTAAAGGAGACTTAAAAGAATGAGGACATTTAATTAAAAAAATTAAAAATTATTGGAAGAATAGGTAAATATGAATCAGATAAGTAAATTGGTATATTTATTATTTGATAAAATAATAGGAATTAAATAAATAAAATTTATTTATTTAATTTATCTCGAGCCATTTTTAGGTGTATACATTTTTCCCCTCTTTGAGACTATGTGTTTTATTGCATTGTTTCTAAGAATATTTTTTTTATAAATAAGGTACATGCCTCAGCTTTGGTGCCAGTAGTATCCCCCCTTAGGAGATTGACCAAGAATTTTTTTTAGAAAATAAAGTGGCAGGTGATCTTACAATAAATAAGAATGAATATCTGGTTTGTAGCAATGAAAATTGGATGAAAATGAATATCTGAAGATTAAGTTTGTATGTGTTGGCATTGTGATGATGTTTTGATTGTCATTGATGGACACACACTTACTTGATGTATGAGTTATGCTCAACCGGTAGTTGTTCCAACCGATATTATATGTCATTGAATATGTAGTCTTTAGACTATCGGTATTTTGCAGAAGATGTTTACCGGTCACAAATTGATTGAAGACCCCAAGCGGTACAAGGATATCAAGTAGAACGAAGGACCCGAGCGGTTGTCTACTTTTGATCAGAACACTATGATCTTCCAGTCTTCATTTTTGACAATCGGTAATTGGTATATTGTATTAACCGATATATATCTGTGATGAGTTACCAACCGGTATTATTGTAATGCGTGATGAGTTATCATCCACCGACACTTTGGTGGTGTTTTTGTGCCGTGTTACCAAATATGTCTAGGTGCACTGTACCTAGGAACTTGTCTAATTTTATTGGACCGACATGAAATCAGATTCCTTTATAAGGACATCATGTCTAGGTTTTGAAAATGTGATAGAGAAGAAAAGGTTATTTTATGTGCGATCAACAAAGAGAAGGTTAGGTCTGTGTGAAGATATAGAGTTTGTAGATATAGAAGACTGAAGTAATGCTAAAATGCATTAACAATGAGCTGTCAATGATCTAATTAAACATACTGTGCTATTATCTAGATCATTCACTTGTTGATTACTAATATCTTCGACAAGTCTGAAACCCTTAACCGGGTAGGCCCAACAAAGCCTTTCTAAATCCTCTAACAAGGAGGTTCACAACTGTGGATCTGAAATCCTTTAACAAGGTAGTCTTTAACAGGACTTATCTCCTAACAGAGATCTAGATTCCTAACATGATCTATTCTGGTGAAGAACATTGTATGACCTTAACTGGTCTGACCTTAACCAGTCTAGTTACTATTCTGCAGATAGTTACTTGTGAGTTTCTGCTCACCATGGTTTTTCCCATTTGGGTTTCCACGTCAAATATCTTATGTTATGGTGATTGTGCTTTTGTGGGTGAATGCTTTGTTTGCTATTTGGTTTGCACTTATCTTAACCGGTTTATTAGTGAATCTGCTGCACCGGTTATCTGCTAAACTGTTTAAAAGATTAATTACAGTATTTTTTGGTATACTAATTCACCCCCCTCTTAGTATTCATCAATTGGTATCAGAGCCAACCTTTCTATAAGTCTAACCACTTGGAAGGAGATATGGTGGAATACAGTGTGAGGGAACTTACTCATTGTCTCACTTAGATTGAGAGAGCCTATGATGAACTCAAAGACAAGTATAAAGCTTCTTTGGCCAAGAGAAGAGAGAACGTTGAGAAATTGATGGAACTTACTGAAAACAATTCTTTTGATGAAGCAGACATGGATGCCCTAGTTGAAGAAGTTGAAAAACTGAATGAATCTAATGCCAACTTGAGAAGGGAGTTGGAAGGACTGACTATCAGAATATGTCAAGATCTTGAGAACAGAAGGAAAGTTGAAGATCTGGTAAAAGACAAAGATCATGAGATTTCCAAGATGGAGCAAGAAATCAGCACCCTTACCGCTCATCTCTAGGAGAGTAAAGTAGAAAAAGGAGAAATACAAGGTGAACTAAACATGGCTATTTCTGAGAATGTAACCTTGATGGAATCCAATGCTGCTATTTCCAAGGAACTTACTGAGTCAAAGGAGACACTTGCCAAATTTAATCAGAGTACTACTAAGCTAGAGCAAAAGCTAGAATTAGCAAAGCTAGTAAAGGATACCTTTGGACTTGGTTTCTCTAGGTATGAGGAAGGTGAGACCTCTGGAACAAAAGCTGATGCATCAAAGAAGCAACCAACATCCAAAGGAAAAGGTAAGCAAAAATTTAAAAATGTTTTCTTTAATTGTCTCAAAGAGGGAATACTGCCAATGTGTGTAGAAGCAAGGCCTACAACAATTTTCCTTATTTTCAAAACAATGTGCCTAGATCCAAAAGATTCAATGGAAACTGTTATGCATGCAACAAGCTTGGGCATAGAGCATTTGAATGCAGGATGGTTTTGCACAACACTGGGAGATATCCTCCAAGGACTCAAAGAGTTATCTCAGAACCTTCTGTGAACCAGAATCCCAACCGGTACAATACCTATGACCATTGGTCAGATGGCTATCAAGCGACAACTAGTTGGAGAGAAACTTGTTTGACATGTCGTGGTAGCGGTCACACTGCTACAACATGTAGAAGGAAGAATGGAAATATGAACACTGGACCATGGAGAACACCTGGAATGGTATGCTATCATTGCAACAAACCAGGACACACTGCCAGAACTTGCAGACTGAGAAAGAATCCATCGAGTCATATACCTATCACTCCAGAAGATAATATTGATGTTGAGACCATTCAAGCAGATATGAATAAAACTTGGAAAAAGAAATCAGAAGAAGAATCACAGGATGAACCTGTTTCTGCACCTAGTGTGGAAGTCTCTGAATTGGCAAACTGAGCTTTAGAAAAGTTTAGGGGGAACATATCGGTGAAATGTTTCGAACCCCCAGTTTATATCAGTAAAAGACCTTTATCGATATTTGTTACCTGTCAATCAAAAGAAGATCTGAAGCGGTAAAAGGAAAAATTAGGGTTATACCCTAGTGGTGATGCATTTATTATGGTAGGTGAGAGTTTGTTTAAAAGGGATTTTCGTCGTCACTTTTACTTATCTATTTTTGAAAGAAGAATTTTCAAGAGCAGAGCAACCAGAGTGATTTATTTAGCAGTTGAAGAAATCTTGTGCGAAATCTTGTAATCATTTTCAAGCAATCAGTGAAGAACACTAAGCGGTGAACTAGCGATCGAAGTGGTGTATTGTGCGTGATATTGACAAAACCTAAAATTCAGATTGTGAAGGTATTTTTTGAAATTCATTCTTATCATTTGGTTATGGCTTTTGCATCGCACTCTAGTTCTAGTGAACCCATAGATACATCTGAGTTTCTTCAGAAGAAAATGAAATACAATTCCCTATCTCAAATTCCCGTCTGAGTTATTGTCAAGGGAGATATTTCAGGGTATATAGACTATAAGTTGGAAGACCTAGGATCCCTAGTAATTCACTCCTAGCTAAGTTTGTTCTATGGAGATGACAAGAAGATTAAACTAGAGTATAGAATCCTTGAGAAGATGAAACTGAACAATGCGGTATATTTTCTTGAAGAATTCTCTGAACATATTCGCATGATCCTCAATAGAGTACATGGTGACAAGATGTACCTCGAGCAGACCCACGACATCACACCACAAGCGATTCATGCCGTCATCAGATTCTGCAATGTTGGAGAAGTACTAGTTCTACGGAAGGTCACCAAAACTAAAATGACAGAGCTCATTGGTTCTGTGAGTGACCAACGGGCAATGACCGTCAACACCATTAATGATGAGCTGGTGAAATATGCTTGCATGGTGATTGGTTACAGGATATTTTATGCCAGCATAATGAATTTTGTCCCTACTGCTATGGTAAATGCTACTTACAGGATGATTAAGGAAGATACTAAATATGACCTATGTACCTATTTACAGAAGCAATTGTTGGTAAATCTGAAATCCATTAAACACGACAAAACTTTGAGGTTCAAGTTTGGCCAACTTCTGGTTGGTCTATTATTCTATTTTCAAGGTTATTTCCCTAGAGTAGGTGACGTTCAATGGTCTACTGACCTACCGGTTTCCAGACAGATTAAGGAGAGTCTACAAGCAGTGGGAACTGCATATCGTGAGGTTCTAAATAAGTATTTTGACAAATTTAGACTAAAGATGAACCAGAGAATAAGGATATCTGGTGATTTAGTGAAGAAGTATGAAGATGACATCTGCTTCACAATAAGGACAGATCACTGCATAATGGAAGCGGTGGAACCTAGAAAGGAAGTAGTTGACCCTATGGGGTATGAAGTGGTGAATGACATATTGATAGGGTATGGCTCTACCCTACTTGCCTCACCACTAGATGCAAAGAAGAAAAGAACCGGTACCTACTTGGAGAGGGTCACATCGATTGAGGAACCAAAGCAACAAAAGAGCAAAGTAGTGCCATCAGTATCAACACTGGTTACATCAGCCAAACCAAGAGTGACCAAGCAGTCACCAGCCAAAAAGAAACCTGAGATTATTCTGGCAAAAGTATTCAAGAGGAAGTGGAAATCCAAGACTCACTCACCAGAGTCAGAAGACACTGAACCAAAGATTCAAATAAAGAAGACAAGGCAATCAAGAAAAAAGCCAAAGTCTATGGGTAATGTACCAACAACTTCTGCACCGGTAAATATATAGATATTACTTCTTATAAACCAGTGACACATTGTCAGAGGACAATAAAGAACATTAGGAGGAAAGTGCTTGATGATTTAAAGGAATATTTTGATGACTTTAATGATAGTGAGAAAGAGGATGTAGAACAAGAGGTCATTAAATATTTATGTGTTACTGATCGGTCACCTTCTGAGATTAAAACTGTTACTCCAAATTCTTTGTATGATTCTTTGGATAACAAATGGCGCATTGCCATTGAAAGAGAACAAGAGATCAGGGGGATAATTTTTGCACAGTACTTTCCTGATGCTTCAAATTCTGAGTTGTTTGAAATTGTTGATAAGTACAAAGGCATTTTCTTTATGAGAAGAAGGCGACTCAGGTTACTAGAAGGTAAAACCTCTGAAGTAGAAAAAGATACACATATATAGGTTAAAGCTACTGTCAAAATGCACTGAGTATCTGAAGCCGCTAGGCAGGCTGATCAAGCACCTGACCCATCCTTAGACAAACCGGATGAGGTATTTGACAGTCAAGGAGAAAGAGTGACAAAACAAAATGACCTTATTGATGTTGATGCATTAGATAATGAGGATGTCACTCCAGACAAAGAAAAAGCTAAGAAAGAGAAACAAACCAAAGAGAAAGCGGAGAAAGAACAAGAAGAAGAGAAGAGGAAAGAAGAAGAGAAGAGGAAAGAAGAAGAGAAGAGGAAACAAGAAGAAGATAAGAGGAAAGAAGTAGAGAAGAGAAAACAAGCAGAGATCAAGGCCAAAGAAGGAGGACAAACTCCTAAGGCAACTGGTGATCAAACCAAGCAGGTTTATTCCACCAATCCCATTGATATAACTCTTGCATGTCTAACTCAATAAGCAAATGAGTTTGAGCTGCTCCAAAGCATTAAACTTGCACAAGAGAGACTGGAAGAATTATAGAAGAAGAAAGAACATGATGTCATACAATTTGTTGTTGACACCCTTACCAGTCTAATTCTAGGTACTAACCTCCCCAGTACCGACTCCTCTCTATCCAAGCTCAAATTTCTTTGTACTATAGTGGAGGACTAGATACAATGCTTGGAGGATGTTGCTCAAGCAATTGCAAGTAAGAACCATGAAAAGGCACTTAATATTGCCTTAGTCAAGCAAATGAATAAACTTAGGACACAACTACCGAAGCAGAAGGATAATATCAGTGTTGCTATGGGTGAGGGTAAATTACTTCTGAGTAAAATGTGCCAACCCCATCTGTTTTGTGAAGATGTGATCAAATAGAAATCCCAACTCCAATCGGAGTTACATGAATACATCAGCAACTTCAAGATGCCCTTTGATTTATTCACTGTCTATGGACAAACTGTTCATAATTTTCAGCATTAGACTGCCAAGATGGACTTAGAAATCAACAACCGGACTCAAGATCTGCAGGAGCTTCAACTGCTCATATTGCCTAAACTGTAGGTTCTTCAGAGATGTTTTCTCAACTTGGAATCCATCACGGTAACTCAAGAGATGAGTACCATCGATGCAATGGAAGAATTGGAATTCTAGATGAAGACTGAAAGTGAGATTGCTACCTCGCTACTTGAGTCATGGATATTGGACATGAAGATTTTTGTGCAGAACTTTAAATCTGTTTTTGAGAAATTTCATTCCTTATTGTCATGAACATCTACTCTGTTTTATTTTATAAAAATGATAGTTTGCATTAGATTGTCATGTTGGCAAAGGGGGGGTAGTGTACTTAAAAATTTTGGTGAATGCTTATGCACGCACTTGTAATTTTTGCGAAGGGGGTAGTGTATATGCTTAGGGGGAGTAATTTTGATTATGACATTTTTTTTTGTAAAACACTTAGATGTCAAAATTTTCTGAAGTGTTGCCATCAATGCCAAAGGGGGAGATTGTTGGCATTGTGATGATGTTTTGATTGTCATTGATGGACACACACTTACTTGATGTATGAGTTATGCTCAACCGGTATTATATGTCATTGAATATGTAGTCTTTAGACTATCGGTATTTTGCAGAAGATGTTTACCGGTCACAGATTGACTGAAGACCCCAAGCGCTACAAGGATCTCAAGCGGAACAAAGGACCCAAGTGGTAGTCTAATTTTGATCGAAACACTATGATCTTCCAGCCTTCATTTTTGACAACCGGTAATTGGTATATTATATTAACCGATATATATATATATATATATTTGTGATGAGTTACCAATTGGTATTATTGTAATGTGTGATGAGTTAACATCCATCGACACTTTGGTGGTGTTTTTGTGTCGTGTTACCAAATGTGTCTAGGTTCACTGTACCTAGGAACTTGTAGTCTAATCTTATTGGACCGACATGAAATCAAATTCCTTTATAAAGACATCATGTCTAGGTTTTGAAAATGTGAGAGAGAAGAAAATGTTATTTTATGTGCGATCAGTGAAGAGAAGGCTAGGTCCGTGTGAAGATATAGAGTGTGCAGATATAGAAGACTGAAGTAATGCTGAAATGCATTAACAATGAGCTATCAAGGATCTAATTAAGCATAATGTGCTATTATCTAGATCATTCACTTGTTGATTACTAATATCTTTGACAAGTCTGAAACCCTTAACCGGATAGGCCCAACAAAGCCTTTGTAAATCCTCTAACAAGGTGGTTCACAACTGTGGATATGAAATCCTTTAACAAGGTAGTATTTAACAAGACTTATCTCCTAACAGAGATCTAGATTCCTAACATGATCTGTTCTGGTGAAGAATATTGTATGACCTTAACCGGTCTGGTTACTATTCTATAGATAATTACTTGTGAGTTTCTAATCACTGTGGTTTTTCCCATTTGGGTTTCCACGTCAAATATCTTGTGTTATGGTGATTGTGCTTTTTTGGGTGAATGCTTTGTTTGCTATTTGGTTTGCACTTATCTTAACCGATTTATTAGTGAATCTGCTGCATCGGTTATCTGCTAAACTATTTAAAAGATTGATTACAATGTTTTTTGGTATACTAATTCACCCCCCTCTTAGTATTCATCAGTATGCTTCCCATATCAATGGTCATTACACCTCCAATTAGGGCAAGTTTGGCTATAAATATTGCCTAAGGGCCCCATTCCACCTCATTTGCACACTTGGCTTTAGAAGATTGGTTGTGGAGAGTAGCAAAGTAGAGAAGTCATAGTGAAAATGGTGATTCCAGTGTCTCAACATAGGTTTGAGTGTGTTCATTGATTCAATTGACCAAAGGAGTATGGCCCCCCAATATGTTGAATTTCCCTTGGTTTTTTAATTGCATTTATTATGATCAAATTTTAGGGTTTTTGTCATCTTTTCTTTGAATGCACCACAATTTTTTTTTGCACATTTAACCCTTGTTCCTATACATGTATCCCCAAATTCCACATTTGATTCATGAATCTATGCATGTACCCATATTGCTCATCTAATCCTTTTTTCCTATGCATGTGCCCCTAATTGCACATTTGATAGATATTATTGTGCATTTATCCTTACTACACATCTGACTAATGTTATTGCATATTTGATATCTGATTTTGTGCATCTAATAAAGATCCTTGCAGTACAAGATATTTGAATGAGTCGACATCATAAGCGATATTAGTTTACTGATGGATGTTTTTGTGAGATTGATTGAATCACACAAAAGATGATTGGATAATGTTGATAAGATACCTAAGTAGGTATGGATAGATTTAATAAATATAAAACTTCAAGTTTTGATTAATGCATGTGCTTTGATATTTGCAAGAGGATTTAGATGTCACAATTTTGCGAGAGCGATATCTAGGTACTTAGAGATTACATCTTGACTTGTCACAAATAGATCATCTGGTTCTAGCATCAACATGACTATGATATGTTGCATTTATGCTCGAGATTTAGGTGAATCTCGGTATGTTGGTTGCCTTAACAAAGAGGTGGAACAATGAGCATAGCTCATTTCACTTACCCACTAGAGAAATGATAGTTATCCTTGAGGATGTGTATCAGATTCTTAGGATCTCGATATATGGAGAGCTAGTGACATATGAGCAACATAGTAGGGCAGGATTAGAGGCATGTTGTAGAGTCTTTGATCATGAGGACATAGATGGCCCAAAGATTAGTTGGACAGAGATGGTTGACTACTATGAACCCTTTCCTTCGATTTTAACATGATTGATTGGAGGCTTCATATGTCTTGATAGGAGGTCACAAGGGTTGGTTGTGGGATGGGGTCAAACTTTGGAGTAGATGGTGACTGTGGGAACACTATTGTCATGGGGTATTTATTTATTATCCCACTTCTATCATGATCTACATCAATTCATTTATTATGGGACTATTATTTTCTCTACTAGGGTCACATTGTTACACATATGGGCATGGGAGAACATAACCATTACATGTCCTATGTATATGAGATTTAGGGGTGTAGGTTAGCCTTATGTTTATTCATATCATGGTATGATATCCCAACCTAATTTGGGAAAGCTATAGTACTAGAGACATGCTTTGGATAATGTAGATTCAATCATTTGGCGACCTTATCTAGACTGTGTGAAGTGGGAGGATGATGATGTAGAGATTCCTTAGTCTTTTAGATGAGATGGATGATTGATCAGATTCCATACATTATTGAGCATCATATCATCACTTGTGTGCTACGACAATTTGGCAAGACTTAGGGAATGCCCCAAAGTATTGCTGAATTTTCTCAGAGGCACAAGGAGCATCATAAATGGGGCCTTGTGGATTCATTTTGTTGGGATTAAGGTGTTTCAACCTTTGAAAATCCTAACATTGGCTAATGAATTTATTTATTAATTTATTATTTTATTTATTGCCTACAAATGTCTATTCATCTAGTGGGATCCACAGGCTTGGTGACATCCTACTTAGTGATGATTGTATGACACATATGTTGCACATGTGGAGGTAGGCATCCCACATGAGAATCTTGACAAGTGTCAGCCTATGACATATTCTATGATAGAATGGACAAGAGGCAGGAGACACCTTTACATGGAGAGGGTTATGACAAGTTGTAAGAGAATAAGCTATAATTAGTCATTTATGACAGATTCTCTTACAACTGTAAGCATTGTAAGTTATGATAGTTGTAAGATGCGTAAGAGCATCTGCCATACCTCAAAATAGTAAATTTTGAGTGCCCAACTTAGGAGGTTTGAATGGGGAGTCATTTGGAGACATACATGTCATTTGCATGTTTTTTGGTGGCCAAAAAATAGGGCCAAATGTCATACACGACCCCATCTTGATGCTTCATCTAAAAGCTTCCTCTTGAGTTCTATTTCTCTATAAAAGGTAGTCTTGAGGAGTGTTAGCTATGTAATGTTTACAAGTGAAGTGTTATGCTATCAGAATTAATCCAAGTTGTGGGTTGTTGTTGTAGACTCCTATTGAAGAAGCTAAGTGCTAGCATTGTATTGTAAGATTTTGATTATTGGAATACAAAGTACTGTGATTTTGGAGTGTGGTGTTTTTTACCCAAAAGAGTTTTCCCCATGATATATCTTGTGCTCTTTGAGTTTATCTTTATGCATGTTTATTTTCTACCTATGAATGTGTTTTTGTTTTCTGTAATAGAAGATTTGTATAGAAAATTTGTAGAATCTCCCCCACTAGATTAGTGTTAGGAAGCGTTTTCCGCACCTTAGCTTCCTTTCACTTGGTATTGGAGCTTGACCAGTTTTGGTTTCATTGTTGGGTAGTGGGGTTTTTGTACTGATCTTAGTTTGAGTGGTAGATTTTGGAGAGTATTTTTAAAATATTGTTGCGGGAAGAAGATGGCAAGCACATCCACAAAAATTGATATGGAGAATTTTAATGGCAACAACTTTGAACTATGGAAGTTGAAAATAGAGGATATGCTCATTGATCGAGATCTATGGGCAAAAATTATCTAGAACAAAACATTAGAATATAGCACATGATGTTTGGGATACAATCGATCGAAAAGCTAAGGGCTTATAAGGCTCTATTTGGAAGACTCTGTATTATTAAATGTCCTTGAAGAGAAGACTGTGAAAGATCTTTGGAAGAATCTTGGAGATGTTTATCAAGATAAATCCTTGGTAAACAAGTTTTTTCTGAGAAATAAAATGTATTCTCTAATGATGAAAGATGGAGGATCTATTGCTGATCATCTCAATACATTCAACATGATTATTTCTCAATTAATTTATGTTGGTGACAAGATTGAGGAGGCAGATCATTGCATGCTTCTATTATGTTCTTTGCCTGATTCTTGGGACCACCTTGTTATGGCTATTGGGAGTACAACCACCACATTTAAGATGGATGAAGTGGTATCATCATTTCTTTCTAAAGAGATGCAAACGAAGACTTCTGAGACAACTAAGGAGGCCCATGTAGTTCATGGTAGATCAAAAGAGAAAGGCAAGAAGAAGGACAAGAAATATGAAAAAGGAAGATCCAAATCTCGTGGGAGATCTAATTATTCTGGAAAGTCCAAGGAAAAGTGTTGGAACTGCAAAAAATACCAGTCATTTCCATAAAGAATGTAAGGAGGAGAAATAGAAGAAGAAGAGACCCTCTGATTCAGATTCAGATTCAAACAAATCCTTTCAGGATGATGGTGAAGCATTTGTCACAGCATTGCCAATGCATGTATTAGAAGATGTGTGGCTAATTGATTCGGGTGCATCTTTTCACATGACCTCACATCGGGGTTGGTTTTCAAAGTATGAAGAGTATGGTGATGGAAAGGTGTATCTTGGTGATGACTCTCATCTGAAGGTTACTGACCATGGAAGAGTCAAAATTAGATTCTCCGATGGAAGAGTGAAGGGGATTAATGGTGCAATGCACATCCTGAGTTTGGCATGAAATCTACTCTATGTAAGTAAGTTGAGTGATGTGGGTGTGCAAGTTGTTTTCTTACAAGGTGGATGTAAGATGACTAGAGGTTCTATGGTGCTAGCTAAGGGTGTTCGGATAGGCACCTTGAAGAAGGATGCATCACAATACAATGCAACAGTGCTTTTGTGGAGTCCAAGAAGAGGGCTCTAGATTCTTCATCCTCACCGTCAGATCAAGCTGTGAAGAGGACTATTGCTTCTACATCTGATGGTTGTTCTTTCTAGGTACCTAAGGGTGCCAATGCTATGGAGTTGAAACTACTAGCAGAGAAGACAATGTTATGACACTAAAGACTTGGTCACATTGATGAGAAGGGTCTCAAAACCCTGAAAAGTAAATGCCTTGTAGAGGGGCTTGAAGATTGTAATCTTGAGTTCAAATTCTATGAACATTGCATCTATGGTAAAAAAAACCATGTTCATTTTTACTCTAGTTCTCACAAATCTTCTGGGTTGTTGGACTTGATACATTCTAATATTTTTGGTCCTGTTAATGTTCCTTCAATTCAAAAATATGTGTATTTTGTTTCATTCTTTGATGACTATAGTAGAAGGACATTTGTTTTTTTCTTAGAAGTAAATCTGAAGTCTTTAGTAAGTTTAAGGAGTTTAAGGCTCTTGTTAAGAATCATACAAGTAGAAAGATTAAGTGTTTGAGGACTGATAATGGTGGTGAGTTTTTCTCATCAGATTTTGATAGGTTATGTAAGGATCATGGAATTGAGAGTCATAAGATAAATCCATACACCCCTCAACATAATGGAGTTGTAAAGAGGATGAACATGACATTGATGGAGAGGGATAGGAGTATGTTAGTGGTGCTGACCTCAAACAAAAGTTTTGGGCTGAAGCAGTAGCCATTGCTTGCTATCTAGTAAACAAATCTCCTACACCAACACTTGTTGATAAGACACCTATAGAGGTGTGATCAGGAAAGAAGCCCTCGATGAGACATCTCAGAGTATTTGGTTGTGAAGCTTATGCTCATGTTCTGAATGAAAAGAGATCTAAGTTAGAGTACAAGCCAGTGAAGTGTATCTTTATCGGCTATGGTGTTAGTGTAAAAGGGTAAAAGCTTTGGGATCTAGTATCCGAGAAGGTTATCTATAGTAGAAGTGTTATTTTTAGAGAGATGAAACCTTTCACTATTGAGCTACAACCAGAGAAAGAAGAGAAACAAAATAAGGAGGTAGTTCAGATTCCTTCTACCCCTGAGAAAGAAGAACTATGAACTCCTGGCGGATCTGATGATGAGGAGATTTCTAGAAGCTCTAAAAGTTTCTAAGAAGATGAAGAACCTCAACTTGAGCCTTCGAGGAGGTCTACTCGTGATAGGCGATAACCTGATAGATATGGGTATTCACTAGATAGGTTAGGATATTCATTATTAGATTATAGTTATATTTTTGCTTTGATTGCTAACACTGATGAACCTAAGATTATTATAGAGGCTATGGGTATGCACGATGCAAATTCTTAGATGGAAGCCATGAATGATGAGATGGCATCTTTGAAGAAGAACAATTCTTGGGATCTGGTACCTTTGCCTAAAGGATGTAAGCCCGTGGGATGTAAATGGGTGTTCAAGAAAAATTTGGGTCTTGATGATAGTGTTGAGGATCATAAAGAATGGTTGGTTGCGAAGGGGTATTCCTAGGTTGAGGGAATAGATTATGGTGATATTTTCTCTCCCGTTTCAAAGCTGACATCCATTCGGTTCTTGTTATCACTGGCTACAGTTCATGATTGGAAAATTGAGCAAATGGATGTAAAGATAGTATTCCTTCATGGTGATTTGGAGGAAGAGATTTATATGTCACAACTAGAGCATTTCATAGTGAGAGGTAAAGAAAATCTAGTTTGCAAGTTGAAAAAGTCTTTGTATGGTTTGAAACAGTCTCCTAGGATGTGCTATCAAAAGTTTGATACCTATGTGTTGAGTTTGGGATTTTAGAGGTCTAAATCTGATCATTGTGTTTACTTTAAAACTGATAATGGTTGCATTCTCATTATTGCATTGTATGTGGATGATATTTTATTGTTAGGGAATGGACATTTGATTTTTGACTTGAAGTCTCAGTTGTTAGCACAATTTGAGATGAAATATTTAGGTGCAACTAGGTACATTCTGGGGATGGAGATCAGAAGGGACATATCTAATAGAAATCTTTGGTTAAGCCAGAGTAAGTATGTGAATTTGGTGTTAGAGAGATTCAACATGACAACTTGTAGATCCATGATAGTTCCTGTTGCATTGCGAAAAAAATTATCTGTGGAGGATTGTCCAAAATATCCTTCTGAGGTGGAGGACATGGACAATGTACCATATGCGAGTGCAATTGGCAGTATCATGTATGCTATGGTCTTTACAACATGAGACATTGCCCAAGAAGTGGGAGTCTTGAGTCGATATATGGATAATCTTGGACGGGTGCATTGGGATGTAGTTAAGAGAGTATTTATATATTTGAGGGGTACTTCCGAGTATTCCTTGTACTATCATGGTTATCCTACTAGACCTTGACATTCTATAAGTATTCATGGATATGTGGATTCAGATTGGGCAGGGGACATTAACAGCTGAACATCCACCAGTGGTTATGTTTTCACTATGAATGGTGGTGCTATTAGTTGGATGAGTAAGCAACAAGTTTTAGTCACTTTTTCTATGATAGAAGCATAGTATATGGCAGTTACTCATTCTTGTAAGGAAGCCAATTGGCTGAGGTGATTGTGTTCAAATTTTGGGTTTGATGCGCGATTGATTACTATCTATTGTGACAGTTAGAGTGCTATCTACTTAGTAAAGAATCTAACTTTCCATGCAAGAACAAAGCACATTGATGTTCAATTTCATTTTGTTTGAGATATGGTAGAGGATGGGAAGTTCAAATTGGAGAAGGTTGAAACTTTGATTAATTTTGTAGATGCATTGATGAAACCAGTGAGCACAAAGAAGTTCAGATGGTGTTCCAATTCTATGGGCCTCTCACCCCCCGCAGTTGATTTATGGGCTATTTGAAAGGTGTTCGACAAGTGGGAGAATATTGGGATTAAGGTGTCTCAACCTTTGTGAATTCTAAAATTGGCTAATGCATTTATTTATTATTTTATTTATTGCCTACAAATGTCTAGTCATCTAGTGGGATCCACAGGCTTGGTGGCATCCTACTTGGCGATGCTTATATGACACATATGTTGCACATGTGGAGGTAGGCATCCCCTGTGAGGATCTTGACAAGTGTTGGCCTATGAAAGATTCTATGATAGAATGGACAAGTGGCATGAGATACCTTTTGCATGGAGAGGGTTATGATGAGTTGTAAGAGAATAAGCTAAAATTAGTCATTTATGACATATTCTCTTACAAATGTAAGTGGTGTAAGTTATGATAGTTGTAAGATGCATAAGAGAATTTGTAATACCTCAAAATAGTAAATTTTTAGTGCCCAACTTAGGAGGTTTGAATGGGGAGTCATTTGGAGACATACATGTGTCATTTGCATGGTTTTTGGTGGCCAAAAAATGGGGCCAAATGTTATGCACGACCCCATCTTGATGCTTCATCTAGAATCTTCCTCTTGAGTTGTATTTCTTTATAAAAGGTAGTCTTGAGGAGTGTTAGATATGTAATGTTTGCAGGTGAAGTGTTATGCTGCCGGAATTAATCCAGGTTGTGGGTTGTAGTTGTAGACTCCTATTGAAGAAGCCAAGTGCTGGCATTGTATTGTAAGATTTTGATTACTAGAATATAAAGTACTGTGCTTTTGGAGTGTAGGATTTTTTACCTGAAAGGTTTTTCCCCATGATATGTCTTGTGTTTTTTGAGTTTATATTTATGCATGTTTATTTGCTACCTTTGAATGTGTTTCTGTTTTCTATAATAGAAGATTTGTAAAGAAAATTTGTAGAATCTGCCCCACTAGATTAGTGTTAGGAAGCATTCTCCACACCTTAGCTTCCTTTCAAATTTCAATAGGCACATGTAAATTTTTAGTCTATTCCATATCAGGCTTGGGACATGAGGATACACATTGTGGATATTAGGATGACAGAGGAGTACACAAGATACTTTGTAGAGCATCTTTTTTCGAGACTGATAGGGCCAGGTGAGATACCACCTAGGCTAGAGGACAATGAGGAGGAGGAGCCACCTAAGAGGAGGTGGCGAGGTGTAGTAGGTGGGAGAGGTGGATGAGATGGTGATGAGGGTAGAGGTGAAGGAGATGGTGATGATTGTAGAGGTGGAGGTGGTAGAGGGAGGAGATTGAGGAGACCTGGTAGAGTTCCTTCATAGGTACAACCTCAGCCATAGGTGCAGGGTGAGGGTCACGATCAAGAACAAGAATAGGTACAACTTGAGCAACAAGCTCCTCTTATTTGGTTAGCAAGACCAAACTATGGAGAGATGGTAGCCTTACGGTCCTAGGTTGCTTAGCTACAAGAATAGGTTGCACACCTATAGGAGAAGGTGAGCGGATAGATAGTAGAGAAGGATACTCCTATCGACAGATATAGAAAATAGGAGGAATTATTAGATAATATTTAACAAACTAAAATGTAGGGTCCTCATGGAGATAGTATGATGCTGATGATACATGTGGGGAAGGAGGTTTATTACTGGAGATCATTAAATTAGTAGGCAGCCCCCTGAGCAGAGAGTAGGCAGTTTTGAGTACAACTCCTATGGTAGATAGAGGTGGAGATGGACATAGAGTTAATGGGGCCACCATATTGAGGAGGACCACCAAAGGTATCAAGAGGAGCTAGACCATTAGGTAGCCATGAGTCTATGCTGACAACTTCTGGTGGCAGTTCTTCTTAGACTTTGAGGCATATAACATTTTTGTATGATCACCATTTTTGGGATAGATTAAGTTATAGTTCTTATTCATGATATTATTGTATACTAGGATATTTTTTTTATGATGATATATATTCTAGACACTAAAACTTTGCATCACCTGCATTCTTCATTTTTAACCTAATCGTGTGTATGATCTTCATTATTCGCATGATCCTTCTCTTACTTTTTATTTTCCATTTTCTATCCAGATCGTTCCTTTGTCTTCCAATTTCAATTTTGGGGTTGCATTTTTTCCTTAACTTCATCCTCCTTGTGTCAATTCTTTCCCTTGTTGCTATTACAATGACGTTTCACCTAATTGCATCTTGATTTGTGTTTTTTGCTTCTAATTTGGTCCTCCCACTTTGCCTTTTCATTTTATGTCTAAATCGTTCCCTTGTATTCCCACTTTAGGTGCCAAGGTTGCAGTTTGACCTCTCCCTCGGCCCCTTAGCATTGACTTCATCCCCTCTTATTTCGGTGATGCCTATTTTTAACCAAAATCCTTATCACGATTTTAGGATTTTCACCCACTCTTTAGGGTTCTGTCTCTTCATGCTTTCTATTTTCAGTTTCATTCGATCCCTTTTCTCGTCTATTATTGTGAAGAGGTTGTATTTTTACCTCTTCTTTGGTCCCATGGTGTCACATTCATCCCTTCTCTGCTCGTTGTTCTGCTTTGACCTAGTTTTCTCGCTATTGCTCAATTTTACCCGATTTGCCCTAATTTTCTGATCTTCATTCAAATCCTCTCATTTTCTATCCAAACCTTCCCCTTCTTTCCATTTTCACCTATTTTGACCCAAATTGACTTAATTTGAACTACTTAAGGTCTCCAGATGTCATTTTTACTAATTTGCCCTTTTTAGGCTCAATTAATTCTTTAATTAATTAAGCCTTTCTTACTAATTATTTTGCCCTAATCTTTTTCATCATTTTAATCAAGACCTTCCCCTTTTAATATTAATTAAATAATATTGCATTATTTAATTAATCCCCTTTAATGAAATAATTTTAGTTAATTAATTATAGGTTTGATTTATGTTAACATATGATTGAATAATTTATTTTAATTATTCAATTATCTAATTATTTCTCTGAAATTAAATAAATATCTTTATTTATTTAATTTTCCTAATTATCTTCTCATATGAGGATAATATCCGCTTTTTCAAAATTTTCATTGAAAATATCCTCTCAATTTTTTTAAATGGCAATTTTATCTTGGGATTTATCTTTGATTTTTTGAAATATCTCATTATTTTTCAATTTTTAATTGGAAAATGAAGTATGCATCTTCAAAAAATTTCTTTTTGTTGTTTCATCACTTTTTCCTTCCTCTCCTTCATCCTTCATCAAATGGTAGCTCTGTTGTGCATTCAATTTGGTATGTCCACCCAATCACAAATGTTTTTTATCCCTTTCATTCGTTGAGTATCTAGTTTTCTATAAATAGAAACCTCTCCTTCAATCATTTCATCTAATTTTGTAGTAATATCATTCTGTCAGTTTGTCTAGAAATCTAATTTTTGTGTAGTTTCATTTTGTCACATTTTTGTGTAATAATTTAGCTTAGATAATATCATTATGTCGAATCAATCATTAGAATTTAACAATCAATAGTCATTGTAATTATATATTCCTAGTAAATCTTGAACATCATCCAATTGCTTTCATCTTTTCATGCACCTGGTATAATGAGAGTGACATATCATCATTAGAGATGAAAGGAAGAGAAGTGAAGTTTAATTGAAAAGCACAGTGGATGGTTTGCATTTACTTTGTGTTTCATTTTAGTTGGTAGGATTAGGAAAGTTAGCATGCAATTCAAGTTTTCATGATTATCTTAGATTCAGTTGCATGTGTGTTTGGTTTTAGAATTGACTAACCCCTTTCTTGCATTTACATTTGGTGAACATGATATGAGCACATGTCCAATTTGATGCCTCTTGTGAGATTTTTGATCAATTGTAGGTTCTAGAAGGTCAAAACATCTTGATTTCCATGCTCAACACTAGTCTTGCATTGCTGGCACCTAGTCTAGAGCACTTGGATAGGTTCTTTGTGCACTTGGCAAAGGTTTTGATGCCCTTGGTGAAGCTTACTGTGTAGTTGGTGCTCTGTAATATGCAATTGGCTCTATGTGTTGTGTAGTTGGCAAGTAGGATTGCCTAATCAACTTATCTTGTATCACATGTAAGGTTTGATTAATGAGTTTTTCATGTGCAGGGTATTGATTGGTCTAACAAGTTCATTTCAAGGTTTGATTTGCATGATTACAGGACTCAATCGATCAAAAGGCTTAAAATCATGTAAGAACTCTCACCTAGTTCTTAATTAGGATTGGATTAACCTTTCAATTTTTTTGCAAACAACTTTAATCAAGAACTTAATTAGGGTTGGATTGATCTTTCAATTTTCATGCTACAAATTGCACCTAGCTCCTAATTAGGCTTGGGTTAATCATTGGTTTCATGCAACAAATCACACTTATCACTATCAACACAAACTTGTGTTGGGGATGATATTTCAAATCCATTCTCATATGCATATATCTAAAATTCAATAGTCAAGTGTAAGTTTGAAATTTGTTCGCTATTAAGTGAACATGCCTCTTCATTTACCTCCTTGTTGGTGTATTTTCTACTTCCATCATTTTCAAAATCACAAGACTTAGAATCATATGTCAAATCATGCATGTTAGTTTCATCAACATGGGTATATGTATCACAAACTAATGCAGTGTCCCTTTTATCATTTGAAAATGATTTTTCCTCATCATACAAAGGGTTTGAAAATATATGAAAGTCAAATTGAGACACTTTGATGATATATCATTTGATTTTCTTTTGTCTTCTCATCATACAAGGAATTTGAGCAAATCTGAAACTCATTTTCAAATATACATACCTCCTTTTCACCAATTGTGTCATCATGGAATCTGGGTATGAATGAATCTTCTATTTGTTCACTTGCTCCTTCACTTACTTCATTACTAATGCAATCAGTATTTTCACCTAAAGGTTGGGGATAGTCCTCATATGGTCCATTTTCAATGATATCGTCATCATGGAAACCTTCTTCCAAGGGAATGAATTAACCTTCTACCATTTCATCTTTGAATTCAAATCCGAAACACTACAACTGCAACCTTCATTAGCACATATTTTTTCTACAGGTTGTAATATATCATTGTTCTTCTCACATCCATCAATGTGGCATGTTCACACTTTATCCTTTCTATAATCAATTCACATGTACCTAATCAAGAGTAGTCATCTTTGAAGAGTGAGGCCAATAAATTGACTTGGTCTCATACATTCTCATGAAGAACTCAACAAACACCCATTTATTAGGCCTAATGTTAAAAGGTATTTTCTTATAATTATCCAATATTCTTTTAAACAAAGCAAACACAGATTCACCTTCATGCCTTCCAAAAAATGCATCCAAAGGAGATACATAATGTTCTGATTTTATGATACAGTCTTGATTCCTTTCTTGATTGTGTTGATGACTACCATTTATTTTATCAAATTGATGCATAAAAGAACTTACAATTTCATCCTAGGAGCCTATGCAATGCATGGATAGGCTAGAAAACCAATCCTTTACATCATTCTCTAATGATCTCACAAAGAGCTTCATGATAACATCCTCTTCATGAACATGACAATCAGCCATTAAATCCATGAATTATTGTAGATGAACACATACTGATTCTAGTTTACTTCCATTAAATCTAGGAAAACAATTCTTAACATTTAAAGGTACTTGATGAGGATAACCAAGAATGCTTTTCAAATCAAAGAGTTTGTATACTTCATAACAAATTACCCCCCTTCATCATATTTATCATTCTAGACTTATGCTCGATGAGGATAACAAATGATTGATAAGGATTCTTACCATATTTATCATTCTACTTATGCTCGGATCTTGGTTAACACTGATGTTTCCAAAGGGCTCCCATATGAGATTGAGATCAAATCTTCCTTGGGATCTTAGGTCCAACCACTCGACTTTGAGGGTATCCCCTTCAGATGTCGAAATTGCTTCTAGATTGGGCATGTTGCTGCACAATGTGAAACAAATAAAAAGAAAAAAAGATTTGTTTCTTGGTGGAAGGGTGCCTCCTCTGAACACTATTTTGTTCATAAGAAAATCTTCTCCTAGGTGGTTGCGTAGGTTCCTCAGGCTGACGGTATTGCGCCTCTGGCTGCTACCTCTGCTTTAGATATTGCTTCACCTCAGAAGTGTGTGGATGCTTGTGGTGGCATCTCGACCGATCATTTGAAGGAAGTTGGATCTTCTTCTTTGCTGGATGACCTTCCTGCTTCCCAGATTGTTGCTGGATCTTTGCCTCTGTTCCTCCTGGTGATGGGAGGTCCCTCTATTCTAGACATGTCTTCTTGGCAAAGTGCTATTGCTAGGGTTGAGGAGAGATGGATTACCATTAAAAGTAAGAAATCTAAATCATCCCAGTCCTCTTTTGATATGACCCTTCAATCCCACAAGAGTAGGTCAAATTCTTGATCTGTCTTGGTAGGGTTGGGGCTGCTAGTTTTTGTAGCCCGTTGGTTCTGGTTGGGGGTCCTTCTTGTGCTGTCCCTCATATTTTTTATGGTTGTGCCATGTATCATTTGTGTTTTGTTTCTTTGGGTGGACTTTTAGGCTTATCTTTCGGTTCGTGTTGCAAGTCCTTCCAAAACCTGTTCTGTATAGGGTTTCAGGTCCCTTCAAAACTTGTTTTCCCTTATTCAAAAACAAATTATCCCCCTTTGAAAACACAATTGTTGTTGTGATGCTTCTTCCATGACACCATAACTTGTTGAGAGCAGAAAGGAATTATGGTACATACTATGTGTGGGAAAAGTGGTGAGATGAAATGAAATATACGAATTCAGGACTAGTCCACACACCAATGGGACTCTTGGTGCAAGTTATGGAGTTATATTGAATAACTCAACTTCCCAAGGGATGTTCCATTGTTCTCTATCTCACAAAACCCCTCAATCCAATGCCTTTGCTCTCAAATCACTGAGCAAAGTGACTTAGGGATGACAATCATGAGAATGAGGGATGTTTGATCAATCTAACATGAATGCAATCCTAAATGTACATGATATTAGGAAACATGAATTAAACTAGCATATATATGATAATAAGATGAAAGGATTAGTAAAAGAACTATCCTAACATGATACACTAGCTTAATATGATTATTTATGATAATAGAAATGCTTCTAAAATGTTTATTAGATTATTTCTATTCAAAGAGAGACTAAATGCTTGATAAAATGACTAGATATGCCTAGTAAAATGCCTATAAGTTTGATACTAAAGACTTGGATATGAAATTGAGGAATGAGAGCTCTATTTATAGGAAGAATAGGGCAATGGATGGTCAGGATTGGATGATCTTATCAAGGGCCAGGATTTAAAGTTATCAATCCATGTTTACAATTCTCACCAATGAAATGGTGACAATTGTCAACAAAAAACTTCTTGAGAGGAGATGTAAGAAGCATTAAATGCTTGAGAAGACCTCATGGTTACCTTAGGAGGTAAGGGTTAAGGTTAGGTTAGGGTTATCCATTGGATAAAGCTTTTACCCAAAGGATAAACTCTTGTGAAAGGGTTAAAGGAATAACCAAGGGTAAATCCATGAATACTTGATGAGACCCTTGGGTTAGATGAGGGTTGAGTTAGAGAGAAAGTCTCTAATCATGCAAGAGGGTTTAGTTAACCATTAATGGTTTAGAATAATTTCAAGGTTAACTTGTTGAAGACATAAAGACTTTAATCATTTCTAAATATTTTGAGGGTTTGAGAAGTGACTTCCCTTTGCTTAGGGATGTGACAATATTTAGGAGATGGATTAGGATAAATTGGAAATGATTAGAGGAATCTACAAGGGGTTTAGGAGGCAAGTGGGAAATGTAGGAGAATGCAAGTGGATGGAGGATAATTTTAATTAAAATAAATTACTTTATTTCAACAAAATAGATGCACGTGGGGGATTTAAATAAATTAGATTTATTTATTTGCCATGAGCAATTTAAATAAATGTAGATTTAATTAAAAGGGGAGAAAGGGAAATTAATTAAATAAAGTGATTTATTTAATTAAAGGGGTAGAAAAGACTTAGGTGAATTTAATTAAATAATTTGAATAACTTATTTAATCAAATAGATGAATGTGAATGATTTAATTAAATGGAGGAATAAGGTTGAAATGAATATTAAATATTCACTTAAGAAAGTGGTGATTTTTATACATCTACATTTTGCCCCTCTTTGAAGTGACATGTGTGCACATGTTAATTCAAAGAAAAATTTGACATGTCGCCAAAATTTGATCAATGTGATGTCATATATCGAGATGTTGATGTCGTGCCCTAGATTTTATGAATGATATTGATAATGCCCCCTTGAGAGATGAATAAAAAAAATTGAAAATTTTGTTGAGTGGATAATCTATTTTTGATTTGATCACATTTTAAAATTTTGTCTGTGTTTAATTTGTGTTAATTGATTCAACTCCTGAAAATGAAGTTTGCTAGGGTTAAAAGTGAGAGAACAAGCAAAATACATGCCCCACCTACTAACCCTAATTTACTTTTACCCTATAAAAAGGTAAAAAGTGATTTTATTTGTATTATTTGCACCTTTTGACATTTTGTGAGAGTGACAAGATGTCGGTTCCCTATGATTCACACTGATTCGAGCGTGTTTGTCGGTACCAGAGGCCTGCCACGTATGGTCCACCTGTAAGTCATCCTTATTTTGTCTTGTTTGCTTTTTGTTTTGTCGATTTTGGTCACATTTTTAATTTTTTGCTTGCGAATTTCACGTTTTAGCGTGCCAAGTCTGTCGCTTAGCGCATACGACACAACAGTTAGCGCGTAGAGTTTGTCAACTAGGGTAGCTGTCATGTCCATAATTTAGGGCAAGATTGGGATAATTAGTTTTTAAACATAACTTCTAAAAACATTAAATCGACAAATATAAAATACTACATGTTTTGTTTTAACTATGTTTAGATTAACTTTATCTACTAGCTCAAATATTCAAAATTAAATAAAATTAAATGCGGAATTCTAAGTGAATAGTTTTATTGTCTACTCGAATTTAATAAATCAACTAACTCAGATAATTAATTAGCGCAGGCAAAATTAATCTCGGATAGCCATTAATTGATTTTAGAAAGCTAATTAAAAATTATTCTCCTAGTATCCACTTTAATCCATAATTAAAATGTGCTTAAATTATTCCATTTTAATCCATACTTAAAATATGCTCAAATTAAATTATCTAAGGTACAATTAAGCCCATGACGAAAAATGTCCCATAAGATTTAATTCCAAAAACCTATATCCAAGTATGTTAATTAAATCTCAACCCCTTTTTTTAAAAAAGAAATACCCTTAGGTTAATTAAAAAATAATGTTTGCCCACTTGATTTTATATACTCTTAAAAATCAACTACACTAAATAAATATTAAAATCTAAAGATATGCTTTATTCTTTAACTACAACTTTCTATTTATATTTTCATATATGTGTTTATAAATATTTATATTTCTATATGGATTATATATATAAATATATATATTTTAATTACTTTAACAATTTCCCAAACTTTACAAAACCAAGCCATGCAAACCCTAGCTAGGGATTTTGCAATTATAAAATACCCCTAATTAAAAATTTTTACCATTTTCTATTATTATTACCCTAGCCCTACCCGGGCTAGGGTTTCATATATATTTTTTTTGTTGAAGCAAATTTGTGAAGAGCTGAATGTTTTTGAGGGAGGAGCGGCGACATTTTAATCCGCAGAGGTGGAGGTAATGGGAGGCGGGGGTCTTGGGGAGCGACGCGACCATGGTCGCCCACTGTGTACTACACAGTGTGCGGCCCCGCTGTCCACTGTGCAATGCATAGTGTGCGGCACCGCCGACCACTGTGCAGTACACAGTGTACGGCTCTGTCGTTCACTATGCATTGCACAGTGTGCGGCCCCAACGATCACTATGCGTTACACAGTGTTCGGCCCCCCCCCCCCTAATTTTTTTTTTCTTTTTTTTTAAAGATAAAATATAATTTTATATATATATATATATATGCAGTTTTATATGTATCTAAGTATATATATGTATTTTCATGGTATATATATATATATATATATATATATATATATATATATATATATACAGGTAATTGACATGTATATAATATATATTTATATAAATATATATTTTATATAACATAAATTATGTAAACCATAGTATTTTGATTCTAGGTATGTATTCAAACAGAATACTTAAATATTATTTTGTTTTCTTTTGATTTATTTCCTCTCATAAATATCTTAGATGTAAAGATAAAATAGATGGATTAATAAATTTCTGATTCACTTACAACAAAAGTAAAGTAATTTTATTATTTCATTTAAACTATTTACTGTAGGTGTTATTTTCTGCATATAAATAATGCGAGTATTTAATAAATTCCAACTTCAACTATATAAATGACTAAATTTAATAATTTTACCAACAGCTAAATAAATCTAGATTTTATTTAAATAAAAACTATAATAGATTGTGATTTTCATTTTCTGCAATAATAAATTGACAAACTTTGGTAATTCTACATCAACTATTTAAATGACAAATTTTAATAAAAATAACAGCAACTAAATATAGCTACAATTTATTAATTTAGAAATCTTAGAGATGGCTATAAAATCTTTGCTCTTATTTTCTGCAAATAAAAAAATACAATCACAGATAAAATAAATTCACAGAATTAAATAAAATGACTTTTACATTTTCCTGGATTGATCTAATTCTTTTATTTTCAGCCTCCTACATGCATGCAAATCAAATTCATTTCTTTCCTAATTTTTAAGTTTAAATGCATAAAAGGAATAAACAAATCTCTTTCTTATCAAAATATCCTAAAACACAACAATGTTATCTTTCAAAAATTTAGAAAACCAAACCAAAGTTACTTCTTTCTTTTTTGCAGTATTGCATGAATAATTATTACATAACTTTAAACTTATTCACAAGACTTTATAGTCACTTTACAAATAGGTCTCTCCTTTCAATCAAGTGAGGACTTTCAAAGAACATAAATTACATTTACATCATTTTTCTTCAACAACTAAATCTAGCCACATCTACTTCTACTGCTATTTTCTTCTAACAACCTCCAATTAAATCAAAAGCTATGACCATGGAGAGCTCACCTCCCAGCCTAGGCTAACTGGTAGCCACCCCCGAGCTCAGAGAACCAAGCTCTAGACAGGTAACACACATGCAAACACAAAAGACAGAAAATACACAAACTCAAACACAACCCCGACCCAGGCTACACTACACCACTCATTGTGATGTCCTTTCAAGGGTGGTAGTAGACTAAGTACCCTGAGGAGACTGCAAGTATGGAAAAACATATAGCCACCTCATGGCAAACCAAATACATCAAGTATAACAACCCCATATTCCTTATGCCCCCCAAGGCATTCATGCCTTATTTCCCGCCTTATGCCCACCAATGCATAAACAAGTCATGCAACAAGGGTCACATACAATCCCTTGTGATCACTCTCATAACAAGAGCCTCTCACTCGAGGGCTGTCACTTCTACCACCCACAAGACCATCCTCTCTTCCAAGAGTAGGAGGTCTTGATTACTCCCAAAACACATACATTGCATAAACACAAAACACCAAATAAATTTCCAAGAAATACATGCACAAAAACTAGTCTTTTACACAAACATTTCTTTCAAAACAACATGCTATAAGAAAACATTATAAGAAAAATAGAACCAATCTTAAACTGCCCAAAGGTATGCTAGTTTTATTGAGGATGAGTAGCCCAATTCCACAAGTCTTCTCTTTCTACCCTTAGCCAAATTCTCCAATCCCAAATATATCTTTTTCTTTTCAAAATTCTTTTGTCTCCAAAAATGGAGAGTGGGTGATTACCCACTAATTTTCTAATTCTTGCTAAAGGAGCCCTTTGTGAGAGTTCTCACAAGTTTCTAAAAACTAAAAAGGAAGGTAAGGTAAAATGGGAAAGGGAACTCTCCTTCGAAAAGGAAGGTTTACAACTTAGTTCAAGTCTTCTAATTTTAATTTTCGCACAACTTAGAAAAGTCACTTTTTAGGGTGTCTAAAAGGTCACATGGGAGTAGAAACTTGCCTAAAATTACCCCTAACCCTTAGGTATACCTTATGGGCTTTAGGAAACCTTAGCAAACTACCCCTAGGTGTCCATTTAACCCTTTTTTAACCCCTTTGAAGTTTATTTTCGGGTAAAACCTATGTTGACCATCCCAAAGATTCTTTACCCAAGGCATTTATGGCATCACATTACATTAATTGAAAAAGCTATAGTTAAACAATTCCCACCAAGAGACAAATTTAAAAATTCAAACATAAATCCACACATGTATCAAGTGACACAAAGAAAATACTTTTGCAAAATTATACATGAAATCATGTCTCTTGTGGGATTTACATGAATCAATTAAATAACACTTAATACACATGCATCATTTACTATTATGAATAAAATACGACACAAACGGAGTGTTGTCTCTCCAAATAGACGAACCCTGGTTTTACGAACATACATAGGTCTAGGTTTGGTTCTCCGTAATATTTCCATGGTCACATGGATAACTTCCTGTGCATCTCAATTACACATTAGTAACTTCAAGTAACCTCATATAATATAAAACACAAGAATAATAATACACATCAAACACTTGCATACAATTTACATTTGAACAATTTAATACATCTTATATCCATGTAATTTCTCATAAGCAATTATCCTAATTCTCATAATTTTTATCCACACATAAAACGTACATCCTATTTCTATCATCATAGTATAGTCCTGCAAATTCAATAATGACATTTATCACCGCAAATTCATCCTATTCAAAAATCATGTAGGGTTCTATATCACAAAGCATATAAATAAAGCATCAACATATAGCAATGTTATCCAAATCATGGAATCATATAAGTTCTAAATCCATAATGCATAAAAAGAAAGCATCCATAATAGTCTCAACATAAAAACCACTGAAATGTCAAACTGAGTCGGGGTGGGGCCTCACAACCTCCCCCTCTAGGCATGAACTTCCTCCTGGAGTTCATAAAAAAGGTGGGGGTACTCTGATCTCATACATGCTGCGTCCTCCCATGAAGCCGTAACCTCATCATAGCAATCCCACTGGACCCTAACCTGGTCCAACTCTTGACCTCAAAGGGCTAGTGTCCAGCGTGCCAAAATGCGAATGGGCTCCAAAGCTAGCTGCCCATCTGATTCCACCTGCAAGGCATCCCAATCTAAAATATGAGACTCATCATAGATATATTTCCTCAAAACTGATACATGAAACACATCGTGGATGCGTGGTAGGCTAGGTGGCAATGCTAAATGGTAGGCAACTGGGCCTATCCTTTCAAGGATCTCAAAAGGTCCTACAAAGCGAGGTATGAGCTTAGAACCCTTTCCGTAATGGATTGGACTCTTATGCGGTCGCACTCTCAAGAAGACTCTGTCTCCAACCAAGTAGCTATGATCTATCCTCTTCGCATCAGGATATTTCTTCTATCTATCCTGAGCCTCTCTAAGACACTGCCTAATCAAATCCACCTGTTGTTCCATATCCTGAACTATCTCAGGACCAATAGCAACTCTGTCCTCTATGCGATCCCAACTCAACGGTGTCCTGCAAGGCCTGCCGTATAATGCCTGATAGGGTGGCATCCCCAAAGAAGTGTGATGCCCATTGTTATAGGAAAAATCTACTAAGGGAAGGTACTCTTCCCATCTAGTTTGATGATCCATGACATACATGCGAAGCATATCCTCTAACACCTGATTAACCCTCTCTGTCTGACCATCCGTTTCCGGGTGATAGGCTGTACTAAAATTGAGCTTAGTGCCCATAGCTGCTTGTAATGCCTTCCAAAAGGAAGAAGTAAAGAGGGAATCCTTGTCAGAAATAATCTTGCGTGGAATGCCATGAAGTCTGACAATGTCTCACAAGAACACCTGTTCTACCACTGGTGCTGTGAAGGTAGTCCGAACTGGTGAAAAGTGAGCCACTTTGGTCAACTTGTCAACTGTCACCAAGATGGCATCATGGCGACGAGAAGACATAGGAAGACCAATGATGAAATCCATGGATATAGTATCCCACTTCCACTCTGGTATAGCATGAGACTAGAGCAACCCACCTGGATGGCGGTGCTCTGCCTTTACTCTCTGACACTCGACGCATCGGGCTACTATCTCAGCAATGAGCTGCCGCATTTCTGACCAATGATATAACTGCCTCAAGTCAACATGCATCTTTTTAACTCTAGGATGCGCTGCATAAGGAGCTCTATGAGCCTCCATGAAAATGAACTCTCGCAATACCCCAGAGGAAGGTACATAGATGTACCCTCTATGGCGTAATAGTCCATCAGACTCCAAAGAATAATCCACATATTTCCCCTCTAGAGTAACCTGAGATCGTATCACCTGACAAACCTCTGCATACCATCCATCCTCTAGCAAATGCTATAGTATATGGTCTCTCAAATCCGTGCCCATAGATATGGTGTAAACCTCCTGACGTCTCCTACTCAAAGCATCTACAACTACGTTTTCATTTCCTTTGATGTAGTGAACGTCAAAATCATATTCGCACAAGAACTCCATCCATCTCCTCTGACGTGCGTTAAGGTTTGGCTGAGTGAAAATGTACTGAAGACTCTGATGATTTGAATGTAGCTCGAAGTGATGACCCAAAAGGAAGTGTCTCCACCTGACAAGTGCATGCACTACTGCTGCGAGCTCAAGGTCATGAGTAGGATAATTAAGTTCATGAGTCTTAAGTTTCCTAGACTCGAAAGCTATAGCCCTACCATCCTGCATAAGAACTACCCCTAAACCCTCTAGAGAAGCATCTGTGCAAACCATGAAGTCAGCTGAGGGATCTGGTACAACAAGGATAGGAGCGCTAGTAAGTGCCTTCTTGAGTTCCTGAAAGGCCTTCTCGCACTTCTCTGTCCATTCAAATTTCTTCCCTTTACGCTGAAGAGAAGTAATGGGATGTGCGACTCTGGAGAATCCCTCAATAAAACGTCAGTAATAACCTGCTAAGCCCATGAAGCTCCTGACCTCTGTCACACTGGTTGGTGTTGGCCAATCCATAATAGCCCTGATCTTTGATGGGTCAACAAAGATCCCATCACCAGAAATAACGTGCCCAAGGTACTTGACCTCTGATCGAAAGAAAGCACACTTTGACAAATTGCCAAACAACTGATTATCCCACAAACACTGCAATACCTATTTTAGGTGCTCCTCATGCTCCTTCTCATTCCAAGAATATATCAGTATATCATCGAGGAACACAATTACAAAGCAGTCCAGAAGTATGCGGAACACCCCATTCATGAGGCTCATGTAAATGGTTGGAGCATTCGTAAGACCGAATGGAACCACATTGAACTCATAGTGGCCATATCTAGTGCGAAATGCAGTCTTGTGGATATCACTTTCCACTATTCTCAGTTGATGGTATCCTGACTTCAGATCAATTTTGGAAAAGACTTTGGCACCCTGAAGTTGGTCAAATAAATCATCAATTCTGGGAAAAGGATATCAGTTCTTGATGGTTACTTTATTTAACTGCCGATAATCCATACATAATCGGAGAGATCCATCCTTCTTCTTAACAAAGATGATTGGTGCAGCCCAAGGGGATATGCTAGGATGAATATGACCCTTCTCAAGGAGTTCCTCAAGCTGTATTTTGAGCTCATTAAGCTCATTTGTGGTCATCCTATAAGGTGCTTTGGAAACTGGCTTGGCTCCTGGCACAAGGTCTATATGAAAGTCAATCTCTCTACGGGGCGGCATTGCAGGTAGCTCTGAAGGAAACACATCTGAATATCCCTTAAGGATAGGATGGTCATCAAGCAATGTTTCATTTTCTTCCTCTTCTCCTCTGTCACTGATAGTGATAGAAAAAAGCTGACATCCCTTTCACATGCTCCGCTTAAGCTGCATTGCGGAGATCATACGAAGAGACACGAGTCTCTTAATCCTGGTGATAACTATGGGTGAACCATGATCATCCTCACACTTGATCTTTTTCAGGTGGCAATCCATCTTGGCTCTGTGGGCATAAAGCCAATCCATGCCAAGTATGATACCGTAAGATCCAGGTGGTGTCACTCTAAGGTCTACTAATGTCATGGTCTTGTCAATCTATAGCTGACATGCCCTAACCTCTGATTCCACTAACACTCTAGCCCCTGAAGCTAATTCCACTTCCCAACTGACACCCTATCTAGTTGCCACTAGCCCGCAATGCTCCACAACTAATGGAGATATAAAAGAGTCAGTAGCTTCTGAATCAAACAAAATAGATACATTGTTACCTTTGATCATACCTGCAGCCTCGATGACCGTGGCCTGGTGCTCAGCCTAGCGGTTGTCAACCGCTGCGAATACTCTATGGGACCTGCCCATATCACCAACTGTCGGCTCTGAAGTGGCCATCCACTGATTCCCTGCCATCTGACCCTGAGGGAAATCCCTCGCCATATGCCCCATGGCTCCACATGTAAAGCAAGCACCCCGTGCCTGAAACTGGGCGCCCTGAGGCCTAGAGAAAGCTTGTCCTCCTGTCCTGCTAGATCCGTTGTACCCACCCCTAGAGGACTGCTGAGTCCTCGCTGGAGGTGTGTAAGGCACCTGCGCTCTCTGATCTCGCCTCTGACCCTGAGACTGCCACTGCTTGGGCTTGGTGCCCTGCTAATACTGTGGAGGCTTCTACCTCTGGTTTTGTTGTGTCTGTTGCGGAGGAGGAGGTTTGGAGAACCCCTGTGAGTTTTGGTTATTTCCCTTCCAATGTGGTTTCTAGAAACCATAGGTCTGGGGTGTAGGGTTTCGGTTCTAAAACTGATCCCTAGTGTCCTATGGTCTGACCTGAATCTCCTCTGCTATTAGTACCTTCTCCATGACAGCCCGAAGGCTCTCTGGAGCGGACATCCTCACTGGCCTGGCTATATCGGCATTTAACCCTCTGATGAAGCGGTTGACGAGAAGTTTCTCATCCTTTAGATAATCCACGTGGGGCAAGAGCTCAAAGAATTTGCTCTCGTATTGGGTTACTGATAAGCCCTTTTGTTGGAGGTCGTGAAACTCGTCTATCCGATGCTGTCTGAAATATTCTGATAGGTACCTCTCCCTGAACCTCTCTATAAATATCTCCCAAGTGAGAGTATTAGGGACTAATCTACACTTGTACTCCTCCTATCTCCACCATGTGGAGGTCGTTCCTCTCAACAGATGTACTGTGACACGTGCTTTTAGATTGCTCTCATAAGAGCACAATGCAAAGCACCTCTCAAGGCTCAAAAGCCATGCCTAAGCTTCTACCCCGTCGGTAGAACCCCCAAAAGATGGTGGCTGGAGGCACATAACCTCCCTGATAAGATCCTCTGGATCCCGATGAGTTCTCTCAAAATAAACTGACTCCACCACTAGAGGTGGTCTTGGTAGGTGCACAGACTCTGGCTCATTTCCACCTTGACTCTCTACAGGAATAGGAGCTGGACTCCTACTCCGTTCCCTCTCAACTGATCTATGACTCCTAGAGTCCTGATTTCTAACATGAGGGTTCTCTGCTGAAATCCTTTCCTGAACTATGCCAATTAGGTTTTGGATTGCTTCTAAGAGGTTTCGGTTAGGATCATTTGGTTGTTCGGGAGGAGCTTCTAGGTTCTCTTTCGGAATCGATTCCTCCCTAGCTACCTCTTCGCGTGCTACGCGCACATGCCTAAGACCCCTTCTGCGCTTGCGAGCTTGTCGAGTAGTCGGAGGCATCCTAAGAGGAAAATAAAATAAAATAAATTAAATAACTAATTTCTTTTGGAAAAATATTTAATTAATTAAATTTAAATATCCTATAAAATCAATATAATAAAATAAATTAATCTAAAGCGAAACGTAAGTGGAGAAAGGTTCCTAGTGTGGAAACCTTGCTCTGATACCAAAATGTCATGCCCAAAATTTAGGGCAAGATCGGGATAATTTTTTTTAAACATAACTTCTAAAAACATTAAATTGACAAATATAAAATACTACATGTTTTGTCTTAACTATGTTTAGATTAACTTTATCTACTAGTTCAAATATTCAAAATTAAATAAAATTAAATGCAGAATTCTAAGTGAATAGTTTTATTGTCTACTTGAATTTAATAAGTCAACTAACTCAGATAATTAATTAGCGCAGACAAAATTAATCTCGGATAGCCATTAATTGATTTTAGAAAGCTAATTAAAAATTATTCTCCTAGTATCCACTTTAATCCATAATTAAAATGTGCTTATATTATTCCATTTTAATCCATACTTAAAATGTGCTCAAATTAAATTATCTAAGGTACAATTAAGCCCATGACGAAAAATGTCCCATAAGATTTAATTCCAAAATCCTATATCCAAGTATGTTAATTATATCTCAACCCCTTTTTTTTTTAAAAGAAATACCCTTAGGTTGATTAAAAAATAATGTTTGCCCACTTGATTTTATATACTCTTAAAAATCAACTACACTAAATAAATATTAAAATCTAAAGATATGCTTTATTCTTTAACTACAACTTTCTATTTATATTTTCATATATGTGTTTATAAATATTTATATTTATATATAAATTTTATATATAAATATATATATATTTTAATTACTTTAATAATTAGCCAAACTTTACAAAACCAAGTCATGCAAACCCTAGCTAGGAATTTTGCAATTATAAAATACCCCTAATTTAAAATTTTTATCATTTTCTATTATTATTACCCTAGCCCTACCCGGGCTAGGGTTTCATATATATTTTTTTTGTTGAAGCAAATTTGTGTAGGGCTGAATGTTTTTGAGGGAGGAGTGGCAACATTTTAATCCGCAGAGGTGGAGGTAATAGGAGGCGGGGTTCTTGGGGAGAAGCGCGGCCATGGCCGCCCATTGTGCAGTGCACAGTGTGCAGCATCGCCGTCCACTGTGCATTGCACAGTGTTTGGCCCCGCCCCCCTCCCCCCCCCCCTAAATTTTTTTTCTTTTTTTTAAGATAATGTGTATATATATATATATATTTATATATATATGCAGTTTTATATGTATCTAAGTATATATATGTATTTTCATGGGTATTTATATAAATATATATTTTATATAACATAAATTATGTAATGAATAAACCATAGTATTTTGATTCTAGGTATGTATTCGAACAGAATACTGAAATATTATTTTGTTTTCTTTTGATTTATTTCCTCTCATAAATATTCTAGATGTAAAGATAAAATAGATGGATTAATAAATTTCTTATTCACTTACAACAAAAGTAAAGTAATTTTATTATTTCATTTAAACTGTTTACTATAGGTGTTATTTTCTGCATATAAATAATGCTAGTATTTAATAAATTCCAACTTCAACTATATAAATGACTAAATTTAATAATTTTACCAGCACCTAAATAAATTTAGATTTTATTTAAATAAAAACTATAATAGATTGTGATTTTCATTTTCTGCAATAATAAATTGACAAACTTTGGTAATTCTACATCAACTATTTAAATGACAAATTTTAATAAAAATAACAACAACTAAATATAGCTACAATTTATTAATCTAGAAATCTTAGAGATGGCTATAAAATCTTTGCTCTTATTTTCTGCAAATAAAAAAATACAATCACAGATAAAATAAATTCACAAAATTAAATAAAATGACTTTTACATTTTCCTGGATTGATCTAAATGCTTTTATTTTCAGCCTCCTACATGCATGCAAATCAAATTCATTTCTTTCCTAATTTTTGAGTTTAAATGCATAAAAGGATTAAAAAAATATCTTTCTTAGCAAAATATCCTAAAACACAACAATGTTATCTTTCAGAAATTTAGAAAACCAAACCAAAGTTACTTCTTTCTTTACTGCAGTATTGCATGAATAATTATTACATAACTTTAAACTTATTCACAAGACTTTATAGTCACTTTACAAATAGGTCTCTCCTTTCGATCAAGTGAGGACTTTCAAAGAACATAAATTACATTTACATCATTTTTCTTCAACAACTAAATCCAACCACATCTACTTGTCCTGCTATTTTCTTCTAACAACCTCCAATTAAATCAAAAGCTATGACCATGGAAAGCTCACCTCCCAGCCTAGGCTAACTGGTAGCCACCCCCGAGCTCGGAGAACCAAGCCCTAGACAGGTAACACACATGCAAACATAAAAGATAGAAAATACACAAACTCAAACACAACCCCAACCGAGGCTACACTACACCACTCATTGTGATGTCCTTTCAAGGGTGGTAGTGGACCAAGTACCCTGAGGAGACTGCAAGTATGGAAAAACATATAGCCACCTCATGACAAACCAAATACATCGAGTATAACAACCCCATATTTCTTATGCCCCCCAAGGCATTCATGCCTTATTTCCCCTCTTATGACCCCCAATGCATAATTTTGCCATGCAGTAAGGGTCACATACAATCCCTTGTGATCACTCTCATAACGAGAGCCTCTCACTTGAGGGATGTCACTTCTACCACCCACAAGACCATCCTCTCTCTCAAGAGGAGGAGGTCTTGATTACTCCCAAAACACATACATTGCATAAACACAAAACACCAAATAAATTTCCAAGAAATACATGCACAAAAACTAGTCTTTTACACAAACATTTCTTTCAAAACAACATGCAATAAGAAAACATTATAAGAAAAATAGAACCAACCTTAAACTACCCAAAGGTATGCTAGTTTTGTTGAGGATGAGCAGCCCAATTTCACAAGTCTTCTCTTTCTACCCTTAGCCAAATTCTCCAATCCCAAATCTATCTTTTTCTTTTCAAAATTCTTTTGTCTCCAAAAATGGAAAGTGGGTGATTTCCCACTAATTTTCTAATTCTTGCTTAAGAAGCCCTTTGTGAGAGTTCTCACAAGTTTCTAAAAACTAAAAAGGAAGGTAAGGTAAAATGGGAAAGGGAACTCTCCTTCGAAAAGGAAGGTTTACAACTTAGTTCAAGTCTTCTAATTTTAATTTTCGCACAACTTAGAAAAGTCACTTTTTAGGGTGTCTAAAAGGTCACATGGGAGTAGAAACTTGCCTAAAATTACCCCTAACCCTTAGGTATACCTTATGGGCTTTAGGAAACCCTATCAAACTACCCTTAGGTGTCCATTTAACACTTTTTTAACCCCTCTGAAGTTTATTTTCGGGTCAAACCTATGTTGACCATCGCAAAGATTCTTTAGCCAAGGCATTTATGGCATCACATTACATTAATTGAAAAAGCTATAGCTAAACAATTCCCACCAAGAGACAAATTTAAAAATTCAAACATAAATCAACACGTGTCAAGTGACACAAAGAAAATGCTTTTACAAAATTATACATGAAATCGTGTCTCTTGTGGGATTTACATGAATCAATTAAATAACACTTAACACACATGCATCATTTACTGTTACAAATAAAATACGACACAAACGGGGTGTTGTCTCTCCAAATAGACAAACCCTGGTTTTACGAACATACATAGGTCTAGGTTTGGTTCTCCGTAATATTTTCATGGTCACATGGATAACTTCTTGCGCATCTCAATTACACATTAGTAACTTCAAGTAACCTCATATAATATAAAACACAAGAATAATAATACACATCAAACACTTGCATACAATTTACATTTGAATTTTGATATGGAACTTGATTTGATACTTGCGTTGTTTCAAGTTGGTTTAATGTTTTTGATTAAGGTAAAAAGAGGTTTTGAAGGGGCTCCGAAACCCTTTTACAAAAGATCCTTATGAGAGAATAGCATTAAGAAACCAAAAGGAACATACATAAGAAAAACCAGCATAGCAACTAGAAAAAACTAGCAAAAAAGCCCCAAAAAACCAGTGACAACTGGCCAAACCAGACAAAGCACAGAAAAGGAACTATTTTATGTTTTTTAGGGCATTAGCCAAGTTACTACTAATCCCATATAGTTCTTTGATATTATCCCTAAGATTAGGGATTTCCTTACCAGACACCACAACAACTTTCTTCAAGCTCTCCCTAGTTCTCTTTGCCGCTCCACTAGGAGTAGATTCCCCGATCCTAGTCTTGATAGCATCTTCATCAATGTCGAGGTCCACCACCAATTTGGGAGAGTTGGAGCTTTCAAGGACCTTAGAGATTTCCTCTAGGTTCTTTGTAACAACAGTCAAGATGTTCGGAATCATTCCCAACAGGTTTTTCATTGCCGCTTTACCTTCTTCCAGATAGTCAATCTGAGCTTCCATCTTCTTAGCTTTTTCCTGCATGTCCTGCTTCCATTGCTTCTGGTTCCTATCGTCTTCCTTCCTTTTCTCATCCATCTGCTTCCCATTTTTTTCCATATTCTTCAAAAATTCATATGTCCACCTGTCAAAACCCAATCTAGCCTCAGTAAGGTTTAATGTTGATATGTTGATATGGATTCCTAATTTTTTTGATATGAAACTTCATTTGATACTTGCGTTGTTTCAAGTTTGTTATTGTGTTTATTTCGATATGGGATTCAATTTTTGGTATGGAACTTGATTCGATACTTGCGTTGTTTCAAGTTGATTTGATGTTGATATGGATTCCTGATTTTTTGATATGAAACTTGATTTGATACTTGTGTTGTTTCAAGTTGATTTGATGTTGATATGGATAGATGTGGGAACTGATGTTGGACATGTTTTGTTATTACAGGAATGACCTGGTTTACTTCAGTCACGAGAGCAATTTCCTAGACCATGGTCTCTGATTCTGTGGTTGACATAGGCATATGGAGATATTATTGAGAGGTGTGGGTTATCCTCTTTCTTGGACATGCCTCGGTATATCATTAACCAGGGTTACATTATTACAGGTGTGGTCTTGGGAGCACATTCCCGCAATGAGGCCACTTGCAAACAAGGATAGGTTAGCTGGTTGGGCTTATGCATATGGGTACACAGGCATGGTTGTCCAGCGTGAGCTAGGGAAACTAGAGCATTGGAGGAGGGCACTGGACAATATTGATACGGTCATCTAGAGACCGTATATGGATTGCGAGGTGTGGGTGGAGGATGGGCTAGAGATTCTCTATGTATATATGTCATGATACTTGATAGGGTAGATGCCTTTTATCATTGAGAGGATCTTGCATAGTTGTGTCCATCGGTATTATGGTTGACAACTGGGTATACCACAAGGAGCCTCTCTATATGCTCGTCGGAGAAAGGATGTAATAGAGTGGGGTTCGACTATTGATAGTGTAGCGGCTGTGGAGGAGTACATGCATTTGGCCAGATAGATATGGGATTATGGGTTCAGAGTGGTAGATGCGGGGATGACGAAGGATTTTGGAGTGCTCTTTATGGCCCATGCCATGGCACGGATATTAGATCCGGTAGAGATGATTCATTCCTTTGACGATGATGAGGATGAGCAGCCAAAGATGGAGGAGGGATATGGGGATGATGGAGGAGATGACGGGGGAGATGGGAGGGGAGGTGGTAGAGGGAGACAGGGAGATAGAGGAGGGGGTGGAGGAGATAGAGGGAGGATTGGAGGGGGGATGGAGGGAGGAGAGGAGATGGAGGGAGGAGAGGAGATATTGGGTTAGTCAGATGATTGGGTGGTGATGGACGTAGGGTAGGTTTGGTTCTTGGAGCTGGCGGGGTTGGCAGAGTAGGCAAGGTGCTAGCAGCTATGGGTGGGATAAAGGAGTTCAGGCGACCAACCCTGAGGAGAGATTAGATGTATTACCTCCACTGGGCCTAGGACAGGGACAAAGATGGGTGGTACCATGACACAGGTACCTATTCAAGTCTAGGTACCCACCCACCGACATGACACATAGATTAGGTCCCTATAGATGATAGTGCAGTAGCTTCAGGCACAGGTATTGGCTCAACAATGCCAGATTATGCAAATTACCTTAGAGCGAGATACATAGAGAGCATCGGGGTCGAGCAAAGGATCTTGCAGAGGGACTACACAAAGTGACAACTGGTGCCCCGTTGTAGGACACATTGAGAGAGATATGGTACACTAGCATGGCAGTTGAGTACTATAGGCGATTGTATAAGGATTTAGTCCCTAGAGAGAAGAGGGCTCCTAGTTTTACTGCTAGTCAATCAACTCGGAGTCAGTCAGGGACAGAGAGAAAAGGTGTTGTAGGTCCTTCTCGATGTGATCCACCTGGAGATCCAGGAATTGGGACATTTGCTGTGAGACCGTCAGCCTCAGGAGATAGTCATACCTGAGAGACTTGTCTCTATTGTATTTTGATCATTGTGTTGTATTTTGACATACATGACATCCTTTGTATATTTTGACTATTTTTAAGATATATATATATATATGACACCGATTTCTCGATCCACATGTGATGTGTTTATGGATGATGATTTAAAAATTGATATGATGTTTCTATGATGATGATGTGATGCTTAGATAAATGCTTTTGATTTGATATTGATTGATGATAGTCGATGATGATGTGATGCAATGATATTGTTTTGTGAGATGTATCTTGAAAATGAGATGTATGATAATGATATGCTGTGAGATGTATCTTGAAAATGAGATGTATGATAATGATATGATGTGAGATGTATCTTGAAAATGAAATGTATGATAATGCAACTAAATGCGAATTTACATGATATGCAACTAATTGTAAAATGATATGCAACTAAATGCAAATTTACATGATATGCAACTATTTGTAAAATGATATGCAACTAATTTGTAAAATGATATGAAACTAATTGATCATCCTCATTCTGTCGTTTGTCATTCCTGTATGGTCACATGTTTTTGCTTTGTTTTTGTTTATCATCATTGAGATTTTGATATGTTGGAAGTTTATAAAAGCATAATGGTATAATTGAACCATAATGACCAGAGAAAAACTTACATGGATTTTGGTATTGCAAGATGGCACAAGCGTCGAGGTATAATTGAACCAAGATGACCCGAGTGTTGCTTCTGTATAAATAGGCAAGATTGGCCCATTTGTATGTGCAAAGTGGAACAATATCTTCAGTGATATGTTCATAATCACGTGTCAAGATTAAATTTTCCTAGTACAAGTGATCGCCTCATAGACAGAAAACCAAAAAATATCAAAGTCTCTAGCCACTTTCTCTAGCTCGATGCATCGTTGAGAAAATTTAGGAGATCCAATAATTCAAAAATTTTAAGTGCAAAATAGTCAAAACTTCATGCGAGATGTAAACAAATTATAATTCAGAAAATCATCCATCATGTGTGTGTTGAATTTGTTAATAAGATTAGTGGTTTGTTTTCTTGGCTGATGAGCTACTGTTGACAGGATTTTCTCGGCATGCTGTGATTCTTGTTTGTTTTTTGTTGGAATGCTTGAAGTCAGAGGAATGTTTCCCCTAGTTATATATACTGATCGATGGGGATATTTATAGTGATTACCAAGCCATGGTAGGATATGATGAATTGATCTTTAGATAAGCAAGGACAATAACTACGCTAAGTATGTCCAGGATATTGCTGTGTAAAAAGTATTGGGCGATGGCCATGAGCTTTGACTTTGGCTACAAAAGATATGAGTAATGATAGATAGAGGAGCTGTTCCCTCACAAGTAGCGCATGTTGCCAGGTTTTCATTACTTGTTTTTATTGCACTTTTTTGTTGTTTTTATTTTTTTTGTATTTTTCACTTTTTTCGTGCATTAGACCACTCAAGTATAGTATTTCTTTAGATGGATGTTGTTGGTTGGTTTGTCGAGCACATCTCCCTCTGAAGTGGTAAGTTGATAGGCACTTGATCCATAAGATGATATGATAAAATAGGGACCCAACCAGTTAGGTTCAAACTTCCCCTTCTTTTCTCGATCTTGTTGATTTTGGGGATTTTCTTCGAGTACAAGATCACCAACTTTAAAAATCCTAGGGATGACTTTGTGCTTATAGCTTCTGCATATGCGTTGTTGGTATGCTTTGAGGCGATCATAGACATGATGCCATTTTTCATCCAACAACTCTAGTTCTTGAAATCTATTGACCTGATACTCCTCATTTGGAATGAGGCCTTTCAAAGATACTCTGAGTGATAGAATCTCTAGCTGAAGAGGTAAAATTTATTTTGATCCATATATACCAAAGAATATGGCGTAGCCCCTATAGGTGTCTAGATGCTAGTCCTATAGGCCCAGAGTGTCGAATTCAGTTGCACATGCCAATCCTTTCCTGCATCATTTGTTGTCTTCTTTAGGATTTTCAATATTGTTTTATTTGATGCCTTTGCTTGACCATTCCCCTGTGGGTAGTAAGGTGTAGAGAAACAATGTTGGATTTTGAATTATTCACATAGTTCTCGTACATTTTGATTTTTGAAAGGACACCCATTGTCTGTGATGATGGAACCGGGAATTCCGTATCTGCAGATCAGATAATTGAGAATACATGAGGCAATCTATTTTCCAGTTACTGTGGTTAGTGGGACTGCTTCAATCCATTTTGTGAAATACTCTATCACAGTGATTATGAACTTGTGTCCATTTGAAGAGGAAGGATGGATTTTCCCTACTAAATCAAGTCCCCACTGACAAAAAGGCCAAGATGTTGTAAATGGTTGCAATTCCCATGTTGGTGCATGGATAAGATTGCCATGGATTTGGCACTTTGGACATTTCTTTGCAAAGAGATAAGAGTCTTTTTCCATTGTCGGCCAGTAATACCCCATTCTCAGAAGTTTTTTAGCGAGAGTAGGACCACTTGAATGTGTGCCACAAATACCCTCGTGAAGCGCATGTAAAGTAGAGTCAGATTCATTATGATCAAGGTAACAAAGAACAATACCATCTAGACCTCGACGGTAAAGGGTATCAGCAATTAAGGTATACCGGGCAGCTTGCCGGATAAAGTTGTATTTTTGGTTACATGATAGGTCAATGGGTAGGGTATTGGTTTTAATATATTCATAGAATGTTCTGTATAACGGAGAGTTTGAATCAGTTAAGGCATAGATAACATGGGACGTATAATTTTCATAAGCTGGGGAAAATAGTTGCTCTACCAGAAACTCATAACGACTCTGTTGCTCTCGAATTTGTAGTAGTGAAGCGATAGTAGCCATTGCCTCGGCTACTCTATTGTCCAACCTTTGTATTTGCTCGAAAGTGATGTGTACAAAATATTGTTTGAAGTCATCTACCATTATTTTGTATGGCAGCAACTTGTCATCCTTTGTCTCATATTCATTGTTGATCTGATTTATAAACAGTTGGGAATCTCCATAGACTTTCAGTTCTGTGATTCTCCATTCTACAACCATTTTGATTCCTATGACCAATGCTTCATACTCAGCGATGTTATTTATGTATGGAAACATGAGTCTATATGATATTGGTATGGTGTGCCCTTCAGGAGTGACGAACAAGATGCCAGCACCTCGAGCCATGTTGAGTGTAGGAACCATCAAAGTACAAGGTCCATTGTTTAGGTGTAATAGTAAGGACATCTCTGTTTGGAAATTTAACCTCCATTGGTTGCTTATCTGGTAGTGGTGCTTCAACTAATTTATCTTCAATTATTTGTCCCTTGATAGCCTGAGGCTCTATGTAGTGGATATCAAACTCGTTGAGAATCATGACCCATTTAGATAATCTGCCTGTAAGAGCTGCTTTGCTAAGTAAATACTTGAGAGGATCAATTTTTGCTACTAGCTTGATTGTGTGAGCTAGCATGTAATGTCAGAACTTTTGAGAGGCGAAGATTACAACTAAGTAGGCCTTCTTAATGAATGTGTAATTGAGCTCATAGCCATTTAATGTTCTACTGATGTAATAGATAGCTCATTCCTTGCCTTCTTGATCTTCTTGTGCTAACAATGCCCCCAATGATATGTCCGTTGTTGATATGTAGAGAATAAGTGGATTCCCTTCTATTGGGGGTACTAGAACTGGTGGGTTCATTAGATATTGCTTGATTTGATTGAATGATTCTGCACACTTGGCTTCCCATATGAATGGTATGTTTTTATGTAGTAGATGATTGAATGGTAGACTTTTATCTACTAGCTGAGCTATGAATCACCTGATTGACTAGAGCCATCCTTGTAGAGATCTGAGTTGGCTAATGTTCTTGGGAGGTGGCATCTCCTATATGGCCTATACCTTTGCTGGATCTACTTCAATGCCTTTTTCAAACACAATGTAGCCTAATAATTTGCCTGATGTCACCCCGAAGACACACTTCTTAGGGTTGAGCCTGACTTGGAATTTCTCCAATCTTTGAAAGATTTTATCTAAGATGCCCAAATGTTCTGCCCGGGTAAATGACTTAGCTAGTAAATCATCCACATAGTCCTCCATGAAGGTATGCATCATATCATGAAAGATTATTGTCATTTCTCTTTGATAAGTTTCCCCAACATTCTTTAAGACAAAAGGCATGACATTTTAACAATGCGTTCCCCAAGGATAGGTGAACAATGTTTTATCTTGATCCTCTGGAGCTATCTTGATTTGATTATAGCCAGAGAAACCATCCATTAATAATAGCATTGCATGGCCTGTTGTGAGGTCTACAATTATGTTGATGCTGGGCAAAGAAAAGTCATCCTTTGGACATGCTTTGTTAACATCTCTAAAATCTATGCATATTCTGATGCTTCCATCTAGTTTTGAAACTAGCACAATGTTTGAAATCCATTCAACATAGTCTATAGGTCGAATAAATTCGACGTCTAATAGTTTCTTTAGTTCAACTTTGACCATTAGTGCTACATGTGGATTCTTCTTTCTTAGTTTTTGCTTGATTGGCTTAGCTTCTGGAGCAATAGATAAATGATGCATAATTAAGTTTGGATCTATGTCGGGCATATCTGCATAGGACCAAGCAAAATTGATTTTCTTTTCTTTGAAGAATCTGATAAACTCTAGGTTTTCTTCTTCTGTCAGAGATTCTTCTAGGTGTATGTTTTTAGCTGCTTCTTCTACACCAATTTTGATTGATTTAGTGGGCTCAATCAATATGGGTGATCGCTCCTGATAGTGTTCAGGAAGAGTGTCAAGTCTCCCATCCTTAGGTGCCTTATAAGAGTTTTCACCCTCAGATGGGTCCTTTATTTTGACTTTTTTGTGATCTAGTGCTGCCATTGACTGGTTTTCAGTATTAGATCCTTTATTTCTTTCATTTTTATGACTGAGAGACTTGGCACCTTCCTGATTACATAAATCGTTATTTTGTTTGCTGGTAGAGTCTGTTTCTGGATTGACTGTACATAGGTAATGGATAATGGATTCATCATCTAGAAATATGGGTAAGCCATGGTGTTTTGGTTCATCCCAATCTATGAGATCAGGAAATACAAGTGGTAAAGAGTCATTGGGTGGGTGAAGGTTGGTTGCGGTAAGTGTCATGATAGAGGTATCATTAAAATTGTCTAGGATATTGGTTGTTAATCATATTGTCGAGGTCTTCGATGGTATCATCTTCCATGTAGACTTGCTCGTAGTGTCACTGCTCGTTTTCCTTAGCTTCATAGATATGTTGAGGACCAAATTTAAGTAGTCTAGTCTCTATGTCGTGTCCTTCTTGAGAAAGGGGTCTATGAATAGCACCTTCAGGGATATCTTTAGTAATATTTGAACAAGTGCCCCATTCATAGTCATTAGAATTAGTCTTAGAAGTATTGTACCAGAGTCTTTTAGTGCTGTTGATAGGTATGTTGTAAGGTGAAAAGAAATCCCTGATAATTGATACCAATCTTGTAGTTTTTTCTGATTCTGTATTAGAACCTTCTTGTACTCTTTACATCTTGTTCATATACTGTTTCTCCTTGGGGAGTAGTAATTTCTTCAGGAGGCGATTCTGCCTTATTTTGAATGGGTTCTTGAACATGGTGTACTTCCTCATAAGATGCTTCTTCTCTTTGAATGGCCAACTCCTCTTGTTGTTTCTCTTTTTCCTAGTGTTCTCACTCTTTCCTTATTGTTTCTACTGCTTGGTGTAGTGCCTCTTGCCATGAGTCCTTGTTGTATCTCTTTTTTGCTTTCCATTGAGGTTTTTGATATTTATTCTTCTTTTGCCTTGGGGGTAGGCCGTGTCCATATCCCAATCCTGTTTTGTCTCTAGAAAACTATGAAGGAGGGTCCAATGGTTTTGTAATGCCTTCTTGACACTTGCCTATAGGTCCATTTCCATTGTATCCCATCCGTTGCATGATCATGAATCCTTTTCCATACTGTTGTGTTGGTATGGCTACCTCCATAGTAGCAGCTCTAACTTCTTCCTCATCCTTGTATAGCCAACTAAGGATGTCTTTCTCTTCTGATTCATGTGTTAGTGTGCCCAATTGGATAAATTTGCCATCAAACTTGGTGATGGGCTATGTTGCTTGATGTGTCGATGCAGAAGCCTGCCTGTAAGTTTTTAGCGATGTTGGTCATTTGGTTAGACACATGGGTTCAAAAGAGTATTCTCCCATGCCTTGGTCTTTGATTTTCATCTTTTGTTTGAAATCCATGGATAGAGATTTGAGCTTTTCTTGATGATGATCTAACACTGAGGAAGTTTGAGCTTCCCTTTTGTGTGGAATAAAGCTGTCTTGGGTTGTCCCCATAGCATTGCAATGTTGAAAAGGGTTATTATCTTCTAATATAGAAATTTCCTGTCCATTATATGGGAATTTGACACATTGATGGTAGGTTGATGGTACTGCTTGCATTTCATGTATCTAAGGATGACCCAATAAAATATTATATGTTAAGTTTATGTCTAAGACTTGGCACATAGTGTCCCTTTGTATCGGTCCTACCTGAATAGGTAATATTAATGTTCCCTTGGATGATCTCTCTTCATCATCATATGCCTTGATGGTGATCTTTTTGTGTGGATCAATAGACTGTTTAGAGAAGCCTAATGAATGGATAAGTTTTAAGGTACAAATATTAAGACCAGCTCCTCCATCTATTAATACTCTTTTAACTCGATGTTTATAAATTAAGACTTCAATGTGAAGGGGAGTATTATGTGGATGATTCAAGGAGATATTATCATGTTTGGAAAAGGTGAGCTTATGAGGCCCCGTCATGTGAGCCACTATGGCTTAAAATTTATCAATATCCAAATCTTGAGGCACATTTGTTTCAACTAGTGCTTGTTCCAAGATGTCCTTATGTTTCGGCAAAAGTTTTAGTAACTCGAGTATGGATATCTGAGTAGGATTTTTCTGCAGTTGATCAACTAAGTTATACTAAGTCTTGGGAGGATGGTTGCTACTGATGTATGCCCTTTCAAGGCATATTTTTGAGCTCTAGTGGTTACTTTGATCGACTCATGTTCAAGTTTGTCTTTGATTTTAATGACATTTACTTGATTGTCATCTATCGATATATGATTGATGGTGTTATTGTATACATGATTTATGTGAGCTCCTCTAGTATCGTTTGATGATGAAGCTCCTTCCTTGTTGTAATTTGGAAGAATATTTTTAAACATGTCATGATCATTTTTTTTGAGACCATTGACCGTTAAATCACCTCTATCAATCATGTCTTGAACAATGTTTTTAAGCCTCATGCAATCGTTTATTTGATGTCCTTTGTTTCGATGAAAATGACAAAAGTGCGAGTCATTCCACCAAGGTGGTTTGACCTGGGGTTCAAATTTGTTTATGACTGGTAATGTGATAATCTTGTTTGCTAGGAGTTCGCGAAATTTTGATTCTAAGGATTGTCCCAATGGTGTGTAAATGCGTCTATTTTGGAAATTGTTGGTGTTACCCCTTTGATTTGGATTAGTTCCTCGATTTGTGTTGTTGCCTTGGGAATTTTTGTTGGTATTTGGATTTGAAGGTCCTTGATTGGTATTTGATGGATAAGTGTTAGTGCCTTGATTAGCACCATTTTGATTCTTGGTAGCCTGGGGATTACTTGATAAAGCCAATACTGGTTTTTTGGACTTCATATCATTAGCATAAGTTCCTCCCTCATTAACAACGTTTTGTTTCTAGTCCAGAATCTGGATTTGTCTAAGGTGTTGTTGTTGTTCTGGTTGTTAAAATGAGAGTTGGATGAATTAGTTCCTTCTTTGAAGAACTTCAATGTTCCTTTCTTGATACATGCCTCCTCTACTTGGATTCTGTTTTTGATTAATTTGGCAAAAGATGGTATGCACTGGAGCTTGAGTAGATAACTCATCTCAATATTCAGATTGTTTATAAAGATTTCCATATTTTCTTTCTCAGGCACATCTCGAGGATATATTGAAACCATATGTCTCCATCATTGAAGAAACACCATGAATGTTTCATTGTTTTAATGTTTGGTATTACATACATCCAACATGGTGATTGCATGTTGAATATTGTAGGAGTATTGCGTGATAAATTTATTGACCAACTCATCAAAGGATCTAATGAGAGGTGTAAGTTTAGACAACCGCTCCATTTTTTTCCCTCCCAAGCTTCTTGGGAATAGCCTCATCAAATAAGTGTCATCATGAGAAAATTCAAGGCTCACGGTACAAAAATCCTGAACATGATCATGAGGATCACTCTTACCATCATATTTGTGATATTTGGGTATGTCTGAATTCGAGGGAAAAGGTATCATGTTTAATCTCCTGTCAAAGGGGTAAGGACAAATTTTGTTTAAGGAGTATCGTACTGTGGTCCCCTATTGCATGTCCTGCATTTGTCTCTGCAACATTTGCATTTGTTGTGTAAGAGCAACCATGGGCGCATTTGTTTGCCGAGGAAATAGTTCTTCTCTTTCGTTATCCCTAGTTCGAGTATGGGTGTGTTCCGGTATATTTTGTTCAGGGTCACGTGTCTCCTCTTCTCTCTATTGTTCTTGATAAGCGTAATTTCAAGACCTTGTCCTAAAGATTTCAGTGTCGAAGTCTTCAGGAGTCCTAACTCCTTTTCTTGTTAGCATGAGCATGTATTTTTCTTTGTCAGCTTCTATGAGTCTTTCCATAAGTTTTTGGAATGAGGGGTTTTCTTGACATTCTTGAATAAGCTCCTCAGTAATCTTCGTGTCCTCTAGATTTGGATACTCGAAAGGATTTGATAATCTTTGACCCATACTGGACTCTGGTTGTGGTTCGCTTTACTTGTTTCGTTGAGAGAGAGTGACAACGGGCATCTAACAGAAACTTTCTGTGACAAAGGGGATGAACTCCTCTTCTTCTTGTTGTTCAGGGGTTGGTGGTTCAAATCGAGCTATGTTATAAGTGATGTAGACTTCTGGGAAGAAAGCTGGGTTGATCTTTCCTCCACGATTCAAGTGTTGACTGAATGCTGATTTTTGACAAAAGGCTCTCCTTCTTACTGGTTCTTCGTCAAATTCGTTTGACTTGTCTTGAAGATATAACCACATATGATGGAGAAAGGTGCGATGTGATTTGAAGAGTTGACAATTTATGTAGAGAAATTTGTTTCATTTGGAAAGTTTCTGAGAACTGAGTTGTCATTTCTTCAACTTAGTTTTGTGATGAAGACTTTTTCTTCTCAAAATATGAGGAGCGGTCACACATGATTGATCAATGGTTTCCTTTGATGTTTTGGATTGAGATACTTCGTTTGAAAACTTAAGCTTACTTTTATCGAGTAGAGGTTTAGATTCACCTCCACGACAAAGTGCATCAAATGATATGGATAAGAGTTTCCCAATATGGAGACTCGATTTGACGGCTTAAGTTTAAACTAGGTATGTTTGGTTGATGAAATCCTTTAGATGGTGGACCTTTAAAATAATGTGATGGTACTACCTGATTCTGATAAGATAAAGTTTAATTTCTAGTTTGTTTCAGATTCTGACAATTGTTGTTCTAAGAATGACTTGTTTGATTGTTTGGAATATTTTTCTGATGTTTTGGTTTAAGTTTTACTTGGTGAGGTCAACTGAGGATCCAAAAGGGTATCTGAGACTGATGATAATTTTTTTTTAAAAAGCTCATTTTTGCTCTCTATTTTTCTAAGTTTTATCTATGCACTAAGACAGATACTGGATGCGCTAAAGTGTGATCTATATGCACTATCCAAGACCACCAATGTGCTAAGCTTCTTGTGCTACGAGCTAAACCAAAGTTTTGAATTTTACTTTAACATGGATGGTTATGCACTAATATGTTCTGACTACATGCTAACGTTTGGACTCAAAGCGCTACAGTTTGCCCCCAATGTGCTAGGTTGATGCTCCAAAGTGCTAATATGGTGTCGCAGAGCACTAGTGAAAATTCGTCAAATTTTCAGACTGTTATGCTCTATCTTTGAGAATGAATACTTTAAGTTTCATCTTGGATGCACTAAAGTGTGTTCCAGATGCTCTAGGAGATTGCTCCTACGTGCTAAACTGCTCTGTTTGTTCTATTTTTGGTTTGCTTGGAAATTTTCAACACTTATTTAATTTTGATGGATGATTTTCTCAAGTATAAATTGCAAACACAACAAGAAAAAGACAATCATTTTTGCCTATTCTAAACAAAGAGTGTATGTTCTACGAGGATGTGTTCAAATCCCCAATGTTTTCATAGGTTTGGATACAAATAAGACAATTCAGACACTCTTTATTCAAAGGTCATCAACAATACCATAGCCCACTAGTCTTGATACTCCATTAGCTTAAACAACTATGTCACCCCCTAGGGGGTGCCCTTTTTTTGCCTTTTTCTAGAAATTAACCCAAAGTGAATTGCTTCACAATTGGGTAGTTATCTTGGGAGATATATGGTGAGTAATCTTGGGGGTGGATTCTTCCCCACCCTTGCACTATGATATTGAGGATGTTTGGATACTGACTCGGCTCAAGGTTTCTATTGCTAAAGTTCATAATCAGGCTTCCTATTCGGTCTTCAGTGATAAACTCCCTCAGGAGGCTTCCCAACCTTTAGAACAAAGGCTTTACGTATCGTAAAGATACTGGGGGAAGGCTAATTGCTGAGCAAATCCATTGAAGGGACTTTGGTCATCCTCCACTTTTGATTATAGTGGGTTGGAACACTTGGCGATAAAGTCGTTTACCACTTAGGTCATTCCCCTCTCACCGACCATTTAAATGGTGCTCTAAGAGCAACTCAGGAGGGAAAGATTGCTAAAGGATTTAATGCTTGAAATACGAAAAGCTCAAGAGTGGTTTGACTTTTTGGTCACCCAGTTAAGGGGAGAGCATATACCTTCCACTTTCAAGACAAGGCACAAAAGGGTTCTTTTTAACCTTTGAATTCAGTGATTTGCTAACTTCTATTGGGAGATGTTGCTCCAAAAAGGCATGGTGTTCTTTTTAACTCTCAAATCAATAATTTTCTGATCTAAGTAAAGAAATCCTGGTCAACAAAGCAAATTCTTTGATATGGTCAACAAAAATAATTTCGATAGGGGAAGGATTTCCCTCTTTTGTTCTATCTAGAATTTGAAAATGAGGTTCTTTAACTTATGCAAGAAATGAAGTGGATCCTTTTAAACACCAAAGGATGGTGAGGTTCATTTTGAAACTTTGCACAAATAAAGTTTGTCTTGCTCTTTTTAAATCCCAAAATGAAGTGTTTCTCTCCCTATGAAAGAAAGGTAAGGTTTTTGTTTGTTGTTCTTTTTAAGTAACCCAAAAAGGAAAACGAGTTCATTTTTACCAATAAGGAAATGAAGAAAACTTCAAATAACTAACTTAACAAAGTTAGAAACAAGAAAAACTTAATCAAAATGCCTAAACTAGTAAAATGAAATCTCCCAACCCTACCAACAAATGTTAGTGACTTGCAATAAAACACCAGTTAGAAAAAATAGTTTTCAAGGTGGACTTCTACAAGTCTAATTTTTTTTTTTGGTCTTGGTTACAACTGTGTTTTTCCCTCTATGTCTGTTATGGGCTAATCTGCAGACTTGATGCGCTACAAAATAACACCAATGCACTAACAAAAGACCCAAATGCGCTGCGTTGTTGTATGGATGTGCTGAACTAATGCTTTAAAGCGCTGAGGCTTAAAAAGAATCAATAGAAGTGTTATGCGCTAAGGTTACTACTGGATGCGCTAAGTTTCGGGTCCAACACACTAAACAGTGAGTGGTATGCGCCAGAGGATAGGCCGGATGTGCTAAAGGATGGTACCAACATGTTAATTCATGTTTTCTGCGTACCTGCAAAGTTAGTCCTGCATCAAAAATGATTTGATAAATGGGGTTGAGCCCCACGGTGGGCGCCAAAAATTTGTGCAGGAAAAGTGGTGAGATGAAACGAAAAATACGAATTCAGGACTAGTCCACTTACCAATGGGACTCTTGGTGCAAGTTATGGAGCTATATTGAATAACTCAACTTCCCAAGGGATGTTCCATTGTTCTCTATCTCACAAGACCCCTCAAGCCAATGCCTTTGCTCTCAGATCATTGAGAAAAGTGACTTAGGGATGACAATCATGAGAATGAGAGATGTTTGATCAATCTAACATGAATGCAATCCTAAATGTGCATGATATTAACAAACATGAATTAAACTAGCATATATATGATGATAAGATGAAAGGATTAGTAAAAGAACTATCCTAACATGATACACTAGTTTAATATGATTATTTATGATAATAGAAATGCTTCTAAAATGTTTATTAGATTATTTCTATTCAAAGAGAGACTAAATGCTTGATAAAATGACTAGATATGCCTAGTAAAATGCCTATAAGTTTGATACTAAAGACTTGGATATGAAATGGAGGAATGAGAGCTCTATTTATAGGAAGAATAGGGCAATGGATGGTCAGGATTAGATGATCTTATCAAGGGCCAGGATTGAACGTTATCAATCCATGTTTACAATTCTCACCAATGAAATGGTGACAATTGTCAACAATAGATTGCTTGAGAGGAGATGTAAGAAGCATTAAATGCTTGAGAAGACCTCATGGTTACCTTAGGAGGTAAGGGTTAAGGTTAGGTTAGGAGTATCCATTGGATAAACCTTTTACCCAAAGGATAAACTTTTGTGCAAGGGTTAAAGGAATAACCAAGGGTAAAGCCATGAATGCTTGATGAGACCCTTGGGTTAGATGAGGGTTGAGTTAGAGAGAAAGTCTTTAATCATGCAAGAGGGTTGAGTTAACTGAAAGGAAAGCAGTGTGCGGAAAACGCTCTCCTAACGCCAATTCTAAGGGGATTTGCAAGCAAGGAAGTATTTTAATTTCAGTTTGCAATACATAAAGATAAAACACAGACAAGAGATTAAGATTAACTAGATAGAATAGCACCCGAGAAAGACATCAAATATACATGGGAAAACCCTTATGGGTAAAAAAATCACCACCAAAAAAGAGATCCCATTATTCGGTAAACAACACAGTTAAAATAAAGTACTCAGATCCTCTTTTATGGACTCTATTATCAGATTTCTATTCACATAACATGCAGAGATCTCGGCTTAGCTTCTACAACTTTCATCTTTTCTCTTCGGCTACCACCACAATATTTATGCACTCCCATCTTCTCATCGGTTACATCTCTGGCAACTGCCATCTGCCATACCAATCGGCTTTGGAGCATAACCGTCCAGTAACAACCTGTCTATTCATGAATTCGTGGAAAACATATTATCCCACATTCATCCAGAAGATGAGACGGTTCGTATTCAAATACAACCGAAAGAAACATTCCAAGTGTTTGCCTACTAGTCTTCGGTCTAGGCGACATCAACCCGATCGCCGAAGGCGATTCCATTGGGTATCGAGAAGATAAACAATCAGCTATCTCGAATGTCTAATCTTTCTCTCTGCGCTCCACCACGTGGCACCCCCTGATTGGTTTCGGGTCCTTTCTTTGACATCTTAGCACGACCTCACTATCCGCCCAGAATTCTTCTTTGTCATTGGGTCGCGATAGATATTTTAACGAGAAATTTCCCATCACGACCTAGCGACCATCGTCAGATCTTCTGTGATCATCGTCTGATCATCTGCAATCTGCTCGGCCTTTAACTCGCCTAAGCCGTTCACCTGCGGGGTCCCACCACTTGGTCGCCATGTCATGAGGGATATTCTAACGAGTAGTTTCCCATCGCGACCTAGCGATCACTGTTGGATCAACCTTGATCACCGTCCGATCATCCTGGACTTGCTCACTAGTTAACTTTGCTTGAGTGCTCTCTTGCCAGGACCCATCACTTAGTCGCCATGTTGCGAGGGATAACATTTCGGTCATCTTCCCATCGCGGTATAGTGACAGTTGTTGGATCTTTTCGCCCGACCGTCAGATCTACTCAACTTTCTCACCCAATAGCCGATCACAAGAAGAGGGTTCCATTCGGGTAAGTTACACCAATCAACCCGAACACTGGTTAGGAGAAATCGAGGCATATTTCCAACATTAACCATTAATGGTTTAGAAGACTTTCAAGGTTAACTTGTTGAAGACATAAAGCCTTTAATGGGTTCCAAAGACGTTGAGAGTTTGAGAAGTGACTTCCCTTTTTTCAGGGATGTGACAATATTTAGGAGATGGATTAGGCTAAATTGGAAGTGATTAGAAGAATCTAGAAGGGGTTTAGGAGACAAGTGGGAAATGTAGGAGAATGCAAGTGGATGGAGGGTAATTTTAATTAAAATAAATTACTTTATTTCAACAAAATAGATGCAAGTTGGGGATTTAAATAAATTAGATTTATTTATTTGCCATGAGCAATTTAATTAAATGTAGATTTAATTAAAAGGGGAGAAAGGGAAATTAATTAAATAAAGTGATTTATTTAATTAAAGGGGTAGAAAAGACTTAGGTGAATTTAATTAAATAAATTGAATAACTTATTTAATCAAATAGATGAATGTGAATGATTTAATTAAAAGAAGGAATAAGGTTAAAATGAATATTAAATATTCACTTAAGAAAGTGGTCATTTTTATACGTCTACACATACCTTCTCTAGAAAATTTGCAGTAGCTTTTAGCCCTTTGCTTCTTGGCTAGAAATGTTAGAAATCTAAAATTTCCTTTTTAGGTTCTTCTTGATAGAGTCACCACCTCTTTTAAAGAGGACAAAATTATTTTCTTCTTCTAGGTATTCTCCTTCAGTAGAGTCACTGCTTCAAATCCTTCACCACTACTACAACAAATCTTCTTCAAGTTTGAAAATTCTTCAATATTTGAACCAAGAGTCAAAATTCCTCAAAACTATTAAATCTACCCAATGATATTCTTCTGTGTTTCTCCCTAGTAGAGTCACCAATTTTTTGGTGCTTTTTCTTGTTACCCTCAATCTTAAGAGGAATATAGCAATACCCAAACCTTGGGATTACAAGTTTAGGATACCAATTTTGTACTATCAATAAATTGAGGACAAGAAAGGCCGACTAAAAAGGCACTAAGGGCCTTCTACACTTTGATCTCCACAAGACTCAAGAGGGTGTTCCTATATGGAGGTTTGGTTGGATAATAAACCTATGACAAATTCTGAAAAAATCAGACCTATGAATGTGGATAGTTCTCAGATACCAAAGTGGTGGATATCTCACAATCTATCAAATTCAAGCATAAGCCCATTTATTGAATCCAAATGAGAACAACAATTTGAAATATCTTCATCTCAACACATAGAGGCATGTAAACACTCTTCTTCCCAATTCAGCCATTGTAATTTCTAAACACCTAAATCCTAAACTAACCTAAATTGAAACAAAGGAATAACAAAAGTAAAATAGGGAGTCTCATTGATCAGTGACTGATCAATTGGGTACAAAGTCAAATGTAAGGTCTAAATTTTTACATTATAGTTGCTGATTACTCTAATTAGTGATCCTTTTAACATTTATGCCTAGCATTAATGTAACTCCTTATGTTGTAACATAATCATACTTATTAATCCAATTTGCATTCTCCAATTCACTGCAACCTATATTTAGAATTTAATCCTTCCTTGAAGGAACCCACATATAGATTAACACAATTACAAGGAATTTTTTAATGATAAACAAACAATATACTTGATACCAGTGATCTATATGAAATCAAGGAACACAAATTTAGAGACAATTCTGCAACTTTTCATTAATATTCAAGAGCTAAATGACATTAAAACATGAATCTATACATTTATTCCTTCATGCAGTACATTCCATTTCTTCTTGATCAAAACAAGTACCTATTCAATCTACCCTTATTCCTTAGTCTATCCCACACCCCTCTATACAACCTTCATTTCCCTTTTATAGACACAAGGGAACCTTTCAGAGTGGTTACAACTCTTCGTTTCAAAACCAAAAACTAATTAGTTATCCCCCCAATAAAAAATAAAAGACACAATAACTAATTAATTTATAATTACAACTTTTGGTCTTCAAATTACAAACATTTCTCTATTTTGTCTTATTCGTGAGAATATTTATTGGAATGAAAAGATCAATCTGTAACTATATGTAACGTCTCATTATCTGCATCAACATCATGTTCTCCTCTCCTTAACAATCGTTATGCCTTTCTCTGTGTTTACACATTTTGCATATATTTAAATCAAACAATGGTCATCCCTTGTCTTTCGTATTTTGTATGCACATTTGCCAGACCATTTGCAACTAGAACACTTGACAAAAATCTCCTTCGCTATGTTTTGATGGATATCCATACCCTAATTCAACTCTTTGTTGCACCAAGTACATCGATGCATAGGCTAACTGTCAAACAATTCAAAGGTTTGTCTATGATTTCCACAATGTACACCCATGCCTTCGCTTCAAAAGTTTTTGAAACCTTCTCAGCATATCCTGTAATCATTGTATTCCCTACGACTGCATTTCATTGAGACTTTTTTCCAAACATTTAACAGAGCGTTTCCATTAATATCTGAATGAAATCTCCATACTCTTTCATCAATTTCTTTATTGTTTGAACATCACTGTGAATTGCTACAATCACCATGGCTTTGAAAGGCATTGGGCATCTCTTCAAAATAGCCACCACGAGAATGAGGGTCGACCACAATTATTTGAGGCATTTTATTAAGCATTTCACATGCTTTGTCTCTAAGTCCACATTTCATTAATGCATTTTATTAGAACACCTTGCATATGCTTTCACATTTGTCATATACAAGGATACCTGTTTGAGCACAAGTAGGAAGGACGCTCACAAAGGCCATAAAATTCCTCTGATTGCATTTGCTCGAAGGTTTCTAAAGACTTTTCAATAAATCATTCCTTACACATCGTGCAATCACTGTATCCATGAGTTCGCAACTTTCCATAGCGGCCCATGAAACAGTTCATATGGAGTTGGAGGTTTCCCCTTACTCTGTGTGGGATGGTAGTAGGCTTCCTGCACTACCGCACCCAATCCTCACAAAATCCTTCAACTGCTTGCGGGACAACGAGACAGTAAGGCATTGAAAGGTATAAGGTTTATTTACAACTTTTTATGGTGCCCCACACTACCGTGCATGAATCCATTATTTTTATTTGATATTATTGATGATCACGACCTCTTTGATATGATTAAAATAATCTCATATTCTAAATAGAATACTATATCACCTCACTCCAGGAGAAATAAGGAGAACTTGTATCCTCACCCCGTTTCTCTACTAAGATACTATTATTTAAATCACCAAAAATAATGAAGTGGGTAATCACCAAAATTTGCTTTTGGACACTTTTGCATTTTGACCAAAACAAGCCCTGTAGCCTTTGGAATCACATTAAAAAACCAACCAAAAGTCCTCTTGGAACTACAAGAATTGATTGATATACAGAGTGATAATAAAAGAATCACTTTTGACAATCAGATCGACATGACACAATTTGAGCTCATAAATTTTAATGGCCAAAGTTGCTTGCTTCAACATTTTAGAAAACTACACATACCACACTCATGTGAACACTGCTAACTTCATGCTCTGGAAAAATATCAAATCTTCACCTGAGCAATTTCCACTGGACAAAGGAGTTCATTAAGATATAATAAGCAAGTGCGCCAAAAGGATTTTCAAAAATCCATTTTATATGCAAGATGTTAATCACCAAAGTTGACTTCTTTGAAAGTACCATGAACATTTAGTCTACCAATCTCTGCAAACTTCATCTGGTTTTGACTCTGAAAAAATGCCAAACTGAATGTTGACACTTTGTAATCATGCACAAGAATACACTGTCATATCACATGAAGGAATCCTTTTCATTAGAACCTCAATTGCCTTCAAAATGTGAATCTCCAAAGTAGGCAACCTAATAAAGTTAAGCACAATAAATTGCATTTGCTTTCGATCTAGGAAAATTATGAAACAAAATGCCGAAGTTCTAAAAAATGCACACATAAGTATATGAATATAGGTAAAATTGCAAGGAATAATCCTCCTGACATGAAACTCCATTGGTAATGAAATATAAACCTCCAAAGTTGACTCCTTTAGCAAATCAGTTAATATGCAAACAGTAAACCTCCACAAATTGCATTTGGTTTTGACATTGTAGAAATATCAAATGAAGTGATTGGACTTTGAAAATAAACTTCGGGGTACACTAAGATGAGGAAAATTGTAGGAAAAAGTTGTTTTGACATAAAAAAACATCAGGTACCAAAATATTGACCTTTAAAAATGGCTAATTGGAGGGTTTACAATATGCAGATTGCAAACTTAGTTTTAGAGCCCAAAAACTTGCCACTTCAAAAACATATCAGATGTGACTATGAGAGGATAAAAATGTACAAGCACACTCACTTAAAACAAATAAAAATGATCCCTAAGTGTTTGGAATGACAATCACATGATTTCAAGATATACACTTTCAAAATGGGTTGCTCAAGAAAATTTACAAGTGTACTTTCTGGGCGCTACAACTAAATTTTCACATCATGGGCATATCAAATTTTGCAAAAAATTGGGTTGATAACAGAAGTTATCCATCATCAATAGCAATTTACATCTTATCATTATTTGTAACATGGCCTCCATGTTTGAGAGTGGGTCATTATCCTTTAGTGAAGGCATATTTAGGTTCCTGAAATCAACACACAATCTTATATCCCCATTCTTTTTCCTGACTGGGACCAAGTTTGAAACCCAAGTGGAATGTCTAATTGGTTTAATAATTCCACCATCCTTGAGTTTCATGAGCTCTTCCTACATTTTTGGCCTCAAAATTGGGTTGATTAGTCTTTGTTTTTGTTTGAAAGGTTTTGCTTTAGGATCTAGAGGAATTTCATGCTGAAATAAGTTCTCCCTATATGTATTCAAATCATCAAAATTCCAAGCAAAAACATGCTTATGCTTTCTTAACAATACTATCAACATTGTCCTTATCTTTGGACTTATCTTCTTCCCAATGTATACCCTTTTTGGAGATGATTCAGTCCCTAAATTAATCTCTTCAAAGTCCTTGCTGATTGGAGCAAGTTTCGCTACTTGACCATCATTGTCATCGAACACACTTTCCAGTGCTACAAGTCCCTTTGGAATCTTATTAGTTTTTAATTGAACAACCTCATTTCCAAACATTGTTTCCTTGCCATCAACAACTTCAAAAAAAGCATTGAAGTCTATTTCTTGGTTTTCATACTCATCAATGCAATGGAGAAACTTGAGCAAGTCATCATCATCATTAAAGACTTGCCAATTGCAAATGTTATCTGGAATAGAAGGTCTAATTTTGACATCAACTCTTGACATTCTTGCAAGGGTGATATCATTGCTTTTCAGGGCAATGTTTTCTAAGAAATCTACTATGATTTTTTTTGGTCTCTCCACCTAATCTATGGAAAAAGCATCTTATAATTCTATTGAATCCCAGACAACACATTTGTTCTTCTTTAACCCGTTATTCTTGAAACAATATTTTGTTCTAACTTGAGATATAATCAACTCTAAACCACCCCAGACTAATAGCAGTTTGATTCCATGTTTAGTTGCTAAATTAAGGCCTAAGAGTAATGCCTCATACTTGCCGACATTGTTAGTACATTCAAACAATAATTGAAAAGAATATTTGAATGTTCTTCCACTTGGTGTAATGAAAATCACTCCTACCCCTAAACCCTCTTTACTACAAGCCCCATCAAAATATATTTTCCACAACCGTTCCTGGTCGTTTTGTTCTTCTCTACTAATAGGGTCTGTGTTTTCAAGAAATAGTTGGGCTGGATCAACCTTGAAGTTATCCATGTCAACATCATAGATGCAAACCATATTGTTTCAATCTATATGGTCAACTGTGATTCAAGATCTTAATTCCCTCTCTAATTTAACCTCACTTCCATTCATTGGTATAGTGGCATAGGATAATTCTAATTGGACATTTCCACCAACATCAGTTGTGCATAGTCTAGATAATAACATCCCATAATTAGGTGGAACATCAACTACTGTTAGATCTAATTTGTAAATAGCTTCAGGGAGATTAGCCATTTTGACTTCTGAATCCTTTATGATTCCAATTAATGGGATTTCCCTATTATCCATTGCGTAACACTTTCCATAGGTGCTATCAACCCATAATCCTAACTCTTTCATGACTCCCATGGGCATGATGTTAATGACTACACCATAATCAATCATATAATTCTTAACAAGTTTATTGTTAATTAATAAAGTCGGGTAAACAAGATCAACTTGGAAGTGATTTTTAGCTACAGTTGTCCCTAGGTATACCTTAAGAATCTTCATAACTTTTGTTTCTACATCATTAACATGTCTATCTTTTTAATCCGATACATCTACAACCTTTTTATTTCCTAAAGGTGAACTTGTTACATTTAAAATCAAAGATAAAGCATTCTGCGTATGTTCTTCTATTTTCATCATTTCTAACAAAGGGACACCCACTTTTATTTGTGAAAGAGTTTGAACCATGTCAAATGAAGGTGTACTAGAAATATCAGGGGTAGCAACTTTACATGCATCGGCCTTGTGTTGCTTCTCCTTTTCGGTTGCCATCAAGGTCTTTGGAGCTGTTTTTGTAGCAACTTCTTTGTTAGGATTGTTACTCCTTTGATTTGATTTTGGGACATACTTTTGAGTCTTTTGAACTTTAAGTAACCTACTCTTGTCTTTACCTTTTTGAGGTGCAAATTGCTCTTTATTACTAAGCTGATTTTCCTTAACAAATAGTGCTTCAGGCCTACCTTGACCATCATCAACACCTTTACTTCTCAAGTTGTAATCACTTTTCACTTGAGCAATTGCAATTGTTACCAAATTTTTCTACACCTAAATTTTGTGACCTGTTACAGGCCAAATACATTGCATTTCGAAGAAAGGTACACAATTTTTTTTTCCAAAGCTTGCTATCTTTACAAATAAAACATGTATGCCATACAAGTATCTTATTTTAAATGTGCAATTGTTTGAATCAAAATAGATATGCATGAATAAAACATTTGCATGTAACACATTTTTATTTATAAAGATCAAACTGTACACAAAATCCCACACAAGCCATGGGAATAGCTAAAACCATAGACATATTTTCATACAAGCATGAAAATAAACTATATAACAGAAAAATATGAGTGGGGGAACAAGGTAACCCGTCATTGCCTGGAATGATGAGTCTAAAGTTAAGAGAGTTGGTGAAGTCACAGATGCTCATCCACTTTAGTCTTTTATGCTCTCAGTTCATCAATACCTGCAAGAGATTCAGAAAAAATGATGCTATAGCAATGAGGATTATCATATTCTCACACACAAAATCATCAGTAATATAGTTCATCTGCATAAGAATATCAAAACACATGCCTACAGTAACCAACATATCAAAATTAGAAAGAAATGAATCAATGCACATAAGGTGCCATGAGATAGAAACAAGTACCATGTTTTATCTAACATGTTCACTGTGCAAGAAAAATACATGTTTCCATTTCATGAATGTCAAGTATGTGGGTTAAAATGGGCTCCCATAAGGGTTGAGATCAACATACATGTGGTCACTCACAGGGTGACACTAACCACAATTATCAAATACTAAGTACATAAAGCCATGATCCCATATACTATCACTCAATGATAGTACAAACTACCATATAATGGAAGCATATACAACATGAACTCAATTGCACTCACTAGTCAATGACTAGTGTCATCATGTGAGTAAGGGAAGTATGTGAGGTCACAATAGGGCTAGGGTTTCTTAGTTTCATGAATAAAAAGAAGAACCTCAACTCGATAATGCACTGACATAGTTGGTTGTTGATTCTTGAAGACCAACAAAGAAACTCAGATAGATGTCCATGACAAAATGAAAACAATTACAATAAGGTCGTCATGGCAGCTACTTCACAGAACAGTCATATTGTCAAATGTCTAATTTGAAGATTAGAAGAACAGTCATACTGTCAAATGTCTAATTTGAAGATCAGAAATAGTGAATAATGATAGAAATAAAAGTGTTATATAGTTCATATGGAAAATCATGGACAACCTCAAAAGTGGAATAAATAAGAAAAAATCCAATGCAAAGATGCAATTCCAAGTAAATCAATGAACAATACCTTAAACATCAATCATATAATTGATTCATGCTTATACATAGATCTCTACTATTTAAAAAAAAAGGGTAGTCATTGATGCAGTCATGAATGCATAACAATCAATAAGTCATTAATAAAAATGAAAATCACAGTACCACACTCTGAGAATGCAGTTAAATATAGCAGTGAGTGTTTATTTAGAACTAATGTTGTTGTCATATATCAATAAATTCAAAGAGTATAAAGCATAATATGCCAATCATTTAGAAAGAGATCTAAGACCAAGATTAGTGTACAGTGACCCTACACAAATTACAGTGACAACAAACACATATAATAGTACCTTCAAATAAGGTATGAAGGAAAAGGGAGACAATTTTAGAATAAATTCATGTCTACAGTTTGCTATAACATCAAGAGATGCATTCACAATACAAGCTTAAAGTACAGTCACTTCTATGAACAAACTCTCCACTATCACGAGCCAACAAAGATAGGTGATCTTCATTACGAAATATCAAAATGAAGGTCCATAGTACAATCAATAGTGAATATAATTTCAAGCCGGGATGTAAGAGCAAACAATGTTGTAGTCAAAGACTCAGATCATATAAAGGTACAGTAATAGCATAAGGGCTAAGACCTCTTGAAAAACATTCAAGTAATAGATAATGTCACTTCCATATGGTCATGCCCAAGAGAAAAGTCAAAAGTAGGGCATTAATCTCAGATCTACAAAGGATACATAAGACCACTATAGAGATACCAACCACATAAATCCACTCCCATAGTCTTAATGACAGATAATGTGTAGTGATAATCAATATTCAAAACAAAGATAGTCAATTATGTTGCAGGTTAAAGATTCATATTAGGGCTTCAATGACAAATAGATACCTCCAAGGGAAATGACAGTGATAGTTATCACAAAAAAACCCTTAATCTCTAATGAACAAAGATACCTATGATAGTGTTGGTTAACAAATTTGCCTTTCCTTAAATATTTTTAATGATGACTCATGCATACCCCTGATGAAAAGAAAAAGAAACCAACAGTTGGGTGAACCGAGTATCAGTTTACCCTCTGCATAAGAGTGCAACTCCTCGTATGATATCCAATGATTTTTTATGCAAATAACTCATAGAGAAACACACTTTTTACCAGAAAGTGAGAAAGGCTTCCACATTCATTTGTCAACACAATAAGAATGCTACAAGATAATTATCCATAAATGTAAAGCTCACGCACTTAAACTTTGAACATTCCAATTCAATGTAAAAATTACTTCACCAAGTATACTCAATGTAACATAAATTTTGATTGATACTTGCTCATGCCTCAAAGGACAAGGGGGATCATAATCATTTAAATGATAATGTACCACTAATTTTCTTAATCAATGAATTCACAGACTTATAATAAATTGATAATGAAGTAAAATATTCTGCACACAAGCATACATCCCAACAAACATTTTCTCTATCATTCAAACACACAGATTTGAAGACTGTGCAAAATATATCATTTCATTCATATATAAAATGTGTACACTGAAATTCAAAAGAAAATTAAGTCTGCCAATTGAAATCAAATTTTTTCGGACCCTCAATAAAGCTTGCTTAATTACATATATAGCCTCCAGGCTAATAGCTTTTTTTGAAAATAATCCTAAATTCTTAAACTCTTCGCAATATATATAATTTCATTCATATATAAAATGTGTACACTGAAATTCAAAAGAAAATTAAGTCTGCCAATTCAAATCAAATTTTTTTGGACCCTCAATAAAGCTTTCTTAATTACATATATAGCCTCCAGGCTAATAGTTTTTTTTGAAAATAACCCTAAATTCTTAAACTCTACCCTAGAGTTAAAAGAAACTGTTTGCTTCAAATTGGATAAAACTTAAATGACCAAAGGTCGTAGACAGAATGACAACTCATCCATAAACCGATCAAGACTCCAACGTGGTAGAGGAAGCTGTTGATTTGTCCAGTTTTGTCACAGTACCACGTACATTTCGCCACTCTAATTGTGTCATTGAGAAATTGAGGATAAACTGATAGTGCGGGAGTCCAATGTGTAGAATGCTATGCTTCCAAAATTCTTTGTCCATGTTTACCTGCATGACCTTTATTTTATGCGCTTCCAAGTGATAAAAGCAAACTGCTAACATTGATTCTATCCTTGCCACTTTAGAGAAGTCATTCGTAGTTAGAGATTTTATTTATTTAACAAGCTGCACCCTCTCTTTAAAGGTTTTGACCATATATGCTGCTAGTTCAATCGTCTGTCCATCCTCCTTCAGGAGCTGTATATCGATGCATTTTAAATCTTTCTGCATCGTATCAATAATCTTTTTTAATCCTTTTAATAACTTGATGGATTCTTCGTGACCCTGTTTAATGATTGAGATTCTCCATTCAACATTTTTCCTTGACACATACAATTCATTGTCATCTAAATTATCCACAGGCTTCTCAACAAGAAATTTCATGACCCCAAATTTCTACACATCATTCATCTGTGCTAAGACTGCTACCCATTTATTTATTTCTTTGTCCCACATTATAGCTTCCAACTCCAACTCTTTACTCATTGTTATAGCATTATCATACATTTTGATCAGGCTAGCAATGTCGTCTGTGCCTTGCTACACTATGGAGTCAAGCCACTCATCAAAAACCTCAGCTATCATGTGACTTATTTGGACCTGATCCAATAGCTTTTGATTTAATGGTGATTTAGGGTTAAAAGACAATATCATCCGTGTCACAGGCTGAGGACTTGGGTGATGTATGGAATTGATATATTCTACCATCTGTGTAACAACTTGTTTCAATTCCTGCTTGTCCTTCTCATCTTTCCAGGTTCTAGATATCATTTTTTTATTGGAGGATTCTAAATGTTTGGCATCCATAGTTCTTGAAGCAACTCCTAGGTGAATTTTCACAATAATAAAATCCTTCTCGGTGGATTTTTCTGGGTATTTATCTAAGATAGGATTAGCTACTTCTACTACCCAATGGCCTGTTTCGTCATCAACCTCCATCATTTCCCGTGTTTTAAGATTTTTGGGTTTGGATATTCTCCCAAGGCACTTACTAACCATATCCTCCATGGGAATGGTAATAGGAAATACACTGGATTTCTTTCCAATTGAAGCTCCAACCCATCGAGAAGTACTGGAAGTTTCTTTGGGTGGAGGTGTCTAATCATCAGGTGGATTGACAATAGTCATGGTACTCACTAGATTTGGATTTTATTCAGGTTCTCTCTCTGCATCCGCATCCTACAATAAAGGATTATTTAACACTTGTTGATCCATGATCAACTGGGTTTCCTCACTTGAATCTAAGTCCACAACAATTTGGTTCACCACTGGTTCCCTGTTTTTCTTTCTCCTCCTTGAATGGGTGACTTGAACCGCTAAAGAACTCAATGGGGATTTCTTTGATTTTTTGGTTTGAACCTCTCCAATTTTTATCCTTGTGGCACCTCCAACATCAAAAATGACGTTAGAGGAGGAAGTGGGAATCTGTGTTGTAGCATGAAGTGGACCAACTATTAATTCTTTAGGAGTAATAATCGACTCCTTTCAAAATTTACGGTCTCTTAACCACTTCTCTGTTCTCCTTATGACATTAAAGGACTCGGCTTGGATATTTTCTTCTTCTCTCCTATCCTAGTCAATTTCAGGTATAGGTTGCCCTTGAACCCTTTCATTGAATTTAGGATCTAATACATCTTCCCCCTCTTCTTCTTGTATTCCTTCCACATTAATGGACAACCTCATTGTAACAATCTATTGCAGAGTGAACCTTGACCACAATCTCCTTCTCACTTCAAATTCATCACAACAATTTTCCCAATAGTCTTGCAATTGAGGTTCATGGAAGAAATTGTCATCAACATTTAGATGTTCTACAACATAGCCTCTGTTATCAAACTTACGTCTAGCAATGTAGGATTGTAAATTCATTTTCTTGAACTCTAATTCTAGGTTCAAAGCATCAGAAACAAACTTACAACTATACTATCCAAGTTCAATTGGGAAGGCAACTCCGGATTTATTCTTCATCCCTAACCTTTTACCAATGTGGGCTAGTTGGCTACAAACTTCAATAATCACATAACTCTCAAAGGCATACTTGGGCAATTTGAATGGTTCGCCTTCAAAGCCCCCCACTCTAATGTAAGTAAATCTGGGAAATTGGATAAAATAGCTTCCATATATACCGACCAACTCCATGGCCTCAGATGACATTATTTTATTTGTGTCTCCTCGTAGCTCAAAGATAAGTCTTCTTGCAAAAACATCATTCCATCTTGTAATATTTTCTATATATCTCTATTGTTGCAAGTGTGGGTAATAATCATAAACCTTCATTCCATCCACCCAAGGCTCATGATGCAACCCTTTCCACTCTCTGGTACAATCCAATATATAAAATAGATATGAGGACATGTAAAAACTGGACATTCCAACAAAATTACTCAAACCCTCATGAAGCCTTTCGGCAATAACCTGCGCCCAATAAAGATATTTGTCATCAGCTAACAATACCTGGATATAAAAATACATCCAGTCTTCCCAATAGAAAGCATGTGAATTCTCTTTGAGCCTGTTCAACAATATCACAATATCTCGCACCTCCTTTCTGAAATGTTCTCTTGTAAGACATTTGGGTAATTGGGACCCTCCTTTCCAAACATTTAGAAGCCAATTCCTTGCAATGACACTTTTATATGTGCTTTTCTTCTCAGAGAAAAATGTGTATGAGGTACCAATAGACCAATCTTCATATGGCTCTTTATGAGGAATTCCAATTGCAACCATCACCGTTTCTCTGTTAATTTCTACTAACAATTCACCATTGCTGGTCCTAATGCACCTGTTGCCCACATCATACCTATTGATACATGCTATCACCAATTATGGACAAGGAGTGACATTTGGGAATGCAACAGCTTCAATCAAGCCACTTCTAACTTTTATTTCCATCGTTGAGTTAGCCTCAGGGTTTCTAGCTCGTTCTAAAAAATATCCTAAGTCAGCTTGAGCCAAAGAAGTGTCTCCCAGTTCTGGAAGTGTACTGACTAAGCATGATGTGTGACCGAGTTTTGGAAGAGTCAGCCTCATAATGACCTCTTTTACATTCATCAAACAGTTCCTAGAAAGAACAAAATTCTATTCCAAAACAAAGAATTTTCCTACACTGACTTTCTGAGCTAGTAACACAGTGGAGGGGAAATTATGAGAACTCACTTGTTACCACCATCAAATCTATGAAACTCTCAGAAGTATGAATTTTAAATTACCTTCAGCGTCCTTTTCTTCTCCAACAACAATAGCTACCACTTTCACAATTTGAGAATTCACATATGAAAAGGCGAAAATACTGTGTAATACCTATGCACATCTCATGATAATTCATCCAAACGTGTGAGATAACCCATGATTTGATGAGATCCTGACAAATTTCTTTATTACATATCAACTCTGCACAAACATCTTGAGTTTTCATGATTACTTTCCATAATTAGAATTTTAAAATATAATATGCCAAGAATATTCCTTTTGTCGCCCCACCTTTTATGTTATTAATGTCCTCAGAGCCAACTTGAAATAAACTTTTGAACTTTGAACCTTTTAACATGAAGTTCAATGGTTCAAGTTCAATCTTGAGAAAACAAAAGAACTTCCAACTTGTGGCTCAACACAACTCTGGGAACAAGCAAAGACTTTTAGCAAACATAAAGGAAGACTTTGAACCTTGAACCTTGAACCACTATAGAGATGGTTCAAAAGTTCAAGTTCAATACCAACTTAACACATTCACGGTCTCTTGCTTAACAACATAACAAAGTCACGACCCACACAAAGGCACCGGTTGAAATTTGAACCTTGAACCAATAACCCATGGGTTTATTGGGGCAGAAAAGGTGAAATACAAAGAAAAAGGTGCATAGCTAAACACGGATCAAACCGAATGAGGAAAGAAACATTAAATACACATTATTTTGTTGAAGATAAATAATGGGGTAACATTGGTTCTGACTAGGGACCGAGACTAAAAAGGAGTAGGAATGGAACTTAGAATCACTGGTTTTGCATGCAAGCAGAGAAGGACAAAAGGTCCGAACACAACAAACACACAACAAGAAAAACAAACATCACATCAAAAACCTATGTACAGAGTAGAATGAGATCTTCTTATAACTGGTACAACTTTAAATCTTGCCTGTTATAGGACAAGGGAAGTGAAACTCCATTAGGGTATTCTTGTTTAAATGAGTTAGGACCCAATACCTGTTTGATCGTGAATGGTCCTTTCCACAGAGAATCAAATTTCTTGTGAGCTCCTTTCGGTTCCCTGCGTTTGTCCCAGAGTAGGATTTGATCTCCCATTATAAACTGTCATGGTCTAGCTCTATGATAAAAAAATTTGTTTACCTTGCCCTGATGTGCAGTGAAGTGATCTACCAACTCTTGCCTCTCTTCTTCAATTTTTAAAAGGTACATAATTCTCTTTTCCAGAGCACTTTGGAAGAATTCATCTTCTATTACTTTCTGCAACCTAGCAGATGATAATTCCAGAGGTAAGGACAATTGAGCTTCAACTCTGTATACCAATTCAAATGGTGTCATACCTATGGCCCTTTTAGGTGAGGTCTTGTCTGCCCATAGTGCTTCATATAGCCTTTTATGCCAATCCTTTGCATTCTCAACCACCAATTTTTACATTATAGAAATCGGATTCTTATTGCTGGATTGGACCTGGCCATTTCCTTGTGGATAGTAATCTGAAGAATGAGATAAGTAAGTGCCATGATCATAACAAAATAGAACAAGTTCTTCGAAAGAGAAATTTGGGGCATTATTGGTCACGATATTTCGGGGTACACCAAACCTAGTCAAGATATTTTCTTTCAAGAAAGTACAAACAATTTCTGAAGTAGTTTTCCAGATGGGAACTGCTTCTACCCACTTTGTAAAATAATCTATAGATGTAAGAATATGGGCATGACCAACAATTGATGGGGGATTCAATGGACCAATAGAATCTAATCCTCACTGTTTGAAGGGTTCATCTATAATTACCGACCTTAATGGTAATGCAACTAATTGGGGTCTTCCTGAGAATAACTTGCATTTCTCACAACCTACAACCCACAATTCTAAGGCGGGTGGGGATTATGTTGCTTTGTTTCAAACAGCAACATACCTAGCCAGTAGTAATAACTCCTAAGGATTTTGAAAGATGTTACAATAGATGAATAGTGTCCTCTACATGCCTCATTATGAAAAACTTGTAAAAGCTTCTCCTGTTGTTCCTTGTCAACACGCTGTAAGAATGACCCATCCAAGCCTTTTTTGTATAAGATATCATCCACAATCACATATTTAGCCACCTTCAGTCTTAAATTTCTCTTTTCTTTTGTAGTTAAATGCTCGGGGAATTCTCCATAAGTCAAGTAATGAGCCACATCACTGAACCACTCATCTTGCAAGCTGACAAATAAAGTGAGTGGGATTTTGTCTTCCTCTTCCTTGTTTTCAGCTATTAAATGACATAATCCTTGCCCCCAGACTAACTTGGTTGGTCGGATATCCATATCAAACTCCTAAACCTTTGAAACCCGACTCTCTCTATTATTCATTCCTACCTCTTGCTGAGTCAAGATACTTTTCATAGTGGGATTAGTACAAAGACAATTGAATGGGAATGTAGAACATAATAGCTAAAATGCTTAACATCTTTAACAACTGCAAAGGCCTGTTTCTCTACTAAGGAGTAATCAATTCATTCTTTTTGAGTAGAATGCTCATGAACACAATATGGACTTCTTCATTAAGTTCATTCTTTTGTAGAAGAATGTTGGACATTGTGTGTTCTGAATCATAACAATACATGATAAAATCTCTCTTAAACTCAGGATTTATTAATATCGAAGCATGAGCAATTGCTTGTTTTATCTCTTCAAAGGCTCTTTTTGCTTCTTTCTTCCATTTGAAAATCTGCTTTTCACTTATCATCCCTACAATGTGTTTGGTAATTTCAGTGAAGTCTGGGACGAACCTCCTGGGAAACTCACTTTCCCAAAGAATGATTTGGCACCACTTTTGTCTGATGGCAAACTTAACTGTTGAATAGATTTTACTCGATCAAGATCTATTTTGATACCATCTTGTGAAACTATATGCCCTAATAGCTTTCCCTCTATAACACAAAAAACTGACTTCTTTGGGTTGAGAGTAATACCATGGTCTTTGCTTCTTTGTGGCACAGTCTCCAAATCTCTTAGGTGATTTTTCCTTCTTTTAGAGAAAAATGTCAAATCATCCAGATAGATAACTATAGTCTTACCAATGAGGTGACTGAATGAGAGATTCATTGCCCTTTGAAAAGTTGCTCCCACATTTATAAGGCCGAAAGGCATTCGATTATAGGCGAAAGTTCCCCAAGTTGTTGTTAAGGCCATTTTATGCTGGTCTTCTTTTGCTACACTTATCTGGTTATAACTAGAGAAACCATCAAGCATCGACATCATTTATGATCTAGCAACAATTAGGAGAATATGATCCATCGCTGGCAATGGGTAATTATCTTTTAAACTAGCCCGATTCAAGTTTCGAAAATCCACACATATCCTTATTTCTCCATTTTTCTTGTGAACCAGAACAATATTGGCCACCCATGTAGAATGATGAATATGATAGATGATTCTTGCCTGAAGCATCTTTTCTATTTCTTTGCAAATAGCATCTGTGACCTTGGGATAATAATTTCTCTTTTTGTCTAAAAGGAGCCACTTCGGGCTTGAGAGGAATATGATGTTGAAATTGACCATTTATAAAGTCTTTCAAATCCTCATAAGACCAGGCAAAAACATCTAAAAAATTCTGTAGCAGTTTAACAAACAAATGTTTTTCTTTAGGGTTGCAACACTTGCCTAAATTGACCATCTTTGGATTATTTTCATCACCTAAATTAATCTTTTCATATTCTCTGAACATGTTAGCAGTTTGAGAAACATCTTCTTTGACATACCTGTCATTGTGATCAAAGAGGCATTCTAAGGATACCAGGCCTTTTGGAATTCAATTTCCCTTCAACTGAAAAACTTCCTTTTTAGAACCTCCCCCCATATCTAGACAAAACTCATTACATTCATTCTCAGAACCTTCAAAGAAAGAAGAGGCAAACATTTCAGAATTTTGCAAGAATTGATTGATATGTTTATCATTTCCAAACACTTGCCAGAAATTTGAATTGCCAGGAATATTAGTATGATATATAACTTCAATCCTGTAAACATCTGCACCAAAGCTAGGATTTGGGAGCTATAAAGACACTGAGACTGCCAAAGAATCTGCACGGGAATTTTGATCTTTAGGAATAGCTTCAATTGAGAAAGCATCAAAAAATTCAATCTCATCCCAGACTCGGTTTTTATAATGTTTAAGCCTTTCATTCTTTACCGATAAGAGACCTCGTACTTGTTTAACAATCAATTTTGCATCGCCTTTGGCATTCAATAATTTAATTCCCCCTTTTCTAGCTTTCTCTATTCCTAACAACAATGCCTCATATTCTGCGGTGTTATTAGTGTTCTTGAATTCTAATTTGAATGAAAAAGGATTTTTTTCACCTTGTGGGGAAATGAGCACCACTCTAGCACCAGATCCAGCCAATGCATAGCTAGCAACAAACTCCATTTCCCAGAAGCCTGCAGTAGGATCCACTATATCTTCTGGTGTATCTTTCTTATCTTCAGAGAAGAGCAAATAATTTCCAAAATCACATTCTTGATACAATATTTGAGATTTTGGGTCATTAGAGGGAAAAACGGTATATTTGGACTTTGGTTCAGGTTAAAGAGCAAATTTTTTCTTACCAATGGGAATTATTGCCTCAGACCAATCCATTTTAATTTCTCCTCCCAAATCCTTACAAAAATTCCTACTTAACAACATTCCATAACTTGTGAGAATATCAGCAACCAAAATAGTCAACTTCACTCTTTTGTTAGGATGTACCGTCAGAGAAACCTGCGCATCTTTGATTTGATCTAATAAAGGAAAATTCTTTGAGTCCATTGAATAATATTTACCAAATTTTTTTGTGAGTGAAATCCCTAATGATTTAGCAATTGTAGAAGGCATAATATTATCAGAGGCTCTAGAATCAATAATGCAATTATTAAGTTTAAATCCATTGATAAATAAAGAGACATAAAATGGCTCGGGCCTTTGGTCAGGTATTAATGGTGATTCAATTGGTTCATTACATAATGTATTTAGAACAATACTAGACAACTCTGTGGATTTGGTATCCTTTTCATCCTGTGAAGACTCAAGATTAATCAATGGTATGCTAGTGTATTGCAACTCAGAAGTTTCCCCCTATACATATTTAATCAGCTTTTCTAACTCTTTAGGATTCAACCTAAGACATTCAGCGGGATAAATCTGAATTTTTTATGCCTTACAAAATTTAACAATATCAAAAGAATTATCGGGATCAACATACTTCAACATCTAAACTTCTTTAACTCTTGAACCATTCTCTGAGTTCTGGTTCAAAGGTTCTTTACCTTTAGCTACTATTTCGGGAAAGGTTGTTATACTTATATTTTTGGATTGACATTGGCCTCTAGTGAGGATAGCACAAGAAGGGTCTCCAAGGGTCACCAATATATCACCTCCTCTGTCAGAATTTGATTCATACTCCAGGATGTGTATTCCAGAGTCACCAGGTTGCCCGTGGACATATTGAATCGGTGATTGCATCGGATATTGTTTTATTTGTAAAATGATTTTATTGTAACACCCTTTAGAGCCGACCTACTAAAATTGGTCTTACCTTATGATTTAAATGTAAGATCTTATTTGTAAGATCAATGTGGAATGTGAAAAAGGAATTGTGTGAAGGTATATGCAAGAATAAGTAGAGATATACACGCAAATATCATTTGAAGGTTGAAGCAAGGTTTTGTGAAGACAATCCGAACTACACTGGTACTGAATCCAGCATAGTAAGATGCTATTTTGAGCAGTACATCTTTATTGGATTTAACCATCCAATTGTAGTCAGTGTGAATCCTATTGTGTTTGAGTAGTGAGCTCTAGGTGCTTGGCCTTTCTGCATGTGTAGACCCCATTTGTATACACATACTATCTGTAGTAGTATCATCTGATTGTGGGTAAGGTTTCCCACTGTGGTTTTTCCCCTCATAGGGTTTCCACGTACAAATATTGGTGTTATGTGTTGTGGATGTTATTGTCTTTTTGTTTCGTGCATTAATCTTTATTGGTACTATAATTAACTGATAAAACTGTCTACCGGTATACAAGTCTGGTTCACCGATATTAAGCATTAAAGTTAGTTAAGTTGTTTTGGTTTGAATTTATTTGACAACTGATTCACCCCCCCCTCTCAGTTGTCCTCGGGACCTAACATAGTTTCCCCTAATTTGCAATATTAGAGCTTTCTCCATGCTCAAATACAAAACCTCGAGTGTCTCCAGTATCTCTTTAATCCTTCAATAATTCATCAAGCCTTGCAGAACTGACCTTGGCCTTTTCTTTGTATTCATTTACAACATCTAGATCACTTGTTAGGACTATCGCCATTCTTTCCAACTCTTGGTCATTGTTTTGTGATTGCACCAACTCAGTTCCCAACACATCATTCTCATGTGCCAACCTAATGCATTCCTTAGATCTATCTTTCAGAGATATAGAAAGATTTTCTTCATTCTTCTTTTGATCTTCAATCTCGTTGGACATTCTCATGGTCATGGCTTGCATTTCATTCTTCATGACATTATTCTCCTCACTCAGCTTCTGAAATAATTCCTTAAGAGAATTATTCTCTTCATCATTTGGATTTTGTAAGAGTTCCTTCCTTTTAGCTTGAGTAGATGATAACCTTTCCTGTAGGGTAAGGATGAATTCCTTTGCAGAATTCAACTCATCTTGCAGCTTCAAGTTCTTCAACCTTTCAACATCATAGTCTTCAAGTGATACTTCAAGTTCCTTATGTAGATTCATCTCCATGGATTCCGGATACAAGATCTTCCTCAAGCTGTTAGACTTATTCCGAGGCACCAAGCTCTGATACCAATTGTTGGAATCCAAAAACACTAAGAGAGGGAGTGAATCAGTGTTCTTCCAGTTAGAATATTTTTAACATTATTAACAAGTTCACTTATTAACTAGTATTCATAAAAGAAAGTAACAACAAGTAATATTAATGCAACCACATGAATCAACACCATAACACAGAGATTTATACATGGAAAACCTCAAAGAGGAAAAACTGCGGTGGGATTGGAGACCCACAATATCTATTCACTGGCCAACTGAATAAATATTGCAAGAGGGGCCTGCACATGTAGGAAGACACATTGCCTAGAGCACACTGCTCATCACAAAAGGAACCTCACTAACTACATATCCAAAGTATTGGATTACAAATAAAAACTAAACTCGGAATGTGCATCTGCTATGCTAGATGAGTTCCAATTTAAGAACTATCTATACCAGTTATACTGTAACATCCCTTACTGGTAACTTAGATCACTTCCCATGTCATGCCCAAAATTTAGGGCAAAAACGGTACAATTTTTTTTTAAAAGATTCTAATTTAATTAATAAACACACTCTTGCGACAAGCGTTAAAGAAAATTTCATTATTAAATTCTGACTAATTTCGAACGAACTAAGCTTCGTTGAAAATGTTATATTTTAATTGCGGAAAAGCCTACTAGTTTAGATTCTATTTCCAAAAGATATTTAGTTAATAGCTCTATTATATTAAACAAACTAAAAGTATTAGGAGAGATATTTTAATTTATTTCCCACTATGACTATATAGTCTTAGCAATTTAATTAATTTTTCCTATACAATTTTTTTTCAAATCAATATTGTGTACATTTAAAATGCACATATATACATATAGATTATGCATATATTTTGAATATCAATAATTTAATTTATTAAATCAATAAAGCTCAAAAAATCATACATATATATACATATATATATTCCCATATATATATATATGAAAACATATATATTTATATATATATATTCTACATATATACCAATATTTTAATCCTAACCTCCTAAATCCATTGCAACTTTCTAAATATCATCTCTTAATTCCTCAACCCTAATTAGGGTTCTAAATTCTTATTTAACCATTACCTAAACCCAAAATACATATTATTTTTTTTATATTTTAAAAACTAAACTCCCCTAGCCCCTATTGGGCAAGGGTTTAACCCATTTCCTTTTTAACAGATGAAGATTCATGCTGGGCCGAAGAGCTAACAAGCGGCCATGAATACCAAGCTTGCCGGTCGCTGGGGTTTCAAGTGGCGGCTGGCCGCGCGCACCACTGTGTGAGCTCACAGTGGCGCCGCGGCACCACTGTGTGCCCACACAGTGGGCGCCGCTAGCAGCTCCCCACTGTGTGGCCACACAGTGGCGGCCGTGGCAGTCCACTGTGTGCCCACACAGTGGGTGCCGCAAGCGGCTCCACTGTGTGTGCACACAGTCGGCGCCGTGCGGTCGTCCACTGTGCGTACACACAGTGGAGTCCGCGGGGGGCCCCAAACATATTTTTTTTTATAAATTTTTTTAAAAAATTAAAATACATAATAATATTTATATGTATATATATATATAAATATATATATATATATATATATATAACTTAAATAAGCATAGTAAAAATAAAAATGAAATTTATTTCAATATAAACTTATATAAGGTTTTTTTTTTGAAGAGAATTTTACATACAAAATTCTAAACTAATATAATAAAGAAAAAGATAACATTAAGTTTAATCAAAAATAGAAATATATATATATATATATATATATATATATATATATATATATATATATATATATATATATATATATATATAAATTCATTTATAAAACTAGCTTTTAAATCAATGTTAACAAAAATACAATTCAAAGTATTTTATAAAGATACATTATACTTTTTCTGGAAATAAAGAAATCCATTTATATATATTTTTTTTAAAATAGAATATTCACTTAAAACAACTTTTTTTATAAAAAAATACATAGAAATCTTTCAACAACAATAATCTTTTATTTGCCACAAGTGAAATATAATTAAAGTCAAAATGAAAAAACAAATCTTTTATTTCTTTCCATAATACAAGAAGCTTTTGCATGCAACACAATTTAACCCCTTTTTTTTATAAACCAGAAGTAGAAATAACAAGCTTTTCTTTCTTTAAAACATCTCTAAAATATTCTACCAAATTTACAGAATGATTTCTCTGAACAGTCACAACATTAAGACTTCAAGTCTACTATTACAAATTTCAACTTGCTTCTCCTTTCTCTTGAATTTGAGGCATTTATTTACAACAACTTTAAACATACATCTGCAACTGAATTCAAATATCTTCAAATACAATCTTCTGAATATCTTTCATGAATCCTATCCTCTTTCTTCTGAATTTCCTGCATAATAGAAAACACAAAATTGACCACGGAGTGCTCACCTCCCAGCCTAGGCTAACTGGTAGCCACCTCCGAGCTCGGAGAACCAATTCCTAGACGGGTACAAACAGGCAAACACAAAGAACACAAAACCTACAAATATTCCAGACACATTCCCAACCTGGCTTCCACAGCACCACACTCTGGTGGTGAACATTTTCAAAGGGTGGTAGTGGACCAAATACCCTGAGGAGAATCTGCAAGTATGTAATAACAAGAAGCCACCTCATGGCACAAATAACATATCAAAATCTCAACCCCATAAATTCCTTATGCCCCCCAAAGGCATTCTAGCCTTATAACCCTCCTTATGACCCCCATTGCACAAACAGGCCATGCAGCAAGGGTCACACAAAGATCCCTTGTGATCGCTCTCTAAAGAGAGTCTCTCACTCGAGGGCTGTCACTGCTACCACCCTCAAGATCCTCTTCTCTCCCAAGAGAAAGAGAGATCTTGAGAAAACTCCCAAAACACATTCATTCATAAAACAAAACCAAAAGATTTTCAAACATTCATTTTCAAGAATACAGATTTTCTTATTCAACAACTTTCAGAAATAAACAAAAGAACAAGTCATTAAAAGTAAAAATGAAACCAACCTTAATCTGCCCAAAGGTTATAATGATATCTGAAGAAGAGCTGCCCAATCCACAATTCTTTATTTTCCTTAATCAATTTCTTTATCCCATAACATTATTTTTCTTCCAAATTTTCTTCTGTCTCCAAAAATGGAGAGTGGGTGATTAACCAGCTATTCCCAAAAATCTTCCTTAAGAAGCTCACTCTCTGAGTTCTCACAGGATTCTAAAAAAAAATCAACAAAAAGAAGGAAGAAAGCAAAAATGCAAAAAGACTTTCCTTCCAAGAGGGAAAAATCTTGATTTGATTTCACTTCCATTTTCCATTTTCGCCCAACTCAGAAAAACCAATTTTTAAAGCGTTAAAAAGATCATAATAAAGTAGAAACTTGCCTAAAATTACCCCTAACCCCTAGGTATACCTTATGGGCTTCAGGAAACCCTAATAAACTACCCCTAGGTGTTCATTTAACCCATTTTAAACCCCTCTGAAGTTTATTTTCGGGTCAAACATAAGTTGACCACTCCAAATATTATATTCTCAAAATATCTTTTTGACAACACATTATTTTATTTAAAATTAATAATAATTAACACTTTCCCATCAAGAGACAAGATAAAATATTTAAATTTAAATCCACACATGTGTCAAGTGACACTAATAAAATACTTTTACAAAAATAAACATGAAATTGTCTCTTGAGGTTTTTACACAAAAAATTTAAATAACACATAACACACATGCAACATATACTGATACGAATAAAATACAACACAAACGGGGTGTTGTCTCTCCAAATAGACAAACCCTGGCTTTACGAACATACATAAGTCTAGGTTTGATTCTCCGTAATTTTCCATGGTCACATGGTAAATTTCCTGCGCATCTCAATTTACACATTAGTACTCCCAAATATTCATATAAAATATAATTCAATAATACAACAATGCACATCATTACTTGCATACAATTTTCATCTGCACAGATTGAATACATCTTTTGTCAAGCAAATTCACATAAACAATTTTCATCCCAATTCACATAAACTAAACATACATCATAGTTCTATATTCAAAGTAAAGTCCTGCAAATTCAATAACGACATCTATCATTGCAATATCATTTTTTCTAATAATCATGTAGTGTTCTATCTCATAAAGCATGTAAGTAAAACATCAATTCATAGCAATGTTATCCAATATCCTGAAATCATAAAAGTTCTAAATCTCAAAATGCATCAAAACAAAGTATCCATAGTAGTCTAAAATATAAAATCCACTGAATGTCAAACTGAGTCGAGGTGAGGCCTCACATCCTCCCCCTCTAGGCATGAACTTCCTCCTGGAGTTCATCAAAGAGGTGAGGGTACTCTGATCTCATACGTGATGCGTCCTCCCATGAAGCCGTAACCTCATCATAACAATCCCACTGGACCCTAACCTGGTCCAGCTCTCGACCTCGAAGGGCCAATGTCCGGCGTGCCAAAATGCAAATGGGCTCCAAAGCTAGCTGCCCGTCTGACTCCACCTGCAAGGCATCCCAATCTAAAAAGTGAGACTCATCATAAATATACTTTCTCAAAACTGAAACATGAAACACATCGTGGATGCGTGACAGGCTAGGTGGCAAAGCTAAACGGTAGGCAACTGGGCCTATCCTCTCCAGAATCTCAAAAGGTCCTACAAAGCGAGGTGCGAGTTTAGAACCCTTTCCGTAACGGATCGGACTCTTATGCGGTCGCACTCTCAAGAAAACTCTGTCTCCAACCAAGTAACTACGATCAATTCTCTTTGCATCGGCATACTTCTTCTGTCTATCCTGAGCCTCTCTGAGACGCTGCCTAATCAAATCCACCTGTTGTTCCATATCTCGAACTAACTCAGGACCAATGGCAACTCTATCCTCTATGCGATCCCAACTCAAGGGCGTCCTGCAAGGCCTGCCGTATAATGCCTGGTAGGGTGGCATCCCCAAAGAAGTGTGATGCCCATTGTTATAGGCAAACTCCACTAAGGGAAGATACTCCTCCCACCGGGTCTGATGATCCATGACGTACATACGAAGCATATCTTCTAACACCTGATTGACTCTCTCTGTCTGACCATCTGTCTCCGGGTGATAAGCCGTACTGAAATTGAGCTTTGTGCCCATAGCTGCCTGTAATGACTTCCAAAAGATAGAAGTAAAAAGAGAATCCCTGTCAGAAATAATCTTGCGGGGTACGCCATGTAGTCTAACAATGTCTCGCAAGAACACCTGTGCTACTGCTGGAGCTGTGAATGTAGTACGAACTGGTGAAAAGTGAGCTACTTTGGTCAACTTGTCAACTGTCACCAAGATAGCATCATGGCGACGAGAAGACATAGGGAGACCAATGATGAAATCCATGGATATAGTATCCCACTTCCACTCTGGTATAGCATGAGACTGAAGCAACCCACCTGGATGGCGGTGCTCCGCCTTTACCCTCTAACACTCGAGACACCGAGCTACTATCTCAGCAATGAGCTGCCGCATTCCCGGCCAATGGTACAACTGCCTCAAGTCTGCATGCAACTTCTTAACCCCGGGATGCGCAGCATAAGGAGCTCTATGAGCTTCCGAGACAATGAACTCTCGCAACCCTCCGGAGGAAGGTACATAAATGCGCCCTCTGTGGCGTAATAGTCCATCGGACTCCAAAGAATAATCCACATATTTCCCTTCTAGAGTAACCTGAGAACGTAACACCTGACAAACCTCTGCATACCATCCATCCTTAGATAAGTGTTGAAGTATACGGTCCCTCAAGTCTGTGCCCATGGATATGGTGCAAACCTCATGACGTCTCCTACTCAAGGCATCTGCAACTACATTTTTCTTTCCCTTGATGTAGTGAACGTCAAAATTATATTTGCACAAAAACTCCATCCATCTCCTCTGACGCGCATTAAGGTTCGGCTGAGTGAAGATGTACTGAAGACTCTGATGATCTGAATGCAACTCAAAGTGATGTCCTAGAAAAAAGTGTCTCCACCTCACAAGTGCATGCACTACTGCTGCGAGCTCAAGGTCGTGAGTGGGATAATTAAGTTCACGAGTCTTAAGTTTCCTAGACTCGAAAGCTATGGCCCTACCACCTTGCATAAGAACTGCCCCTAAACCCTCTAAGGAAGCATCGGTACAAACCATGAAATCAGCTGAAGGATCTGGTACAACAAGGATAGGAGCGCTAGTAAGTGCCTTCTTGAGTTCCTGAAAGGCCTTCTCGCACTTCTCTGTCCATTCAAACTTCTTCCCTTTACGCTGAAGAGAGGTAATAGGGTGTGCGGCTCTGGAGAAACCTTCGACAAAACGTCGGTAATATCCTGCTAAACCCATAAAACTCCTGACCTCTGTCACACTGGTAGGCGCTGGCCAATCCATAATAGCCCTAATCTTTGATGGGTCAACTGAGATCCCATCACCGGAAATAACGTGTCCAAGGTACTTGACCTCAGATCGAAAGAAAGCACACTTCGATAGGCTGCCAAACAACTGGTTATCTCGCAAACACTGTAATACCTGTTTCAGGTGCTCCTCATGCTCCTTCTCATTCCGAGAATATATCAATATATCATCGAGGAACACAATAACAAAACGGTCCAGAAAGGTACGGAACACCCCATTCATGAGACTCATAAAAACTGCTGGGGCATTCGTAAGTCCAAAGGGGACTACGGTAAACTCATAGTGACCATATCTAGTGCGAAATGCGGTCTTGTGGATATCACTTTCCACTATTCTCAACTGATGGTATCCTGACTTCAGATCTATTTTGGAAAAGACTTTGGCACCCTGAAGCTGGTCAAATAAATCATCAATTCTGGGCAAGGGATATCGGTTCTTGATGGTTACTTTATTTAGCTGCCGGTAATCCATACACAATTGGAGAGATCCATCCTTCTTCTTAACGAAGATAACTGGTGCACCCCACGGGGATACGCTAGGACGGATATGACCCTTCTCAAGAAGTTCCTCAAGCTGAATTTTAAGTTCATTAAGCTCATTTGTGGTCATTCTATAAGGTGCTCTGGAAACTGGCTCGGCTCCTGGTACTAGGTCTATATGAAAATCAATCTCTCTACGGGGAGGCATTCCCGGTAACTCTGAAGGAAATACATCTGAATATCCTTGAAGGATAGGATGGTCATCGAGCGATGTTTCTTTTTCCTCCTCTTCTCCTTTGTCACTGATAGTGATAGCAAAAAGCTGACATCCCTTCCGCATGCTCCACTTGAGCTGCATTGCGGAGATCATACGAAGAGACACGAGCCTCTGAATCCCGATGATAACTATGGGCGAACCATGATCATCCTCACACTCGATCTTTTTCAGGCGGCAATCCATCTTGGCTCTGTGGGCATAAAGCCAATCCATGCCAAGTACGATTCCATAAGATCCAAGTGGAGTCACTCTAAGGTCTACTACAGTGGTGGTCTTGCCAATCTGCAACTGACACGCCCTAACTTCTGATTCCACTGACACTCTAGCCCCTGAAGCTAATTCCACTTCCCAACTGACACCCTGCCTAGTTGCCACTAACCCGCAACGCTCCACAACCAACGGAGATATAAAGGAGTCAGTAGCTCCTGAATCAAACAAAATAGATACATTGTTACCTCTGATTATACCTGAAGATTCGATAACCGTGGCCTGATGATCGGCCTGGCGGTTGTCAACCGCTGCAAATACTCTATGGGACTTGCCCATATCACCAACTGTCGGCTCTGAAGCGGCCATCCGCTGACTCCCTGCTACCTGTCCCTGAGGGCAATCCCTCGCCAAGTGCCCCATGGCTCCACAAGTAAAGCAAGCACCCCATGCCTGGAACTGGGCACCCTGAGGCCTAGAAAATCCCTGACCTCCTGTCCTACTGGATCCGCTGTACCCACCCCTGGAGGACTGCTGAGTCCCCGCCGGCTGTGTGTACTGCCCCTGTGCTCTCTGATCACGTTTCTGTCCCTGAGTCTGCCACTGCTTGGGCTTGGAGCCCTGCTGATACTGTGGAGGCTTCTGTTTCTGGTTCTGTGGTGTCTGTTGTGGAGGAGGGGGTTTGGAGAACCCCTGAGAATTTCGGTTGTTCCCCTTCCAATGTGGTTTCTGGAATCCATAAGTCTGCGGTGCGGGATTTCGATTCTGATACCGATCCCTATTGTCTTGTGGTCTAACCTAAATTTCCTCAGCAATCAGTGCCTTCTCTACAGCAACCCGAAGGCTCTCTGGAGCGGACATCCTAACAGGCCCGGCTATCCCGGCGTTCAATCCCCTGATGAAGCGGTTTACAAGAAGTTTCTCATCCTTAAGATAATCTACATATGGCAACAACTCAAAGAATTTACTCTCATACTGAGTTACTAACAAGCCTTTTTGTTGGAGATCATGAAATTCGTCTATACGACGCTGCCTGAAGTGCTCTGATAGGTACCTCTCCCGGAACCTCTCGGTGAATATCTCCCAAGTGAGTGTATCAGGTACAAGTCCGCATTTGTACTCTTCTTGTCTCCACCAGGTGGAGGCTGTTCCTCTCAGAAGATGAACTGCAACACGTGCTTTCAGGTTGCTCTCATAAGAATGCAACGCAAAGCACCTCTCAAGACTCAGAAGCCATGCTTCGGCCTCTACTCCATCTGTAGAACCTCTGAAGGATGGTGGTTGGAGGCGCATGACCTCCCTGATGAGATCCCCTGGATCTCGACGACCTCTCTCAAAATAAACTGGTTCCACCACAGGAGGTGGTCCTGGCATATGCACTGACTCTGGCTCATTACCACCCTGGCTCTCTACAGGAATCGGAGCTGGGCTCCTGCTTCGTTCTCTATCAACAGATCTATGACTCCTAGAGTCATGACTCCTAACCGGAGGGTTCTCTGCAGGAATCCTTTCCTGAACAATGCCAATAAGATTCTAAATGGCTGCTAGAAGGTCACGGTTAGGTTCATTTGGCTGTTCGGGAGGTGCTCCTGGGTTCTCCTCTGGAACCGATGCCTCTCTCTCTTCCTCATCGCGAGCTAGGCGCTCACGTCTAGGACCCCGTCCGTGCTTGCGAGCTTGTCGCGTCAACGGAGGCATCCTAAGAGGAAAATAATACAAAACAATTAATTTATTTCTTTTAGAATTAAATTTATTTAAATTCAAAATTCCATTAACAAAATAATTTAAAATATTCTAAGGCGAAACGTAAGTGAGTAAGGCTCCTAGTGTGGAAACCTTGCTCTGATACCAAAATGTCATGCCCAAAATTTAGGGCAAAAACGGTACAAATTTTTTTTTAAAAGATTCTAATTTAATTAATAAACACACTCTTGCGACAAGCGTTAAAGAAAATTTCATTATTAAATTCTGACTAATTTCGAACGAACTAAGCTTCGTTGAAAATGTTATATTTTAATTGCGGAAAAGCCTACTAGTTTAGATTCTATTTCCAAAAGATATTTAGTTAATAGCTCTATTATATTAAACAAACTAAAAGTATTAGGAGAGATATTTTAATTTATTTCCCACTATGACTATATAGTCTTAGCAATTTAATTAATTTCTCCTTTACAATTTTTTTTCAAATCAATATTGTGTACATTTAAAATGCACATATATACATATAGATTATGCATATATTTTGAATATCAATAATTTAATTTATTAAATCAATAAAGCTCAAAAAATCATACATATATATACATATATATATTCCCATATATATATATGAAAACATATATATTTATATATATATATTCTACATATATACCAATATTTTAATCCTAACCTCCTAAATCCATTGCAACTTTCTAAATATCATCTCTTAATTCCTCAACCCTAATTAGGGTTCTAAATTCTTATTTAACCATTACCTAAACCCAAAATACATATTATTTTTTTTTATATTTTAAAAACTAAACTCCCCTAGCCCCTATCGGGCTAGGGTTTAACCCATTTCCTTTTTAACAAATGAAGATTCATGCTGGGCCGAAGAGCTAACAAGCGGCCATGAATACCAAGCTTGCCGGTCGCTGGGGTTTCAAGTGGCGGCTGGCCGCGCGCACCACCATTCTTTATTTTCTAATAATCATGTAGTGTTCTATCTCATAAAGCATGTAAGTAAAACATCAATTCATAGCAATGTTATCCAATATCCTAAAATCATAAAAGTTCTAAATCTCAAAATGCATCAAAACAAAGTATCCATAGTAGTCTAAAATATAAAATCCACTGAATGTCAAACTGAGTCGAGGTGAGGCCTCACATCCCAAACCTCAAATAATCAAGACCGGTTACAAATCTTTACATTCGTATTCTATCGATCAAGATCTTGCTCACATAACATTACATAACCTATCACATCCCTTATCTGTCATATCCCCAAAATGACCTAATTGGACTGACTTATATACCCATTTACATGAATAAATACAAATGCCTTATGTCAGCTTACAATCATATTATAAAAGTTAAGACACATGTCGACCCAAACGAAATATAAGCATGAAACAATATGACCGTTGTTGCTTCCACACTTGTTGGATCAATCTCCTATGTCGGCCTTAGAATACCAGTTCCAAGTTTGTTGATTACATGCCTGTCGGTTCCCTAAATGTTGGCTACCTTGATTATCAAATCTACCAAGAAGTGTGTTGCCATCAATGACAACACTTATAACTTGGATGAGTGTCAATTGCCAACGGACAGGTCAGCTCTAATTTATTGGGTATTTTTAGCCCATGGTTTTGTAATATTATTTAACAGGTTCTTGTATTGTATCTGCTATATATGAGGTGCATGAGATAGAGGTTGGGTGTAAGACTCTTATGGCTATTGAGTTATATCTGAATCTCTGATTACTGGTACTCCTATGAAGATGTTAGTTGTGTTTAAAGTCGCCATATTATTTCAAGGTTCCCCCTTTATAAAAACCCCACCTATCTTATTCAAGGTCTCCCCTTTATCATCTAAGTATCTATCGTCTTTTGAATAAGTTGGTTAAGGTCGCAAGTTTCCACGGTCATTGCTCCCCTCCCTTTGAATCGCTTCGAATCATTTCGAACCTCGGTTCGAAGTAGTTCAAAGTGATTCAACCAAATTTTTCACCCTAACACTCTTTCTTTGGCAGGAAGTATCCTTATCGCGGTGGTCCTTTTGAAGTACTTTGAACCGTTTTGAAGCTTGGTTCAAACCTATTCAAAGTAGTTTTTGGCAAGTACCGACGTCAGAAGTTTATTTTTGGAGTACGTTGCGCCGCCTTTCTCTCAAAACAATCAATGGTCCCGTCGGCATGTCAAATCAAAAGATTTTATTTCTTTTTCAAGGAAAAGGACATCATTGTTATGAGTGTGAGTAGACCTTCGTTTCATGCATGACTGGATATCGCACGAAATAAATTATTATTAACTCATGCGAAAGGGTAAAATCATTAATCGAGGCATTTATGCATCAACGCCTCGAGCATGTCAATCCCGATGTGAGGTGATAAACTAGCATTATCCGGTCTTCCCATGTATAAAATTCCCCTGTGATAAATTTTCATTCAGATTGCCTGGTAAGTTATCCGAAAACAAAGAAAAAGGATAAAGGAGAGGAGGTCTGATTTTGGAGAGAAGGAGTAGTTAGGGAAGCTAGAGGAGATTATTTACTTTTCAATGGAAAACAGGTGAGAGTTTGGTAACCCTTGTTCTGTTCTACAAAACTGTTATTTTCAAAGGTTTGTCTGAAAGAGGTCTTGCTTGTTTAAGTTAAGAATGAAGTTGGTTATGCATTTTCTTGGTAATGTTTCTAGCCTTGAATGTAAAAGACCAGTGATTTGTGATATCAATTTAGAAGGGGTAAATGTGGAAAATCTTCAAGCAAGTTTTCTTGCGAATACGGAAGAGGTTAAGGGATGTATGGAAATATTAACGAGCGGGTTAATTGAAGCTGCTGCATTTCGCTCTGCCTTCGTACACCCTGAACTTTTACAACTCTACATTGACCATTACGATGTAAGAAGCAAGAGCATAGTGAGCAAAAATGGTAATGTCATACTTTCTGTCTCCAGAGAAACCATTTCTTCTGTTTTGAAATTAACAACAAGTACCTTTGCCGCTTTCTCACCCATTCAAGCTGAAGCTGAGTATCGGGAAAACCCTAGTGTGTACCAAAACAGTTTTGCCAGGAAATGGACCAAGGTTAACTATGGAGGTGGGTCTAGACTTCCCAAGGTCATTACTAGAAGCCACATGAAACCCCACATTCACGACCTGGTGGTATTATTACACAGGGTGAAAGGTTCGGCTGATGTATGTTTGTTCGAAGAATGGATGTATAGGTACATTGAAATTATCTTAAAGGGTGAACAATGGATGGATTGGGCGGAGATTATTGCCACTTCCCTGAGAAACCAGCTCAAACGCGCTAAAGAATCTAGAGAAGATTTCCGTATGGCCTCATATTTGACTTATTGTATTGCCTGCACCTGTGATCTCGCTGCTCTTCCACATGAGGTATGGAATGAGGAAATGACCATTTTCCAATACTGCCCGTTGTTGCAAAAAGACAGAGTCCTGGAGGGTTTCCATAAGGTGCATGATATATTGTTTGAAAACATTTATTCGGCTCTAGAAGGTGTTCAGATGCCACGACTCTCTTCTGAATCGCTGAGGCTGGTTCAACATTATGGAAGTTCTTTTATTCAGTTCCCTAGGTTCACATATTTGAGAGTCGGAGGGTTTGAGGAAGAACCTGTGAGGTTGCCTCGATATGCCCTTGATTGTTTCATTTTAGCTGAATTGTGCAGGCAACTTTCTGCTGTTATTAAGGATAATCTCCCTCAGGATAAATGGGAAACGGTCTTTCCTATTAAGCTGCACTCTTTGGTGTGTAATAACATGAATGACGCTTCCATCATCGGAAGCAATTTGCTGGGGTTCAATCTTGGTTTCTACTGCAGCAGGAGAAACTTTGATAATAAAGGATATGCAGCTCTAACCCTCGGCCTTGAAATCAACTCAACAGTTCCTCCGCAGCTAGAAGATTTATGGGAAGATTGTGAAAATGAAGAAGAAGTCTTGAAAAAGGACCATTCTAGACTCACCCTGCAGCAAATTAATTCTTTCAAATTGAAGTTCAAAACACAAGGGATCGTTGAGGATGGTTCATGTCTAGTTGAACCCGAATGGGAAGAATCAAATGAAACAAAATTCTTGACAGTTGATTGGAGCAAGGAGGAAGATGATGATATTAATTGGAGAGCCAGATCCATATTAACTTATACGGATGATTGGTTGCAGAGGAAAAGGACTGGAAACATCAATGAGTCTTCTACTAAGGTGATTTCTCTCTCGGAACCGCTTCAATCTGACATTCCACTTTCTCATGTTGCAGGTGATACATTGGCCTCAGATAAGAAAATAAAGTTCCCTTCCCAAGTCACGGCTCCTAGAACGAGATCCCATTCCAGGAACAAAACTTTGAAGCAGCCTAGTTCCCAGAAGCAGAAAATGACATCACCAGAGCGAGATTCAAGTGACAAGTCCCCTTTTCGAGATGAAGCAGACGATGAAGTCCAATTCATTGAAACACCAAAGGCAGATCAACCCAAGTTCTTGACTCCGACTAGAGATACTCAGATGGTATCAACCACTCCCACTGTTCCTTTATGGTTGTCAAATTCAATCAATAAGAAACGGAGTTTACAACCAGTGGCCTCGCCAGTAAAGGACATTGTCACTAGGTATGCGGCTAGAGGGTCTAAAGCAAAGAAAATGAAAAGGGATGCTTGTCTCACTAAGAATCCAGTGACCAAGAAAATCATAGCGGAAGTGGCTACTTATAAGCAGAAAAGGGAGTCAGGGGAAATTGATGAGGAAGGATTCAAAGTCACTTCTATTGAACTAGGTACCCTTAACAGGAATACTGGCAATAATTTCTTTAAGTTTTCTGCTGACCACATGCTCACTCAATCAGAAAAAGATTCTAAGGAGAAAAAAGAATTGAAAGCAATGGTGGTGACGATGGCCACATACATCAATTCACTGACTAATTTAGGGCCTAACTCAATAATCCAGCTGCCTCAGCCATTCGACCCAAATTCTACCGAAAGCCAGCAATTGATGAAACAGACGCAGAGGGGAAAATTGCTGTCTGATGCTGTGGTTAGTTGGGTAAATAACATATTAGAGCAAGGGAATAAGTTTATTTCAGAAGTTACTAGTATCTATTCCGAGGGTGAAGCATTACTTGAAGAGATTCAAAATTTGATACCAGTATGGGAGACGGAATTGTCACGGTGTCAAACCATAGTTTCCCGGGTAATTGAAGTTGAAAATCATGGAGTTCTCAAATTCTTAGGTGAAAACTCCATGAAGGTCGTGGACCCGTGCACCTTATTTATCCTGAAAAGTAATATGAGCTGGAAGGAGTCCATCTACCAAGAAGCTATCAAAAAGGTCCAAGGCGTCAAGAATCAAATCACAGACATGCATAAGGAACTGGTTAAGGACATGAAGATTGTCAACCCCACAGGCATCCTACAATTGGATGAAGGCAGCATGGACATTGAAGTGTTAACTAAAAGTTTCACCGAAGCAGTCGAGCGGATTAGGGATAAAGAAACGCCCAAGGTCGATGATTTCACTTCATTGGCAGGTATAGAATCCATGCTGCGCCTCAATGAGAAGCTGATGCCATGTCAGAGCCTAAAGATGAAGGAATACAGGTGGCAGAAGGATGCATGTAGAGCCCGACTGATGAGTTTAAAGAATCCGCACTCACAGGCCACGCAAGAATTCATGTCTTCTTTCTAGAGCTGGAAGCTGGTGCGTCAGACCGTTGGAAATGAAGAAGAAACCGGCGAATATAGCGGAAGCTGAATCGTCACCTGCTGGCGTTCTATCTTTTTGATAACTGCTTTTTAGTTTTATAACGGTTTCTTGTATTAACCCGATAGGGCTGAGTTTTAAGGGAGGCCCTTCGGGATTTCAAAAATAACTATAAATGCTGGGGCATTAAACTGATGAAAGGGATTAGCAATAGATTAGAAAAGAATAGCAAGTTAAAGATAGTTTTAATATAGATTTTTCCAAAGGACAGTGATGAAGGATAGTATATGCATGTTTTAGCTTCCAAAGACTTTGTGCATTGAAGTTGGATACACATATATGAAAGATTTCGAGTTATGCTTTGAAACTTTGTGTTCTGAGTGTTGAATTATTATCACTTTGTGGAGATAATTCAGTGATTCGAAATTTCCTTATTGTTGTTGGTTAGTTGTAAGTTCATCTATTTCCTGTTTTGATATATGTGGAAAATCTAGCAGAAAATCTATTCTTTGAAATAGATTTTGTTGATTAGATGTATGTGAATTTTTCTATTTGCAATCTGTATTTTGTAATCACCTCACTACCTAGGAGTAGTTGAGAGAACCTTATGCACTTTCGGGAAAAAGTGTCACTATAAAAGTTGAATTCATTATAAATCAGATAAGGGAGCTGTACCTTTAAGAAAATTCAGAGAGGAAGTTAAAGTAAAACTAATACTTTCTCAACTGTAGTGAACGATTCTGTTCTTCATAACATTGGCCATAGAGTAAATTAAGAGAAATTAGGTAAGAGGACAATCTGTTCACCAACAGATTTTTGGTGACTCCGCTGGGGAAATTGAGTCCTTTGAAGGAAACTTAATCTTTAATGTAATGTATAACCATGGTCCTTCAACATAATGAGATCTTTCCTGTATTACAACCCAATCTTCGATTTGAAGATACTCAAGAAGACATAATTTCAGACCTAACGGCAACTACTTGGCGAGAACGTAGAAGTGGTCAACACTATCAGCAAATATTAGTGGTCCTGGAAATAGAGGAAGAAAGAGCCGAGTTTTTGAGAGGAGTGCCAGAAGTTCAGGAGGCGGATGTTGTGAATAGACTAGCCCAGGCACCTGTAAGACCTTGAACACATCAGTAGTTTAGAAACTGGCTACTCGTAGATACACAAGAGGGTAAAGAAAAAAGGGGATACTTGATGAAAACTTTGAGTTGTTAAACAACCTAAAACTTTTGCCAGATTTCAGCAACCCTAAAAAGAAGCACATCAAATCCCAAAGTAGGCCAAACTCACCACCAAAGCCTTCTCCCTTCTCACCTCTGGTTCAATCCTTGCTTCCATTGAGTGCCCTTGTTCCAGCCTTTATATCAGTTCCACCCTTGCAAGTTGTACCACCCAACATGGCTGCTAATCAACCTTGGGGACAGAACATAGGTCCACTGAATTTAGGCGTGAATCCTGCACCACTTCCTAAAGGAGCTACTGAAGTTTTACCCAAGTTTAGTGGAGATGGCAAAGTCTCGATAGATGACCACTTAAGCACTTTTCATTCTGCCTGTGCTGTTATAAGCGTCCCTACACAGGAAGTTGCTGTGAGATTGTTTGTGCGAACTTTGACTGATGCTGCTGCTGATTGGTTCAATCATTTGCCCCATCTTTCTATTACTAGTTGGGATGATATGAAAAATGCCTTTGAAAATAGATTTAAAACCCCTGAAAATGAATGTTCTCTATTCTCCCAACTCAGTCAAATGAAGAAAGATATGCATGAACCTATGAGAGAGTTCGTGGCCAAGTTCAATAGATTGGTTCAAAGAATTCCCACAACGTCAAGACCTAGTGAAGAAAATCAGAAATCATTTTTTATTAATGCCGTTCCAATAGATATAAGTTTTCATCTTATTAAAGATGCTTGTGCTGATTTAGGCGCTGCTCAGAGGTTGGCCATTCAACTAGAGGATGCATTCATTAATCCCGGTAAATGGAAAAGAGAGGTACATACTCCCAGGACCGTTTCATCTGCTACACCCACAGACCCAGTTTTACAAAAACTGATGAATGACATAGCAATGATGAAGAGGCAGCAGAATAAAACACATAATCAGTATCCTCCGCCTTATCAAGACATTCAAAGATGGCAGCAGTCTCTAAATTTTGGGAGAACACCCCTATTAACTGCTCCTCAGCCAAGACTACAAGTCGAAGAAGCCCCTAAAGAAACAATGTGTTCTTTCCACATGACTTCAGACCATGATGAACGAGAGTGTCCTAACTAGCTAAATTGTGTTCAGCTAGCAAAGAACGCTCTTATGGCAGAAGCGATAATTGAAAAAAAAGATATAGAAAAAGATGAGTCCAGTAGTTACTTCCTAGAATATGAATCTGATTCAGAGAGAGGAGGTGATGTTTTTACAACACTTCAAGAACCTGCCTGCACAGTCATGACTAGAGGCCAAAGGAATCAAAAATTCTATCCTGGAAACACCCCAAACGTATCAAATTCTAAAGGTAAGGAGCATGTTCAGGCTGATACCACGAAACCTAAGATTTTGTTCAGGGCTGAAATGAAAGCTAGTGCCTCAGCTTTTGATATTGTAGAATTCTGTAAAACTTCTTCTATATCCATTTCACCAGCTGAATATTTAAAGCTTAATCCTAAGGAGTTAGATAAGTTGGTTCAATACGTGAAGGGAAGTTCAGTCACTAGTGCACATGTTACAGATAATGTTTCTGAGGATGTAGGAGCTGCTAATGAACCCACTTTTGTATCCGAGAGATGCTCAAAGAACATTGAAGCCACTGCTAATTCGGTTCAAAAAGAAACGGAGGAGAAAAAGCCCAATCCATTTTATATATCTTTGTTGTTAAACGGTCAAAGGCTTAGTAATTGTATTATTGATTCCAGAGCATCAGATAATATTATGCCTCAACCAGTTGCAAAAGCCCTTGGTTTGGAGCTCACAAAAACTTTTGGGTGTTGCTATGCTATGGATGGGAAACAGGTGCCCCTGGTTGGCCAAGTGAAAGATGTACAAGCTGTCCTTTATGCTTGCCCTGAAAAAAGAGTCAAGCTTACTATTCTGGTAGCTGATATTCCAGCTAGCTATGGGATGCTACTTAGCAGAACTTTTTGCAAGGATATAGGTGGAGAAATTAAAATGGACTGGTCCAAAGCATATATTCCTGTGGGAAAGAAGAAAATAAAGTTAGAACCTGAGCCGAAAAACAAATATACTGTGGTACCTTCTGACAATCCCAAAGCACAGATATTATATGAGGAGTGTCAATTCGAGAATTATATCATCTTACCTGAGAAGTCATGTGAAGAGAACACGGTAAGTGCTGAAGAAACCTTGTGGACTTTAGAATTTGATGGAAGCTGCTCGAACTCAGGCTCAGGTGCTGGTGTAGTACTCATATCACCTTCTGGAGAAATTTTCCCTTTCTCTTTCAAGCTGGATTTCCATAATACAAATAATACAGCAAAATACGAGGCGTTACTTCTAGGTTTACAAGAAGCAAAGGAAAAAGGGATAAGGCAGCTAAAAGCAAAGGGGGATGCTGAACTCATTGTTAAGCAGGTAAGAAAACAATTCTCTGTAAAAAATGATCGACTGAGGCATTATAGAAATCTGGTTTGGGATGAAATTGAGTCATTCGAAGCTTTTTCCATTGAATTCATCCCTCGTGCTCAAAATACCAAAGCTGATTCTTTAGCTGTTTCTGCATCTTTATTATTGCCCCATCCCGAATTCAAAAACAATGCTTACAGGATTGAGGTGTTATATAGACCAAGAGTCCCAGATAATATTAATCATTGGCAGGTCTTTAATGATGATGAACAATTAAAAGAATTCATGGCTTGCGCGAGAGATTTCGCTGAAATCCTTTTTGAAGGATCTGAACATGGGGGAAAATCAGCCGGTGAAGAATCAACGGAAATAGGGGAAGTGATCCAACTTCAAGGAAACAGGATTCCCAAAGGCCTGGTTTCTTTGGAACATCTTTTTGGTAGAAAAGATGACAGTACTTTAAGGAAAGATGTTGGTTCTAATGAAAATAAAGAGGAACATGAGAAGATCAACATTGGAAGCGAAGAGGATCCTAAGCTGATCTCTATAGGCAAAACTTGTTCTGCAAGGGAAAAGAAGAACTTATCCAAGCTTTTAATCTAATATCGAGATGTTTTTGCATGGGGTTATGGCGACTTAAAAAACTTCAGAAATGGTGAATTCGTGCATCACATACCATTGAAACCAGGGGCCACCACCTTCAGACAAAAACTTAGAAATTATAACCCTAAAGTCTCAGAAGCCATTTTTAGAGAGGTGGAAAAGATGTTGAAGGCTCGTATAATTTACCCAATACATCATTCAACATGGGTGGCAAATATCGTCCCGGTGAGGAAAAAGAACGGCGAAATAAGGATTTGTGTAGACTTTAGGAATCTGAATCAAGCAAGCCTTAAAGATAACTACGCACTTCCTACTATGGATCATGTCTTGCAGTCAGTAGCTGGATCTGAAGTAATGTCGATGCTGGATGGTTACTCAGGATATAATCAGATTAGTGTCACCCCAGAAGATCAGCATAAAACAGCCTTCATCACTCCCTGGGGTACTTTTGCTTACAATCGGATGCCTTTCGGTCTAATTAATGCTGGAGCTATTTTTCAGCGAGCGATGAATTCCTCTTTCAAAGACCTGCGAGATAAGATAATTGTTATATATCTTGATGATTTAACTGTCTATTCTAAAAGAAGGAAACATCATTTGAAGGACTTAGAGAGAGTGCTGGAAAGATGTAGACAGCATGGTATATCTTTGAATCCAAAGAAGTCTATTTTCTTCGTTGAAGAAGGCAAATTGCTCGGGCATATTGTTTCTAAAGAAGGTGTAAAAATCGATCCAGAGAGGGTAAAAGCAATACAAAAGCTGGTTCTGCCTACAAATAGAAGTGATTTAAAATCTTTCTTTGGTCAGATCAATTTCCTGAGAAGTTTTGTACCCGAATTTTCTAAAAAAGTGAGATACATGTTAGACATGATGAGCGAGAAACGTCTTTTCAGATGGCAAGAAGAGGGTAAGAAAGCTTTTGAAGACATCAAAACAGCTATTGCAAGTGCTCCAATGCTGGTAAGCCCTAATTTTGAGAGGGACTTCATTATTTATTGTTACACTTCTGAGCATTTTCTATCTAGTATTTTAACCCAACCCAATGATGAAGGAAAAGAAGCTCCAATTGCCTTCATGAGTGTTCCATTGAAGAAGCATGAATTAAATTATAGTCCAACAGAAAAACATGCCTTTGCTGTAGTAAGGGCATTGAAACAATTCAGGTATTACATACTGCACTCTCATTCTGTTGTATATGTGCCCGAGACCGCAGTCAAAAGTATCTTGACTCAGCAAGAAGTAGGAATGAATAAACGAGCGACTTGGGTAGCTAAAGTGCAAGAATATGATTTAACAATCAAACCTACTTCTCTGGTAAGGGGGCGTGGTTTGTGCAAAATGATAGCTGAGAATAGAGATGTATCTCCTGGTAAATCCGAGGAAGCTCATACGGTTTTACTGGTCAGTCTAACAGATCCTTGGTTCTCTGACATTGCATATTTTCTTTCATACGGTGAATGCCCATCAAATATGGATTATAAAGAAAGACGGAATCTTAGACTGAAAGCCACCAAATATGTAATTTCAGATGGTGTTCTATATAGGAGGGGAATTGATGGAACATTCTTAAGGTGCGTGGACACAGAGCAATAAGGAAAATTGTTAAAGGCGTACCATTCTGAGGCTTGCAGAGGGCACTTTTCATCCACTATTACTGCCTTTAAAATTCTCAGGAATTGTTTTTACTGGCCAGGTATGTTCAAAGATTCTTATAAGTTTGTGAAAAACTGTGAGAAATGTCAACTTTTTACTGGACGCCCTCAATTGGCAGCATTACCTCTCAGACCTATAGTAATTGATGAACCTTTTCAACAATGGGGCATTGACTTTATTGGGCCTATAGATCCTCCATCAAGCACTGGGCATATCTACATTCTAACAACGATAGATTATTTCACTAAATGGGTGGAGGCGATTCCAACGAAGAAATCCAACTCTCAAGTGGTATGTGAATTTCTGATGGAGCAAATTTTTGTTAGATTTGGTGTACCTCAGAAAGTGGTTTCAGATAATGCCACTTATTTCTCATCAGAGGAAATATCACTTTTCTGTTATGAGCATGGGGTATCATTAGCACATTCATCAGATTATTTCCCACAGGGAAATGGACAGGCAGAGTCTAGCAATAAGAATCTAGTGGCCATCATAAAAAAATTGGTATCTGACAATTCCCGAGATTGGCACAAAAGGCTCTACGAAGCATTGTGGGCAGACCGGATCACACCAAAAAGAGCTATTGGGATGGCTCCGTTTGAATTAGTATATGGGATTGGAGCTCAGGTATCTTTACCCCTGGAGTTATCGGCAGCTAAATTGCAATCGGTCATCGAAGATCAATTCTTTAAAAATTCATTGGAGAAGAGAGTCATGTACCTACACAAGCTGGAAAATGAGAGAGACAGATTAGTTGATCACATCACGGAACACCAGATGAATGTAAAGCGCATTTTTGACAGGAAAGCTCGACCAAGAAAATTCCTTAAGAATGATGAAGTGCTCCTGTGGGATAAGAGGAAAGAACCGAAAGGAACACACGGAAAATTTGAATCTCTTTGGAAAGGTCCGTTCTTTATTTCAGAAGTGGTTGGTCCTAATAATTTCCGTTTGAAATACCCAGATGGAACAATTCTGCCTTTTACATATAACGGGCAGGATTTGAAGCTGGTCAAATTCTAAGTTTTGATGTCCCCTGCTGTGTACATAGTATTTTGTTGTGTCTAGTTTTCTCGTTCTTGTTGTTTTCTTTCCTGTCCGCTGTTTTGAGTTCTATCTCCTATTTCTGAGTTCTCTGTGTATTCCGCATACACAGCCCCCAGTCAGAGCCCCTGTTAGTTGTGTTTAGAGTCGCCATATTATTTCAAGGTTCCCCCTTTATAAAAACCCCACCTATCTTATTCAAGGTCTCCCCTTTATCATCTAAGTATCTATCGTCTTTTGAATAAGTTGGTTAAGGTCGCAAGTTTCCACGGTCATTTCTCCCCTCCCTTTGAATCGCTTCGAATCATTTCGAACCTCGGTTTGAAGTAGTTCAAAGTGATTCAACCAAATTTTTCACACTAACACTCTTTCTTTGGCAGGAAGTATCCTTATCGCGGCGGTCCTTTTGAAGTATTTTGAACCGTTTTGAAGCTTGGTTCAAACCTATTCAAAGTATTTTTTGGCAAGTACCGACGTCAGAAGTTTATTTTTGGAGTACGTTGCGCCGCCTTTCTCTCAAAACAATCAATGGTCCCGTCGGCATGTCAAATCAAAAGATTTTATTTCTTTTTCAAGGAAAAGGACATCATTGTTATGAGTGTGAGTAGACCTTCGTTTCATGCATGACTGGATATCGCATGAAATAAATTATTATTAACTCATGCGAAAGGGTAAAATCATTAGTCGAGGCATTTATGCATCAACACCTCGAGCATGTCAATCCCGATGTGAGGTGATAAACTAGCATTATCCGGTCTTCCCATGTATAAAATTCCCCTGTGATAAATTTTCATTCAGATTGCCTGGTAAGTTATCCGAAAACAAAGAAAAAGGATAAAGGAGAGGAGGTCTGATTTCGGAGAGAAGGAGCAGTTAGGGAAGCTAGAGGAGATTATTTACTTTTCAATGGAAAACAGGTGAGAGTTTGGTAACCCTTGTTCTGTTCTGCAAAACTGTTATTTTCAAAGGTTTGTCTGAAAGAGGTCTTGCTTGTTTAAGTTAAGAATGAAGTCGGTTATGCATTTTCTCGGTAATGTTTCTAGCCTTGAACATAAAAGACCAGTGATTTGTGATATCAATTTAGAAGGGGTAAATGTGGAAAATCTTCAAGCAAGTTTTCTTGCGAATACGGAAGAGGTTAAGGGATGTATGGAAATATTAACGAGTGGGTTAATTGAAGCTGCTGCATTTCCCCCTGCCTTCGTACACCCTGAACTCTTACAACTCTGCATTGACCATTATGATGTAAGAAGCAAGAGCATAGTGAGCAAAAATGGTAATGTCATACTTTCTGTCTCTAGAGAAACCATTTCTTCTGTTTTGAAATTAACAACAAGTACCTTTGCCACTTTCTCACCCATTCAAGCTGAAGCTGAGTATCGGGAAAACCTTAGTGTGTACGGAAACACTCTTGCCAGGAAATGGACCAAGGTTAACTATGGAGGTGGGTCTAGACTTCCCAAGGTCATTACTAGAAGCCACATGAAACCCCACATTCACGACCTGGTGGTATTATTACACAGGGTGAAAGGTTCGGCTGATGTATGTTTGTTCGAAGAATGGATGTATAGGTACATTGAAATTATCTTAAAGGGTGAACAATAGATGGATTGGGCGGAGATTATTGCCACTTCCCTGAGAAACCAGCTCAAACGCGCCAAAGAATCTAGAGAAGATTTCTGTATGGCCTCATATTTGACTTATTGTATTGCCTGCACCTGTGATCTCGTTGCTCTTCCACATGAGGTATGGAATGAGGAAATGACCATTCTCCAATACTGCCCGTTGTTGCAAAAAGACAGAGTCCTGGAGGGTTTCCATAAGGTGCATGATATATTGTTTGAAAACATTTATTCGGCTCTAGAAGGTGTTCAGATGCCACGACTCTCTTCTGAATCGCTGAGGCTGGTTCAACATTATGGAAGTTCTTTTATTCAGTTCCCTAGGTTCACATATTTGAGAGTCGGAGGGTTTGAGGAAGAACCTGTGAGGTTGCCTCGATATGCCCTTGATTGTTTCATTTTAGCTGAATTGTGCAGGCAACTTTCTGCTGTTATTAAGGATAATCTCCCTCAGGATAAATGGGAAACGGTCTTTCCTATTAAGCTGCACTCTTTGGTGTGTAATAACATGAATGACGCTTCCATCATCGGAAGCAATTTGCTGGGGTTCAATCTTGGTTTCTACTGCAGCAGGAGAAACTTTGATAATAAAGGATATGCAGCTCTAACCCTCGGCCTTGAAATCAACTCAACAGTTCCTCCGCAGCTAGAAGATTTATGGGAAGATTGTGAAAATGAAGAAGAAGTCTTGAAAAAGGACCATTCTAGACTCACCCTGCAGCAAATTAATTCTTTCAAATTGAAGTTCAAAACACAAGGGATCGTTGAGGATGGTTCATATCTAGTTGAACCCGAATGGGAAGAATCAAATGAAACAAAATTCTTGACAGTTGATTGGAGCAAGGAGGAAGATGATGATATTAATTGGAGAGCCAGATCCATATTAACTTATACGGATGATTGGTTGCAGAGGAAAAGGACTGGAAACATCAATGAGTCTTCTACTAAGGTGATTTCTCTCTCGGAACCGCTTCAATCTGACATTCCACTTTCTCATGTTGCAGGTGATACATTGGCCTCAGATAAGAAAATAAAGTTCCCTTCCCAAGTCACGGCTCCTAGAACGAGATCCCATTCCAGGAACAAAACTTTGAAGCAGCCTAGTTCCCAGAAGCAGAAAATGACATCACCAGAGCGAGATTCAAGTGACAAGTCCCCTTTTCGAGATGAAGCAGACGATGAAGTCCAATTCATTGAAACACCAAAGGCAGATCAACCCAAGTTCTTGACTCCGACTAGAGATACTCAGATGGTATCAACCACTCCCACTGTTCCTTTATGGTTGTCAAATTCAATCAATAAGAAACGGAGTTTACAACCAGTGGCCTCGCCAGTAAAGGACATTGTCACTAGGTATGCGGCTAGAGGGTCTAAAGCAAAGAAAATGAAAATGGATGCTTGTCTCACTAAGGATCCAGTGACCGAGAAAATCATAGCGGAAGTGGCTACTTATAAGCAGAAAAGGGAGTCAGGGGAAATTGATGAGGAAGGATTCAAAGTCACTTCTATTGAACTAGGTACCCTTAACAGGAATACTGGCAATAATTTCTTTAAGTTTTCTGCTGACCACATGCTCACTCAATCAGAAAAAGATTCTAAGGAGAAGAAAGAATTGAAAGCAATGGTGGTGACGATGGCCACATACATCAATTCGCTGACTAATTTAGGGCCTAACTCAATAATCCAGCTGCCTCAGCCATTCGACCCAAATTCTACTGAAAGCCAGCAATTGATGAAACAGACGCAGAGGGGAAAATTGCTGTCTGATGCTGTGGTTAGTTGGGTAAATAACATATTAGAGCAAGGGAATAAGTTTATTTCAGAAGTTACTAGTATCTATTCCGAGGGTGAAGCATTACTTGAAGAGATTCAAACTTTGATACCAGTATGGGAGACGGAATTGTCACGGTGTCAAACCATAGTTTCCCGGGTAATTGAAGTTGAAAATCATGGAGTTCTCAAATTCTTAGGTGAAAACTCCATGAAGGCCGTGGACCCGTGCACCTTATTTATCCTGAAAAGTAATATGAGCTGGAAGGAGTCCATCTACCAAGAAGCTATCAAAAAGGTCCAGGGCGTGAAGAATCAAATCACAGACATGCATAAGGAACTGGTTAAGGACATGAAGATTGTCAACCCCACAGGCATCCTACAATTGGATGAAGGCAGCATGGACATTGAAGTGTTAACTAAAAGTTTCACCGAAGCAGTCGAGCGGATTAGGGATAAAGAAACGCCCAAGGTCGATGATTTCACTTCATTGGCAGGTATAGAATCCATGCTGCGCCTCAATGAGAAGCTGATGCCATGTCAGAGCCTAAAGATGAAGGAATACAGGTGGCAGAAGGATGCATGTAGAGCCCGACTGATGAGTTTAAAGAATCCGCACTCACAGGCCACGCAAGAATTCATGTCTTCTTTCTAGAGCTGGAAGTTGGTGCGTCAGACCGTTGGAAATGAAGAAGAAACCGGTGAATATAGCGGAAGCTAAATCGTCACCTGCTGGCGTTCTATCTTTTTGATAACTGCTTTTTAGTTTTATAACGGTTTCTTGTATTAACCCGATAGGGCTGAGTTTTAAGGGAGGCCCTTCGTGATTTCAAAAATAACTATAAATGCTGGGGCATTAAACTGATGAAAGGGATTAGCAATAGATTAGAAAAGAATAGCAAGTTAAAGATAGTTTTAATATAGATTTTTCCGAAGGACAGTGATGAAGGATAGTATATGCATGTTTTAGCTTCCAAAGACTTTGTGCATTGAAGTTGGATACACATATATGAAAGATTTCGAGTTATGCTTTGAAACTTTGTGTTCTGAGTGTTGAATTATTATCACTTTGTGGAGATAATTCAGCGATTCAAAATTTCCTTATTGCTGTTGGTTAGTTGTAAGTTCATCTATTTCCTGTTTTGATATATGTGGAAAATCTAGCAGAAAATCCATTCTTTGAAATAGATTTTGTTGATTAGATGTATGTGAATTTTTCTATTTGCGATCTGTATTTTGTAATCACCTCACTACCTAGGAGTAGTTGAGAGAACCTTATGCACTTTCAGGAAAAAGTGTCACTATAAAAGTTGAATTCATTATAAATCAGATAAGGGAGCTGTACCTTTAGGAAAATTCAGAGAGGAAGTTAAAGTAAAACTAATACTTTCTCAACTGTAGTGAACGCTTCGGTTCTTCATAACATTGGGCATAGAGTAAATTAAGAGAAATTAGGTAAGAGGACAATCTGTTCACCAACAGAAGAGCTTGCTCTGCAAGTATATTGTAATATGTTATTGATTGCTTAATAATATATTCATCTTCTTTTGGAGCATGGGTTTTTTAATCCCGAAAGGTTTTTCCCCAAGTAAATCATTGTGTTGTGATATGAATGTTATTATGTCTATTTCTGTTAAGTTTCTCTAACTGTTGTAATGATCTATAAATTTTTTTGCATTAAACTCCTCTCAAGGTTAGTGTATGAAGTTGTTCCTCTACTTAAATTACACACTTCCAATCATTCTTTTCAATCTTTTGTTAAAGAACCTATATGTCTTACTATGTGAGGAATATCCTTAAAATATACCCTCATCACATCATTGTTCAAAACTACCCAAGTTTTCATCATGTCTCTTACTAAAGCATTTTCTACCAAAAATTCTAAAGTACTTAATAGATGCAGGCTTGCCAAAGCATATTTCATATGTAGTATACTTGGTTTTGACACTCAATTGAACTCTATTCAATGTGTATATTGTTGTATGAACAACTTCCTTCCAATACATATCAGGTAACTTAGCCTCATCCAACATTTCTCTTTCCATCTCCTTTACTATCTTATTCTTCCTCTCTACCACCACCCCATTTTGTTGAGGTTTTTTTGTAGTAGCATAGTCTCTTTTTATCCCATGTTCACAATAATCCTCCAATTATCTTCAAGTATACTCTCCACCCTTATTTGACCTCAAGCACTTTATCTTCAAATCTGATTCTTTCTTCAGCATTTTTCTAAACACCTTAAATCTATAAAAAGCTTTATATTTATGTCTCCAAAATGTTACCCAAGTCATTCTAGTATAATCACCTACAAAGAGCATAAAATACTTTTCTCCATTGATTGACCTTGTTCTAGTAGAACCGCATAAATCAGTGTGAACAAGTTGTAAAGGTCTAGTAGATGAATTTTCATTTGAAGCAAAACTTATCTTTTTTTTTTTTTTTTTTTCTGTGTTGACATCCCTCACAAACACTATTTTTTGGTATATGAATGAGTGGCATACCTCTCACATTGTGACGCTTGCTTGCCTTGACTAGATTGTCAAAATTCAAGTGCTTGTCTTTTGTGCCATAACCATCCTTCCTCTACCTGTCCGATAAGACAAATATCATCATAATCATTATTACTTGAGACATTATTTAGATTTTAAACACTTCCCTTGGTTCTTTTACCTGATACAACCAACTTTCCTAAAAAATAAACTATTTCACAACCTTGATCATTGAATATCACTTTGTAACCATTATCACAGATTTGGCTAAAACATAGAAGATTGTGTTTTAGACCTTCAACAAAGTATACATCATGGATAGGCATGTTTTCATTCAACAAAAAAGATCATACACCTTTAATCTATCTGTAGGAACCATCACCAAAATTCACAGAACCACCTTCATAACTATCCAATTTAGCAAATTTCTTCCTATCAAAACAACAACTTACAACAGATTCGGTAAGGGATATCTCTAACCTGTCCACAACTGATGCAACAAATTTGGTAAGGGATTACTGCAACTCTATCTTCGATCTATCAATTCAATTGCTTGTAGTAGATTTGGTAAAGAATTACTGCAACTCTATCCACAACTATCAATACAACTTCTTGCAATAGATCTGATAACAAATTAGTGCAATTTTACACTTGCACTTTCCACACTTACACTCATCTTCATTCTTACATGCTTTTGATACTACTCGCATACAATTTGTTCTCTATCTCTCTCACCTTTCACACCTCCTCATACCACTACTCTCTATATATACATATATATACATATATATGTGTGTGTGTGTGTGTGTGTGCGTGTGTGTATCTACACACACACACACACACACCCACACACACAGTCCAGACCCCAAAAAAGGGTAGGACAAGGGTGTGGTGCCCCTATCCCCGTTGGAAAGGGGTTGGTGCCCCTGTCCTCCCTCTTAAGGTGGCCCTAAGATGGGTCCATCCAACCCTTGAACCTAGTTTTCTCTTCGGGATTCAAATCTCTCTATGTCGGCCTTCGGTGAGATGAAAACTAATTCTTCTAGACTAGTATACAAAGGGGTTTAGTCCTCTCATTTTGATACAAGAATAAGCATAGATAAGAAAAATTTAGGGGGATGCCTTCATTATCGTCATCAAGCGTTCAAGTGTTCAAGTCTTCAAACATCTCCTTCTCCACGTGTCTTCTTCATTCATCCATTTGTAAGCATGTGTGTGTGTTAGGGTTTTGTCATGTTACATGCCATTTCATGCAACACTTGTGATTACATTAAAGAAGCAAAGAAACCATCATCAACAAATTGTAGATCTACAAGGTATACATTTCCATTATTTATATTTAAGCATTTGCAATTACTTTCTTTCAAGGTTGACTCCTCAATCGGGGTTTGATTAAGGCAAACCCCTATCCACAACCCTTCTTCCCTTCTTTTCTATGTTTAGGTTGCAGGAGCATGACTATAATTGTAGATTTAGGCTTCACTTGTAGAGACGGAAAAATCCTTTTTGGCTCGCGGATTTTTTGGAGGACTAGGTGCAACTTTAACTTGGTCCCGATGACTTTTCTCCAAATTTGCAAGGTAGATCTATATCAATCTAAATATCTCAGATCCAAAGTTACAATGTGATCCTGAATCGGTAGCTCCTTATTTCACCCTATTTGTCTTCATTTTTTGCATAGTCAACAAGTCAATTCTTCTACTTACAAAAGAGGGTAAATTGCATTGCACACATATAATTTTACTTAGTATTCAGATCCTTATTCACTCTAGGGTTTTAATCTAGTGAATTCAACCCCTCTTTTGAATGTAAAGTATCTCCCAAGTGAAAATCATCCTAGTTATTTCCTTTCTCTCTCCTGCGTGGGGAATCACTAGGGTTTAATTTTCCACTTTACATTTTGGTGAACTCGACATCTTACATGCTTGTATTTTGTAAAAATTGCTCTTTATTGTCTTAGATTTGAAAATTACATTGCTTATCAAATTCAATTCTTTCATTTTCTTGTTCAATTTGCAAATCAAATTTTCAAAATTAAGTGGTTAATTGTCAAAACCCTAATTTCCAACCATCAAATTGAACTTGAGCAGAAATTGGATTTACATTTAATTTTCAGATTTGTGACTATTTTCAGACTTGTCTTCTTGCCTAAAATTCAAACCTTCAATTTCCCTCCTTTTCCCAAAATTCAAATTTTCAAAATTCAATGGTTAGGTCCTAAAACCCTAATTTTCAAATTTAATTGGATTTTGTGCAAATTTCAATCAATTTCAACCAATTTTAATTTTCTAAATATTATTCAAGGTGGCCCTATCCATTAGGTTTGACCTTTTTCAAATTTGTAATTCAATTTCTTATCTTTTTCAAGACCCTAATAGGGTCCTATTTTGACATTCAAACCTTAAATTCGCCTATCTAGAGATCGTAAAATCAATCAGTTTTTGGGGGTTATCTCTCAAACCATCATAGCTTTCATCCCTGAAAATTTCTGAAAATGTTGGGAGGACCGACTGCACTTTCAACCTAGTCCCTGGCTTTTTTCTCGAAATTTCGGGAGACTGTTATGACTATATTTAGTTGCTTGATTCCAGAAAATTGGCTGATTTTGTCAAATTTTGATCCTTGAAATTTTTTGAAAAAGTTGGGAGGACCAGGTGCACTTTCAACCTGGTTCTTGGCTTTCTTCCCAAAATTTTGGGAGACTGTTATGACTGTATTTAATTGCTTAAATCCAAAAAATTGGCTAATTTTGTCGAATTTTGATCCCTCTAAAACCAAAAACATTTCCCGATTTCAACATTGCAACTTTCAAGGAAAATTTTAAAATTAAGTGGTTAATTATAATCTGCCCTAATTGTGTCCATTTTAAATTTGAAATTAAGTGGTATCCCATAGGCCCTAATTTTAAAAATTCAATCTCTTTTGGATAATTTTAAATTAAGAGGTTATTTTTTTACATAATCTTAATTTTAAATTTCAATTTCCTAGGAGGTTGCATTATTATTCTTTCAATCAATTTGTTCATTTAATTGAATAATCATTTTTCCTAGAATTTTGAATTATTCAATTATTTTGCAAGTTTCAAATTTCAAATTCAAATGCAACAATTTTAAATTCAAATTCCATTTTCCCTCCTTTATTCAATTTTCTATGCATATATGGGGTGAACATTATTATGGTTAAATGACATATGAGTTTCTTGTTTGATCATAAGTGCATAGGGAGTTCTTATCTTATTTTTCTATCACAATTTCAAGTTACATTAAAGATGTTCAGGATGTCCCCTTTCATGCATATGATGATAGTTTAGTTCCCCCTTTCATTCATACCTATGGTTTACCCTCTCCCAAAATTGATCTCATTAATGAGGGCACATTTGTGCAAAAAGGGAATATGAACACTTCTTTCAAAGATTTCCCTCCCAAAGATGAATCTTTTGAGAATTGTGTTTCTTATTCTCCTAAAATTACCTCCCTCATAAGGATTATTTGGTGCAAGAGGATGATATTATGGCTACTTATCGTAGGGATACCATACCTTCTGTTCATGATATTCCCTTTAAAGATGAAGCATTAAGTACATATGATAGTCCTTTTCCTAATGAGTGTCTTGAACATAAAGATACCTTAGAACAAGAAGATGATATTATTTCTCATCATAATGCTCTCTCTCCCAAAAATAAAGAGCCTAACAAAAATCAAATCAATTCTATTCATGTTCCTAGGAAACCAAAAATTCTTCCTGATTGTCATGCAGTGCCTTATACATATACTAATGAGGTAGTTGATGAGAACATAAGTGAAGCATCATATTGTTTCTTAGTTCCTACAATCCTCTCTTAAATTCACTCAAATATACCATCTCCTACCAAAGAAGTTCCTAAATAAGAATTCTTAGAGGATGATTGGGGGTCCTTATATTTCACTCCTATTTTTTCTAGAGATGCCTGAATTTTATATTCCAAATTTTCCTCTTAACAAAAATCTTGAAATTTATTGGGCCTCTTTAAACTTCAATCCAATTCTCCCTAAGAATGAACCCTCTTTTGAAAATACACATGGATGCAATGGACAAATGCTTGAATGTGAGCAACAAAGTCATGACAAATCACACTTTCCTTTGTCAACATATTCTTCTCCATTGTCTTGTAAATTCACACCTTCTCGTCCTAATTTTGAGTTACAACAAGAAAATGTGTTGACCAATTTTCTAAATTCCAAATTAATATCTCCTATTTGTCCTAAAAAAAGAAGAAAACATAAACAACATTCTCAAAATTCTTCTTTTTGTAAATATCATCAAACCCATGGTCATTCTACTAATGAGTGTAAAACTTTGAAAACACAAATACAACATTACATTGATTCGGGCATGTTAAAAATAACATTTGAAAATGAATGGCATATTCATCATGATCATTTAAAATAACATTCAAGTTCCTATTATGTTTCTCCTCACTATGTGACATAGTTATCCTACCTATTGGGGGCTCCTTGTCATTCATGGTGGTACAATTTCAGGTGCAATCTTACATAGTGAGCAACATAATAGTCTATTTATTTTGCCTCTATGCTTGGGGAGAAAGAATATTATTTTTTCTCTTTCTAAGGTTTCATTAATTTCTTTATGGAGTACATTATTCATAAACTTGATGTCCTTTCTTGCATGGAGTTCTCCTTCATGCGAGCACATGTTTGTTCCATGAGTGGGATCTTCTTCTTGCTTGAAACGGTTCATCTATTGTGTTAATAACTTGATGTCCTTTCTTGAATGGAGTTATCCTTCATGCGAGTGCATGTTTGTTCCTTGGTTAGGATGTATTCCTTTCTTGAAATGGTACATCTATTATGAGAAATCTCTCTCTAGAAGTTGTGTAATTCTTCTCATTGTCCTACACTTGGGGGGGAATGATCTCTCTCCTCTCTCTTTCTCTAAGGATCCACTCTTTCCTATTTTGTGGATGGTGTGAGTTTTATTACTTGATGTCCTTACTTGTGTGACGTTGTTGTTGTTTTCTCAAGGGTTCTCTCTTATACAAGAGGTGTAAGTCCTTGAATACAATCTCTTTCACAATTGGTAATACACATCTATAATAAATTCACCCATCCCCATTGGGATAAAAGTGAGTCATCCTTCATCAAGAATCCCTTTCACCTAGCAATAGGAAGAAGGATTGAATTCTTGTTCTCTTCTGCGTTTTGTTCTAGAAGATGTTATATTTGTCCAAGACAACTACTCTTGTGGGGTATACATCTTTTGAAAAAAGATATCTTCTCCTCCCAGGATCTCCTTTACACTTACAACAAGATATCTCTTTTATGCTATCTTATCCTTGCTTGACAAGTATTCCCTCTCTTGTTTGGATTTATAAAATTGTTGCATAATGGGTATCTTCTTTGTGTTGAAGGTAGGTATTCTTTTTCTACTTTCCTTAAGATATCAAGATTAAAATATGTTGACATCTTAAGGTGGGGGGCATCCACACTGCTCCTTTTGTATTATATTTATTTTATGCATTGTATCTCTTGTACAGTGGGTCATTCTGAGAAAAATATGTCATCACTTTTGTCTTACATAGTGGGTCATTCTCAGAATGAGATGTTGCCACTTTTCTCTTATACAGTGGGTCATTTCAGAATCAGATGTCACCACTTTTCTCTTATACAGTGAGTCATTCTCTGAATGAGATGTTGCCACTTTTCTCTTATATAGTGGATCACTCTTAGAACCAAAGGGCAACCTCTTAGAGAGAGATGTCACCACTTTTCTCTTATATAGTGGGTCATTCTCAGAACCAAAGGGTAGCCTCTTAGAGTGAGATGTTGCCACTTTTCTCTTATACATTGGGTCATTCTCGAAACCAGAGGGTAGCCTCTTAGAGCAAGATGTTGCCACTTTCTTGATAGTTTTACTATACATCTTATACAGGTTGTAGCATACTCGGGCATAGAATCCTATGAGGTTCTTAGAACCTCACTTGTACACACACGCACAAGGTTGAGTGGAACTAATGGTGTTCTAACCCTCCTCCCTTACATGGATCACCTAGACAAAATCTAGGGGCTAGTTTTCCACGTCCTCTTTTCTCCATGGATCACCTAATTCTAGGGGCAAGATATCCATAGTTCCTTTTGTTCATCTTTCTTCTCATGGATCACCAAAGTGTGTATTCATGTTCTCTCTCTTCTTCCTCTCATGAACTCATTGTTTTACTATTGGTGGTTCATGGATGATGTCAGATTTTCTCTTTTATGTGATTATTGGTGGTTTTGTGATGGCATTTATCTTTCTATTTCAATTAGTTGTTGAGGCATTTGAGTATCAAGGTCTCTTCGACTAGTTGATTTGTGGTCTCATGTTTTGGTTTTTGTCATCTGTCTTCTATACTTTGTCTTGTTTTGTTTGTCTTGTTCTTTTTGTTTTGTGTGCTCTTGCATAATGTGTTATCTCTGATTAAAAATGGGTTTTTCTTTTCCCATAATTGGCTATGATTTTTTTGAAATATTGAGTAAGGCACATTTTCAATTGCTTTAGCTCTGTGTTAGGTCTTAAGGGTTTAGGGTTTTTGATTTTAAATCACCTCATGTCTAAAAAAAAACCCTCTGGTTTCTATTCTTTTGTTACTTTATCCACTTAAGTGATGGGTCATGGGATAGTAGGAAGTGTCTCCCGTTGTTTTTCTGCCTAGGCGGTCATGTGAATTAATTGCAAAAATTTATGCCTTATGTGTATCCTTCCTAAAGTTGTCAGGCCCAGTAAGTAGTGTGCATCTCACAGATCGATCTACGGTTTTTGCTATTTCGCTAGGCAAAGTTGCGCGTGGTTTAAAACTAGCGAACTTGCGATATTGACATGGCATGCCACCTAGGTGGTCTAGCTGGTTAAGGAGGTGAGTAAAATGGTGGCACGTGGCGCTACCTACAACAATCAACAAATCGGGATTAAAGGTTAAAAGGCAGGTCCCAGAGGTGAGTCAGATCGTAGGAGGGGAGGTGACCTGGCAAATACAGGTGTCAAGAATTAATCGAAGTCCAGTGCTTTCTCTCGGCAAATGAAAAAACAACATGTCAGCCCTGGAGGTGATTGGATGCCAGGTGTTCAAAGTTGAGTCAGAGGGCCCACCCCTCACGGAGTCTATTCAGATGGTTAAGTACCGAGCAATAGGAAAATGATCTGATGGCTCAAGCTATTTTGCAAGGGTAAGACGCTTGTGCTTTATACCCTGCGAAATAGCGAAGGTAAACGAGGACCATCCATGTGTCTTGATAGATGGTAATGTGTCCATGGACATGTGGTCTTAGAAGAAAGCCGTGGGCCCACCAAGGTGGAACCGGCAGTATAAAAGAAAGACACGTGGCCGACGTTGAGTCGAATGTGAAAGGTTTTTTTTAAAAGCTAGTGGTTGAGTGCCATGTGCTGGCTCATAGCACATAAAGAAGCGGGACCCAGTGCGGAGCCAAGGCTGTTAGTGTAACGGCCAATCAATTCTCATTTGATCGAATGGTTTGCGCTATTTCACAAGACTAAATGGTTCGTGGTTTAAGACCCGTGAAACGGCGAAATGATGTGGCATTCCAATCGAATGGTCCAACTAGTCCTAAGAGTGAGTAAACTGATGGCATGTGGTAGAAAGTGCAACAGTCAGCAAAGTGGGTCCGATAGTTTCAAAGAAGGCGGGTCCCAGAGAAGAAAGATACCATGAGATAAAGGCATTCTGATAGATACAGGTGGTGAAAATACAGAGGAACTCGATATTTTTCTTGGCAAATCAAAGATTGACATATCAGCTTGAAGCATGACTGGATGTTGGGTTTTCAAAGTCCAGTCAGAGGGCCCATGTTTGCAGGGAAACGTTTGGAGTGTAAAGACCGATCAATTCTCATTTGATCGGATGGCCCGCGTGGTTTCATGAAGGAGAAGTGCTCGCGTGTTAACCCCCATGAAATGGCAAAAAGGTTTTTCATTCTTAAAGGCAAAGTGAACATGAAGTGTAAAGGATGATCAAGTATGGTTTGATCTAATGGTTGTCGCTATTTCGCGCTTATAAGATGCCTGTAGGATATGCTGAGCGAAATGGCAAAAGTAAAGGAGATTCATCTCGATGCTAGGCTAAACAGTGACGTGTACATGAGCACATGTCTTCCACAGAGATTGAAGGTGCTAGGGTGGAACCAGCAATTTTAAAGGGAGGTACAACTTGCGGCTGACTCAGATTTAAAATTAATGAGTTTCCCGGGGCAAATGGTTAGGTGCCATGTGGTATCCGGTAACCAGAGGAGGAGCAGAGTAAGTATGTCAGTATAAGAGTCTTCACTTAAAGGACAATCAAGTGTGATTTGATCTGAAGGTTGTCGCTGTTTCACAGCCTAAAGTTGAATGCAAATTAAGCTATGCAAAATAGCGAAAACCCGTTAGCTATTAGGCGCAAGCGCGGTTAGTGAAAAAGTTAACTGTCTAGGTAAAGGTTAAAGGCCATGCAGTTCAGGTCCCATCCAACGCCCGGTGTAGTTTCACAAAGGTAAAGGTGCTCACTGAATAACACTTGCAAAATGGTGAAACAAAATAAGGCTCAGTGAAAAGGGTGGAAGTATTAAGCTGGTGTAAAGACCGATCAAGTCTCATTTGATCGGACAGCCCGCGTTATTTCGCGAAGTAAAGTTGCAAAGAAATTAATTCTTGCGAAATAGCGAAAAGAAAAAATGCATGGGCATTGTGACCCGTTGGAGCGAAAACTTTGAATTCTTTCATGAATTCAATTCTGAAAGGATGGCCAAGCATGTGGAATCAATGTCGGAATTAAGAGCCCAACTGCCATATATGATCTCGTATCAATCGAATTGAGATATCATTCTGAAGAGCACCTGTAAAGAAACAGTTGCAGAGCGGACTTCTTCAATTGCAGAGTTAATTCCTTTGAGTACAAGAAGGTTTCTCTATACTCTTGTTCAGCCATCTTTCTTTTAATTGTGTATGTTTTACTGAGATTTTAATTTGTCATAGAACAATTGAAGGAAATTGTCAAATCACTTGCTTAATTTTCTAGAAGAGATGGCACCTAAAAGGGAGTTCTCAGGAAAAATCAATTATCATGAGAGGGCAATTTGTGATGATTTCCTTGAACAGTTGACGTTGTCAACTAATGTGGCTTCCAAAATGAAAGAATTGGTGCCAAGAACTTCTCGCTTGAAAATAGGAGAGGGTTTATATGATAAAGGGAATTGGTTAAGAGACCCTCAAGTAGGGATGTCTGGGTTAGGATTAATCAAGGTTGGGTTCAGTATGAGAAATTCTCTAGCCCCTCAGAATAGTATATGGGAATTGGATGTTGGAAAGTTGGTAGTTCCAGGGGTTTTCTTTGATGCAGACCTTCTAACTCATATTGCACATAGCTAAGACCCAACTTCAAGAAGTGTAAAGGATATCAGCGGGAAGACCCTCATTAAAATTAACAATGAAGAATTTAGGAATGCCTTTGGGTTAAGTGAATACACTAATCTTCTGGAGCCTATTGATTTTAAATCATTAGCTTAGGTGTATAATGTGCAAAGAAATCACCTAAGATGTGGGCCTCTCAAAGAATTCTTTTTGAAGATAGGCCGGTTAACTATTGTGGGACCTAATACCGAAGAGCCCTTCTCTCTAAATTTGTTTACCCTTAGGGCTAAAGGATTATACTGGTCACTCTGCCAAATCCTAGGGGAAGATGTTGAAGCAAGTATGCCCACTCATTACATGTTGATGGTTGCTCAGATGTTGAATCCTTCTGTGGCAATAACTTTTGATTATGCTTCTTTTATAACTGATGTTATCCATAATGGATTGATAGGGATCAGGAATGGGAAAGTAGATAGGCCCTTCGGGTGGTACTCCCTTTTTATGCATTTGTTTTTATTCAAGGGCGGTGACTATTTTGCAAGTGGATTGGACCTTGTCAAAGAGAAAGAAGGAGAAAAAATGCAAGTACAATTATCGAGCACTGTTCTGTCATGGGACAAAGAGGATGCAATCTTCCTAAGGTTTGATAAATATTTTGCATCAAAAATCAGGACCCTTATCTGTTTGAAAAACCCAAGAGTCCCTAAGGTGCTTTTGGAATTCATTAGGCCACAAGAGTTTGCAGAGGACATAAAAATTGTCCACAATTGGGGTGATATCTACCTATACCCTATTTCAACAGTTTTCAAAATATATGGTTTCATAGGTACCCCATTTTTGTTACCTTATCAGGTCCCTCTTAAAGTAGGAATTGTAGAGATACTCAGGCAGATTGGTGCTGTGCAAGAGGCAGAGTTGACAGGTAGAGGCAAAGGGACAATTTTCCTTACAATTACTGTGGCACACCAATTTGTAATAACTAAAGGAGGTTGGAAATGTTTTGGAGATTTCGTCGAGCCATATCATTTATCAACTGCAGTCTCTCGGTGTGTTGACCCTGAATATTTCTTCAATGGTATGTTTAGGAAGAGGGCTATATGCAAGGCCAAACCCCATAAATTTCAGTTGCCTGAGGACCTCATCATGAATGAATTTGATTTGGATGAACAAGATCTAAGAAAGGAAAAGTGGATAGCCTACAAGAAGGCCTTAGACTTGGTGCACCTACTTGAAATAAGCTATGACCCTTTGTCTAGATTTTACCCCTTTGTAGAGAAGATGAAGTTTTTGATTCTTAGTTTTGGGAAGGTGATGCAAACACTAAAAGAAAAGAGGGAGGTTGTAATCAAGAATAACCGTGAGAAAGAAAGATTGATTTTGAATAGGTCTGCATCTGCTAGGCTGATCCCTCGGGGTAATTATATGCTACACAAGAAGTCTAATTATAGTGTAGTTATGCCTACTTCAAGTGAGCCCTCTGCCTCTAAAGGTAAAAGGAAGATACACGATGTCATTGACATCCCTAGTAGCCCAAAGAAACAAAGAGTGGGAAAAGAGATACAACCTGAAGAACCTATGTATTCCCCATCACAATCACCTATCCATATAGGAGATGAATAGGCAACAACTGAGCAATTATTGCAGTTAGACAATCTAGGGGAAATTGCCTACACCTATGATGAAGTAGAGGAAGGAATGCCAGAAGAACCCTTAGCTGCTGAAATGAATATCACCACTAGTGAATTCAAAGGCCGAGAATGGGACCCTGAGATCAAGCGAGCCAGTGAAGATTTCTTAGCTGATGACAAGTTCATCACATCAGAAGAATTCATGCAATTTGTGTGGAAGCAGAGCATTGATAAATACAATGCAAGGTGCAAGAAAAGGAAAGGTGAGGAGCCTCATAAAGAGCTAGCTACAGTTGAGGAAGAAATAAAGCAAGAAATGGTTGAAGAATTTAAGACCATCACTCCTCAGCAAGGAAGAGACATGGTGGGAAAGGCTGGGGTACTTATTCTCCCCGAATGGGATATAGCAGATGCTCTAGTCCTAGAAGTAGTAAGAAAGGAGACTATACCTATGGAGGGAGTCACTTTCAATAAAGACAATGCTGCATCAGTTATGTGGTCTCTGAAAAGAGATGAAAACAAGAAGAAAAGGGACACCTCAATGTCAAGTTTCCTTGGGGGGATGATGGTGAAGAGGGTGCAGACTACTGGAGTAGTGGAAGCTACTAGCACTGTATTAGAAACTGCTAAATTTAGTGTTGCAGTGGTAGAAAGGGAAGCTAAGGAAAAGGCAGATCTCTAGGTTAAATTGGAGACAGTTGTAAAGGCTTACACTAATGCTAAAGAAGAGGTAGGGAACAGAGATAGCATCATTGCTAAATTGTAGAAGCAACTAGCAGTACAACATCATCATGGTGAATCCTCAACACTGATGATTTCCTCTTCTCCTGCCAGACCTCCACCTACCAGCCCTATCATTGAGTTCCCACCATCTCCAACACCTTCTAGCTCTCAAATGATTGAGATTACTCCTCAAGAGTTAGAGAATCTAAAACAGGCCCAAGCCATGTATGCAAAGAAATATGAGGATAGAGTGAAGGCCACTGTGACTAGTTTTTCAAATATTGTGAATGCCTCATTGCTATACAATAATGTAGGTAAAATTTGGGATATATGGAATGAGCTCAGGGGAGACAAGGCCATATTGACACCTATTTTTGACAAATGGAGGCCTAGGGAGCAAGATTTAGGGTTTATGTGTGTGTCTTGTGATGAAGCAAGGGCCAATCCTATCATTAGATCCAATTTTGACATCACTAAGGATTTAATACAATTAGTAGCAGGGGTGGATAATGCTGATAGGAAAGTTAATTTGAGCAAAAAGGAATATGCTGATCAAGTTTTTGAGTTGCTCCCAGGAGTTTGTGCTAGCCCAGATAAACTAAAGGATAAACAAATGTGGCTTAAGGAGGTAGAAGCTAAACTATCAGCATGAATTAAGGGAATTATTGATCTAGATGATGCTTCTTTCTTTGTTATAACAATACAGGAGATATAGAAAATTAAGGCACATTATAGTTTTCTCAATTCAGAAGTCAAGAAAATGAGAAACTCCTGGAAAAGGTTGACCAAAGCTAAGGCTAAAGTGATTAATTTCTCATGGCCGACTGATGATGTGTATAATGAGTGGACAACAAAATATGCCACTCATGATCCGGAACAGTTGGAGAGTGCCCCTGAAAAGGTAGAAGAAGTTACAACCGAACAACCTGTTGAAGAAGCTATAGAGGCCGAAAAGAACTTGTAACTATTTTTGTGAAAAGCTTTGTAACTTCTTTGTTTTTGAAAGAAATGATTGTAACAAACTCTCCTCGAAAATTCCAAAGCTTTCTGCATCCATGTTGTTATAAATGGATACTAGGACTAGAGAGAAGGTGATCAAAAAGAATTGTAATAAAACATTGCTGAAATTCATAGCTGAGCTTTTCTAAGTGTAATGGAGAAAATTCCAAAGTTTTTGTAATACTTCTTTGAAGAATAATATCAATATGCAGACCATCGGGTTTTGAGTAAACTTTGTGTCTTCTTCAAGTGTGTCTACAATTTGTTTACTGCTTTCATTCTGAATAATCCAGGGTTATTTTGTTTGAATGGGGTTGTAAGGCAATTTTCACTAGATGTGTTCGATAGCTTTTCTCTTTAGGAGGGAAATTAAAGATGCGGGGATCATTCCTACTGGTGAATTCTTTGTAGGGAACTTAGAATCTCGATGATCATGGTTTAATTTGATATGCATAAATTCTTATAAGTGTTAGGCACATATAAGGATTAACAGAAGTCAAGCCAATGGGATGTGTGAAGATATTTTTTTTGGGGAGTATTGTTTGAATTTTATATGACTCTGTGACCTTGGATAAGGCATTGGTATTGATTGAAGTTGTCTATTACATGTTTTGTTGGTCACAATACTGAATATGAGTATAATTTGCATTCTTTTGTTTTAGTTGGTTTCAAGGTGATTAAATCCACTGGTTTGCTGTGGGTTTATGTTTGAAAGTGTGAATTTAGCTCACAAAGGTATACCCACCTGGACTCTGAATAAGTCCAAAGTGTAGAAGGTTGAATCAAACCTTGTCATATGTTGTCCTAAGAGTTTCCTTCCCCTTAACATCCCTCTTGCAGAGAGTTTGATCATCTTATTATAAGGGTGTTGAAGTGAGTCAAATTTTGAAGACAACAAAAGTGGCGACTCTGCTGGGGAGAGTCACAATAAGGATATAAATGCAGATCTGTGTTGAGGCTTATAAAGGAAATTGTTGTGTGTTTGTGGATCAGACTGCTTGTTTTCATAATTCCCATAGTTTTGTGGGTGGCGACTCTGTTACTTTTTTTTGAACCAGTCCTTGTGAGATAAAAATATTTCTAAAAAGAAAACAATCGAGATGCAAGGAGAAAAAAACACAAGATCATTCATGAAGAAACATCCTCGTGAAACCTTGCAAGAAGGTTTTCCAGAATAGTCACGGAGAGGCCAAAAGAGATCTATGTTGCATGAGCCATCAAATGCTACTTGGGTGCAGAAAAACAATCATACTGGTAAGATGCCTAATCGACCTGTTTATGCAAAGTCTAATTCATCTTCCAGAGATTCAGAACATGATATATTATGTTTCCATTCAGGATTGTTTGGAAATATTGATAATGCACCTGTTTTAAATCAAGATTTATCTCATGTTAGTGTTTCTGCAAGAGATAGAACTAGTTCAAATGCAATTAGGCATTCTGTTCCCAGGATAATATATGGGAACATTAGTTTGATTGACATAGATCAAGTTAATGCATCAAACTCTGAAGAAAAATTCCCTGATGAGGATAAAGTGTCTCAAGAGATTGAAGACTTAAATAGAAGAGTCCGTCACTTAATCTCCCTAAGAGGCCAAAAGGAAGCAAATAAGGAGAAGGAAGTCAAAGCCAAATTAATGGAAAGGGATAGGCTCCTTAGACAGATAGCTGATCTTGAAGTACTGGCTAAGGAGAAAGAAAAGAGTGATGAAGAAGGCCTTGTGATTAGAGAGATTCTAATTCCCAAAACTAAACAAGCTTGTAAGTCAGTAGTTCAGCCAATTAGGGAAGTATTTAATGACTCCCAGCTTCCTAGAGCTAATATGGATAAAGGAAAATAGAAATGAGTAGATGATGGAATAGAATCTAAAACCGCAGAAGAGATTTCTCATAAGCTTTTAGCACATGAGAGAGAAATGGAAAGGATGAGGAAAGAAAAGGAAGATCTCCAAATGGAATTAGAAAATGCTAAGTTAGAAGCAGCTAATCAAGAAGTAAAAAGAAAGATCAACTACTTAAAGGCTCCCCCTATTACATTCCCATCAGAAGATCTTAGCAAGCCTAATCCCCAACACATTTCCCTTCCTCAGGCCAATACTCAACCTGCAGTACAAGTTAATATTGCCTCAGTAAGTCAAATCCCTGTGAATAAACAGTGCACTCAAATACCACAATCTCCAATCCCAAAAGCTAAAATGACCATGGGAAATAACAATGCTATTACCCCTTTTCAAAGAAGACCAATCAATTTAGAACAATATAGACAATTGTTCTTTGATGGGATTCTGGGATATCCCAATCATGTTCCCACTGAGTTAAGAGACAGACTCCATAAATTTGCTGGGAACAATGCAATTAGTGCTGAGGAGCACCTCAAATTCTTTAGGGATCTAATAAATGATTATGAGATAGTAGATGAAGATATAATTATGAAACTGTTTGTCCAATCCCTGGTTGATGATGCAAGAGATTGGTACAAAGGTCTCCCGGTTAATAGCATAGGGTCATGGGAAGATTTTAAAAATTGTTTTCAAGAGCAGTATGGTGACAAGACTAATGTGAGTTTCATGCTAAATGAATTCAACAATATTAGAAAATATGAAAATGAAATGGTCACTGATTTCAATGCCAGATTCCAGAAGGCCATGCACAGATTGTATCAAGTGATGAGGCTAGATGATAACATGTGTCTTAATACATATTACAATGCATTTGATTCTAAAATGGCCTATATCTTGAGAGATAAAAATCCCCATAACTTGAGAGATGCTTTTAGAATTGCCATAAATGTAGAAAGCAACAGGAAAGCATCTAGGAAGTTAGGAAGAAGGACATATGGTAGATTGTTGCAAGAAACAAAACAACAACCCAATAAGGTTGCTAAGGAAGATGATAAGATAGAGAAATTGGTTACTGCTATGAAGGATCTGACTGCCAAGGTTAACAAAAATGATAAACCTCATTATAACTGGTAGGATAGACCCCCTAGATTGCATGATATGCCATATAATACCAATTGGAAAGATGGCAAGCCCCAAACTGAGAAGCCTAAAATTGTCCAAAGTCAAGACACTCCAGATCCCTTGAAAGGGAAAATTGTTCACAATATAGAAAATACTCCTTGGTGTATTGCTTGTGATGGACCACATTCTCCTCATCAGTGTGTAGTGGCTCAGGCTCTAGAAGAATCTATGAGACCAAAAGCAGAGCCTGACATTAATATGTTTGAAACCATCATAGAAAGTGATGAGGAATCCGTGCAAAGTGGATACAGTGATGTGCTAGATAATGAAAGGTTAGTGCAAGGACAGTTAACCTTAGATTGGAATCCTACATTGAGTGTGGTAACAATTGAGGATGAAGAGGTTCATCTTAGGAGGCCTAGTGAGGAAGAGGTTAGAAATCTCACTAAAGCTGCGATTGCCAAAGCAAAACACAATTATAACTTGAGAAGCACTAAGAGAGATACTGATCAGGGTGAGTCAGGTTCTATGTTCGTAAAGGAGGTCACTAAGAAGGGGGCATCAAGTAGTGCTACCATTGTTCCCAAGGTCAGTCAAGAGAAAGAGGAACAAGTTAAAGATGTACCCAAAGGCAAAAATGATAAAAATGTTGATGATGTACAAGGAGCAGCAACAATGAAAAAGGTAAGCCAGTTCAAGACAGAAAGGGTCAGAACTAACACTGAAACATGCAATAGTTCTACATTTGACATGGCCCAAGCTCTTACTCAAATGAAGGTCACTGTTCCATTAGTAGAATTACTAAAAATTAAAGAACATAAGGATGCAGCTTTGTCTCTATTCTCTAGTATATCTGACAATGACACAGTCTTACCCACCGGTTCAGCTAGAGTTAGAAAGGATCAAAGAGTTCCAAACCCCATAGGTTTATGTTGGAACCACTATCACTCGAGCCCTCACAAGTAGATCCCTTCTATGTTACCCTGTTAGTCAATAACCGGCTAATTAAAAACTGCATGATAGATTCAGGGGCTACTGCTAATGTAATGCCTTATGGTGCTATGAAAGAATTAGGACTATTAGTAACCACTGTGTATGGGAAATGCTATGCCATGGATAATAGAGAAGTACCTGTGATAGGTACAATGAAAGATGTAGAAGTAAAAATAGCAGCATTCCCTAAAGCTACTTACAAAATGGATGTTATTGTTACTGACACTAAACCCCACTATGGTATGTTACTTTCCAGGCAATGGGCAGCAACAGTAGGGGGAAATGTTCAACTGGACTTATCCTATGCCACCATTCCTATCAATAGTAATCAGGTCAAATTGTACAGAGAGCCACTAGCTCCTAGGGTAATTGAAAATAGAGACCCTAGTATGCTTAATTGTATGATTGATGTAGATCTAGATAACTTTAGACTTCAACCAATTTTACCTCAATTGAAGAATACTGACCCTATTGTGGTCGAGTTACAAGTACAATAGTGTGGATTGTGGTAGATGTATTTTGATGGAGCTTGTTCCAAAGAAGGATCTAGAGTAGGGGTTCTTTTTGTGTCCCCATCAGGTATAACTTTTAAATATTCATTTTTGCTAGCCTTCCAGTGCACAAATAATACTGCAGAATATGAAGCCTTATTACTGGGACTTGAGGTTGCAAAAAGACATGGAATCCAACTGTTGAAAGTAATGGGGGATTCAGAATTGGTTGTCTCTCAGGTTAGATCTAAATATGCATCCAAGAATGATAGATTAAAGCAGTATAAGCATGCTGTTTAGGATGTTATTGAACATTTTGATGCATTTTCTATTAATTGGATAGAGCGAGCAAAGAATATTATGGCAGACTTCCTAGCTAATGTTGCTTTGAAAAATGATGATGCAACCCTAACCGGTATCTCCACTGTGGAAATAAAATCTAGGCCTGCTATTCCTGACAATGTGTACAATTGGCAAGTTTTTGCTGATGATGAAGACATTCTTAGGTTTATTCAACGTGTTGACGATTATGATGGACAAAAGATTGATTGTAATGCATTAGTGGAAGTGGTAGACAATAGAGAGACAGTGTTTGGAAATGATGTGGTCCAGTTGGAAACAAATGAAATACCTAAAGGGCTGGTAGAGCTGGAGAGCATGTTCAGTTACAATGATAGTCACTTACATCAACAATCTACCACCAAATTAGAAGAGTTGGAGGAGGTAAATTTGGGGACTGAGTCATCCCCTAAGTTAGTATATATTGGCAAAAAATTACCTTCTCATGTCAAGACTAACCTTATTAATTTATTGAAAAGGTATAAACATGTTTTTGCTTGGTCTTATGAAGACCTAAAGGTGTATAGACAAGATCTTTTTCATGATGAGGTTCCTTTACTTCCAGATGCTAAGCCTTTTAGGCAAAAATAGAGACCTATTAACCCCTTATTAGAAGCTAAGATGCTGTAGGAGCTGACTAAATTAAGGGAAGGGGGGATTATCAAACCTATAAGGCATTCTTCATGGGTCTCCAATTTGGTCCCAATAAGGAAGAAGAATGGGGACATCAGATTATGTGTAGATTTTAGGAATTTAAATGTTGCTTCCTTGAAGGATAACTACTCATCCCCAAATATGGAAGCCATGCTATAGAGAGTGACAGGATGTGACCTTTTATCCATGATGGATAGTTTCTTAGGGTATAATCAAGTGTTAGTAAAGGAGTCTGAACAGTTTAAAACAACCTTCACTACTCCATGGGGAACTTATGTTTATGTGAGAATGCCATTTGGATTAAAAAATGTTGGAGCTACATTTCAGAGAGCCATGGATGTAGCTTTTAAAGAAATCATTAACATCATCATGGTGGTTTATCAAGATGACCTAACTTGTTTCTCTAAGAAGGTTGATGATCATTGTGGACATTTGGAGAAGGTGTTCAATAAAGCCTTGGAATTTGGTGTATCACTAAATCCCAAGAAATGTCATTTTGGGGTCACTGAAGGAAAGCTATTGGGACACATAGTTTCCAAGGAAGGGGTAAGGATAGACCCTGGAAAAATTGAAGCAATCAATAAGGTGTCTGAACCAAGAAATGTGAAAGGTATTCAATCTTTTTTAGGCAAAATAAATTTTTTTAGAAGATTCATTGCAAACTTTGCAGAGATAGTGAAGCCTATTGTCAAGCTCCTCAAGAAGGATACCAAATTTTATTGGGATCAAGAAGCCTCAAAAGATTTTGCTGAAATTAAGAAGGCAATCCAGGAGGCACCAGTGTTGAAATCTCCTGATTACAGTAAGCCTTTTTCTTTGTTTTCCTTCGCTTCATATCATACAGTAGCAGTAGTATTGTTACAAAAGGATGAGGAAGGATATGAACATCCTATAGCCTTCTACAGCAAGTCTTTGCAAGCAACAGAATTGAAATATGAGACCATGGAGAAACAAGCTTATTCTCTAGTTAAAGTTGTTAAGGCTTTTAGGTTGTACTTAGTGAATGCAAATATCATTTCTTATGTCCCACATGCTGTAGTTAAGGATATTTTGTCTCAGTCTAAGGTTACCAGGAAGAGATGCAGATGGATTAACATAATTTAAGAATTCGACTTGGAAATATAGATCACCAAATTAGTGAGAGGTTTAGGTTTGGCCACGCTCATGACTGAGGCTAATCTCATGAATATAGAAGTACATAATGTTGAGGTTAGAGATGCTTTAGTCACTAGTATTGAGAGGCAACCCTGGTACACAGAGATAGTCCAATTTTTTGGAGGTGCTACATTTCCAGAAGAAATGACACATAATCAGAAAAGAAATTTGAAACTCAAGTCCCAAAAATATGTGCTCATTCAGGGTGATCTTTTCTAGAGAAAAAGAGATGGAGAGCTACTAATGTGTTTGGATGAATTCCAAGCTAAACGGGTGTTGACTGAAATGCATGATGGAGTATGTGGAGGTCACTACTCTGCTAAGACTACTGCTGGTAAGATAATCTAGGCTGGATACTATTGGCCCACTCTATTTAAGGATACTCATGCATATGTTCGGAAATGTGACCCGTGTAAGAAATTCTCATCCAAGCTGAAGTATGAGGGAGCCTTACCCCTAAATCCAATCTCTGTAGAAGCTCCTTTTGTCCAGTGAGGCATTGATTTTATTGGAGAGATTGTGGAGAGGTCAGGGAGAGGTCACAGATGGATCATAGTGGCCATTGATTATTTCACAAAATGGATAGAAGCTATCCCTACAAGAAGAGCCACTAGTAAAGTTGTCATTGATTTCCTAATGGATAATGTTGTAACTAGATTTGGAACACCTGCAAAATTGGTGATGGATAATGCCATGTGTTTCAGATCAAAAGAGTTTGTAGGGTTTTGTACTAGTCACGGTATACTCATGTCATACTCTTCACCTTATCACCCTCAGGGTAATGGACAAGCAGAATCCAGCAATAAAAGCCTTTTGAATATCATTAAGAAAATCCTGGAAGAGAATTAAAGATCATGGGATCAAAAATTGAAGTTAGCTCTGTGGGCAGATAGAATAACAGTTAAGAAATCCATCAGAATGTCACCTTTTGAGTTAGTCTATGGTGCCCAAGCCAGATTGCGAGTAAACAATCTTCTTCCAGTTTATAAGTTTTTGCAAAATGAGGACATGGAGATATCTGAACTGATGGAAAATAGAATGATCCAAATTGTAGAAATGGAGGAGCTTAGAACTTCTGCCCATAAGAGAAATCAGAAGATGTAGTTGCAGTCAAAATATCTTTTTGATAAAAGGACATCACAAAGGAAGTTTCAAATTGATGACATGGTTCTTCAGTGGAATGCAAAAGGATAGGATAAGGGACAGCATAAGAAATTCGAATCACTGTGGATTGGCCCTTTTGTGATTTATGACTTAAATGGTAAGGATTCATATTTTTTGAAGAGTATGAATGATGAAATACAGGAATTTCCAGTGCATGGACAATTCCTCAAGCATTATTTCTCTTAATGTCCATGCACAGTAGGTCCTTTGTTTGTACATATTTTGTTCCTTTCTTGCTTTTCTATTTTGGTTTCTATTTTGGTCTATGTTTTGGTCTGTTTCTCCAGAGTTTCTGAGTTTTCTTGTGTTGACCTTGCGATCAACCATCCCTAGTCAGAGCCACTGTTATCACTGATTAAAAATGGGTTTTTCTTTTCCCATAATTGGCTATGATTTTTTTGAAATATTGAGTAAGGCGCATTTTCAATTGCTTCAACTCTGTGTTAGGTCTTAAGGGTTTAGGGTTTTTGATTTTAAATCGCCTCATGTCTAAAAAAAAAACCCTCTGGTTTCTATTCTTTCATTACTTTATCCACTTAAGTGATGGGTCATGGGATCGTAGGAAGTGTCCCCCCTTGTTTTTCTGCCTAGGCGGTCATGTGAATTAATTGCAAAAATTTATGCCTTATGTGTATCCTTCCTAAAGTTGTCAGGCCCAGTAAGTAGTGTGCATCTCGCAGATCAATCTACGGTTTTCGCTATTTTGCTAGGTGATGTTGCGCGTGGTTTAAAACCAATGAAGTTGTGATACTGACATGGCATGCCACCTAGGTGGTCTAGCTAGTTAAGAAGGCGAGTAAAATGGCAGCACACGGCACTACCTACAACAATCAGCAAATTGGGATTAAAGGTTAAAAGGCGGGTCCCAGAGGTGAGTCAGATCGCAGGAGGGGAGGTGACCTGGTAGATACAGATGTCAAGAATTAATCGAAGTCCAGTGCTTTCTCTCAGAAAATGAAAAAACAACATGTCATCCCTGGAGGTGATTGGACACCAGGTGTTCAAAGTTGAGTCAGAGGGCCCACCCCTCATGGAGTCTATTCAGATGGTTAAGTACTGAGCAACTGGAAAATGATCTGATGGCTCGAGCTATTTTGCAAGGGTAAGATGCTCATGTTTTATACCCTGCGAAATAGCGAAGGTAAATGAGGACCATCCATGTGTCTTGATAGATGGTAACGTGTCCATGGACATGTGGTCTTAGAAGAAAGTCGTGGGCCCACCAAGGTGGAACCGATGGTATAAAAGAAAGATACACGGCCAATGTTGAGTCAAATATGAAAGGTTTTTTTAAAAGCCAGTGGTTGAGTGCCACGTGGTGGCTCATAGCACATAAAGAAGCGGGACCCAGTGCGGAGCCAAGGCTATTAGTGTAATGGCCGATCAATTCTGATTTGATCGAATGGTTTGTGCTATTTTGTAAGACAAAATGGTTCGTGGTTTAAGACCCGTGAAAGGGTGAAATGATGTGGCATTCCAATCGGATGGTTCGGCTAGTCCTAAGAGTGAGTAAACTGATGGCATGTGGTAGAAAGTGCAACAGTCAACAAAGTGGGTCCGATAGTTTCAAAGAAGGTGGGTCCCAGAGAAGAAAGATACCATGAGATAAAGGCATTCTGACAGATACAGGTGGTGAAAATAGAGAGGAACTCAATATTTTTCTCGGCAAATCAAAGATTGACATATCAGCTTGAAGGATGACTGGATGCGGGGTTTTCAAAGTTGAGTTAGAGGGTCCACGTTTGTAGGGAAACGTTTGGAGTGTAAAGACCGATCAATTCTCATTTGATCGGATGACCCATGTGGTTTCATGAAGGTGAAGTGCTCGTGTGTTAACCCCCATGAAATGGTGAAAAGGTTTTTCATTCTTAAAGGCAAAGTGAACATGAAGTGTAAAGGATGATCAGGTATGGTTTGATCTAACGGCTCGCGCTATTTCGCGCTTATAAGATGCCTGCAAGATATGCTCAACGAAATGGCGAAAGTAAAGGAGATTCATCTCGATGCTAGGCTAAACGGTGATGTGTACATGAGCATGTGTCTTCCACAGAGATTGAAGGTGCCAGAGTGGAACCAACAGTTTTAAAGGGAGGTACAATTTGCGGCTGACTCATATTTAAAATTAATGAGTTTCCCGGGGCAAATGGTTAGGTGCCATGTGGTATCCAGTAACCAGAGGAGGAGCGGAGTAAGTACATCAGTATAAGAGTCTTCACTTAAAGGACAATCAAGTGTGATTTGATCTGACGGTTGGCGCTATTTCACAGCCTAAAGTTGAATGCAAATTAAGCTATGTGAAATAGCGAAAACCCGTTAGTTGTTAGGTGCAGGCGCGGTTAGTGAAAAAGTTAACTGTCTAGGTGAAGGTTAAAGGCCGTGCAGTTCAGGTCCCATCCAATGCCCGGCGTAGTTTCACGAAGGTAAAAGTGCTCACTGAATAACACTTGCAAAATGGTGAAACGAAATAAGGCCCAGTGAAAAGGGTGGAAGTATTAAGCTAGTGTAAAGGCCAATCAAGTCTCATTTGATCAGACGGCCCGCGCTATTTCGCGAAGTAAAGTTGCAAAGAAATTAATTCTTGTGAAATAGCGAAAAGAAATAATGCATGGGCATCCTGACTCGTTGCAGCGAAAACTTCAAATTCTTTAATGAATTCAATTCTGAAAGAACGGCCAAGCATGTGGAATCAATGTCGGAATTAAGAGCGCAGCCACCATATATGATCTCGTATCAATCGACTTGAGATATCATTCTGAAGAGCACTTGTAAAGAAATAGTTGTAGAGCGGACTTCTTCAATTGCAGAGTTAATTCCTTCGAGTACAAGCAGGTTTCTCTATACTCTTGTTCAGCCATCTTTCTTTCAATTGTGTATATTTTACTGAGATTTTAATTTGTCATAGAACAATTGAATAAAAGAGATGGCACCTAAAAGGGAGTTCTCAGGAAAAATCAATTATCACGAGAGGGCAATTTGTGATGATTTCCTTGAACAGTTGACGTTGTCAACTAATGTGGCTTCCAAAATGAAAGAATTGGTGCCAAGAGCTTCTCGCTTGAAAATAGGAGAGGGTTTATATGATAAAGGGAATTGGTTAAGAGACCCTCAAGTAGGGATGTCTGGGTTAGGATTAATCAAGGTTGGGTTTCGTATGAGAAATTCTCTAGCCCCTCAGAACAGTTTATGGGAATTGGATGTTGGAAAGTTGGTAGTTCCAGGAGTTTTCTTTGATGCAGACCTTCTGACTCATATTGCACATAGGTACGACCCAACTTCAAGAAGTGTAAAGGATATCAGCGGGAAGACCCTCGTTAAAATTAACAATGAAGAATTTAGAAATGCCTTTGGGTTAAGTGAATACACTAATCTTCTAGAGCCTATTGATTTTAAATCATTAGCTTAGGTGTATAATGTGCAAAGAAATCACCTAAGAAATGGGCATCGCAAAGAATTCTTTTTGAAGATAGGCGGGTTAACTGTTGTGGGACCTAATACCGAAGAGCCCTTCTCTCTAAATTTGTTTACCCTTAGGGCTAAAGGATTATACTAGTCACTCTGCCAAATCCTAGGAGAAGATGCTGAAGCGAGTATGCCCACTCATTAAATGTTGATGGTTGTTTAGATTTTGAATCCTTCTGTGGCAATAACTTTTGATTATGCTTCTTTTATAACTGATGTTATCCATAATGGATTGATAGGGATCAGGAATGGGAAAGTAGATAGGCCCTTCAGGTGGTACTCCCTTCTTATGCATATGTTTTTATTCAAGGGCGGTGACTATTTTGCAAGTGGATTGGACCTTGTCAAAGAGAAAGAAGGAGAAAAAATGCCAGTACAATTATGGAGTACTGTTCTATCATGGGACAGAGAGGATGCAAGCTTCCTAAGGTTTGATAAATATTTTGCATCAAAAATTAGGACCCTTATCTATTTGGAAAACCCAAGAGTCCCTAAGGTGCTTTTGGAATTCATTAGGCCACAAGAGTTTGCAGAGGACATAAAAATTGTCCACAATTGGGGTGATATCTACTTATACCCTGTTTCAATAGTTTTTAGAATATATGGTTTCACGGGTACCCCATTTTTGTTACCTTATCAGGTCCCTCTTAAAGTAGGAATTGTAGAGATACTCAGGCAGATTGGTGCTGTGCAAGAGGCAGAGTTGACAGGTAGAGGCAAAGGGACAATTTTCCCTACAATTACTGTGGCACACCAATTTGTAATAACCAAAGGAGGTTGGAAATTTTTTGGAGATTTCCTCGAGCCATATCATTTATCAACTGTAGTCTCTCAGTGTGCTGACCCCAAAGATTTCTTCAATGGTATGTTTGGGAAGAGGGCTGTATGCAAGGCCAAACCCCATCAATTTCAGTTCCCTGAGTACCTCATCATGAATGAATTTGATTTGGATGAACAAGATCTGAGAAAGGAAAAGTGGATAGCCTACAAGAAGGGCTTAGACTTGGTGCACCTACTTGACATAAGCTATGACCCTTTGTCTAGCTTTTACCCCTTTGCAGAGAAGATGAAGTTTTTGATTCTTAGTTTTGAGGAGGTGATGCAAACACTAAAAGAAAAGAGGGAGGTTGTAATCAAGAATAACCCTGAGAAAGCAAGATTGATTTTGAATAGGTCTGCATCTGCTAGGCTGATCCCTCTGGGTAATTATATGCTACATAAGAAGTCTAATTATAGTGTACTTATGCCTGCTTCAGGCAAGCACTCTGCCTTTAAAGGTAAAAGGAAGATACACAATGTCATTGACATCCCTAGTAGCCCAAAGAAACAAAGAGTGGGAAAAGAGATACAACCTGAAGAACCTATGTATTCCCCATCACAATCACCAATCCATATAGGAGATGAACAGGAAGCAGCTGAGCAATTATTGCAGTTAGACAGTCTAGGGGAAATTGCCTACGCCTATGATGAAGTAGAGGAAGGAATGCTAGAAGAACCCTTAGCTGCTGAAATGAATATCACCACTAGTGAATTCAAAGGCCGATAATGGGACCTTGAGATCAAGCAAGACAGTGAAGATTTCTTAGCTGATGACAAGTTCATCATATCAGAAGCATTCATGCAATTTGTGTGGAAGCAGAGCATTGATAAATACAATGCAAGGTGCGAGAAAAGGAAAGGTGAGCAGCCTCATAAAGACCCAGCTACAGTTGAGGAAGAAATAAAGCAAGAAATGGTTGAAGAATTTAAGACCATCACTCCTCAGCAAGGAAGAGATATGGTGGGAAAGGCTAGGGTACTTATTCTCCCCGAATGGGATATAGCAGATGCTCTAGTCTTGGAAGCAGTAAGAAAGGAGAATAAACCTATGGAGGGAGTCACTTTCAACAAAGACAATGCTGCATCAGTTATGTGGTCTCTGAAAAGAGATGAAAACAAGAAGAAAAGGGACACCTCAATGTCAAGTTACCTTGGCGGGATGATGGTGAAGAAGGTGCAGACTACTGGAGTAGTGGAAGTTGCTAGCAATGTATTAGAAACTGCTAAATTTAGTGTTGCAGTGGCAGATCTCCAGGTTAAATTGGAGATAGTTGTAAAGGCTTACACTAATGCTCAAGAAGAGGTATGGAACAAAGATAGCATCATTGCTAAATTGCAGAAGCAACTAGCAGGACATCATCATCATGGTGAATCCTCAACACTGATGATTTCCTCTTCTCCTGCCAGACCTCCACCTACTAGCCCTATCATTGAGTTCCTACCATCTCCAGCACCTTCTATCTCTCAAATGATTGAGATTACTCCTCAAGAGTTAGAGAATCTAAAACAGGCCCAAGCCATGTATGCAAAGAAATATGAGGATAGAGTGAAGGCCACTGTTACTAGTTTTGTAGATACTATGAATGCCTCATTTCTATACAATAATGTAGGTAAAATTTTGGATATATGGAATGAGCTCAGGGGAGACAAGGCCATATTGACACCTATTTTTGACAAATGGAGGCCTAGAGAGAAAGATTTAGAGTTTATGTGTGTGTCTTGTGATGAAGCAAGGGCCAATCCTATCATTAGATCCACTTTTGACATCACTAAGGATTTAATACAATTAGCAGCAGGGGTGGATAATGCTGATAGGAAAGTTAATTTATGCAAAAAGGAATATGCTGATCAAGTTTTTGAGTTGCTCCTAGGAGTTTTTGCTAGCCCAGATCAACTAAAGGATAAACAAATGTGGCTTAAGGAGGTAGAAGCTAAACTGTCAGCAAGAATTAAGGGAATTATTGATCTAGATGATGCTTCTTTCTTTGTTATAACAATACAGGAGATAGAGAAAATTAAGGGACATTATAGTTTTCTCAATTCAGAAGTCAAGAAAATGAGAAACTCCTGGAAAAGGTTGACCAAAGCTAAGGCTAAAGTGATTAATTTCTCATGGTCGACCGATGATGTGTATAATGAGTGGACAACAAAATATGCCACTCATGATCCGAAATAGTTGGAGAGTGCCCCTGAAAAGGTAGAAGAAGTTACAACCGAACAGCCTGTTGAAGAAGCTGTAGAGGCCGAAAAGAACTTGTAATTGTTTTTGTGAAAAGCTTTGTAACTTCTTTGTTTTTGAAAGAAATGACTGTAACAAACTCTCCTCAAAAAGTCTGAAGCTTTCTGCATCCATGTTGTTATAAATGGATACCAGGACTAGAGAGAAGGTGATCAAAAAGAATTGTAAGAAAACGCTGCTGAAATTCATAGCTGAGCTTTTCTAAGTGTAATGGAGAAAATTCCAAAGTTTTTGTAATACTTCTTTGAAGAATAATATCAATATGCAGACCATTGGGTTTTGAGTAAACTTTGTGTCGTCTTCAAGTGTGTCTGCAATTTGGTTACTGCTTTCATTCTGAATAATCTAGGTCTATTTTGTCTGAATGGGGTTGTAAGGCAATTTTTAGTAAATGTGTTCACTAGCTTTTCTCTTTAGGAGGGAAATTAAAGATGTGGGGATCATTCCTACCGGTGAATTCTTTGTAGGGAACTTTGAATCTTGATGATAATGGTTTAATTTGATATGCATAAATTCTTATAAGTGTTAGGCACATATAAGGATTAATAGAAGTTGAGCCAATGGGATGTGTGAAGATATTTTGTTTGGGGAGTATTGTCTGAATTTTAGATGACTTTGTGACCTTGGATAAGGCACTGGTATTGATTGAAGTTGTCTATTACATGTTTTGTTGGTCACAATATTGAATATGAGTATAATTTGCATTCTTTTGTTTCAGTTGGTTTCAAAGTGATTAAATCCACTAGTTTTCTGGAATGGTTTGCTGTGGGTTTATGTTTGAAAGTGTGAATTTAGTTCACAAAGGTATACCCACCTGGACTTTGAATAAGTCCAAAGTGTAGAAGGTTGAATCAAACCTTGTCATATGCTGTCCTAAGAGTTTCCTTCCCCTTCACATCCCTCTTGCAAAGAGTTTGATCATCTTATTATAAGGGTGTTGAAGTGAGTCAAATTTTGAAGACAACATAATGTTTGTGTTACTATTTACTAAGTTGTCATTACTTTTATGTCCAAAGTCATTCTATATACTCTAGTCAGTTATTACTACCAATATATTCAGTCGGTAAGCACAGAGCAGTCGATTACAAAAGTTACAAGTCACAAAGTTTAGTATACACCGAGCTGTCTACTAAGTAATGTTCTATGACTACCGAGCAACAAAGATGGTATACTGAGTTAATACAGACTGAGTGAAACATGTTACTAGATTCAGTGAACCTAGACACATATGGGAAACGTGTTACAAAGATCGAGGAACAAGAAACTGTTAACACATTGGAAATTGCACTTATAGATTTTATATGATTTTGAGGACATCTATCCAATGAAATAATTTTGTATGGTTATTCATTTAATGAATCATGTTTGTAAGATCAAAGCATGAACAAGATCACCGTTACAAGAGATCTATTTATACAACATGAATTGAGGATCAAATATATGTGTGTGAAGCAAGACATGTGAAAAGAAAAATCATGGGAAAGCACTGAGTGTTATGACTGTTATGATTGGCAAAGATACACAGAGGTCATCAAGAAGGATTTTAGAGAACAGTCAAGGAACAGAGTAAATAGAAAGGTTTATCGAGTTAATTTTTGGTTTACCGAGGTATGCTATAAGCAAGGTAATTTCATTTTGAGCACATAGAATCTTCTATAACATTTCAGATGTGAAGTTGCAGATATTTTGTAAGATTTTGATTGTAATATTTTGAGTTGTAAGAGAAACCTTTAACAGGGTAAAAGACTCTAACAAAGTCTATAAATTGTAAAGCCTTTAACCAGGTGCAACATTTAGAATAAGTGTTGTAAAATCCTTTAGCAAGGTAGATCTAAAGATCTTGATACTCCTAACAGGGTAAGCTATCAGAAATAGCTAAACATGTATCTCTAATCGAGCAATCTTTATTATTGCAGTAGTGAAGTTGTGGGTGTCATCCTCACCGCAGTTTTTCTCTCTAACCAAGAGTTTCTGCATAACCAAAATATATGTGTTATGGAGTGAATCATGTATGATTGTTATTTATTTGTTTTAGCATTATATTATGTTACAAATTTTTTTGGTTTATGCTTAACAATAAAGTTATTATTGAAGAAAAGATTTGAAGTACTGATTCACCCCTCCCCTCTCAGTACATTAGCTTTCCCTATTGGGCCTAACAATTGGTATCAAAGCTTTAATCTTGGAAAAGGGTTTAATTGCCTAAAGAAAAAGATCTTATCAATGGAAGGCTACAAACAATCTCGGAGAATTGTGAATCTTCAAAATGAATTGGATCATGCTAATCAAGTGATTGCAGACATGCAGAAACAAATACAAAGATCACTGAAAGTTAGAAGAAGATTGTTTGATGATTTGCAGGACTCTCAAGAGCTAGTGGAACGAATTGAGACATCATTTGAGAATAGTATATCTGAAGAGACTGAAGAAATGATTGGAGCATTGAAAGAAAAGAACAAAGCACTGACTGGTCAACTAAAAGCAATGAAAAGAGAACATGAACATTTCAGCACACAGATGACTGAAAATCTTGATGCATTGAGGACAACCGAGGATAACATAAGAGATATAGAAAGAGAAAAACAACAACTTGAAGCATTACTGTCTGAAAAGAATGATGAAATCACAAGGATGACTGGAATTCAAAAAAATCTATCTGATCAATTGGGTTATGCACATCATGAAGCAAATCTGAAAGAAAATTAGAATCAAGTATTGAAACTTGAAATATCAAGATTAACCGATGAACTTGAAATAGAGAAGAAATCCAAAGAAACACTGAAGAAAAGTTATGAAGCATCAAGGATGTTGGATGAGAAACTAACTACAAGAAGACCCAACAAAGATGCAGGACTCGGTAACAAAGGAAAGAACGCCACCAAGAAATTGATCAACACCATCGAGAGAGGAGAATCATCAAAACAAGTTGTAAACAAGAAGAACATCAAAGGAAAGAAGCCTATTTGCAACTACTATGGAAAACAAGGACATACTGCCAACATGTACCAAATCAGAAAAGGTATGCAACCAAATGTCACTAGGTACAATGGTTATTGTTACAATTGCAATAAATATGGTCATACATCTAACCAATGTAGGACAAAGTCTGCTAGCAATTATTAGAGGGCAAAATTCAAAGGGTTTTGTAAAAACTGCAATAGATATGGACACAGTACAGAGAAGTGTTGGTTTAAGTAGAAGAACTATATGTGGTCTGCACACCGAACAAATACTAGAGGCTACCGAACTCACACAGATCTTAACCGATAATATACTATAGTACCATGGGATTATAATACAAGGATATGGTGTGAATGTTGTGGAAGATATGGACATATGAGTGCCAACTGCTTTATAAGGTTTGGAGTGAACAACTGAAGATCATGGAGAAATCTAGGTATGACATGTTTTCATTGTCACAAAGTTGGACACTTGGCTAGAGATTGCAGAGATCAACCTAGAGGAGATATTGAAGAAATAAAAAGCGAATTCCAGATGATTTGGAAAAAGAAGGAAATTGTGTCAAATGAAGAAAGCACCTACCTATCAAGTTAGGTGCATCTATTCCAAATTAATCGGTAAAGGTATGAAGGGACTGCATTCTCTCAAGGTTAAATCTTAGCAATTCCTATTTTATCATGTACTTAATTCAAAATCTGCATAGCTAAGATGCATTAGCAAGTGTGAAATTTTATCGAGTCTTTTGGAGCACTAGTCAAGTCGGTAAATGCAAGAAGCCTGTCAAGTCGATAAATGCAGGAAGTCTGGCTACTCGGTAAAAGCATAAAAAGGAAGGTAAATCAGTTTAGTGGAACCAAGTGCATTTAATATTTTCTAACCTAACTGCACGAAGCCCGATAAGGTAAAATGTGTACTTAAAGCTTTTGCACAGTCATTTTACACTTACCAAGTTTTTTGAAAGAAGAGTGAAGCGATTCAAAGGTGATCAAATCTCTTCCGAAGTGAAATTAAAGGTATTTATATCAATCACAATGCATTGTCAAGCAAGTTAACCGATCATATCAGTTGTGAATATCTATTTTATATTTACTAAGTGGAAAGCGTCTGCTGGTTAAAAGTTTTCAAACCCTAAGGCTCTTTCTTTAGTGATTATCCAAAGTTTGAAATGGCTCCTCAGATTCAGAAACCCATTGTTGTTGAGAACATTGAGAAGCCCTCACTGAAATACTCACTACCTCCCAAACTAGCATTTGAACCGGATGATAAAACTACATTTTCACTCATTTCGGATAGGGTTTTATTAGTTGAGGATGTCAGATTCTTCACTAAGTGTCATGTTGAGGAACTAGGTCACACAGAGATCAAGGACACGTATGATGAATTGTGTACTGATGGAAAACTAGATAGCAAGTTTGAACATATTAAAGTCAAGGGATTGACCGAATCCCTAACCTACCCACGAGTCTTCAAACCCCAATGGGTTAAATTTGTTTTGAGCAAAGTTCATGTTCAATTTATGTGCTTAGAGGACCAACCATTCAAGATCACCAAGGAAATCATCCACTTGATCACCAGTTACCCTATTTTTGACCATGCCCAAGCTCAAAAAATGATTTCACAAAAGGAATTGATCACTTTAGCCGGAGTTGAATCTGATTGCAGAGGTCTGAAACTGAACAATGTCACAGATGCAGAGCTAAAGTTTGCAATTAGAGTCATAGGTTATTGTTTCTTTCAATCGGCAAGGGAAAACAATGTACCCTGTGCTGTTGTTGATTTAGCCTATAAAATTGTGAAGAAAGGTATGAAGATTGATCTATGCGAAGTGTTGTTGAAAAATCTATTTGAAAATCTCAATACCATAAGGATACCGAAGAAGAAGAACTCGACAAACACATTGAAGTTTGGATCACTTTTGGTATGCATGTTTTTCTATTTTGAGAAATTCTTTCCATCAGCCAGTAATGTAGTTTGGGAGCTACACCGACCAATCACCCATCAAATCAATGACTTCATCAAACAGCTAGGTGATGACTTCAATGAGATTATGGATGATTATTTTAGCAAGTTTCAGGAAAAGATGCATAACAAGCACATGATACCACCCCAGTTAGTGGAAAAATATAAGGACAATATATGTTTTGAAGTAGACACCGACTACTGCTATGTCAATGCGGTAGAACCGAGAACTCAATCTTTGCCACCTATGGGTTATGAGATTGATTTTGACATTACACAGTAGCAGATAGATGCCTTTCTTGCACTGCCAAGGCATGCTACCAAGATTAGATATGGTACATATGAAGAAGTTAAAGAAAAAGTCAAAATGAGCATTGTAGTACCAAAGGCTACAAGGAAAGCAACCAAAATGATCAAAGTATTAACAGAGAAATTTGGAGAAGGTTCTTCCTCCACTCCTATCAAGAGCGATCAAGTCATCACTGAGGAGGAATCTGAAGCCCAAGAAGCAGCAATTACATTGAGCAACGAGTTGCCAAAAGGAAAAATTTTGAAAAGGAAGAAACATGATACATCACAGGTATCACCTACTCCTCCAGTGAAGCACCCCAATACTAGATCATCTGCAGTATCACCGAGTAAGAAGTAGAAAAATGTTGCAATGCCTAAGGTAAGAAAAACTTATAAGAAGTCTACTCAGAGACTCATTTTAAATAAAGAGTCAAGTGACACCGAATCTGAAGACAAAAATAAATTTCAGATTGTCAAAAGCAAAAAGGAAGATGTACATAGTGTTGATAATTTTTGTGCCAATTTGAAACAATATGTTGGATTTGGGTTATTTAGGTATGTTAAATATGACTCTCAGACAGAAGAAGAAAAGAGGCAAATAGAAGAGTCAGTTGTATGTACACTTCTTAAATTTTGATTAGTCCCATTGGAAGTAACTAATTCTCTTCCAAAAGCATTGTACTTACACATTGATAACAGGTGGAAATATGCTATGGACTCGGAAAAGAAGATGAGAGAAAGAAGTCTGGTACATCTCTTTCCAAACATGTTGGTAGATGAGATAAGTGAACATCTAAAAAAATACCAGACAAACTTCCTAGTCAAGCAAAGAGCCTTGAAACTGATGAATGGCCTTTATCTTGAAGTAGAGAAAGAGACAAAAGAAAAATGGCAAGAAATTTTTTGAATCAAGAGTGCTGATGAGCAAAGTGAAGTTGAAATAGTTGATATCACTGAGAAAGATCCTGCTGAAACTATACAACCTGATGAGGACGTCATGGATACCGAAGTACAAGAACAAGAAATGATAGAAGGGAATGCTTATGCCAAACTGGTATCAAGTGAGTCAGTTTTGGAACAAGTCAAGTCCTATCCTCGAGTAAGTCAACATGTTTCAATCAAGACACCTTAGGATACTAAACAAGGAAAAGAGGGTCACCAATCTACAAAAGGAGAAGCTACTTCTTAGGCCACCGAGGAACAGACTTCTCAAGCCCCTTCAAGTACTGACAATGTTACAACTGAGACCCTAGCAAGGATTCACCGAAGGCTACATCAGAGGCTAAAGAAATTGACAAAAGTGTTGCCTCTACCGAGCAACCTACCAAGGGTGAACAAGCCTCCCAAGCCATTGTATTAGTTCAACTGGTGAAAGCCTCCTCCTCTAAAGAAAAGAAAATGAAAAAGCATAGTTTCAAGTTGGATTTGTCAAAACCAATTGTGTTGCCGAATGTAGACATATCGAAATTAAAAGGGCAAGCACTTATTGAATTTAGTGAACTATGCAAAGCCAAAGCCAAACAAGAAAAACAAATGGCTATACAAAAGAAAAATAGAGTACTTTAGAAGGTCAAAGCACTATTAACAAAAATGCTACCTGAAGCTACAGTGACAAAAGATGCAGGCATCCATATTCAACTGGATGAACTCCTCAATAAGATTGAGACATCTGGAGTAGATGCATCTGAATACCTGAGAAAATTGAAGGACAAAGAGCTCACTACAAAAATGATTGAAGAGGTACAGAAAGCCATTGCTATTGGTAAAGTAAAACTTGTCAAATTTATTGCTGAGTTGTCCCCTCAACTCAAGCACATTCTTTATTTATTTCAGAAACTCTATACATTTTCTTTATTCATTAAAGATATCAAGAATAAAACATAAGTGATTGAGAAAGATATTACTGATCTCTCTAATAAATTGACCACTGAGCCAAATTCTATTCAGAATTTCTATACCAAGTTACAAACGCTCATGGCTCAACAATTGGAACTTAGGAATGAAGAGCACAAAATAAGGATGGACATTATGACTCTTCAAATCTTATTCATTCCACACTTGTCCTCCATCCAAGAACAAATCAACAAGGCTACCTTCTTATCCACTCAGCCAGAGGGAAGCACTTTAGATGGTCTGATTTCACTGTTAGCTGATATTACGGCTCAGAATTCACTCATGGATAGTGTCAAGGATGCACTCTCTGCTGCTCTCACTGATGCAAGAACAAAGTATAAATCTATTTTTGACCAGTTGCCTCCACCGAATGCTAACTAGTTTTGATGTTTGTCAAAAAGGGGGAGTATAGTGTATACAAGAGGAGTATACCGAGCAGTTCAACATATTCAAGTACACAGATAATTTTGATAGGGGGAGCAGTGATCACCGAGTAGTGAACCAAGTAGTGAATACAAAATATTGATCACAACGCATGCATAATCAAAGTTATGTACAATATATTGATAAGGGGAGTATATCTGAGTATACTATTTTATTGACAATTGTATATACTGTCAGTTTAGTCAAATTTTGTAAGTATATTTTGTCAAACATTTCAAAAATAATGTCAAAAGGGGAGATTGTTACTATTTACTAAGTTGTCATTAGTTTTATGTCCAAAGTCATTCTATATACTCTAGTCGATTATTAGTACCGAAATATTCAGTCGGTAAGTATAGAGCAGTTGGTTACAGAAGTTAAAAGTCACAAAGTTTAGTATACACCGAGCTGTCTACCGAGTAATGTTCTATGGCTACTGAGCAACAAAGATGGTATACCAAGTTAATACACACCGAGTGAAATGTGTTACCAGATTCATTGAACCTAGACACATATGGGAAACGTGTTACAAAGATCGAGGAACAAGAAACCATTAACACATTGGAAATTGCACTTATAGATTTTATATGATTTTGAGGACATCTATCCAATGAAATAATTTTGTATGGTTATTCATTTAATGAATCATGTTTGTAAGATCAAAGCATGACCAAGATCACCGTTACAAGAGATCTAGTTATACAACATGAATTGAGGATCAAATATATGTGTGTGAAGCAAGATATATGTGAAAAGCAAAATCATGGGAAAGCACTGAGTCTTATGACTGTTACGATTGACAGAGCTACACAGAGGTCACCGAGAAGGATTTCAGAGAACAGTCAAGGAACAGAGTAAACAGAAAGGTTTACCGAGTTAATTTATGGTTTCCTGAGGTATGCTATAAGCAAGGTAATTTCATTTTGAGCACATAGAATCTGCTATAACATTTCAGATGTGAAGTTGCAGATATTTTGTAAGATTTTGATTGTAATATTTTGAGTTGTAAGAGAAACCTTTAACAAGGTAAAAGACTCTAACAAAGTCTATAAATTATAAAGCCTTTAACCAGGTGCAACATTTAGAATAAGTGTTGTAAAATCCATTAGCAAGGTAGATCTAAAGATCTTGATACTCCTAACAGGGTAAGCTATCAGAAATAGCTAAACATGTAGCTCTAACCGAGAAATCTTTATTATTGCAGTAGTGAAGTTGTTGGTGTCATCCCCACCGTATTTTTTCTCTCTAACCAAGAGTTTCTGCGTAACCAAAATATATGTGTTATGGAGTGAATCATGTATGATTGTTATTTATTTGTTTTAGCATTATATTATGTTACAACAATTTTTGATTTATGCTTAACACGAAAGTTATTGTTGAAGAAAAGATTTGAAGTACTGATTCACCCCTCCCTTCTCAGTACATTAGCTTTCCATATTGGGCCTAATAGTTTGCGTGATTTAATATCTTGAGATTGTGGACTTGGCTCCTTGAGATTAGTGACATCTTATACTCCTTGTGATCTTGCTCTGCATTTCTCATCTTCATCTCTCTTTCTCTTCTACTTTACAATTAGTATTGGTGTAAGTCATACTCTCGCTAAAGTGGGGACTAAATGTGGCGTCATAAAATTGCAACCCTTTAAATTTTGATGATGTTTTAGGCCCTCACCTTTTCAATTGCATCTTCCAATCTAATTGGGACCCCTCTCTACATCATCATCATTCTAAATTTCCTCCTTTTTTAGCCCTGGTATCATCTTGTGACCCTGTTTAGGCTCCAAAATAGGGCAGGATAGGGGCGTTCCAACCCTGTACTTTTTGGAAATTTGGAGGAATTGATTATGTTTTGCATTGATGTTTGTCATTGATGTCAACACTAGTTGTTTTCTTTTCTATCGGGTTATGGTAGAGTGGTTGGTTTATGATGTTCATCTGGAGATCCTCTCCGGTATGCTCTGACTTGAGGAATTGGTTTGGATTGGTTATTCATGTGTTCCTAATGTGTATCACATTCAATTGGTTTGGGATTTTATGATCTGGAAGCTATCATTTGTTCTAGTAAGCCTTTTGGTTACCGGTAAGGTTTCTACCGGTAGAGTTTTATTGAAGATTTTTTGCTGAATCTGATAAGTGGTTTTGGTGCGGCTTATAAAAGGTTATAAGAATGTTGATGGTCATCATGTTTGTGTTCCATTTGTTTGTGGTGTTTCATTTGGCTTATGGCAACCTATTTTGGGTTTGGTGTTATTCTACTAGGTTATGGACTGGTTTATGTAACGTGTTGATTGATGCTCCCAATGTGTCACCGGTTGGATTTATTGTTTGGATTATGTTGTTTCAGTCTTAGGCCGACTTGGTTTATCATTGGTTTGCGGGATTATGTACAGATTTATTGTATCATTTTTTAGGTGGCTGACCTAATTGTTTAGGTCCTAGGTTGGTATAAATATGATGTAAGATCTCTTTGTAGATTATGATGGATGGCTATGGGATTATCTGGATGTGAATAGTGTTGTAATCATATGCAGAGGTTTTGTTCGATCATAGGTGATCGAATTAGGTTTGTGTAAGAGGTTTAAGACCTCTAGTATTTAACTTAACTAGAACTGTACTCAGTCATAGGAGATGCTACACTTGTAGTTCAATCTTCATTCTGAATTATAGTCCGATGTTATCTGTATTCAGTGAGGCTCCTTTTGTGATGAGAAGTGCGCTCTAGGTTGTTGGTCTTCCTGCATGTGCATGCCCCTTATTATAATATTTATTCATCTGATTAGTGGATAGATATTGTGGGTCTCCAATCCCACTGTTGTTTTTCCTCTTTTAGTTTTTCCACGTATAAATCTGTGGTGTTATGACATTCATCTTTGTGGTTTCATTGTTTCTTATTGTTATATGCTTTTATGTTTACCGATTCCTAAGTTGTTGTGTTAATAAGGTTAAAAATACTCTAATCGACAGAACATTGATTCACCCCCCTCTCAGTGTTCTTGGATTCCAACAATTGGTATCAGAGCCTGGTGCCTTGGAGTAAGTCTAACAGCTTAAGGAAGATCCTGAATCCAGAATCCATGGAGATGAGTCTACAGAAGGAACTTGAAGTAGCACTTGAGGATGCTGAAAGGTTGAAGAACTTGAAGCTGCAAGATGAGTTGAATTCTGCAAAGGAATTCATTCTTACCCTGTAGGAGAGGTTGTCATCTTTTCAAGCTAAAAGGAAGGAACTATTTCAAAATCTAGATGATAAAGAGAAGAATTCCCTTAAGGAACAATGTCAAAATCCGAGTCAAGAGAATGTTGTGATAATGAATGAAATGCAAGCCCTAACTATGAGGATGTCCAAGGAGATTTAAGACCCAAAGAAGAATGAAGAAAATCTTGGCAGATCTCTAAAAGACATGATATCTAAGGAATGCATTAGGTTGGTGCATGAGATTGATATGTTGAGAACTGAACTGGTGCAATCCTAGAATAATGAGCAGTAGTTAGAAAGTTTGATAACAGTCCTAAGGGGAGATCTTGATACTATAAATGAATACAAAGACAAGTTTAAGGCCAGTTCTACAAAACTTGATGAGCTATTGAAGGATCAAAGGCACAAGGTAGACACTAGAGGTCTTGGATTTGAGCATGGAGAAAGCTCTGGTACTGCAAATGCAAATGAGACACCTAGTCAGGAGAACCCACCTATCAACTAGAACCAAAAATCACTAGTAAGGCAACCCAATGCACATAAATTTAATGGTAGATGCTTTGTTTGTAATAAGTTTGGTCATAGAGAAAATGCAGTTCCCTATCAGTGTTCAAATTGTTAAAAGTATGGTCATAGGATAGAAGATTGTAGAATGAATGTGAGATGTCATGCATGTGGAATGTTTGGACATATGGCATATCAATGTAGGTCGAGGAATGATCAAGGATAAAGTAAATCAATTTAAAAAAATAATGTCACTTGCTATGCATGCAACAAAGTAGGACATATTGTTAAATTTTGCAGAAGCAAGAACCTACCAGTAGGAAGTGATAAATTTGATAAGAAGGGAAAGCAGAAGGTTGATGATATCTAAAAGGAGCATGAGAAGAAGTGGGTTATGAAGTCTGATGATCAACTGATGGAATCAATTGCCCCAGATGATCATCTGACTAAAGCATGTTGCCTAGTTACTCAACCGACATAGCAGAATGTTCCTGCACTAGTAGGAAACTCATCCGATAACTAAGGCATTCACCTTAGGGGGAGGCAAATTGATGACAGATCTTGCATTACCCCTAGTAAGTGGTCTAAAAGCCTATTTCAAATTTTGGAGTAGTCAATTTTAAGATTAACCAGCAAAGATTTGTTGAATCTTGGATCAGGTTTGGTTTACCGGTAAGTCACTTTATGAGTTATGGTTTGGTCATACACCTACAGCTAAGTATTTCCAAATATTTGGTAGTAAATTCTATATCAAAAGAGATGATTCCATCAGAAAGTTTGATCTTAAATATGATGAAGGGATATTTCTTGGTTATTCTAACGAAAGCAAAATCATATAGATGTTATAACAAAAGATTGCAAAGAATTATGGAGAGCACTAATATCAAGGTGGATGAGCATAACATAAATCAAATCAAAACTTATGAGAGAGAACCGGAAATGGAAAAGATTATAACTAAACCAGTAGCACCTGCATCAGAATAGAATGTTGAACCAGTTACTCTGATAGTATCAGCAAATTAAACAATAACTAAAGATCAGAGTAGAGGAACAGAAATTCAGAAGACTCCTAGGTATGTAAGGTTGCATAATTCAAAAGATCAGATAATTGGACAAGAAGGTTGGTAGCTGATGAGGTATGCTTAATTTTTGTAATTGTATCGACATTAGTTATTAAAGCTTGTAAGGATGAATGTTGGATGTAAACTATGGAAGAGGAATTGGACAACACATGGACTTGGATATTATTGGAACTAGGATTGATTGGTTTGCAATGGATATTCTCAGAAGGAATGAATTGATTATGTTAAATCCTTGCTTCGATAGCTAGGATTTTTAAATATTTTCAAGGATTTTCAGGTATGGTGTTTGTTTTACGATGACTTTACACTATGAGCATGTTCAGATATGGATTGGGGTGGAGATATAGGTAACTAGATAGGCTCATCCGATGAAACTTTCTTTCTTGGAAAGAAACTTGTTTCATGGATCAACATCTACTATTGAAGTTAGGTATGTTGCTTCTACTATTAATTGTACACAAGTTCTATGGATGAAGCAAATTTTGAAGGATATAAGGGTGGATTGTAATGAACCGGTAGTTATTCACTATGATAACTCTATTTCTATTGACATATCAAAGAATCTGGTATTTCATTCTAAGACAAAGCACATTTCTATCAAGTATAATTTTCGGAAGGTGGAAGCAAATGAAGTCAAAGTAATTTGAGGAATCATTTGAGTACTTCAGAGATAGATTGGGAGTTTTTGCCCCTCTGGTGGAGACTTGAGTGATGCTAATTAGCATCAGTTTGGTATTCATTTATCAATGCTATCATTCATTCTAGATTGATGTGTTGGTGCTACTACTCAGGGGGAGTAGTCAGTTGTGTGGTTCAGTGAATTTATGATTTCTTTTTATGTTCATGTTAGATTTTTGGCATTGATGTCAAAGGGGGAGAGATATATGTGAAAAATAGACTTTAACAGGGATATTAGTCTATGGGGGAGATTGTTGGCACAAGGGGGAGGAATAGAATTTCAGATGTGTTGTATCCCATTAGGGAAGTTTGGTTCAAGTCAATGGATGGTTAATTGGTACAAAAATATTTGCTTCGGAACTTCTTTGTTATATCATTTTTGGGAGATTGTTGGATGTCTTCCTTTGGGAGACTTTTTTGGCATTTCTTGGCACTTGGATGTTTTTCAAATCTAGTGTTGCCATCAATGCCAAAGAGGGAAATTGTTGGCAATTTGGAGGAATTGATTATGTGTTGCATTGATATTTTTCATTGATGTCAACACTAGTTTTGTTGTCTACCAGGCTCTGATAGATCTAGAGATCTTATCTGGTATGCTCTGGCTTGAGGAATTAGTTTGGATTGGTTATTCATGTGCTTCTAATGTGTATCACATTCAGTTGGTTTGGGATTTGATGATCTGAAAGCTATCATTTGTTCTAGTAAGCCTTTTGGTTACTAGTAAGGGTTCTACCAGCAGAGCTTTGTTGAAGATCTTTTGTTGAATTTGATAAGTGGTGTTGGTGCAGCTTCTAGAAGGTTATCAAGATGCTGATGGTTATCATGTTCATGTTCCAGTTGTTCGTGGTGTTTCATTTGGCTTATGGAAACCTATTTTGGGTCTGGTGTTATCCTGCTAGGTTATGGACCAATTTATGTAGCATCTTGATTGATGCTCTCAATGTGTCACCGGTTGGATTATGTTGTTTTGGTATTAGGCTGACTTGGTTTATCATTGGTTTGTGGGATTATGTAATAGATTTATTGTATCATCTTTTAGGTGGCTGACCTAATTGTTTAGGTCCCGGGTTGGTATAAATATGATATAAGATCTCTTTTTAGATTATGATGGATGGTTATGGGATTATCTAGATGTGAATAATGTTGTAATCATATGCAGAGGTTTTGGTCGATCATAGGTGATAGAATTGGGTTTGTATAAGAGGTTTAACACCTCCAGTATTGAGCTTAACCAGAACTATACTCAGGCATAGGAGATGCTACATTTTTAGTTCAATCTTCATTCTAGATTGTAGTCCGATGTTATCTATAGTTAGTGAGGCTCATTTTGTGATGAGAAGTGAACTCTAGGCTATTGGCCTTCCTACATGTGTAGGCCCCTTATTGTAATATTTATTCATCTTGTTAGTGGATAGATATTGTGGGTCTTCAATCCCACCATGCTTTTTCCTCTTTGAGGTTTTCCACGTATAAATTTGTGGTGTTATGGTGTTCATCTTTGTGGTTGCATTGTTTCTTATTGTTATATTCTTTTATGTTTACCGATTGCTAAGTCATTGTGTTAATAAGGTTATAAATACTCTAACCGGTAGAATATTGATTCACCACCCCCCCCTCTCAGTGTTCTTGGATTCCAATAGTCCTCCTTCTTAAGATGGCCCTAAGATGGGTCCATCCAACCCTTGAACCTAGTTTTCTCTTCGGGATTCAAATCTCTTTATGTCAGCCTTTGGTGAGATGAGAACTAATTCTCCTAGGCTAGTATAAAAAGGGGTTTAGTCCTCTCATTTTGATACATGAATAAGCGTAGATAGGTGAAAGTCAGGGGGATGCCTTCATTATCAGCATCAAGTGTTCAAGTATTCAAGTCTTCAAACATCTCCTTCTTCATGTGTCTTTTTATTTCATCTGTTGGAGCAACATTACAACATTCATTTACAAGCATGTATGTGTGTTAGGGTTTTGTCATGTTACATGCCATTTCATGAAACACTTTGATTACATTCAAGAAGCAAAGCAACCATCATCAACAAATTGCAGATCTACAAGGTATACATTTCCATTATTTACATTTAAACATTTGCAATTACTTTCTTTCAAGATTGATTCATTAAACAGGGTTTGACTAAGGCAAACCCCTATCCACAACCCTTATTCCCTCATTTTTTGTGTGTAGGTTGTAGGTGCGCGACTGTAATTGTAGATTTAGGCTTCATTTGTAGAGATGGAAAAACCCCTTTCGACTCACGGATTTTCAGAGGACGAGGTTCAACTTCAACTTTGTCCCGATGAATTTTTTCCAAATTTGCAAGGTAGATCTGTATCAATCTAAATATCTTAGATCCAAAGTTACAACGTGATCCCAAATCAGTAGCTCCTTATTTCACCCATTTTGTCTTCATTTTCTACATAGTCAACAAGTCAACTCTTCTACTTAAAAAAGAGGGTAAATTGCATTGCACCCTTGCAATTCACTTAGTATACAGATCCTTATTCACTCTAGGGTTTGGATCTAGTGATTTCAACCCCTCTTTTGAATGTAAAGTATCTCCCAAGTGAAAATCATCCTCGTGATTTCCTTTCTCTCTCCTAGGTGGAGAATCACTAGGGTTCAATTTTCCACTTTACAGATACATATCTTGTCTTGAACCTTTTAAGAAGCCACCAAATTCACCACTTAAATTCTTGAGGGTGTGGCCCACAAATGGTGGTACCATGACATGGTGACCTAAGGGAAGTTCAATCACTACCACATAATATTCTTGTCAAAGATCATTCAAAAGGTTTGATAAGAAGGATCTGGAGGTTTAGTTATGGATCTAGAACAATTGAGGAAAGAGGGTACAATTTAGCACTATGGTAGAATTTTAGAGGATATTAATGATGGTTCAAGATGTGATGGAAAGGAGACACAATTCTTTTTGTATATGGGCTCTCCTATTCTCTCAAGGGTTTGGTAAGAGCATTGATCCAAACTTATTGCATGAGGCTATCGAAAGAGCTTCGAGTTTAGACAAATCAGTGACCAGAGGTAGATCCTACTATAATAGTGCATCTTCAATGAAAAAACAAAAGCCTCCTTATAATAGCATCCCTCAAGGCATTATCCCCCCCCCCCCCCCCCCCTGCAAAAAAAAACAAAAAAAAACAAGATAGATGAGACAAAGAATTAACTCAAATGGAAGTTGTGTTTCTCTTATAGAGAGGTGTGGACTTTGGGACATAGATGCTTGGGTAAACACTACATTGAGGTGGATTCAGAGAAATATTTAGAGTCAGAGGATGAACCAAAGGTATTTGAAGATAGCCGATCATATTGTTGGAGAATACACAACCATTTTGGTAAGTACATTTGATGTTCTCTTTGGATCCCTGAAATATCTTCCCTTCAAGGTTCATGGAGTGCTAGTTGGACAATGGATAACTATTCTCATCGATAGTGAGGCCATCCATAACTTTATTGATGAAGGTTTGTTGATAAAGAGGGGATTGTAGGAAAAATAATTTGAAGGTTCAATATCGTAGGAGCTGATGGATCAACCATTCCATGAAATCGAGTAATTAAGGAAGTTGAAATCACCCTTAGAGATCATAAGGTATGTGATGACTTATGTGATTGTCTTGGGATATACTGATATGATTTTGGGAGTAAAATGGTTTCACTCTAGGAGATTATTCACAAAAATACCAAACTATGGAACTTAAGTTCATAACAAATGGAGAGAAGATTGTCCTTATAGGGATCTAAAATGGAGCCCCATGGGTGGTGACAATGAAGAGAACGGAGAGAATATTTTGTACGGGCCAAGAAACATGAACAGTAAATTGTTTGATCCTTCCCATGAAGTTGTCATTAGGTAAGAAAGGTACACATCATGTTCATATTCAAATAATTCTAGACATACATTTTGTTGTATTTAGTGACATGCCTTCGGGACTACCATTAGATAGAGGGTTTCAAAATACTATAAAATTTGAAGAAAAGGCTAAACTATTGGCAATTAACACTCATTGGATTCATTTTGTTATCATTGATGGAAACAAGATCAGATGAAAGTCATATATCAACACTTGGAGGCATATACTAGCATATACCATTTTTGGAGCATTCAGGGCTACACTGGCACCGACACCGACATCAATACTTCATTGGAAGCTAACTGATGAATACTAAGAGGGGGGGTGAATTAGTATACCAAAAATTACTAAACTCAAACACTCAAATAGTTTAGCAGTTAACCGGTATAGCAAATTTACTAACAAACCGGTTAAAACAAATGCAAACCAAACAACAAATAAGGCATTCACCCATAGGAGCACAATCACCATAATACAAGATATTTTGATGTGGAAACCTAAATGAGAAAAACCATAGTGAGATGAAACTCACAAGTAACTATCTGCATATTAGTAACCAGACCAGTTAAGGTCATACAATGTTCTTCACCAGAATAGATCCTATTAGGAATCTCAATCTCTGTTAGGAGATAAGTCCGATTAAAGACTACCTTGTGAGAGGATTTCCGATCCACAGTTGTGAACCACCTTATTAGAGGATTTACAAAGGCTTTGCTAGGCCTACCCGGTTAAGGGTTTTAGACTTGTCAAAGATGTGAGTAATCAACAAGTGAGTGATCTAAATACTAGCATAGTATGCTTGGTTAGATCCTTGATAGCTCATTGTTAATGCATTTCAGCATTACTTTAGTCTTCAGTATCTCCACACTTTGTTTCTTCACACAGACCTAATATTCTCTTCTGTGATCGAACATACAAAAACCTCAACCACCTAAAACCCTAACACCTGCTAAAACCCTAGACATGATGTCCTTATAAAGGAATCTGATTTCATGTTGGTCCAATAGAATTACATTGCAAGTTTCTAGGTTCAGTGCATCTGGACACATTTGGTAACACGACACAAAATCACCGCCAAAGTGTCAGTGGATGATAACTCATCACAAAAATATCGGTTGCTAACTCATCACAGAGTAATAATGGTTCATACATTTATCGATTACTGGTTCACATATTTTACCAATTACCAGTTTGTCAAAATGAACACTGGGAAAAATGATAACAACCACTTTGTTCCTTCATACCACTTTAGGATCCTCGAACTGCTTGAGGTCTTCATACTGCTTTGGGTCTTCATACCACTTGAGATCAGTAAACACTTTCTGCAAAACATCGATATTCTAAAGACTATAATACATAATACCGGTTGGAACAAATACTGGTTAAGCATAACTCATACATACAAAAAGTGATCTCAAAGCAAGTGTGTGTCCATGAATGACAATCACAACAATCTCCCCCTTTGGCATTGATGGCAACACTTAGGAAAATTTTTGACATCTAAGTGTTTAACAAAAAAAATGCCATAATCAAAATTACTCCCCCTAAGCATATACACTATCCCTTTTGCAGAAAATACAATGTATACTACTCCCTTAAAGAGATAACATGAAAGTATACATTCATCAAAATTTTAAATACAAAATACTACTCCCCCTTTGCCAACAATGACAAAGTATTGCAGAATAACCCCTGTTTCTCATTATCATTAATATAATAAATGTTTATGACAATAATGAGTGAAACTTATCAAAAACCAATTTAAAATACTGCATAAAGGTCTTCATGGATAAAGACCATGATTCAAGTAATGAGGTAGCCACCTCACTTTCTATTTGCATCTGGGAGACCTGTTCTTCCATGGCATCAATGGTGCTCATCTCTTGAGTGACCGTTAAGGAATCCAGATTGAGATAGCATTTCTAAAGTATTTGCAGTCTGGGTAGTAGAACTAGTTGAAGTTCCTACAAATCTCTGGTCTGGTTGCTGATCTCCAACTCGATTCTGGTAGACTGGAGCTGAAACCGGTGAACAGTTTGCCCATATGTAGTGAAGGAATCATAGGGCATCTTGAAGGTTCTTATAAATGCCTACAAATTAGATTGCAGTTTTTCTTTTTGTGCAAGCACATCATCACAAAATAGATGGGGTTGGCTTACCTTACTAAGCATCAGTTTTCCTTCATCCAAAGCATCTCTTATGTCTTTCTGTTCTTTTTGAAATTCAGACTGGAGCTCATTCAGTTTCTTCACTAAGGCAGTGTTTAGTGTCTTTTGATGCTTCTTCAGTGCATTAGCTTTAGCCACCTCTTCCAGGCATTGTACCTAGTCCTCCTCAACTATACATAGAAGTTTTAGTTGGGCCAGAGAGGAATCGGTACTGGGAGGTTAGTACCAAGAATCAAACTGGTAAGTGTTTCAACCATAGTTTGAATAACATCTTGCTCCTTTTTCCTCCTTAATTCTCCTAGTCGCTCCTATGAAAGCTTAATGCTTTGGAGCAGCTCTGATTCATTTGCAGATTGGAGGTGAATAGGACTAGTAATGTCAGCCGATTTGGCTTGACTAGCGATTACCTTTGGTGTCTCCACATGTGTGCTCTTTTATGCTTCCTTCTTCGCTTCAACTCTTTTCTTTTCCTCTTCTTCCTTCTTTTGTTCCTCTGCTTCTTTCTTTTTCATCTCTTCATCCTTCTTCCTTTCTTCTTCCTTCTTCTTCTCTTCTTCTTTCTTCTTCTCCTCTTCCTGTTTCCTCTTCTCCTCTTCCTTTTTCTTCTTCTCCCCTTCCCATTTCCTCTTCTCCTCTTCCTGTTTCCTTTTCTCCTCTTCCTTTTTCTTCTTCTCCTCTTCTTGTTTCCTCTTCTCCTCTTCCTATTTCCTTTTTTCCTCTTCCTTTTTCTTCTTCTCCTCTTCCTATTTCCTCTTCTCCTCTTCCTTTTTCTTCTTCTCCTCTTCTTGTTTCCTCTTCTCCTCTTCCTATTTCCTTTTCTCCTCTTCTACTTGTTTCCTCTTCTCTTCCTCTTGATTCTTTTTCTCTTTCTCCGTTTGCACTTTATCAGCCTTTTCTTTGTCCTTTTTTTCCTTGTCCACTCTCTCTTTATCAACCTTTTCCTTTGCTACATCCAGAGTGACATTTTCACCATCCAAAGCATCAATGTCAATTGTGTCCATCTGTTCAGTGACCGGTTCTCCTTCACTATCATATACCTCATCCGGTTTTCTGATTTCTGGTTCTTGTTCAACCTTCTTGTTGGCTTCAGACACTTGGTACAATCTTAGAGTGGATTTGGCATGTGAGTGTGTATCTTTCACCACTTCAAGGACTTTGCCTTTCAGTAACAAGAGTCTTCTTCTTCTCATGAAGAAGAGACCTTTGTACTTATCCATAATTTCATAGAGCTCTGAATTTGACACATCAGGAAAATATTGTGCAAAAAATTCTTCTCTTATTTCCAGTTCCTTTTCTATGGCAATGCACCATTTGTTATCTAAAGAATTGTTTAAAGAATCTGGTGTCATAGATCTAATTTCTGATGGCGACCAGTCATTAATACATAGATATTGAATAACTTCCTATTCAACTTCCTCCTTTTCATTGTCATTAAAATCATCAAAATGATCTATTAAATCACTTAGCACTTTTCTCCTAATATTCTTGTTAGTTTTTTGACAATCTATTAATGGTTTGTAAGAGGAAATGTCTATATTTACCGGTGCTGATGATGTCGGTTCATTGTTGGTTGTCTTTTCTTTCTTCCTCATTTGCCTAGTCTTTTTAGGCTACACTTCAGGTTCTATATCCTCAGAATCTGGTGAGTTGTTCTTAGTTTTCCGCTTTCTTTCAAAGACCTTGGCGGGTGCAACTTCTAGTTTCTTCTTGGCTGGTGACTGCTTTGTCACTTTAGGACTTGCTGAAGTAACTGGTGCTGATACCGATGGCACTACTTTTCCCTTCTTCACTGAAGGTTCTTCAACTGGTGTTACCCTTTCCAAGTAGGTGCCGGTTCTCTTCTTCTTTAAATCAAGAGGCAAGGCAAGTAGAGTAGAGGCATACCCATCTAGCATGTCATATATCACCTCATATCCCATGGGCTCTACTTCTTCCTTTCTGGGCTCAACTGCCTCCATTATGTACTCATCTACTCTAATGATAAAGTAGATGTCCTCTTCAAACTTCTTGACAATATCGCCAGATATCCTCATCCTCTGGCTCATCTTCCGCTTGAATTCATCAAAGTATTTGTTCAAGACTTCAGGATAACCAGTTCCCACCGCTTGAAGAATTTCTCTGATTTGCTTGGTAACTGGTTGGTCAGCAGAACATTGAATATCACCGACTCCCAGAAAATAGCCTTGAAAATAGAAAAACAAACCTACCAACAGTTGTCCAAATTTAAATCTTAAGGCATTGTCCTGTTTGATAGACTTCAGGTTTACCAGAAGTTGCCTCTGCATATAGGTTCATAGATCAAATGAGGCATCTTCCATGATCATTCTGTAGGCAACTGCAGCTGTAGAGACAAAGTGTATTCTACTAGCATAGAATGTCCGGTATCCGATCACCATGTAGGCATACTTGACCAAATCATCCTTGATGGTGTTGACGGTCATTCCCCATTGATTGCTCACAGAACCGGTGAGCTTGGTCATTTCCATCTTAAGGAATTTCCTTAGGGCCAACACTTCTCCAACGTTACAGAAATCGGTGATGACATGAATCACTTCTGGTGTGATGTCATGTGTCTTCTTAAGATACATTTTGTCACCGTGCACTCTGCTTAGGCTGATGCGGATGTGATCTTCTATGAATTCTTCAAGAAAATAGACCGCATTTTGAAGTTTCTTTCTTTCTAGGATGTTGTATTCCGATTTGATCTTCTTGTCATCCCTGCAGAATAAACCTAACTGAGAATGGATCACTAGGGATCCTAGGTCTTCTATTTTGCAATCAATATAATCTGAAATACCTTCCTGAACTATAACACCAACGGGTATTTGGGATAGGGAATTTTTTTTCATCTTCCTTTATATGAAATCCATTGAATCAATGGGTGCACTTGAACTAGAGTGCGAAGCAGTAGCCATGATAAACAAAGAAACTCAAAAAATATCTTCACAAATCGAGATTTAGGGCTTTGACACTGTAGCTAGCAACACACCACTTCGGTCGCTTGGAACACCGCTTAGTGTTCTTCACTTGACTGATTGATACTATCTCCGGATTCTTCTTCAAGGTTTTGAAATCTCTCTGAATCACAAAATGAATCGCCTTTGGTCGCTCTGCACTTGAAAATCTGTTCGTTCACAAATTGATAAGTGAAAATGACTTGAAAATCCCATTTAAATGAATTCTTCACCTACCACAATAAATGCTCCACCGTTAGGGCATAAACCCTAATCTTGCCTTTTACCATTTTTGGTCTTCTGCTGATTGATAGGTAACACATACGGGTTAAGGTCTTTTACCGGTGTAAATCGGGGGTTCGAAACATTTCACCGATTTGTTCCCCCTAAGCTTTTCTGAAGCTTAGTTTGCTAGTTCAGCGACTTCCACACTAGGTGCAGAAACCGGTTCTTCTTGTGATACTTCTTCTAGTTTCTTTTTCTAGGTTTTCTTCATATCTGCTTGAATAGTTTCAACATCAATCTTTCCTTCCGAAGTGACCGATATATCATCTAATATGTTCTTTCTCATTCTGTAGGTTCTAGCAGGGTGTCCCGGTTTGTTGTAATGATAGCATACCATTTCAGGTGTTCTCCATGGTCCATTGTTCATTCTACCATTCTTCCTCTTGCATGTTGGAGCAGTGTGACTGCTACCATGGCAAATCAAATAGGTTGCTCTCCAACCAATTTTTGCTTGATAGCCACCACCACCTGACTGATGGTCATAGGCATTATACCGGTTTGGATTCCGGTTCACAGAGGATTCAGGAAAAACTCCTTGACTCCTTTGAGGATATCTTCTAGTATTGTGTATAACAAACCTGCATTCAAATGCTCTATGCCCAAACTTATTGCATGCATAACAGTTACCATTGAATCTATTGGATCTAGCCTTATTGTTTAGAAAATAAGGAAAATTATTGTAAACTTTACTTCTACATACATTAGCAGCATGTCCTTCCTTGAGACAATTAAAGCAAATAGGTTTGAACTTTTGCTTACCTTTATCCTTTGGTGTCGGTTGCTTCTTTGATGCTCCATATTTTATTCTAGAGGTCTCACCTTCCTCATAACCAGAAAAACCAAGTCCAGTGGTATTCTTTACTGGTTTTGTTGATTCAAGCTTTTGTTCTAGCTTAATAGTACTCTTATTGAATTTGGCAAGTATTTCCTTTGACTCAGTGAGTTCTTTGGAAATAAAAGCAATGGATTCCTTCAATGTTGCATTCTGAGAAATAGCCATGATTAGTTCACCTTGCATTTCTTCTTTTTCCACTTTACTCTCTTGGAGATGAATGGTAAGTGCACTGATTTCTTGCTTCAGTTTGGAGATCTCATGATCTTTGTCTTTTACCAGATCTTCAGCTTTCCTCGGATTCTCAAGCTTTTGGCACATTCTGATAGTTAGTCCTTCCAATTCCCTTCTTAGGTTAGCATTAGATTCATTTAGTTTTTCAACTTCTTCAACTAGGGCTTCCATGTCCGCTTCATCAGAAGAACTGTTTTCAGTAAGCTCCATCAGTTTCCCAACATGCTCTCTTCTCTTTGCTAGAGAGGCTTTATATTTGACTTTAAGTTCATCAAAGGCTTTCTCAGTCTGAGTGAGAGGATGAGTAAGCTCCCTCACAGTGTATTCCCCCATATCTCTTTCCAAGTGGTTAGACTTATAGAAAGGTTGGCTCTAATACCAATTGATGAATACTAAAAGGGGGGGTGAATTAGTATACCAAAAATTACTGAACTCAAACACTCAAACAATTTAGCAGTTAATTGGTATAGTAGATTTACTAACAAATCGGTTAAAACAAATGCAAACCAAATAGAAAATGAGGCATTCACCCACAGGAGCACAATCACCATAACACAAGAGATTTTGATGTGGAAACCCAAATGGGAAAAACCACGGTGAGATGAAACTCATAAGTAACTATCTGCAGAATAGTAACTAGACCGGTTAAGGTCATACAATGCTCTTCACTAGAATAGATCCTGTTAGGAATCTCAATCTTTGTTAGGAGATAAGTCTGATTAAAGACTACCTTGTGAGAGGATTTCAAATCCACAGTTGTGAACCACCTTGTTAGAGGATTTACAAAGGCTTTTCTAGGCCTACCTGGTTAAGGGTTTCAGACTTGTCAAAGATGTGAGTAATCAACAAGTGAGTGATCTAAATACTAGCATAGTATGCTTGGTTAGATCCTTGATAGCTCATTGTTAATGCATTTCAGAATTACTTCAGTCTTCAATATCTCCACACTCTATTTCTTCACACAGACCTAATCTTCTCTTCTATGATCGTACATACAAAAACCTCATCAACCACCTAAAACCCTAACACCTGCTAAAACCCTAGACATGATGTCCTTATAAAGGAATCTAATTTCATGTCGGTCCAATAGGATTACATTGCAAGTTCCTAAGTTCAGTGCATCTGGACACATTTGGTAACATGACACAAAATCACTACCAAAGTGTCAGTGGATGATAACTCATCACAGAAGTACCGGTTGCTAACTCATCACAGAGTAATAACGGTTCATACATTTACCGATTACCGGTTCACACATTTTACCAATTACCGGTTTGTCAAAATGAAGACTGGGAAAAATGATAACAACCACTTTGTTCCTTCATACTGCTTTGGGATCGTCGAATCGCTTGAGGTCTTCATACCACTTTGGGTCTTCATACCGCTTGATATCAGTAAACACTTTTTGCAAAACACCGATAGTCTAAACACTATAATACATAATACCAGTTGGAACAAATACCGGTTGAGCATAACTCATACATAGAAAAAGTAATCTCAAAGAAAGTGTGTGTCTATCAATGACAATCACAATATCATCATCAAAAATGCCAACACCGACATCAAGGAGGATTTACTTAATAAATCAGTTTGTAAATATTGTCAAGGCTGACTTTGAATATCTTTTCTAAATGTATTGTAATCCAACATAAGGCATATCATTTGTAATAGGTATATAGTGTTGAAATTATACACTCTTATGAGAATAGTTATTGTTGTCATTGATGGCAACCATTTGACAACCTTCTGGCATTCATCTAGTAAAGCCACCGGTAGGCACCAACACCGGCATACACATCTACATAAACCAACAAACACTTCACCAAAAGCGGCAACAATGCATACTGACACCCTAGCCGACAGGGAATAAACTTTTGTTTATTGTATTTAATTGTAATTATCTTTTGTAAAGCCGACAAGGCATATTGTAAAAGACTCATATATATGTATGAGATCTTATAGATCATTTGGAGTTCAGTTGAGTAGAGTATTAAGGTATATGCATGGAGAGAATATATGGATGATATTTTGATATAGTTGACAGTGAAGGTTTTGGTTATAGAATGACCTTAAATCGGTACTGAACCTGGCATAGTTGATGCTGATTTGAAGCAATACATTGTATTGGATTTCATAATCCACTTTTGTAGTTAGTGTGACTCTTATTGAGTAGTGAGCTCTAGGCAGTTGGCCTTCCTACATGCATAGGCCCCTCATTGTAAGTAATATTTATTCATTGGCCAGTGAATGAATATTGTGGGTCACAAATCCCACCGAGGTTTTTCCCACACTGGGTTTCCTCGTTAAACATCTTGTGTTATGGTGTATTTTCTATGTTGTCTTTATTGTTCCTGTTTACTGCATTAATTCTTATTTATCGGTACACTGTTTTGGGATGCGAAGTTCTTAATAAGGTTAAATATTTTGTTAACCGGTTAGATACTGATTCACCCCCCCTCTCAGTATCTTTGGGACTATCATTAATCCTAACAATTGGTATTAGAGCTTGGTCCTCTATTTTCAAAAGCCTAACAACTTGAGGAAGATTCTAACACCGGTATAGATGGAGAACTTAAGAAAATAATTGGAAGGAGCTCTTGTAGACTATGATGCAGAAAAGTTAAAGAATATCAAACTTGAAGATGATCTAAGGATTGCATAGGAATTCATTCAAGGACTTCAAGAGAATCTTACTATAGCTCAAAATAAAAGAAAAGAACTTCATGAGAAGATGCATAATAATAATGATGAAAAGGAAACTCTTAATGAACTTGTGAACAAGTTGAGACAAGAAAATAGTACTATGAAGAATAATATGCAAGATATGACTATGAGATTTTGTAAAGACATTGAAGACAGGAAAAAGAATGAAGGTGAATTGAATAGGACACTCAATGATGCTGGAAATGAAAATCTAAGACTCAGTCATGAAAATGATATGTTGAAGATAGATCTGATTCACATGCAACATGATAAAATTGAACTTATAAGACAAAAGGGAATTCTGGAAAATGAGTTGGCTACTGCAAATCGACACAAAGAGAAATTCAAGAAAAGCTTAGAAGAATTTGATAACATTGTGAAAAGTCAAAAACCTAATGGAGATACAAATGGACTTGGATTTGAAGTTGGAGAAAGTTTCGGTACTGCAAACAATCATGATCACAGTAAAGTTGTAAGACAACCTAGTGCTTATAAATTTAATGGGAAATTCTTTAACTGTAACAAGTATGGTCATATAGAAAATCAATGTAGATTAATAAACAATCAGAACATCAGTGCACCCACTGGTCAATGTTCCAAATGCAACAAAGTTGGTCATAATTCAAAAAACTACAGAATGAATGTGAGATGTTATGTTTGTGGAAGATTTGGGCACTTATCTAATTAATGCAGAACACAAACCGGCATAGGATATGGAAAGGATATTCAGAAGAATAATGTGACTTGTTATGCTTGTAATTAAATTTGGACATATTGCAAAATTTTGTAGAAGCAAGACTTCATCGACAAATAATAAAGGACCCAATTTGAAAGGCAAAGAAAAGGTAGATGAGGTAAAGCAAGAATTTTCAAAACAATGGATTAGGAAGACAAATCAGAATTTTGATGAGACTATTTCTTCACCGGTAGAACAAAGTATTACTTCACTAGCAGGAGATTCTTCATCCAACTGAGAAGTAACCCTTTGGGGGTATTGCAACAAATTGAATATCATGCAGATTACCCTTGGTTGATGGTGAGAAGATAGATTTATTTTCTACCGGCAGATGTGTTAAATTTTCACTTAACCGACAAGCATTTAATGTGGTTGTTGAAGGAAAAGTCTTTATAAATCATCGGTTTTCCCTCATTTTTGATTCACCGGGCATTCAAATTAGCAGAGAGTGCAAAATTTAATCAAAGGCATTCAAGGTGAAGGTGTGAAGCGATTTGTTTCTAGCATTCAAACATTATCAAGCAGCTAAAGGTATTTTTCAAATGGCTTCTTCTTCTGCTCCCAAATTTATTGCAAACCCTACTATTGTGGAAAACGTAAAATGCCCTAGGCCTATATTCAAAATTATTTCTGAAGTAGCTAAGCAAGATGATTCCATAGGCGCATTTTAAAATAATCCTAAAGGTGTAGCTTATGCTGAAGACCCTAGGATATATATTCACTATAACATTGAAGAATTAGGTTCTGAGGAATTGCTAAAAATGTTTAGATCTGTAATTTATGATGAAATTGGCACTGTCAAACCTGAGCACAAGATTGTGGAGACTTTAGGTTTTGTTGAAATTTTGAACATCCCTGAATTTCTAGAAGAAGTAGTGAGAATTGTCCTAAGTAGGGCACATGGAGAATTTCTTTGGCTAGACTCAGTCTGTAAATTCACCCGGCAAGCAATTAGGGCAGTAACAGGTTTACCCTCAACTAACAGTAGACCAGACAAAACCAAGAAGGTACCTAACAACAAAGTCATGACCCTAACTGGAGCAACATTAGATAGTAGATCTCTAAGAGTGAATGACATCAAGGACATCAATGTGAGATTCATAAGTATAATTTTAGGTTACAAAACTACTCGTGCAAATGAACTTAATTTAGTTTCTAGTCTTTGCATTAATAGTGCTTATGAAATGGTGAACAACAATGCAAAAATAGATGTGTGTGAATGGTTGAAGGATGAACTTATAGATAATTTGAATAAGATTAAAGGTGATAAGAAAGGGACATTTTGTTTTGGTAATCTCTTAGTATGCTTAATTTTGTATTTCACAAAGGAGATCCCTGGTATAGTATAGAAAGACTTTGGATATGACATACCGGTAGGAAAATAATTACAGGAAGATTTCACCGGCATGGGCACTGCTAAGGAAAACAACATCATTGAATACTTCAAAGCTTTTCAAGCCAAAATGAAAACTAGAGAAAGACTACCGCAAAGTGTAGTGGATAAATATGATAAAGAAATTTATTTTATAATCAAGAAGGATGAAACATGGATGGAAGTTGTACTACCTAGAACTATATGGGTAAGAGAAATGGGTTATGAGGTAGATCTCAACATAATTGAGACTTATTCAAAAGCCTTGTTAGATGCACCAAGAGAACCAACAAAAGAATTTTTTGGTAGTGCCGAAACAATTGAAAGTAATGTGCAAACAATGAAGAAAAGGAAGAAAAGAGAGAAATACATAAGAGATGCATTGAAGTAGGTAGAGGAAATCAAAGAAAATGTTATGAACATTACTGGTATATCGGCTAGTGACCTGGAAGGACTGCAACCAGAGGCACACATTTCACCGGTTGGCACATCTTCTGATAGTGAGATACCAGCTAAATTCAAAAGAGTTGAAAGGAAGAGAAAAACTTCAGTGGTACCCTCTCCTCCACCCAAAAGGATAAGAACCTTAAGGAAGAAACAACAGGTAATAAGGCAACTGACTAAGAAACTGACTCCCAAGAAGAAACAGAAACTAGTCATACCCTCATTAGATAAATTGTTAAATGAAATAACTGATAATGGTAATTTGGCTAATGTGAGAAAATTGTATAACACATTCAAGGATTCAGAAAAGGAAAGCATTGAAAATAGTATAATCTTACATCTGGATATATATAAGAAAGTTTTAATCAAAGTTGTGGATGACTTGCCTAATGAACTACATAGAAGATTAGATGCAAAGAGGATTGTAGTAATAGAATTAGACAAGAAACTTAAAGTTGAAAAACTTCTTGCTGTACATCCGGTTAACTCAAAAGAAGAGATTGATGACCTGATTTGTGAGGCTAACAAATCCATTTTTGCTAGTGGTCACCAACAGGTAAGTTTAATGGCAGGTAGAGTAAATGAGATTGTAGAGGAAACTGCTGATAAATGGGATATCTTTTTTGTGGAAAAAGAAAAACAAGAAGAATTCAACAGGCCAAAGAAAACATTCAAGGTATATCAAAAGGATAAAGACAAAGGGAAAGGTAAATTTGGTGGAATACCAAACATCAAGATAACTGACAACTTGCCACCACCCTTGGATACTGCACCGGTACACACTGTTGATCCACCGGTTACTGAAAGTGAAGGTATCACACATGATGACACTAATCCTAATTCTGAAATTCTATTCACCATGAATGTAGATACTCAGGAAGTGACCATTGTTGTGGATAAGGACAATACAAAGGTTAAGAATGACATTGCTGGCAGTGGAAACATTGCTGAGCAACTGGCAGAGACTGTTGAGGTTGAGATCCAAATAGAGAAAACAGAGAAAACATTATAGACTGAGCAACCATTGGATACTGGAATAAATATTGATGGTGTAGATGCTAACACTGAGAAACATATTGAAACTGAGATACCAGCAGTTGGGACACAAAGAAACTGACATAGAAATCTACAGAGGCACAGATACATATTGAGGTAGTGAAACCGGTAATCACTAAGAAACCCAAACCTTTACTAGTTGAAATACAAACTCAGACTGATCCACCGAAAGTTAACACAAGCAAAATGGTTACAAATGTTGGAAGCACAAAGGTAATCAAGGTAGTTGGTCATACATCTGGTACTTCATTAAGTGAATTCAGGCCTACTAATGTGACAGAGGTACTCCTGGACTCTATCAAGAAGATAACTGACTATAATGCATTGGCTTACAAAGCAGTTGATGACACGATACCGATACTTAAGTTGATTGCACCGAAATGTAATATAGATCATGTAAAGGATTCTTTAGGTAAGTTGGACACATTGTCCAAATTCATTACAGACAATATAATAATAGTTGATAAGGTGAATGAGGACACATTCAAAGAGAAAGTTGAAAAGGAAAAGGATAAATTCTTTGAGGATACAATAAAGAAGTGCACAGAACATATAAAAACACTTTTACCGGCACTGAATACTACAATTTTGGAATATAAAGAGCTGTACAGAGAAACATGCAAACCACATATGTTGACACATGACATAGAAAAGGAAATAAGTAGAGTACAAAAGGAGATAGATGACATAGCTGATAACATAATTGGTTCATCCGAACCTATATCAGTTATTGAACATGAAATAGCAGATTTTGAGGAAAAGTTGGAGAAATTTGAGAAAGAGAAGGAATGGATTAAGGCTAACGCTAGAGAACTTAAGTATAAACTTGGTCATAAGTTGGACAACCTTATCTCTCTAAGGAATGAGATCTCTAAGGCATTACTTCAAGGAGAAAGATCACCGGAAGAGCACATGCATCATCTCACTAGCACAATCAAATAGACTAAGACAACCTTAAATGATAGCAACAGATTCATGCAAAGTTTAAATTTGGTTTTGGCAGACATATTTCAGATTGTGACCAACTGGTTACAAACTTTGATGTGAAATTTTTTCACTCGTTTGACAATTTTGACAACCTTTGTCATTGATGTTAGAGGGGGAGTAGTGGACAAAGAAAAATAATTAATCAGAGGAGATCATCTACTCAGGGGGAGCACATACTTTTTGGTAACTTTTTGGACTTTGTTTTTTTTTGGAAACAATTTTTTTGGATTTTTCTCATGAGTGTTGCCATAAATTCCAAAGGGGGAGATTGTTGGCATTATACACTCTTATGAGAATAGTTGGTTTTTTCATTGATGGCAACCATCTGGCAACCTTCTGGCATTCATTTGGTAAAGCCACTGACAGGCACTGACACCAGCATAGACATCTACATACACCGATAGACACTTCACCAACAACGACAACAATGCATACTGGCACCCCACCCGACAGGGAATAAACTTTTGTTTATTGTATTTAATTATAATTATCTTTTGTAAAGCTGACAAGGCATATTGTAAAAGACTCATATATATGTATGAGATCTTATAGATCATTTGGAGTTGAGTTGAGTAGAGTATTAAGGTATATGCATGGAGAGAATATATGGATGATATTTTGATATAGTTGACAGTGAAGGTTTTGGTTATAGAATGACCTTAAACAGGTACTGAACATGGCATAGTTGATGCTAATTTGAAGCAGTACATTATATTGGATTTCAGAATCCACTTTTATAGTCAGTGTGACTCGTATTGAGCAATGAGCTCTAGGCAGATGGCCTTCCTACATCTATAGGCCCCTCATTGTAAGTAATATTTATTCATTGGCCAGTGAGTGAATATTGTGGGTCACAAATCCCACCGAGGTTTTTCCCACACCAGGTTTCCTCGTTAAACATCTTGTGTTATGGTGTGTTTTCTATGTTGTCTTTATTGTTCATGTTTATTGCATTAATTCTTATTTACCATTACACTGTTTTGGGATACAAAGTTCTTAATAAGGTTAAATATTTTGTTGAGCGGTTAGATATTGATTCACCCCCCCTCTCAGTATCTTTGGGACTATCATTAATCCTAACATATAGGTCAGTCTGCTAGTTATTTATTAAGATATGAGACATATGAAATGTGTGGCTATAGGAGAATATAGCAGAACTTTATGATGTGATATATATATATATATATATATATATATATATATATATATATATATATATATATATAGAGAGAGAGAGAGAGAGAGAGAGAGAGAGAGAGATCATTTTTTATGCGAGTGTTATATCATGCAATGATCTGTAGATAGCTTGGAAAGAATTCTTGGAGGAGAAGTGATACTGGTAGCAGATCAGGGTTTATGAACCGGTAGAGAGCAAAGCCAGAACCGGAACTGGAACTCTATTTGGCATAGCAAATGCATTCTTGAGTTCATTTTCAGTAATTTACTTTAGTAGAAAGCTTGTAGTCAGTGAGGCTCTTTAGTGATGAGTAGTATGCTCTAGGCAGTGTGCCTTCCTGCATGTGTAGGCCCCTAGTATATGTAATATCTTTTCATATGGCTAGTGAACTGATATTGTGGGTCACAAATCCCACCATGGTTTTCCTCATTGAGGTTTTCCATGTATAAATTTTGTGTGTTATGGTGTTCACTTATGTGGATGGTTTATTTGCTTCTTTTTATATGTTTATTTGTTTACCATTTTATATATGCATGGTATAAAAGGATAAAAACTATTCATATCGGCAGAATACTGATTCACCCCCCCTCTTTGTGATCTTAGATCCCAACAATTGGTATCAGAGCTTGGTACCTCGGAAGAAGTTTAACAGCTTGAGTAAGATCTTGAAACCAAAATCTTTGAACAAAGATATGGAGAAGCAACTTGAGATGGCTCTTGAGGATTATGATGCTGAAAGGATGAAGAACTGAATTCTACAAATGAATTCATTCTTATCCTGCAAGAAAGGTTATCCTCTGCTCAAGCCAAGAGAAAAGAACTTTTTCAAAAACTGGATGATGAGGAGAAGAATGCTCTTAAGGGGCAATGTTAGAAACTAAGTCAAGCAAACATCCTCATGAAGAATAAAATGCAAGATCTGACTATGAGGTTATCAAAAGATATTAAGGATAGAAAGAAGAAGGAAGATAATCTTGTTATATCTCTGAAGAACAAATTTGATGAATGTGGCAGATTGACTCATGAGAATAATTTATTGAGAACTGATTTGGCACACTCTCGGAACAATGAACAAGAACTTGAAAGACAAATAACAACTCTAAGAGATGATCTGACTACTGCAAGTGAGTATAAAGAAAAGTTTAGGATCAGTGTTGCACAGTTGGATGACTTATTGAAAAGACAAAGATAGATTGATGATTCTAGAGGACTTGGGTTTGTACAAGTTGAAAGCTCTTGTACTACAAATGAAGATCAGACAACTGGTATGCAGAACTCATTAGAATAGAGGAAACCGATAAGGCAATCTAATGCTTATAAATTCAATGGTAGATGTTTTGTTTGCAATAAATTTGGGCACATGGATAAACAATGTAAAAATAAAGCAAATCAAAACTACAATTTTGTTTCCGACCAATGCACAAATTGCAAGAAATATGGTTATAGATCAGAATATTGCAGAATGAATGTTAAATGTCATGCACGTGGAAAGTTTGGAAATTTTGCTAATCATTGTAGGTCAAGAAATGCTATTGGATATGTCAAAGAAATTTAGAAGAATAATGTTACATGTTATGCATGCAACAAAATAGGTCATATTGCTAAGTATTTTAGAAGCAAGACTCAACCAGTTAACAATGATAAAGACAATGAGAAAGGAAAGCAGAAAGTAGATGAAATACAACAAGATCACACCAAGATATGGGTTAGAAAATATGAAGAACCAAGTGGAGATGGATCTATACCGGTAACTCCACTGGTAGAACAGGGTATTCCTCCACCGACTAGAAATTATGTCGATAACGGAGGCATAAGCCTTAGGGGTTGGCAAAGTCATTGCTAAATTTTGCATAGTACCCTGAAAGAGACTTAAGGAGATATGAAAGAGATATGGAGAATTGTGTTCATCATCGATGAAGGTTCACCTGACACATGACTGTGAAACCAACATCCATAGGGTTGTTGGCAAAGCATTTATTACAGAAGATTAGGGTTTTATTTGCTAATAAAAGGGGGTAAGTGAATTCATTTTCACTCACTAAGCATTCAAGAATTCAGAGTGAAGTAAAGGTGAGTTAAGAGCGAGCAAAAGCATTGTGAAAGGGTTTCGAGCAGTTATCTGAAGCACTCAATCTTCCACCAGTATTCAATTTTAGGTATTTTTTGAAATGGCATTTGGATCTTCAACTCCTACTTTAATTTCAAATCCCACCATTGTCAAAGTCAAGGATAGGTTAAGGCCAGTATTTAAGGAGGTTCCCAAAATTGCTAAAAAGGAAGACTCTACAGGAGCATTTTCTAGGCTTCCAGGTGGCGTAATGTATGTTGAAGATGTGAGGGCATACATTCACTGCACCCTTGAGGATTTAGGCACAAAGGACATCAAAATCATGTACCAATCCGTGATACTGGGAGACTCTGAAACCATCAAATTGAAATACAAAGCAATTGAGGATCTAGGGTTAACCGGTATACTGTACATACCAGAATTGAAAGATGAGGTTATCAAATACATTCTGAGAAGGCTTCACAATGAATTTATTTGGTTAGACATACCTTACATAATAACAAAGGAGGCTATTCAAGCAGTCATCAGCTTACCCAAGGTCGGACAAGAACCTAGCAAGAAAATTTCCAACACAGAGGTCAAGAAACTTACTAGTGCTACACCTGATAACTGATCAATGAGGATAAGCACAATCATCGACACAGATATAAAGTTTGAAAGAATGATCATAGGTTACAAGGTAACTCAATCCAACCGATTGAATTATGTTGCTAGTTCATGCATTCATGCTTCATATCAAATGCTACAGAACAATGTCAAGTATGATTTGTGTGAATGGATGAGGAGTGAGTTGATGTTAAACCTAGGTAAGATCAAAGGAATCGAGAAAGACACTTTTAGATATGGAAACCTGATTGTTTGTTTAATGGTTTACTTCCTAAATGAGCTACCTGGTTTAGGGAAGAAGCATTGGGCTCATGACATTTTTAGGATTAATGACAGTCCCAAAGATACTAGGAGGGAGGGGGGTGAATCAGTATCTAACCGATGTACGAAATATTTAACCTTAATAAGTATTTTGCATTCCAAAACAATGTATCGGTAAATAAGAATTAATGCAGTAAACGGGAATAATAAAGACAACATAGAAAGCACACCATAACACAAGATGTTTAATGAGGAAACCTGGTGTGGGAAAACCCTCGGTGGGATTTGTGACCCACAATATTTACTCACTGGCCAATGAGTAAATATTACTTACAATGAGGGGCCTACACATTCAGGAAGGCCAACTGCCTAGAGCTCACTACTCAATGTACAAGATAGAAGTCTCACTAACTTACAAAATGGATTATGAAAATCCAATACAATGTACTACTTCAAATCAGCATCAACTATGCTAGGTTTAGTACCCGTTTAAGCTCATACTATAACCAAAAACCTTTGTTGTCAACTTATATCTCCTTATTCATAATTCACAACTACTCTCATCTTCTTTTGCAAAATGACCTATAAGATCTCATACATATATATGAGTTTTTTACAATATGACATTTCGGCTTTATAAAAGATAATTACATTAAATACAAAAGTTTATTCCTTGTCGGTTGGAGTGCCAATATGCATTGTACTCGCTATTAGTGAAGTGTCTATCGGTGTATGTAGATGTCTAGCCGGTGTCGGTGCCTGTCGGTGGCTTTACTAGATGAATGTCAGGTGGTTGCCAGAAGGTTGCCAGTAGGTTGCCATCAATGATAACACCATCATTTCTCATTAGAGTGTAGAATGCCAACAATCTCCCCCTTTGGCATTGATGGCAACACTCATGAGAAAAATCCAAAAATTCTTCTAAAAAGTGAAGTCCAAAAATTTACCAAAAAGATGTGCTCCCCCTGAGTAGATGATTTCCTCTGAATGATCATTTTTCTCTGTCTACTACTCCCCCTTTGACATCAATGACAAAGGTTGTCAAATGAGTGCAAAATTTCACCTTAAGGTTTGTAACCGGTTGGTTACAATCTGAACTATGTCTGCCAAAACCAAGTTTAAACTTTGCATTAATCTGTTGCTGTCATTCACGGTTGCCTCAGTTCATTGGATCATGTCAGTGAGATGATGCATATGTTCCTCCGGTGATCTTTCTCCTTGAATTAATGCCTTAGATATCTCATTTCTCAGAGAGATAAGATTATCCAACTTAGGACTAAGTTTATACTTAAGCTCTCTGGCATTTGCTTTGATCCTTGTTTTTCCTTCTCAAATTTCTCCAACTTTTCCTTAAAACCTGTTATTTCTTGTTCAATAACTGATATAGGTTTGGATGAACCAATAATGTTATTAGCTATATCATCTATCTCCTTCTATACTCTACTTATTTCTTTTTCAATGTCCTGTGTCAACAGATGTGGCTTGCATGTTTCTCTGTACAGTTCCTTATACTCCAAAATTGTTGTATTCAGTGCCGGTAAAAGTGTCTTAATATGTTCAGTGCATTTCTTTATTGTGTCCTCAAAGAATTTTTCCTTTTCTTTTTCCATTTTCTCTTTGAATGTATCCTCATTCACCTTATCAACTATTATTACATTTCCAGCAATAAATTTAGACAACGTGTCCAACTGTCCTAAAGAATCCTTTACATGATCTATATTACATTTTGGTGCAATCATCTTAAGATAGGTATTGTATCATCAATTTCTTTATAAGCCAATGCATTACAATTAGTTATCTTCTTAATAGAGTCCAGGAGTACTTCTGTCACATTGGTAAGCCTGAATTTACTTAAAGAAGTATCAGATGTAATACCCTAAAAATGGTCATCTAAACCATGGGCCCCTAATCTCGACAACATCACCAAGGTCCTAACCAAAGGAAATTAAATCAACATTGGGCACATTATTAATTCTTTAATCATCAAATATCACATGGCAAATCAATTACTCAATATTAATTAAATATTTATTTAATTAATTGAACCATTTCCAAGAATATCATTTTGATCAATTATCCTATTTTAATTTATTAAATATCCTTGCATATTTAATTAATTAATAAAGTTGTCATTTAATCATGCAAAATGAATTAATTTATTACAAAAGAGGAATTAATTACAAAGCAAGAGTTGAATTGAAAATAAAATAAAAAGAATTGAATTGAGAGAGAAATCAAACTTGAGATATTATTTCTTTTTCTAAATTTAGAACTTGAAATCAGAAAAGCAATTAAATTGAATTATTGAATTATTCTCTAAAATTAGAATTCAAAACTTTTCAGAATAAAAAAAGTTCAATTGCATTAAAAAGAATCTTTTCTTGAATAAGTAAAAGAATTATCTATTTTTATCACAAATGCATGGAATTAATTTATTATTATTTCCAATGCAACATGAACTTCTTATTTAAATGCATTTCAATTAAACTATAATTGGAATCTATCCCAAGGTTAACTAAACCTGATTTCTCAATTGTTTTCAATTAATCCTCAATTGAGCTTTTCTCTTGTATTCTCTATAAATACAGTCTTCAGCTCTCATTTCAATTCACCCCAGAGATTTTTGAGAACATGCTTGGAGATTATTATCACGCTAATTTCGCTCTGGAGTCATTGAAGATCATTGTGCTTTCTAGATTATTTGCATCCATATTGCTTGAATCATTATTGCTTGAATTATTCATCCATCTTGCATCCATATAGTTTATATCATATAGATTAAATCCTTCATCTTGGTGTAGTCTTGTCATTGGTATTACTTATAAAAATTTGAGAGCAATCTTATACTCGCATCTTTTAGAAGGCAATTAGTCGCTTTGTTATGGTTTATTACTTATTGATTATTGATTTACTAACCATACATGTAATGACTTAATTCAAGTGTTGTGCTTACAGCTATAGACCACTTTTTCACACACACATCTCTGGCACCCACCGTGGGGCACGAGACTACATTTTTTGGCCTCCAAGACTGACTGCTTATTTTTTTGTTATTTTCCAGATTTTAAATTTTTCAGATTTTCATTCGTACATATCGTACGACATTTCCCACAAGCTAAAATGACAAACTGTAGGTGTCATACGAACTATAATCCTATCTCTTACGAGCTGGAATCCTGTATCATACGAATTTACATACTGTTGTACAATTCTATATTTTTTTTGGTTAAAAAGATAAAACAAACAAATTTCATGATTTTGGTTTTCTATTCAAATTGATTATTCTGATGACTGACCTTGGTTGTTTATCTGTCTATCTTAGAATTTTTCACATCCTAATCAGTTTTTGCAGAACGCTTGCCAAAGAATATGCTTGTCGCACAAAGACAATGTGACTACTGATTCGCTGTCTTTGGAGGTTGCCTAAGGAAAATCGACCAAACATCGTGTATTCTTTCAATTCATTTTTTAGGCACCTAAATTGCTATCTGGTTAAAGAACAAAACTATCTTTCGTGTAAACTCTGAGAGGTAGGAGAGTATGCTCTTGTCTTATTTTAGACAATCAAAAATCCAGACCCTTGAGGCTTTTTCTTTGTTTGAGATTTGTACATCTTTAGCAAGTATGCCCTCCTGAGGGGTTGAAAAAATCTTAAAGCCATTATGGCTGGTGTGAGGGGAATGACCTAAGTGGGAATGACTAAACGCTAAGTACTCTAACCCACTATAAAATAAACATGATTTGATAAAAATCAAGTCAACGACAGTGCTAGGGAATAGCTCTCCTCCGTACCTTTAGGTATATTAAACCTTGGTTTTCAAGGCCGGGAGACCTCTTAATTGAGTTTATACCTCGACGCGCCAAACGGATCCCTTACTAATTCTAATTAAAATTAGAAGCTACCCGGTTTATCTCTGAAAGGGGGATAATATTTGTGCAAGAGAGATAGTAACTCTCCCAAGATATTTGTCATTTGGTGCCCCCATTAGCATTTAGAGTCAGATAATATGACGTTGAGAATCCATTGCGTGAGACTCAGTAGCCATATTCTAATTAGCTATTGGGTGTGTACCTGAGTCTACAAGAAAAGGTTTTCTTCTCTCACCAAATTCCTTAAGGTTTGCATGCTATGATTGGAGTTACTATTTATACTACATGTCTTCTGTGTTTTCGTCCTTGAAACAAAAACTGAACTACCAAAATTGGAGAAGACAAGAAATAACTCAGTGATTAAAAAATTTGTCCGTGTCAGAACTTGTCCATCTTAAATCGAAACTCTGTCCGCATCAGAACTAGTCCATCCTAAGTCAAAACTCTGTCTATGTCAGAACTTGTCCATCTTAACTCGAAACTCTATCCATGTTAGAACTGGTCCATCTTAAGTCAAAACTCTGTTTGTGTCAAAAATTGTCCATCTGAAGTCAAAATTCTATCCAAAACTAGCCTATCTAAGGAAAAAATCAATCCATCTCAGAATTTGCCTTAACAATTGAAAAAAATCAGAATCTTTAGTCTTTTCTTTGTGACTAGTCGTACAAGTCTGGTAAATTTTCGTCCTGCACCAAATCCTGTTTCATACAAGTCTTCTGATTTATCGTCCTGCACCAGATACTGTGTTGTATAGGTCTTTTCATCTGTCATCTAAAGCTAAATTATGTGTCATACAAAATAGAACTACACTGATTCTTTTGTCATCCTACACATACCCATATGTCATATGGTATGAGACAACAACTCGTACGAAACATAACTATTGTCATCCTATATCTGCTAAATTATTGTCCGGTTCAGAAAATCTTGTCGTACAAGTCTCTAGTTTTGTCAGAACAAAACAATCAAACTTGCCTAAAAACAGTCTACAATGAACATAATACTGGTTATCATTATCCTAAGCATAAACAGATCAAGACAGTGTACCTTTGCCATTTGTGTTGCATGATTTGGTCGATCATCTTTTAGCTAGTTCAATCAACTACCTATCAAACCTAAGTCACTTAGATAACATCTTAAATAGGATAGATCATTCCTAAAACCAAACTAAATCTTACACTACTCTTAGAATCAACTTAGATAGACATCTTATACAGGATAGATCTTTCCTAAAACCAGACTAAAATCTCAGTTGTTTCTCTCAAACAATATGTTAACCGAACAACTAGCTTTGAAATTGATCTTGACCTCTATATCACAAACAACTTTAGGTCACACTAATCCATAAAAATGCCTACTCAAACTAGGAGTTATCACAGGAAAGAAGCCAAAGGAAAAGGACAACCCTTCTCATATCAAGACAACCCATTTTACGTGGAAGATCCACTCACTAACATACCTTCGTCATCAGGGAGACCAATTTTTGATGAACCTGAATCTCCCACTATATATGAGATGGAACACAATGACAAGAACAAAAACAACCATAATGTTCACAAAACCGACAATGATTCCTCATCAAGTGAATCTGAAGAAGACACAGAACCCCCAAAAAAAGATATTCTTGACTGTCAAAAGGACAAAGATTTTAGAAAACTGATGAAAGCTATCTTGGCTTGAGAGAAGGAAGACTATTTCTTAGAACTAGCAAAACAAGGTGCCAAACTTCCTACTGGATATGATGTTCAGACAATCGTTACTAAAAAGGAAGAATGGCCTATACTCATGGTACACAAACAATTACAAGCCTTATGGATGGAGGTCATAGAATTGAAGAATAAGGATGTCCCCAAAACAATATTCTCTGGAAACAATATGTCCCTTTCCATTTGATAAAAATTTATACATGCCTCCATTTCCTTCATGAGTTGAGATCCCAAAATTTGACAAATATGATGGTACCTCGGATCCTCAAGATCATGTCAGAGAGTTTTTTGCTTCTTGTATGGAGTTCATGCATGATCAAACGTACCTCATGCGCCTTTTCCCAAGGAGTTTAGGGGGTCAAGCAATGGAATGGTTCTCAAGTCTACCCAAAGGAATAAAAACATTTGAAGAACTAATCCAACTATTTTTACAACAATACTCATACAACATTCGACATCCTGTGACTATGATTGAGCTTTGCAATACTAAATAGAAAATAGGGGAGCCTCTTACTTTCCTCCAACGCTAGAGAAAGATGTTTTCTAGGTATTCTCGATGTATCCCAGACTCTGAGAAAATGGATATATTTGTCAATAACTTGGTCCCTGAACTGAAGTATAGTGTACAAATGCAAGTGCATCCATCATTTAACAAAATGGTAGATAATTCTATTCTAATGGAAGATGTGCTCATAAAGAAGGGAGATATCTCACCTTGGAAAGAAACACAACCAGGATCTAGCTCTAAAGAGAAGAACAAGTATTGGAAATTTGGCAAAGAAAACAACAAGAATGTTGTTAACGATGGAGTAGTAGATACTGTTAAAGCTAACACAAAGCCCACAATATTCAACTTGGATAGTGGTACACAAGCACTTAAAGCTGTTGAGGCTACAATAGAAAATCCACCAAAGAAAGCAAAAGAATGGTTCAAAGAAAAGCCTTGGCTTTCCAAACCTAAGTGTGATTTTACTCCTCTCAAAGAATCATATGAATCCGCTTTCAAAACTCTATTGGCAAACAACTTGATAACACTACCAGATAACTCCAGACCATATGATCCAGAAGTCAAACCAAGATGGTGGAGAGAAAATGAATACTGTGACTTCCATCAAAATAAAAGTCATAATATAAACAATTGCATGAAGCTAAAACATGAAATTCAAGATCTCATAGATGCTAGTAAAGTTGTTGTTGGGAATCATCCAACCAATGCTGATCATAAAGCATTTAAGGACCCTTTACTTGTTTACGAACAAGGTGATTCCTCAAAGACCAAAAGAGGTGCCAAAGTAAATTATACTTATACTAGCAATGACAACATCATTAACATGATTGAGCCTTCCTAATCAGAATATTGCAATGTGATTATAGTTCAAGATAAACTAAATGAATCGTGATATGCAAGAGCTTTGACCCATTCTTAGAAGAAAGTCACTCTCCAAGGAGCTAGTTCTTCCAACCCAGCTCAAGCAACATCAAACCCACTAGCCCAATCAAACAAACAAAAAGAATCAACCTTGGATAAATTTAAAAGGCTAACTTCAACATCATCTTTTGGATATAGCGTTGTTGAACAGTTGAAAAGGACAAATACCCAAATCTCAATTTCTGAATTGCTAAAACTCTCGTCTGCTCACAAAGATATTCTAGACAAATAATTGTTCACCACTAATGTTCCAAAAGATTTAGACATTGATCGGTTTCAGTCTATGGTGGGTCATCTCACCTCACCTCACTATTTGACCTTCTCTGAAGAAGATGACAACTCACTAAATCATCCACATAACCAGCCATTGCATATTAAAGGCCATGATCCATAAACATAGAGTTAAACGTGTTTTGATAGATGGAGGCACGAGGTTGAATATCTATACTTACAGTCTTCTTACACAACTAGGATTCTCTGAAAAATGTCATTGATCCCAGAAAGAAAATAACAATAAAAGCCTATGATGAAGAAGAAAGGACCTCTAAAGGTCTGGTATCATTACCTATCAGAGTGGGACCTGTAGAAAGAGATGTCCTTTTCCAGGTACTTGACATTCCTTTGTCATACAATATCTTACTAGGCAGGCCGTGGATTCATGAAATGAAGGCAGTTCCATCAACATACCATCAATGCTTAAAGTTTCCTTATAATGGAATAGAATTCAATATTCTTGTTGATATGAATGTCATTTGTAATGCATTGACAAAAGGTGCAGATACTTTTGGGCCTCATAATAGGGAAGCCTCTACAAATGAAGATCCAGAAACACTGATGAAAGACTTAGAAAAGAGATTAAAGATTATAAATACTGACATGGATGGCTACAAGATAGAACTAGTACTTTCATTAGTTTCTCTCCCTCCATCACCAAAATAGTTGGGCAAACCATCAGAGGCTATGAGAACACAAATTTCAGCTCCGAATACCATATATGATGGTCTCTTTGTACAGTCCTCTACCTCCCTAAAAGATAAAATGGAAGAAGATGATATTCTTAACTGGCTCTTTAAGGAAGATAGTCAAAATAAGGAGGTACGACATTGTGAGATTTCCTCTAACCAATATGGTCCTGGCTATAGGATGATTCAACGCATGGGATATTCAGGTATTGTTCCCCTAGGTAAACATCCAGAGGTTATTATTGAACCAATTCAATTGCAAACAAAATCCACAAATGATAAGGCTGGACTGGGGTACAATTCGAAAAAGACATCAAATCAAAAACATGTTTCTAAGTCTAAGTGGCAGAAAAGGATATCACCTTCAATATTACAGGAAGCAGATGCTCGACAAACAAAAGCAGAGTATAGAAAAGAGAAAGAGGAATCAGCAGTCAAGAAAGAAGAAATAGTCAGTGCTCAAGCTTTGATGGTGTTAGCTACAATAATACAAGAAGTTGAGGTCCTTGAAGATATAAGAGATGAAGTAGTAAGAATCAGAGAATTGTTTGCACCACTAAAAGTTCCAGAAACATATATTGACAAGCAACAAGTAGATGATTCAGAGACTAACTCAAATGAGTATGAATGGGGTCCTAACCACCTCTTAGATGCATCCAGTACAAAAACCCCAGAAGAGTCTAGCAGTGTCATAGATGATACCCAAGAGCTGATGCGCATAAAACTAGAGAAGGAAATACAGGAAATCAGACAAAAGAGACAAGCAAATTATGAACAAGGATTGAAGGAAGGAAGAGTACTAGAAAGATTTTCATCTATGTACCCCTGTGCTAAAACAAAACAAATCAGGTATAGCACTACACAAGAAGAGTTGGAAGCTACAGAACAAGAACCAGTTATCAGTCTAGAGGAAGATGAATGGAGTAGACAACAACGAGTCACATAAACAACAAGATCATGTCAACAAGTATGTTAGATACAAATGACAAATGAACCGCAACATGAAGGAACTTGCATCATTAAAGATGTTGGTGTTGATACCATACATATACTTACTAAATCACTTGAAGAAGGCTCAGAAACTTCATCCGATGACTTTGATGACTTTGATGATAGTCTTATTCAAGACAATATCTACTCAACCTCAAATTCTAAATCATCTGATACAAACAATGAAAATCTGTCTACTGATCTTATCGTTGTCAAACCACGATATGACATTTAGTCTGGTGTAGGGAACGATGCTACCAGTATGTCTATTGGATTAGGTCAATTAAATATTAACGTGAACTTTAATAATCATGTTCTGACTCTTCTTGGTCTCGAGACACTTGCACAAAGTATCCTTCCAGAACTCAACTTTTCAATCCACCGTTGTGATGAAAATACCGTTAACGCTCTTGAATCTGTCCAAAATTTATCCTTACTACATCCAGAACTAATTGACTATACTTTATAGAACTAGCCGCTGAATATACCTACTTTTGCTAATGACTATATGTTATCCTATTATCTCAATGCAGCTGAACCCATGTACTCTTCCACCAACAAATAGAGTGAAAACATGACTGAAGTGGATATCAAGTATCTTAGTCGCAAAAATAAGAAAAACAAAAATAAAAGATCTGATGGAAAAAACCACATTATGGCGGTGTCAGAATCTAAAAAAGAGAAAATAAAGGACGTACCTAAAAATGAAAACCTCTCTGAGGTGCCTGAAGGTGAGATACTTGATGTACTGCCAAGTCATTTCCAGGAAAGGTCCTCCATATTGATCGAGTCAACTCAGCTAGTGAACATTGGGAGTCAAGAGACACCACACATCATTCATGTAGCTCAATCACTATCAACAGAAGAATTGAAGGAGTTCACTTGTCTATTCACAAAAAAGAAAATAAACTTTGCATGGACATACTCTGATATGCCAGGCCTGAATCCTAATCTCATCATGCACCATCTTTCTATCACACCAGGAGTTAAACCAGTCAAGCAAAAACTCCATAAGATGCACCCACATGTAGCACTGTTGGTCAAGGCTAAGCTAGAAAAACTACTAAAAGTTGGATTCATTAGAGCTATAGATTATTCTTAATGGATTTCAAACATAGTACCTATGTCAAAGGTAGACAAATCTATCAAAGTTTGCACAGACTTCAAAGATCTCAACAAAGTGTGTCCGAAGGATGACTCTCCATTGCCAAATATTGACATGATAGTCAACATGACTGCTGGGTACGAGATGTACTCACTAATGGATGGATTCTCTGGCTACAACCAAATCAAAATAGCTCCTGGAGATCAAGAAAAGACAACTTTCACCTATGCATGGGGAACCTTTTGCTAGAATGTCATGCCATTTGGGCTAAAGAATGCAGGAGCAACCTATCAAAGAGCAGTTACTACCATCTTTCATGACATGATGCATAAGAATATGGAAGATTATGTTGATGACACCTTAGTGAAGACTATGAAGAGATCAATGCATATTCAAGAGCTAGGTCCTATACTAGACAGAATGGAAAAGTTCAAACTCCGGTTAAATCCAAAGAAGTGTGTATTCGGAGTAACATCTGGTAAACTACTTGGCTATATCATTTCAAAGAAGGGAATTGAGGTTGATCCTGAGAAGGTCCAAGCCATAATCGAAATTTCACCTCCGAAGAACATCAGTCAAATGAGAAGTCTATAGGGACGTCTCCAATCCATCAGATGATTCATTTCTCAGTTAGCAGAAAAAGCTCAACCTTTCACAAAAGTATTGAGGAAAGGAATAATATACAACTGGGATCAGGAATGTGAACAACACCTTCAACAAATAAAAGAGTACTTGTCTAATCCACCAATATTGATGCCACTGATTCAGGGTAAACCACTAATCTTATATATATTAGCAACTGATTCATCACTGGGGGTACTTCTGGCACAATAGAATGAGAATAAAAAGGAGTGAGTTATTTATTACATCAATAGGACATTGGTGTCCTATGAAATGAACTACACTATAATAGAAAAATAATTCTTGGCATTAGTCTTTGCATCACAAAAACTGAGACACTACATGCTAGCACATTCAGTCAAGCTGGTGGCTAAAATTGATCCACTCAAGTATCTTCTCAATAAAGAAACACTTACAGGAAGATTGGTGAAATGGGTCATGATCCTTACAAAGTTTGATATTGAATATGTGGAGTGCAAAGTCATAAAAGGATAGGTAATTGTTGATTGACTTGTTGAAGCTCTGCTTGAAGACACTCAACCGCTGCATATAGAGTTTCCAGATGAATCAATAATGCATCTTACTCAACAACCCTGTAAGATGTTCTTTGATGGAGCTTTCACCCAAAATGGTTCTGGTGCTGGCATATTATTTATTACTCCTCAGAAGTATTCGATCCCAAAGTCTTATAAGATTCTATTCCCTTGCACAAACAACATTGCAGAAATTGAAGCTTTGGTGAACGGGATAAAGCTAGCTATTGAATGGAAGGTTGCTGAATTGCATGTCAATGGAGATTCTCAGCTGGTAGTCAATCAAATCAATGATACATATTAGACTCAAGATGAGAAATTGATGCCTTATAAGAGAATGGTTGATGATCTTAAGAAGTACTTTTCTTTTGTATCATTCCAACAGATTCCTAGGTACACAAATAGAGTAGCAGATGCTATGGCCACCTTGGCATCTATACCTGAGTTACAAAAGTCCAATTTTCACTTTGAATTCCTAGTGGAAGAGTTACGTTACCCCGCCTATGATTCTCCTAAGTCCCAAATAGTTTGTGCTATTATTGGATATGACTCATCCCGATACAGCCACATCTACTCTTATCTACGAGACCAAATTATCCTTGAAAACCTTACTCGTAATGAGAAAATAAACCTAACTCAAAATGCTTCATGGTATGTTATCTTTGCTAATGATCTATTTAGACGAGGTTTGGATGGTACATTGCTTAGGTGTCTAGAAACTGAAGAATCTAAACGTGTGTTATCGAAAGTTCATGAAGGTATTTGTGGATCTCATTCAAATGGTCTTCCTTTAGCTCAGAAACTATTACGGACTGGCTACTACTAGCTAGACATGGAGAAAGATGCTATTAAATTTGCTAAGACCTATGAAAAATGTCATCTACACGAAAATATCATACATGCTCCAGCAAGGTATCTTATACCCTTCACTACACATTGGCCTTTTCAGCAATGGGCCTTTGATCTCATTGGTCGGATATATCCAACATCATCTAATGGACATAAATTCATTTTAACTACCACTGAGTATTTCACCAAGTGGGTAGAAGCAGTTCCGCTCATCAAAGCAACCAGTAAGCAAGTCACCTTGTTCATCCTAAACTATATCATCTGCAGGTATGGGATACCTTCATCCATCGTGACTGATAATGGAGGACAGTTTAAGAATAAATATCTAGATGAGCTCTATCAGAAATTTCAAATAAAACAACACTGGTCATCAGTATATTACCCTCAAGGTAATGGACAAGCTGAGGCATCTAACAAAAACCTACTGACTATCTTGCACAGAATAGTGAACAAATCTGGGAAGGATTGGCATCTGCAGCTCAACCCTACACTATGGGCTTATAGATCAAGTATCAGAACACCTACTAGGGCTACACCTTTCTCTTTGGTGTATGAGTCTGAAGTAGTGCTACCTATTAAAGTAGAAATACCATCTCTAAGAGTTTCCTTGCAAGGTCTTGTTACTAATGAAGATCATAGAATATCTAGATTGCTAGAACTCGAATTGTTGGATGAGCGTTGGCAAGTGGTGTTTGATCATCTCAGAGTGTATCAGAAGAGAATGTCCAGAGGATATAACAAGAAAGTTAGACAAAGAGAATTTCAAGTTGGTGACCTAGTTCTAAGAGAAAATCCTAAAAATCAGCAGTTTCAAGACAACAAAGGGAAGTTTGAACCCAACTGGCTGGGTCCTTACATTGTTACTGTTGTATTTGGCTTTGGTGCCTATCAACTCTCAAATTCGGAAGGAGAACAGCTCCATGAACCGATTAACACCATCCACTTGAGGAAATTCTTCGCTTAGCATTCTCTGTGCTATCAACATGTACAACTGGAAAAATTTCTGAAGAAATCCTAAAAATCAAAAAAAGTCTTGAAAAAAATAAAAATAAAATCAGAAAAATCATAAAATACAAAAAAAGAGAAAAAAAAGAAAAAAAGAAAAAAAATATAAAGAGAGAAAAATGCCCTAGTGAAAACCTGGTAAATAGGCACCTTGGTAAAAAAAAGAATGAATCTCTCCCAAGAAGGTGAAAACCTGGCAAACAGGCACCTCTTGTACTCAAACACTCCATCTATCAACACAACGTTGGCATTCTCGCTTTCATGCATCTTTGCTTTCGCTTGTACATATATTTCAGTCACTTTTGTGACATCCTAGTTCATTGGAACCCTCATGATTTGAAACTGATCAACGTCCTAGTCTTAGGTTAATTGACATAGCACATCACATATCCTAAGAAGTGTCAACCAAGTCATCATTCTGTCAGTGAAACTTGGTCATCCACTCTGAGTCAGTCACCTGTCTCCTAACTACCAAAGAGTTTTTATCACTGAGAACACAAGCAAAACAACATAACGAAAAACAATCACTAAACAGTTTGAGCTATGAATGAAAATTTTCTTTGTATGTTGTCTTTTATATTGGTTTTTGATTATTATCCCTCTGAGTAACTCGAGGAAGTCTATTGTGACTAAGAGGAGCAAGGATTGGGGGCATAATATTTTCTTTTCTTTTTCCTGCTTGTAGGAATGATCCCAATGATCTGGAAACATATAAATTAGCTGGGTGTCTGTGATAAGAGCCTTCACATCAAGGTGAAATTGCCTCACATACCTCGACTCCACTTATTTGTATGCTACAGGGAGGTCCACATCATTTCTTTGTTTGTTTTGAGGCAATTTCTTTATGATGCAATTCGGGTCCCTGTGAAATCTATCCATGGATATGAACGAAAAAAAGGGTCATTGCAGACAAGATAATAAATATTGGACATTGAAAAAGAAAGGAACTCTAACCTGCTATAAAGCGGAAAAATCGAACCCTTGCCATTCTCCCCTCCCCAACTCCGAGGAGAGAGAAGGGAGAGTCACTAGGGTTGATGGTTTTCACTTAGGGGAGACTTTACATTCAAAAGAGGGGTTGAAACCCACAAGATCCAATCCCACGCAATGCAAGATTGGATTCTAAATGAGTTTCAAGGGTTAAGACAGCAAGGCTACCCTCTTTTGTAAAGAATGTAGATAGAATGATTAAGCTAGGAATGCATAGAAAAGTGAGAAAGATTCACTTATAAACTAAGATATGGATATAGGATGAAGCTGCGGACCTAGAATTAGCAGTAAAATGTCGAGATGGCGCTGTCCTACAAATTTGAGCGAAAGTTGACGGGACGATGGCACCCGGCGTGCACACGGTCCTCCGAAAAATCTACGAAACGAAGGGGGATCTGTTCATCTCTGCACAAGGATTCTAGATCTTCAATTTCAGCCGCGTACCTGCAACCTACACACAGAAAAGCGAAGACGATTGGGGGGTTAGGGATTAGGGGTTTGCCCTTAGGTCAAACCCCGGTTTTGGAATTAACCAAGAAATGAGAAATGTTGTAAATGTAAATGACTGTAATGTAAAACAAGTACTAGTACCTTGTTGTAAGGATGTTTGCATCCTTATATGCGAAGGTATAGATGTTGTTGTATGTTGTATGTTGTATGTTGTATGTTGTATGTTGTAGTATGTGATCTCCTCTTCAATGGTTGAATCCTTGCCTTGAATGCAACACCTAGCCTTGAATGGAGACTTAGAATGATCAATTGCTTGAAGGAATGCTTGAATGCTTGAATATCATTTTCGCGTCTTGTACACATATGTCCTTCCTCCTCAAATGGGAGAGGAAATGTAGTTTTTATACTTTCCAATTAGGGTTAAAAGACTGATTTTCCCGACCTTAGGCCAACCAGGAAATGTTATTTTCCAATTTGCAAACAAAAAGGCCCGAAGTCCCATAGGAGACTGGGCCCAAAATAGGGCCAGGGACCAGGGCGCTGGGCGCCATGGTCCTGGGGGACCAGGGCACTGGGCACCCTAGTCCTGAAGGACCAGGGCGCTGGGCACTCTGGTCCCACCTCCCGGGACAACAGGGTGCAAGGAGGATCAGGCCAGGGTGCTGAGAAATGCAGTTTTTGATGTCATGAACAAGTTTCGGGGTCTCCATTCAGGTTTAGTGTTGCGTCACCATCGTGAAGACCCAAATGCAGTCGAAATTGCAAGTGTCGCAATTTTAGGACGCTACATTTAGCCCCCACTTTAGCGGGAGTATAAGCGTACGCCAATACTTCCGATAAAGTACAAGGAAACAACATTGAAAAACTTTCACCACGTCAAGGAGGCAAGATACACCAAGCCCCCAGTGGACTAAGGATCTTACGACTTCGATTGACAAAGTAAAAGGGAAGATCATGAGGGAGAACCATGACTGTTAGTAGTAAGGTTCCCTCACTATGAGTCATGTGAGAAAGATATCAAAAATTTTCAAGGCAAGGTTAAATTTGCCAAGAAATTTTCAAGTATCTTGAAAAGATATGAACGGGATGTATGCCCCCCTACGTTAAAGCGATCGCACACGCCTCACCGGGGGTGATTTCTTTAAGGTAGTGATACATATAAGAAAATGAAAAAGGGAAAGGAGCATGTTATCACAAGGATTTAGCCCCCAAGTGTGAGATAAGGCCAAGGATAATAGACACAAAACACAAAGCACAAAGCACAAGGTGACTTCGCTTTCCTCGGGGTCAGTATGCTGTATGATAATTCATGTATATCATATGTATGTATGCATAATTGTTCTTCATTCCCCAATCAAGGAAGGTCACCTAGAAGAAGGGAACACATGTGTCTTTTGAGTCAACATGAGAGAGATCAAGAGATCTCAATGCTTTGCATCGTCCTCAAGTAGACAACACTAAGGACAACAAATAGAAGAATGAGAATAACATATAGAAGAAGTAACAAAAGAAATAGAGGAGGAGAGAATCTGCTATGCTAATGAAACTAGTCTAGCATGTCATCTACCCCCCGATCTTGCTGATCAATATTTTGGGAAGGTAGGAAACACGCTAGAGGAGGAACATCCAACATAGCAGATGGAGCTATCACAAGATCCAAACAAGGGCTATGTTCATGTTCCAAGCCACGTTGTTCTTGTCTACGAGCTAGGATAAGTGCTTTAGAAAATTCATTAGATAAATGGTTATCAACATCAACAAGTTCATATTCACTATCAAAAGCAAGAGAAGTAACATTTTCATCTATATCATCATCAAGATTTATGAAAAGAGGATCTTTAAGTCGCACAGGATCAAGACCATCATACATCTTATGTTTAGGAGATTTTGGAGAAAATGGAATAATGCTGGCTGAAGGTGTTTTTGGGGATTGCAAAGTTTGAGAAGCAGCTGCCTGAGCTCTAAGACGACGCTTTCGTTGGCGTTCACGTGCAGAATGATTTCGTCTAGTCTTAGTAGGAAGATTAGGAGATTGAGGAGGAGGAATGTTCTCATCCTTATCACTTGGGTGTTTAGGTTGTGGTCTCTTAGGTTGAACAGTAGGAGAAGAGGAAGGTCTCTTCTCTCCATAAGAGGAAGGAGGAGGAACTGCTCCATATAAGGGAGGAATATTTGGTTTAGGAAGGAGACCAAGTCCATCATGACGAGGAGGTATAGGTCTACTTTTGGGAAGTTTATTAGATATAGGCATAGTCACATCCATAGGGATGGGTGGGGAATCTTCTTGAGGAAAGACATTAGTTTTATCTTTCAAAGGAAGAACTTCCTTCTCAAGAACGATAGGAATATCAAGTTTGGGTGTTCTAGGTTCACTTAGAGAAAGGATCATATCTTTTTTCCACTTTTGATAAGATTTGAAAAGATGATCACTTCGCGGAGGAAGAGATTGGAATTGTTTAGGCCAAAAGTAATCAATAGGAACATTAGAAGTTCTTTCAGCTGGTTTAAAGAGACTATGATTGACAGTAACAACTTCACCATTATGGGGAAATTTCAAGCACTTGTGAATAGGAGAAGCAATAGCTTTCATGGAAGATAGCCAAGGATAGCCTAGCTTCACACGAAATTGTTCAGATGATGGAATAATAGCAAAGTCCACATCAAGGGATTTGTTATGGACCTCGATAGGTAATGTAATAGAACCAATTGCAGGAGAAGAAAATGCATCAAATAATTTCACAACCACATTTGTTTTGTCATAGATCACTTGATTCAATTGCAAAGTAAAAAGAAATTCTTTAGTAATGATATTAACCATGCAAGAAGCATCAATAAGCACTTCACGGCAAGGTGTATTTTTGACTTTTGCAACTATATATAAAGGACCATCAGGTGCCCTGATAGTTTCACTAGAATCAAAGGTGATGGAAGGTTCTTTAGGGATTTTCTGTTGCTCCACAAAGTTAATCACATTCGGAGTCATAGACACAAGATCATCAGGTGAGACAGAGGAATTAGTAGTATCAATCGCATTAGAGGTATGAGAAGGCAATGGATCCGTAAAAATCTGAAGATTTTGGTTAGGAGGAGCTACAGATGTGTTGCCTTTATCATTCACTCCAGAAACAGAGATAGTATTATTATCAATCAAATCTTGAATTTTACCCTTTAAAGCAAAACATTTTTCAGTATCATGCCCAGGTTGATGATGAAATTGACAAAAAGATTTGTTATCAAAATAGGGTGAAGTAATCTTTGTAGGATCAATTTGCCTTATAGGAGGAAGAGTAAGCACATTTTGTTCCAACAACTTATTCATAATACTATGCAATGATTCATTCAAAGGAGTAAACTTTCTTTCTTTCCTGAAAAACATAGAAATAGGAGACACACCTGATGCTGCATTCACATTGTTGTTGATGATGTTTTCATTGAATTTAATGGACTCTCTGTTCGGTTTAAACTTCCCAAATGGTTGTTGACTACTATCACCCTTATCACTCGGAGCCATAGGATGTGATTGTTCCATTTGACTCACAGTCAGTTGATAATTATGAAGAGTTGCGCACAACTGTTGGAAAGAAGTAAACTCAGAAAACAGGAGTTTTTCTCTAATGTCTTTTTGTAAATTAGAAATAAAGATTCTTTGAATATCATTGTCAGGCACTGGAAAAGAAATTTGAGCATACAAATGCTTATATCTACCAATGAAATCAGTCACTTTTTCTTTAACACCTTGTTTACAATGCATTAAATCAATCAAAGTAACTTTAGGACTTATATTGTTTTGAAATTGTTGAATGAAAGCATTTGCAAGTTGTTCGAAAGAAGTAATAGAATAGGAAGGCAACGAGCAATACCATTGTAGGGCTTTGTCTCTTAATGTTCTAGTAAACAGTTTTGCAAGCAACCTTTGGTCATAAGCAAAATCAGTACATATTGTTTGAAAGGTCTTAACATGTGTTAGAGGATCACCCTTACCATTATAAAGCTCCAAATGCGGAATTTCAACATGTTTAGGGGGAATAGCTCGAACAATGTCAAAAGAAAGTGGACTCGCAACATCAAATGTGGGCACACTAAACTTAGATTGATTCATAGAGGCAATTTGTTGCTGTAAAGAAGAGATAGTTTGTGCAAGATTGTTAATGGTCACTTCAGTCGAAGAGTTCATATTAGACATGTTAGATTGTGATGGAGGTGTTATGTTATTGAAAGAAGGTAGAGAGTAAGGTGGTGGGACACTATGATAGTTAGTCATAGGAGATGATTGGACAGGAGGAACACTACAAGGAGGAATGGAAAACGAATTGCCCCCTTGTGTCATGTTCATTTGTGGAGATATAAGAGGAACACTCACTGAAGGAATGAATGAAGAAGTTGGATTGAATGAAGGAAGAGGGTTGATTGAAGAAGAAGGATTGCCCCCATGATTAGTGATCATAGGAGGAATGTCTTGTATTGAAGTAGTCATTATGTTTGATGTAAAAGTAGGTATACTAGCAATAGGAGTCATCAAAGGAATAGAATGATTGTCTTGAGTAGGAGGTTGTGTATAACCTAAGGTTTCGGCACAACTTTTCATAGGCATCACATTTGAATCCACAATGTGTGCAATACCATGCAAAATATCAATTCCATTCTTATCACTTTGAAGCATATGTTTTAGACCCTCAATTAAAGGAAGAGCTTGACTATCAGGGTATTCTTGAGACATCCACTATCGAAAATCGTCAAATTGGTTATCCAATTTTGAAAGTTGTTCTATAGAAACCTCATGGAGAGCTTCTTCATCATTAAGAGGATTAGAGGAATTACCCATGTCCTCGTTAAAAAGACCATTCAAATTAGGTTCCATCTCCTCAGTAATTAAACCTTGGAAGGACTTAATTCTAAGGCTTCATCTAACGGGAATAGTGCAAGTAGGGCTTATTGTTGTAAAACTCATGCACTAAAGAGAGAGAGAAGATTTTGAATTTTAGAGGTAGCAAATTTCAGTAAAACCAGCCAATCTTCTAGATTTAAGCTGTTAAATACAATCAGGACAATCTCCCGAAATTTCGAAAAAAATGTCCAGGACCGTGGCGCTCGGGGTGCACACGGTCCTCGCAACTTTTTTCAAAATTTGCAGGGATGAAAGTTATGATGATTTTACAGCTAACCTAAAAAAATTGAGTGGTTTTACGATCTGTAGATAGGCCAAATTAAAGTTGCAATTTCAAAATTGAACCCTACCAAGATTGTCGAAAAATGCAAAATTTGAATTTTGAAAAAGAGAGGGAAACTGAAATTTTGAATTTTATGATTTTAGAGGGAATACCAAAAGCAATGCAAGTTTTGAAATTTGAAAGTTGACTCAATTTCACGCAAAATTCAATTTTGAAAGCGGAAATCAAAGTTGTTGTAATTAAGAACTTAATTTCAAAAGTCACAAATTGCCAAAATTTGGATAAATCACTTAAATTTCGAATGAATGATAACACACTTTTCAGATTTAGGACTGTAAGAAACACAATTTTGACACAAATTTCAATTTCAACAATTTTTGAATGATTAGAAGCCTCAATCCAAGCAATCGCTAGACCAACTTTGAGTGTAATTTTGAAGGTGTTAAAATTGATAAAATTAGCCAAAATTTTCGATTTTAGCAGAAAAATACAGTAAGATCTAGCTCCCGAAATTTCAGAAAAAATGTCGGGGATGATGGCGCTCGGGGTGCACATGGTCCTCGCAACTTTTTTCCAAATTTTCAGGGATGAAAGATATTGTGATTTTATTGCGGAATCCAAAGTTACAGCCGATTTGGATATGTTTTGATAAGTGAAATTGTTGGACAAAGGTTGATTCAAGAGGGTTTTAAAAATTAGGGTTTTGACACTTAACCACTTAATTTTCAAAATTAACGCACAAATATGAATTGATAATTTGTAATAGAAGGGTAGATCTGAAACAAGCATTAACAATTAAACATTTCGCAAGTTTAATTACTTAAAAAGAAAATTTAGGGTTTTTATGCAATTAACCTCTAAAATTTTGCAAAAGATCAAACATGGAAATGTAATCAAGGAATCCAATTTTTAGATCTAACTATGAATAATCAGAAAGGATGTTCACGTCGGGTTCACCAAAATGTAAAGCGGAAAAATCGAACCCTAGTCGTTCTCCCCTCCCCAACTCCGAGGAGAGAGAAGGGAGAGTCACTAGGGTTGATGGTTTTCACTTAGGGGAGACTTTACATTCAAAAGAGGGGTTGAAACCCACAAGATCCAATCCCACGCAATGCAAGATTGGATTCTAAATGAGTTTCAAGGGTTAAGACAGCAAGGCTACCCTCTTTTGTAAAGAATGTAGATAGAATGATTAAGCTAGGAATGCATAGAAAAGTGAGAAAGATTCACTTATAAACTAAGATATGGATATAGGATGAAGCTGCGGACCTGGAATTAGTAGTAAAATGTTGAGACGGTGCTGTCCTACAAATTTGAGCGAAAGTTGACGGGACGATGGCACCCGGCATGCACACGGTCCTCCGAAAAATCCGTGAAACGAAGGGGGATCTGTTCGTCTCTGTACAAGGATTCCAGATCTTCAATTTCAGCCGCGTACCTGCAACCTACACACAGAAAAGCAAAGACGATTGGGGGGTTAGGGATTAGGGGTTTGCCCTTAGGTCAAACCCCGGTTTTGGAATTAACCAAGAAATGAGAAATGTTGTAAATGTAAATGACTGTAATGTAAAACAAGTACTAGTACCTTGTTGTAAGGATGTTTGTATCCTTATATGCGAAGGTATAGATGTTGTTGTATGTTGTATGTTGTATGTTGTAGTATGTGATCTCCTCTTCAATGGTTGAATCCTTACCTTGAATGCAACACCTAGCCTTGAATGGAGACTTAGAATGATCAATTGCTTGAAGGAATGCTTGAATGCTTGAATATCATTTTCGCGTCTTGTACACATATGTCCTTCCTCCTCAAATGGGAGAGGAAATGTAGTTTTTATACTTGCCAATTAGGGTTAAAAGACTGATTTTCCCGACCTTAGGCCAACCAGGAAATGTTATTTTCCAATTTGCAAACAAAAAGGCCCGAAGTCCCATAGGAGACCGGGCCCAAAATAGGGCCAGGGACCAGGGCGCTGGGCGCCATGGTCCTGGGGGACCAGGGCGCTGGGTGCCATGGTCCTGGGGGACCAGGGCGCTGGGCGCCCTGGTCCCACCTCCCGGGACAGCAGGGTGCAAGGAGGATCAGGCCAGGGTGCTGAGAAATGCAGTTTTTGATGTCATGAACAAGTTTCAGGGTCTCCATTCAGGTTTAGTGTTGCGTCGCCATCGTGAAGACCCAAATGCAGTCGAAATTGCAAGTGTCACAATTTTAGGACGCTACACCTACCTATTGTGTTCATTATGCTTGTTGATGAATCTTAAGCATTTTAAATCCAGTGACTAGGTTTAGGTTGCATTTTGCATATCATTTTACATTTTGTGAATCTAGAGTGATTTCATTATGGTAATAATCTCTTTATCTTCTAAATGAGAGCTAAAAGCATCATCATTTCTTATGCTAAGTGGTCTATTTATCATCATTTCTTCGATCTAGTATTTGTGTTTTGAGATGTTTAGCTGCATACATAAACATTTAATATAGATTCATACATTTCATTATTCACTCATCTGCATTCATCTATTTGCATATGAAAAGAAACAAAAATTGACTTCCATAATCATTTGCATTACATACTAAAAAGAAATGCATGCATATAGAATAAAGCATAAAAAAGACATCTCATAAATTGATTGATACAAGTACAATGAAGTCAAATCGGATCTCGTATATATATATATATATATATATATATATATATATATATATCGTATAAAGTTTAAGAGTACAAAATGATGTCAAATGACATATACAAACTCCTATCGGAGCAAGAATTGTATAGGCTACAAAAAAAAGGGTGTGTCTACAAAAAAAAATCTGAGCTACAAAAAGAATATATAGCTCTCGGCCTCTCCCTCATCGCCTAGTGGAGGAGGAGGAGCCTGCTGACCGGGATCCTGACGAGGTGCCCAAGCTCCCTCTGACCATGCCATATATTGCGAGTAGGGAATGACCTGTTGTGCAACTGGAACTGCGATGCTATAGGCTGCAACATAGTAGGCTGCCCTACTAGTCTGGGGAAGGACCTCCTACTGTAAGGCCTCTATCTCTACTCTCATCTTTGAGATCTGGCGATCACACTCAGCCCTAAGATCTGCAAGCTATCAGTCTCGCTCTGCCAGCTGAGTCTAAGCCACTATCAACTGTGACTCTAGCTCTGCAAGACGTGCTCTCATCGACCACCCTGCGTCAGTCCCCTGCTCTCTCATAGGTTCTCCACCCCCATCTCCACCTCCAACTTCACCCTACTCCTCCCTCTGTATCGAACCTATCTCAGAGTTGCTCGCTCCTCCTCAGCTCCACCCAATCTCACTCCTACATGCCCTAGGGATCCGCCCTCACCCCTCTACTGTCCAACCCCAACTGGAACCCTGCTACTGCTAGCACCAAGATCACCACATGCCTGTGTCTGAGCCTCAGCTCTCTATCCTCATCCCTATCTCTATCCCTATCCCTATCCTAGTATGAGGGCATCATTCTTAATCTCCTCAATATGAGGCACCTGCTCAGCTGGATCTGTGAATCTAGGAAATGGATGCTGCAGGAAAAAATCTCTATACTGGGGCAATACCCCCACATCTGCAATATCATCTAGGTAGTCCCATCTCATTCGATGTAGACCAGTCAGCTCCTGCATACTCAAAGCATAGGACAATCATGGAGACCATCCCTATCTCTCCTCATCCACATAATGTGTATAAGTTGTATACTCCTGCGACACCCCTTGAGGCCGGCCATACTACCTCATCACCCGTGATACAACGAATCACTCAACAATAGTCTACGATCTCCTGATAAGAGGGCACGTAACAAAAAGGTCCCTGCGAACTAGTCGCCAGTCATCCCATGGCTCTAAACCTCTGTAAGATCTCCACACTATGGCTATTAGGTCATCTAATTGCCACCACCAAAAATCTGTCTTGCCTAGATGGGGCTGTGTAACATAACTGGCATACCTATATATAATTGCCTGCCCAAGCTCTTTACTATCATCAACTATCAGCTGACAAACTAGGAGGTGCTCCCAAGCCCAAACCTGTAAAATAAATACACCTACAGCCATGCTCCTGCAATCTCTATATATAATCTCATGCTTCTCGTGATACATGTGGGCCAATATACAAGAACCCCAACCAAGCCTCTGAGGGGTCTTCATCAATCCCATCAGCATCCTACCCCATCCACACTGGAAACCCTGCTGCCCTCTATCTGGCATCAGAAAATAACCAATAAATCCTACTAGAATGCATGCCAGAGGAAACTCCTCACTGTATTTGCTCATCATAATGTCCCAACTAATGGAACGGGTCACAATGTCTGGATCCCAGAATACATGCCTAACCGCCTGTAGTCCAGGCAACAATGCTGCGTCATAATCTACCTTATCCCCAACAAAAGGGATATAAAGGATCCTATATACATCCTCAGGAGTGATGGTCATCTCCCCCACTAGAAAATGAAGTGTTTTATGCTCTGAATGGAAACGCTCAACCAATTTTGTGAGCATACTGTGATTCACACAGATATTTGTTAAACCAAGAAGATGAGTCAAACTGCACAAATCAATATGAGCCTAATCAACCTCTGATAAATGTTGTATTAATGCCATGATGGGAGGATAAACGCATTTGAAAAGAACATGAGGTAATCAAACCTACAAAAAAAACCCAACAACAAAGCATCAAAACATTCCAAATGAGCCTACAAGAGAAATAAAACATGACACAAATCTAACTAAGTCATGTGCAAAATCAAAATTTCAAGTTTAGATCTTAAAAAATGCCCACTGTTTCCCAAATGACAAAACATAGAAGGGCATCATCTCATACAAGTCAGGATTGAACTTCGTATGATAAAACATTCCCAAATGATACATTATTAGACTTCGCATGACAAAATGGTCTTTTTACAAACATGTCGTATGATACATGGGTAGGGTCTGAACGACAATTCTAGTGGCCTAAAATGATAAAATAAAATTTAATAGTTACTTGTATGAGACATAATCCTGCCTCACACGATAAAAGGTGAAACCCAACTTCGAACATGCCAAAAACTTGAAAAACGAGCAAAAAAATTCAAAATTGAAAACATAAAGAGGCTTAAGATTGATCACTTACCGCTGGCTCATAGTTTCGGGATCGATTATGACGTCTCTGGTGCTCGAATCGATGCGTACGAGTAGGGACCACCATTTTCTTTGCAGAAGGTTTTTTGAATTTTCAAACTTGGAGGGTTAAAATGATTTGAAAATGACACTTTTATCCCATATATAGCCAAAAACCTAATTTTTCAACTTGCTCTAATGGACATAAAAATTATACCTTTAACTGATTTGCTCGTTCTGATTCCATTTTTGGGATCGAAATCAAAATTCAAGACCATTTTACAAGTCAATTTCAAAATTTGGACCTCTTAGCTCTTTTTATCAAATGCTCATTCTTTCTTCAAATTGCGCTCAATTTCTCATGAATCAACGCTGAATCTCAATTTTATTCTACACAACAACTTTGCGCTCAATTCAAAATCAATCAATGCCAAATTTTCAAAAATTCCTCAGAATCAATTTGTGCCCAAATAACTTATCATTGCCAATAATTACCTATAATGAACCCTCGTTATCTTTTGATTTTGTTCCCGAGGGGGCATACTCACGACCTTATGATCTCACATCTCACATGTCGAGAAATTTTATTTTATTTTATTTTTATCTTTATCAAAAGTCGAGCAAAAATCTTTTCAACTAAAAAAAATCAATTCTTATTGCTAAAGGGGCATCTCAGCTTCATTGCTTCACATCAAGTTGAGATCTCTTGATCATCTGAATCGAATCAATCGCTAGGGGCATATTAGTTTCATTACTTCAAATCAAGTTGATATTTGTCTTCATCTGAATTAGTCTCTTAACGTTAATCAGTTTCATCGCTTTTCATCAAGCTGATTATTCATTTAAACTTAATCAAAAGTTTAAAGGGCATCTTTGATCACACGCTAAATCTAAGCAGGTGTTCAGTTTCATCACTTCGAATCAAGCTGGACAATTTATTTTTCGCTCATCGTATCCTGATCAATCGAATTCAAGGTCGATTTTTATCTTCGCTCGCTGTGTCTAGATCAATCAAGTTCTAGACTAGTAAGATCTGCTTCTTGATCAATCAAGTTCAAGTTCGGTATCTTTTGTTTTCTATCATTCCTTAGTTCAATCAAGTTTGGGATTGGTATCACTTTAATTATACTTCATTCAGCTTCATTGCTTCGAATCAAGATAAACACCTTGCTCCTCATCTAGTTTGTGATCAATCAAGTTCAGAACTGGCATCTCCTAGACATCACACATTCTTTGAACCAACGCGCTGCTCGCACATTTTTTTCAAAGAGGGGCAAATGTAATACCCTAAAAATGGTCATCTAAACCATGGGCCCCTAATCTCGACAACATCACCAAGGTCCTAACCAAAGGCAATTAAATCAACCTTGGGCACATTATTAATTCTTTAATCATCAAATATCATATGGCAAATCAATTACTCAATATTAATTAAATATTTATTTAATTAATTGAATCATTTCCAAGAATATCATTTTGATCAATTATCCTATTTTAATTTATTAAATATCCTTGCATATTTAATTAATTAATAAAGTTGCCATTTAATCATGCAAAAAGAATTAATTTATTACAAAAGAGGAATTAATTACAAAGCAAGAGTTGAATTGAAAATAAAATAAAAGAATTGGATTGAGAGAGAAATCAAACTTGAGATATTATTTCTTTTTCTAAATTTAGAACTTGAAATCAAAAAAAGCAATTAAATTGAATTATTGAATTATTCTCTAAAATTAGAATTCAAAGCTTTTCAGAAAAAAAGAAGTTCAATTGCATTAAAAAGAATCTTTTCTTGAATAAATAAAAGAATTATCTATTTTTATCACAAATGCATGGAATTAATTTATTATTATTTCCAATGCAACATGAACTTCTTATTTAAAGGCATTTCAATTAAACTATAATTGGAATCTATCTCAAGGTTAACTAAACCTGATTTCTCAATTATTTTCAATTAATCCTAAATTGAGCTTTTCTCTTGTAATTCTCTATAAATACAGTTTTCAGCTCTCATTTCAATTCACCCCAGACATTTTTGAGAACACGCTTGAAGATTATTATCACGCTAATTTCACTCTGGAGTCATTGAAGATCATTGTGCTTTCTAGATTTTTTGCATCCATATTGCTTGAATCCATATTGCTTGAATCATTATTGCTTGAATTATTCATCCATCTTGCATCCATATAGTTAATATCGTATAGATTAAATCCTTCGTCTTGGTGTATTCTAGTCACTGGTATTGCTTATAAAAATCTGAGAGCAATCATATACTCGCATCTTTTAGAAGGAAATTAGTCACTTTTTTATGGTTTATTACTTATTGATTATTGATTTACTAACCATACATGTAATGACTTAATTGAAGTGTTGTGCTTATATCTATAGACCACTTTTTCACACACACACCAGATCTCTGACCAACTGCCTCGACTACCTCAGTGCTTCCAACATTAGTTATCAATTTGCTTGTTACAACCTCCGCTGGATCAGTCTGAGTTTGTGTTTCAACCTGTAATGGTTTGGGTTTCTTAGTGATTACCAGTTTCTCTACCTCAATGTGTACCTATGCCTTTGTCAGTTTCTCTGTTGGTTTCTCTGTGTGCTCAGCTGTCGGTATCTATGTCTTTGTATATAGAATTTTTGATTCAGGGTTAGTGTCATCATGTGATGTACCTATACTGTCAGTAGCTGGTGGATCATCAGTATGTACCGGTGCAGTATCCAAGGGTGGTGGTAAGTTGTCAGTTATTTTGATGTTTGGTATTCCACCAACTTTACCTTTCCCTTTGTCCTTATCCTTCTGATAAACCTTAAATGTTTTCTTCGACCTGTTCAATTCCTCTTGTTTTTCTTTTTCTACAAAAAAGATATCCCATTTATCAGTCATTTCCTCTGCAATTTCATTAACTCTACCAACCATTAAGCTCACTTGTCAGTGACCACTATCAAAAACTGATATGTTGGCTTCACAAATTAGGTCATCAATTTCTTCTTTAGAGTTAACTAGATGTACATCTAGAAGTTTTTCAACTTTAAGTTTCTTGTCCAATTCCATTACTGCAATAATTTTTGCATCTAACCTTCTATATAGATCATTTGGTAAGTCATCTGCCACTTCAATTAACACTTTCTTATATATGTCCAGATGTAAAATAATATTGTTTTTAACACTTTCCTTTTTTGAATCAGTGAATGTGTTATACAATTTGCTCACATTTTCCAAGTTACCGTCATCAGTGATTTCATTCAGTAAATTATCCAAAGGAGGTATAACCTGTTTCTATTTCTTCTTGGGTGTAAGTTTCTTTTTCGGTTGCCTTACTGCTTGTTGTTTCTTTCTCAAGGTTCTTGTTTTCTTGGGTGGAGGAGAGAGTACTGGTGTGGGTTTTCTCTTCCTATCAACTCTCACTGTCAGATGATGTGCCAATCGATGAGATGTGTGCCTCCGGTTGCAGTCCTTCCAGTTCACTTTCCTTTATACCAGTAAGGTTCATAACATTTTCTTTTATTTCCTTTACCTGCTTTGACGCATCTCTTATATACTTTTCTCTTCACTTCCATTGTTTAATTGTTTGTACACCACTCTCAATTATTTCAACACTACCAAAAACTTCTTCAGATGGTTCTCTAGGTGCATCTAATAAAGCTTTTGCATAAGTTTCAACAATGTTGTTATCTACCTCATAACCCATTTCAGCTACCCATACAGTTCTAGGTAATATAGCTTCCATCCATGTTTCATCTTTCTTAATCACAAAACATATTTCCTTATCATATTTATCTACTATACTCTGTGGTAGTCTCTCTCTTGTTTTCATTTTGGTTTGGAAAGCTTTGAAATATTTAGTTATATTGTTTTCCTTAGCAGTACCCATGCTAGTGAATGCTTCTTGAAACTGTTTTCCTACCGGTATGTCATATCCAAAGTCTTTCGGTCCAATACTGAGGATTTTATTTGAGAAATACAACATAAGGCATACCAAAATATTGCCAAAATGAAATGTCCCTTTCTTATCACCTTTTATCTTCTTCAAGTTATCAACTAGTTCATCATTCAGCCATTCAAACACATCTATTTTTGCATTATTGTTTACCATTTCATAAGCACTATTAATGCAAAGACTGGAAACTGAATTAAGTCTATTTGCATGTGTAGTCTTATAGCCTAAAATCATACTTATGAATCTCACATTAATGTCCATGATGTCATTTACTCTCAGAGATCTACTATCAGATGTTGCTCTGGTTAAGGTAATGACTTTGTTATTTGGAACCTTCTTAGTTTTGTCAGGTTTGTTGTCGATTGAGGCTAGACCTATCACTGCCCTAATTTCTTGCTAGGTGAATTTGCAGACTAAATCTAACCAAAGAAATTCTCCATGTTCCCTACTTAGGACAATTCTCACAACTTCCTCTAGAAATTCAGGGATGTTCAAAATTTCCACAAAACCTAAAGTCTCAATAACCTTGTGCTCGGGTTTGACATTGCCATTTTCATCACAGATTATGGTTTTAAACATCTTTAACACTTCCTCAGAACCTAATTCTTCAATATTATAGTGAATATAAATCTTAGGGTCTTTAGCATAAGCTACACCTTTAGGAATCTTTGAAAATGTTCCTATGGAATCATCTTTCTTAGCTATCTTAGGAATGATTTTAAATATAGGCCTAGGGCATTTTATGTTTTCCATAATAGTAGGGTTTGCAATAAATTTGGGAGAAGAAGAGGAAGCCATTTGAAAAATACCTTAAGCTTCCTGATAATGTTTGAGTGCTTGAAAGAAATCGCATCACTTCTTTAGCTTGAATGCCTTCACTCGGATTTTGCACTCTCTACTAATTTAAATGCTTAGTGAATCAAAGATGAAGGAAAATTGGTGGTTTATAATGAAATTTTATTCAACAACCACAATAAATGCTCGTCAGTCAAGTGAAAACTTAACACATCTATTGGTAAAGAAGAAATCTATCTTCTCACCATCAACCGAGGGTAATCTGGATTATATTCAACTTTCTACAATACCCCCAAAGGGTTACTTCTCAGTTGGATGAAGAGTTTCCTATTAGTGGAGATACTATGTTCTACCAGTGAAGAAATAGTCTCATCAACATTCCGATTTGTCTTTCTAATCCATTGTTTTGAAAATTCTTCCTTTACCTCATCAACCTTTTCTTTTCCTTTCAAACTGGGTCCTTTATTATTTTCTGGTGAAGTCTTGCTTCTACAAAATTTTGCAATATGTCCAATTTTTTTACAAGCATAACAAGTCACATTATTCTTCTGAATAGCCTTTCCATATCTTATGTCAGTATGTGTTCTACATTGATTTGTATCTCCATTAGATTTCTGACTTTTCTTGAATTTCTCTTTGTGTTGATTTGCAGTAGCCAGCTTATTTTCTAGAATTCCCATTTGTCTCATAAGTTCAGTTTTATCATGTTGCATGTGAATCAGATCTGTCTTTAACATATCATTTTCATGACCGAGTCTTAGATTTTCATTTCCAACATCATTGAGTCTCCTATTCAAGTCATATTCATTCTTCTTCTTGTCTTCAATATCTATACAAAATCTCATAGTCATATCTTGCATTTCATTCATCATAGTAACATTTTCTTGTCTCATCTTATTCATAAATTCATTAAGAGTTTCCATTTCATCATTGCCATTCTACATCTTCTCATGAAGTTCTTTTCTTTTATTTCTAGAAATAGTAAGATTCTCCTGAAGTCCTTGAATGAATTCCTATACAGTCCTTAGATCATCTTCAAGTTTAATATTCTTCAACTTCTCTAAATTATAGTCTACAAGAGCTCCTTCCAATTGCTTTCTTAAGTTCTCCATCTGAACCGATGCCAAAATCTTCCTCAAGCTATTAGGATTTTGAAAATAGAGGACTAGGCTCTGATACCAATTGTTAGGATTAATGATAGTCCCAAAGATACTGAGAGGGGGGGGGTGAATTAGTATCTAACCGGTGTACAGAATATTTAACCTTATTAAGTATTTTGCATTCTAAAATAGTGTACCAGTAAATAAGAATTAATGTAGTAAACATGAATAATAAAGACAACATAGAAAGCACACCATAACACAAGATGTTTAATGAGGAAACCCGATGTGGGAAAAAACTCGGTGGAATTTGTGACCCACAATATTTACTCACTGGCCAATGAATAAATATTACTTACAATGAGGGGCCTGCACATGCAGGAAGGCCAACTGCCTAGAGCTCATTGCTCAATTTACAAGATAGAAGTCTCACTGACTTACAAAATGGATTATGAAAATCCAATACAATATATTGCTTCAATTCAACATCAACTATGCCAGGTTCAGTACTGGTTTAAGCTCATACTATAACCAAAAACCTTTGCTGTCAACTTATATCTCCTTATACATAATTCATAACTACTCTCATCTTCTTTTGCAAAATGACCTATAAGATCTCATACATATATATGAGTCTTTTACAATATACCATGTCGGCTTTATAAAAGATAATTACATTAAATAAAAAAGTTTATTCCCTGTCAGCTAGAGTGTCGGTATGCATTGTAGCCACTACCAGTGAAGTGTCTGTCAGTGTATTTAGATGTCTAGCTGGTGTCAATGCCTGTCGGTGGCTTTACCAGATGAATGCCATGTGGTTGCCAGAAGGTTGACAGTAGGTTGCCATCAATGACAACACCATCATTTCTCATTAGAGTGTAGAATGCCAATAGACATACCGGTAGGTATGCAGATCAAGGAAGCAATCACCAGTCTTGGTACCAACAGAGATGAGAAAATTTGGGGGTATTTCAAGATATTTAAAGAAAACATGAGGCAAAGGGGGAGAATATCAAAGAACATTGTGGAGAAGTATTCCATTGATATATGTTTCATGGTAAAAACTAATGAAACTCTTATGGAAGTAGTTGAACCTAGGAAAATTTGGAATACTGAGCTTGGATATGAGGTGGATGATAGCATTTTTGAACTCAATGCAAAGATGTTGTTAGATGCCCCATTAGATGATAAAAAAAAGCATTTTGGTACAGCAAGAGAGAAGGCTCTTGAAGTGAAAACTAGTTTTAACAGGAAGAGAAGAGAGAAGAAAATAGAAAAGATGTTTGCATATGTACAAGATGTAATCTATAAGATAGATACTCAACTGGGCTCAAAATCCAAATAGGTAGCTAAACCGGCAGAGGTTGGTATTGCAGAAGTGAACAAGCCACAAGTTCACATTTCCCCTATCACTTCTGACTCTGATTCTGAGGATAATGAACCTCTGGCTTTCAGAAGGGTACAAAGGAAGAATGTGGTAAAACCACCAGTAGAGAAGAAGAAGGCAAAGCCTAGGAGGAGACTTGTTAGAAAGGCAACTAAGCCTACTGCACCTCCACTACTAGCAAGGAAGCCTATGCAAAAGAGGAAACCAGTCACACCGGCAACCACAAGCAAAAAGAAGAAGGGCGATGATACTAAAACTAGTAAAACCATAATGTCCTATGCTGAGCTTTTTGATGAAATTGCAAAAGATGAAATATTGAAAAATATATCAAAGTATTATGAAGATTTAGAAGAGAATGAGCAAAATGAATTAGAAGAGGCTATTTTGTTGTATACAGACATTTATAAGAAAGCCTTAATTGAAATTTTGAAGGAGATACCTTTATCCTTGTGTAATAAACTTGAGGCTAGGAGACTTGATGTTGTCAAAAGGGATAGAGAGATTAAGGTAGTAGCACTCTTGGAAATGTGTGGTTATATAAATAATGAAGAAATGAAAATATGTATAGATACTACAAATAGGACAGTTTTCAGTAGTAAATATCAACAGATAAGCCTTATGATGGAGAGAGTAAATGGGGTGATAAATGAGACTAGTAAGGGATGGACCAAATTCTTTCAGAAAAACCCAGATTTTCTCACATCTCCAGAAGAATTTGCAAGGGCAACAACTTCCACCATCCCTGACAAATCAAATGGGAAAGGTATTTTAGGTAGTTCAAATCCTATTTTGACACAACCAACAGTAACTATAGATACTCAAACACAATCGGCAGTTAAGGAGTGTGTATAGTCTGTACCAACACAAACCATTTTTGAGCAAGGCAATGTATAGGACACTGGAAATACTATGGATAATACTCCATCGACAGTAGCCAACACTACACCAAGTGGCAAAGCCACTAGTGCAAAAGAGGTTGAGATGGACAAGGTAAAAGCAACTAAGTCCATACTGGCAGGTAAAACTGAATCCCCGGTAAAGGTTTAGGCAATTGATACTTCTTGGGTTGAGAAGAAATCAGTCTTTGAGTTAAGTCCAATTGAATTGATGATGATGGCTACTCAGAAATTACTAAAGGAAGGTACTACAGATAAAGGAATAATTGATCAATCGGTCACAGTGTTGCACAAATTATTACCTGACTGTCAGATTGAAGATGGAGTAAGCCCTTCTGGTAAGCTCAAGACTCTAATAGAGCACATATCCAACAATTTTCAATCTCTGAGGTAGATTGCAGATTGACGGGCTTTGGATAAATTCACAACAGCAAAAAGAACTTTTGGTCAGATTATAGAAACAGAGAAGAAGAAAATTGAGGACAAACTTATTCTTATTGAGGTTTGTTTAAAACAATGTACAAATATCTATAGAGTGTGTTGTAACATAGAAAGTCTTGCAGCTAATGTAGATATCAAATTGAAGGAGTTATATGATAAGATAGCTAAAATTGCTAACTCTTTTAATGGACAAATTTTATCCTTAGAGAACCAATTTTTTGCTTTTGAGAATGAGAGAGAGAAAATCATGCAAAGAGAAAGAAATCTAAGAGGATTGGTAAGTCCTAGACTAGATTCATTGGGTGTTCATAAGAGAGAGTGCATGGACATGATAGCTAAACCCACACCGACAGATATCCAAGAGAAGAAAACACTTTCCCACTTACTACGTGGACTTGCATCTATTTCTGATACTTTCAAATCTGGCCAAGATACATATCTTCAGTTATTGCAAAAGGCATACCCAAAAATCTTGAAGATGACTAAGCTCCAGTGAAACTAACAGTATTCTTTTATTCTTTCATATGCTTTCACCAGTCTTTGGCATTAATGTCAAAGGGGGAGTATGCATATATATGAAAAATATTAGAGAATACTAGATGCATTCTTGAGTTCATTTTCAGTAATTTACTTTATCATAAAGCTTGTAGTTAGTGAGGCTCTTTAGTGATGAGCAGTATGCTCTAGGTAGTGTGCCTTCTTGCATGTGTAGGCCCCTATTTTATGTAGTATCTTTTCATATGGCCAGTGAACTGATATTGTAGGTCACAAATCCCACCGTGGTATTTTCTCATTGAATTTTTGCACGTATAAATTATGTCTATTATGGTGTTCATTTATGTGGATGGTTTATTTGCTTCGTGTTATATGTTTATTTGTTTACCGGTTTATATATGCATGGTTTAAAAGGATAAAAACTATTCATACCGGTAGAACATTGATTCACCCCCCCTCTCAGTGTTCTTGGATCCCAACATACACCTATTAGCACTACACCATATTGTCATACAAGAGGGTATAAAGAGGAGATAGAAAAGGTTATACATCACTTCTTCACACATGGGATTCATAAAAACTGGCTTTAGTCCCTTTGCATTGTTAGTAGTTCTTGTGAAGAAGAAGAATAATATGAGGATGTGTATTTACTATAGAGCCTTTAACAAGAAGACCATCAAGATTACATATCTTATTTAAGGATAGATGAGCTCATTGATGAATTTCTTGGAGTTGTGAACTTATCCAAGATTATCTTGTTGGAATCCAAGAACACTGAGAGGGGGGGGGTGAATCTATAGTGCCCCTACCCTAGTCAGCTTTGTAAAACCGGTTTGACATTGGTTGATTTCCTATGTGGCCCTCCTGAATGGTTGAATTATCATGATGTAATGTTGTAGATTAGATAATACGAATATTGTGCATACCTGTTATTGTGCTTTCGCATCGATTCTTGTGTAAGTTTAATTGTTTCCCTAATTCTTGTTATAAATCTTGAGCTAACGCCTTCATTGAATATGTACATATATGTATGCTTGCATGACTCATGGTTGCAGGAGACTATAGGTACAGTACTACCTAGGTGCGAGGTTCATCTCCATCAGGATTTGCAGGGTGGGGTATACCTCCTTTATCCTTAGAATTTGGATTAGGTGGTCGTAAAATCCTCATCTCGCCTTAGCCATGATCAGATGAGCATCGTGTGTGGTCCGTCAAGTTCCTTTTTCATTTGGGTTTGCGTGTCGTGTGATTAGTAGGTTTTATTGGTTTGCATGCCTTGCGTGTGGTAAAATGGAGTGATTTATCCTAAGTATTTAATTTGATTTAATGTGCTCATTTACGCATTAGTAATTGAGAAATCAAAATAAATAGGTTTCTTTTAGGTGATTAATCATTAATTAAAAGGATCGCTATATTTATGTTTGTAGCAAGTTTAAGTATTTAATTTGGTTTAATGTGTTCATTTACGCATTAGTAATTGAGAAATTTAAAATAAATAGGTTTCTTTTATGTGATTAATCATTAATTTAAAAGATCGCTTTATTTATGTTTGTAGCAAGTTAATTTAATGGTTAATTTTAAATAAAAAATTCAATTAGTTTATGCGTTTTACAAAGGAAAGATTTAAAGTTATTTGAAATAGAAATAATTCAATCTCTTTTGCATTTTGGAAAAGAAAGGTTAATTTTACTTATTTAAGAAAATCAATTTTTATTAGAAAAGCAAGTTTAATTTATATGTATATTTGATATAGTGTGAAAGATTGATTTTGGGAATTAATTTAATTAAAATATTTTATCTTCGTCAATATTGTGAAATATAAATGTTAGCTTAGTTAATATTAAGAAAATTAAAATTAAATGAGAGAGAAGCATTTTAATTTTAATTAGAAAAGCAAGTTAGATTATTTGAATAGTTGAAAAGAATGATTATTTTCATTTTTTATTTAAAAAAATGCTTAAATTCGAAATTAGAAATTAGGTCAAAATTAGATTCTTTTAACCTAGTTTGGAAAAAAAATTTGGGGGTTGTTAATTTTTTTTGGAGAAAAAAAAAAGGATATTTTTTTGGATGGAGAAAAATTGGGGATTTTGGGAAGGAAGGATTTCTACAGCTGTAGGTTGGGGCTCTTCTTCAAAATCTTGCAAGGAATGCTAAAGGAGGTAGGATTCTTGTTTATTTATTTTTTTATTTCATTGTTAAATCATAAATGATATTTTGTTGTTCTTCATGAAATGCTGGTTTAAAAAAAAACCATGAATGTTCTCAGATTTGAGTTTCAGCTTTGAAAAAAAAATGGGTTTGCATTGCTTTGTATTGGGGAAAGTTATTGGGTAATTGGAAAATCATGTTCTTGCAATAAAATTTCTCATACTGTTGTTTTAAACATTCTGGAAAAAAAAATATTTCAGTGACTGTGAATGAAAGAAAATTTGGGGGTTTTTAGTTTATTATTGTTTTACTTTTATGGGGTTTTGATTTGATATTAAATCTCGAGATAAACTGTAAATCGAAATTTATTCTCAGAGAATTTTGAGTCTATGTTTGCAGAAGTGGGGTTTGTTTTATTTTATATTTTGAAAGCCATGAACATTCTAGAAAGTTTATTCAAATCTCTGTTTGAGACTGTGTAGAAATAAAAATAATAAATTATTCTTTTTCTCTTTGTTGTTGTGAGCTATTTATTTTTAACAATGAATGTTTTAAAAAAAAAATTAAATTTTTAAAGTCTCTAGGAGACTGGCATTTTTTAACTGTGCTTTACATAGTAAATATTTAAAAATAATAATAATAATAAAATAATAATAATAAAATAAATGAAAAACCCGCGTGGCAGGGAATAAATCCCCACCACGGGGAGGTAGCGGCTGCTACCATGGTAGCAGACTGCTACCAAATGGTAGTAGCGCTGCCAATGGCAGTTGCTTGCTACCTTTTGGTAGCAGCGCTACCATGGGTAGCGTGAGCTCCCAAGGGGGGGGGGCACGTGGAGGTCCACGTGGGTACCCTTCCCCCCCTTTTTTTATGTTATTTTTTTTAAAAAGAAAAAAATGTTTTTCTAATATTTTTTTTTAATTCAAAAAAAAATATATAATAGTTTAATATAAATTAAATGTTAAATTTTTAATAAAGTTTTAATTATGATTAATTTGGCATTAATTATAATTTAAGATTAATTTGATATTAATTAATTATATAATGGTATATATACGCTAATTAATATTCAGATTTCATTTTATGATTAATGCATATTTTTCTAATTAAATAATTGAATTGCTAATTTCGCTATTAAATATTAATTTGATATATTTTATTAATCTTAGATTAATAAATATATACATTAATTAATAGTTAGGTTGGGTATTTGTCTTATTGAGGAAGTATCTTTTTGGAAAAAGATAGAATATTACTTTAATTGGAAATTTTCGAGATAAAAGGTATTTTTTTTTGTTGGGAAACTTTAAATAATAAATTATTCAGGAATTATGTTATTTTAAGAATTGAATGATAATAGGTCATTAGCAAATGTTAGAAATGAAATATTTTATCATTGGACATTATGAATTTAAAACGATATGCCATTGGGATTATTGGAAATCTGATAAAGTATCATTTGGAAAGATGGTTAAGTTACTGATAATTTCATTTAGTAAAATAAATGGGTTAGTTATATTTTTTCCTCTATTTGAGAAATAGACAAATGGTACTATTGCAATTTGTGGTATTGTATTCACCTTGTAATGATGATTTTCTGTTAATGTATTTTTGAAAAGCTTAGATCTTTTAGAAAACTTGATTAACCTTTAAATGTTAAAATCAATATGGGAAAGGATTGTTTGTTTTTTTGGCTTTTGCTTTTGCAAGGTTTAATTTATTTATATTCGCTTTGTTTAAAGAGATGGCAAGACCCTGTTAGTTTGTTTAGACCTTGTCGTCTGTCTGAATTGTGGTTGGCCCTAGGTTGGTCAGGATCCTAGTTAGAGTACCATCAGGGAATGGACCTTTATATCAACTTTTAATATGCTCAGTTGGATCTGTTTCTATGAAGGGATCATTTAGGACTTATTGACCGAAGTGGTTGTTTGTATATTGTTGTGCTCACCTAAAAGGTAGGAATGTAAATGACGTGAACCCTATGTAACTATAACTTAATTAATTACCAGGGGGGTCTTGCAGTTGAGCAGACCCGGAGATGTAGCCCTCTACGGGTGAACTCCGAGATCATTCCTATGTTATGTGATGTTTTTGTCTCTCATGTTTCATGGAAAGTGCTAGCAATGTATGGATGATAATTGGATAGAATATATAAGAGGGTTAGATGAGAATTATCATAATGCATGTATGTAGTCATCTTTTAAACGCAATAAATGGACCATGAAGGAATTTAATTAATTTCAATTAATGATGATACAATTAAGTATGCATGAAAGAACTCATTAGTTATGATGAAATTATAGTACATTTTGGAACAAGATGCATGGCATGTGTTAATGTAAACTTGAATGCAACGAATGTTTTAAAAGTTATTGGATGAACTCATCATATCACCTAAATTGTAATTCTAATGGATGAACTTCATGTTGTTATCTACATTCTAATCTTAATAAATGAACTTCATCATAATAGCTATAATTGAACTAAAATGGGTGAACTCATTTAGTTATTTATATTTTAATCTTAATAAATAATCTTCATCATATTTAACTTATTTTAACTATAATGGGTAAACTCATTTAGCTATCTATATTTTAACCCTCATGGATGAACTTCATTATGTTATTTACATTTTATCCTTAATAAATGATCTTCATCTTATTAATTATATTTTAACTATAATGGATGAACTCATTTGGTTATTTACATTTTAACCTTAATAAATGAACTTCATCTTATTAGCTATATTTTAACTAAATTGGATGAACTCATCAAGATAACTATATTTTAACCTTAATGGATGAATTCATATGTTATCTATGCTTTAACTTCAAAGGGGTAGATATCCTCATGTTAGCCTCATCTTCAGCCATAATAGATAGACACTTCCTAATTTCTATAATGTTGGTTCACTGAACAAATTATACCCATGTTTCAAGTAATAACATGTAATTAAGATATCCTGCTTAATTGGATCAAATGTAGCGGGTTGAGTTAGGTGTTAAGTTACGTAATCACGTTGGGAAACTCCTTAGGTTTGTTTAGTCTTCCGTTGTGTTATCTAAGCGTTAGATAACTCCAATGTATCTTAATGTTGTGTCTTATATAAATAAAAAAATATTTACACTCCATTTGAGTGTTTTAGCTTTATCCCTTCGGGGTTTCCTGGCGGGGCATTACACTTGGTATCAGAGCCCATGTTGCAACACTGGGATCTCTGGTTTCGCTTGTGCCCTTAATTGGTGGGAGGTGTTTCTACCCAATGTTGCATGCTCATCCTCCTTGTTGTGTGAGTGTGATTGAACAGACCCTACTTGTGTGTAACATGTGTGTTCACACCTTGTTTTCACCTTCTTGATGGGGGTGCTTTGGAGTGATTGTATGTGCTTTGTTTACTTATTAATGTCTTGGTCTATGATTACTCATATTCTAAAAGAGAGTCATATGTACCTTTGTTCTTGATTTGTTTTACTCTTTTGACTAGCCCCTCTGGGTTGGTTAGTGTTGTCTTGAATCTAAGAGTAGGAAATGTGATGGTGAGGATCTTTTCTTAGTGTTGTCCACTTGAAGGAATAGTATGGAAAATATTAAATACTTATTATGTAGTAAATTGAATGATTGTGACCCTTACTCCTCTCTCTCTCTCTAAAGATTAGAATGTTTTGATATGGGTAATTATCTCTTATTTGAGTTCTCTTATTGCAAGAGAAAGGTTGTGATTTCTTGAGCCCTTGTGTGAGCCTTATAATGCTTACATGTTTTTAGATTATAAAAGGGCTTTGGTTTGAAGGTTAATATTGGTTATTGAGAAAAATTGTATTTTTACATTAAAGAATTATCCATATGTCTCGAAGGAGTAACATAATTAAATTCTATCTTAAGTAGTGTACGTTAATATGTAAATTGTTGCTATGTGGAATTATCTTGTTTGTAAGAGGAGTATCAAAATGGAACATGTTACAGTAGCTTCGAGAGTGTGTTAATATGTTCCACAAAAAATTGTTTTATGTGCTTCTTCAAACCAGTTTGATTTAGGACCTATTTTAGCAATGCCCCATTTACCTTGCCTTTGGATATAGATAATTGTCTTATTGTGCTTAGAAAGAGTGAATGAAAGACTTGTTGATGTGTATGCATTAATGTGTATTATTTAGTTGATAGCTCCTCATTTACCTTCTTGTCGTATTTCGATTTTCAATGTTAGGTTGCAGATTTTGATGTATTGTTGTATTGAATTAAGAATAGTGAGTGTTCTCAAGGTCTTGTATTACCGAAAGATTGTCTGTCTTAATTTCTCGTTTGGAAAACTAGAACATTCTATTGCAACCATAATAATTGGAAATGCCATGTTAGGTTGTTTTGGCATCCTCCTAAAAAGATAGTGAAATGAAAACCGTGCAACTAAAATGATAGACTTATATCTGAGCATATAGTGTGATTTTGTTGATCTTGTGTATTCATAGGAAATAGTTGATTTTACAACTCTCTCTTCCTCCTCTTGCCTAAATTATAAAGGATTTTTTTTTGAAATGCTATTAAGAATGCAGTGATTTAAGAAGAATTTTTATAATGCATATGAAATTGTATGTTTATTTTTGGCTTCTAATTGAAAGAGGAAAGTTTTTCACTTTGGAAAAGAAAATTGCATAGTTAGTAGAGTGAATGCAAAATCTTAGTGGAATTTGAGAAAGATATCGGAATGATGTTATTTCCTTATGTAATGGTGAATTGTTAAGAATTTCAGTACTTGTATCTAGAATAAACTTGATTCAGTTATTCATGTGGAAAGCATAGTTAAAATCCTTCCTGAGTAGATGATAGTGCAACGAAAAGTACCCCTCGTAAATGTGAGTTAACCAGTGTTAGTGCTATTCCTTGTGTATTGTAAGAAACCTGTGCCTACTATGTGTGCCCATGGGATGGTGAAGTAATCAACCATGGAGGATATATTTGCTTATTAGTATGAGAAACCATACTGTTTATGTGGTGTTGCTTATTTGTTTCCTTACTCAGTGCCAACCCATGAGTTGTTGATAAGTCAGTATGTGAAGGGGTAGTACTAGAAGTCACCATTCCTTGAATAGTATGGAACGACGTATGAGTGATGTCGATGTGAAGCGACTTTAGCTTCCCTATTTTGAGGAAAAATATAGTTATATAATGAAATTGTATTATAGGTGTACTCAATACTTTCCCTTGTGATGAACCAATTTATGAGGTTCATGTGTGCCAACCTATTCCTATCCTTTATTTGAGCATAATTGATGACAGTTCTTGAGCATAATGATGGGTTTTATTTGAGCACCTTTTGCCTTGTCTTCATGAGAGGCATGTTATTTTTTACATGAGCTGCCAATTGACTAGTGTTGGTAGACTTGTGGGTAGACCTTAGCCATGTATACCTCTAGCTTACGGTGGGTATCCTGAGAGGAACGTCGCTATGCGGGGTGTGACCTGTGCATGCCCATTTTCCGCGAGGTACACTGCCATGTGGGATACATCCATTGCGTGCCTTTTTCTCTTGGAGTATTGCCATGTCATGCTGAGACACGATGCAAGATGTAGTAGACATTGCCATGCGGCCTACCGACAGGTTTAGGGTAGAGCTATGTCACGTGATGATGTGATGCGGGGTGATGTCAAGGTGCACACTACCATGCCATGCAGATGTGTGACTAGGCCACACCACATGATGAGCTACTGTGATAGCTAGACGATTGTTCCTTCCTTCCTTGTTGGTGGCTAGCTGCTAGTCACATAGTGATGTAATGTGCACTTATGATTTTCTTTTATTATTTATTTATTTATTTCCTTGTGGGCCAGTAATTTATTTTATTTTGACCTTGAAGGTTTAGCCACGATCTTGCAATCTTGTTCTTACTTGATTTGATGTTGCAATTCCAGAATTATTTTCTTGCCTTACTATTGGAATTGACGATTATTATCTTTATTCTTCTGTACTTTGGTGGCTAAACTGGGTTATCCTTGTTGTTTTTGTATGCTGGTCTTGTGTTGAAATGTGAATTCCTCTCCAAGAACGTAGGAGATGGTCTTGGTTGAGTGTATACAAGGAAGTAGACGTAGGAAACCTTGAGGATGGGGGTATGTGAGGCTGTGAGATAGCTAGCATCCACTACCTACCTATGAGTGGTGACTATCTCTTGGAGGCTAAACACCTTACACAACAAGGGATGTTCACAAGGGTCTTGTATGGAAGGTAGCACCACCATGGTGTGCCCTAGCACCATCAATCCCTTGAGTGAGATGTTGGATATTTATGATCATGTTATTTGTTTTGAAATCAGGCATAGAGATATTGATCGTGTATGTTATCTTTGACCAAGCATTAGACATGCTCACATGTGGCCTTTTGTGTTGTCCATTCCAATTATGTGGATGGTTATTATGTGAAATCATGGATTAAATGGTGTTAACTTGTCACTATGTTATGGGACATAGTCATTGGAAAAGTTCTTATAAGCCTGGAAAGTGTAAACAATTGAGATATTTACATTGCTCTTATCTATTGAAAGTCAACTTGGTTGTAGAAACTTATATTTGAAGCTAGTTTTATGCGATAAAGTTTTTGTAAAAAGATGTAATGGTAAAAGAAATTGATCATGATGGCATGTTTTCTTGTCCTGCTTGGTAGAATGAGTATGGTAATTGTTGTTTACCTCTTTTAATGCTTTGATGGGTGTCATGAAAGGAAGAAAATTCTTGTTTTTCTGCTGTGATTGTAGATAATTCCTAGAATATTTTAAAATAAGTGTATGGCTTTAGATGTATCTTGTCTATGGATCATGACATTCATAGAGGTTTTAACAATATTGTTTCATTTATTTATGGAAAGATTCATACATGTAAATTAATAATTGTTAAATGAGTTTCAGGGCTAATACATGTTACATGATGTTTCGCTTAGCCATACGACTTTCGGGAGTAAGTCTGAGCCTAGGGGGGGAGAATGTAGTGCCCCTACCCTAGTCAGCTTTGCAAAACCGGTTTGACATTGGTTGATTTCCTATGTGGCCCTCTTGAATGGTTGAATTACCATGATGTAATGTTGTAGATTAGATAATATGAATATTGTGCATACCTATTATTGTGCTTTCGCATTGATTCTTGTGTAAGTTTAATTGTTTCCCTAATTCTTGTTATAAATCTTGAGCTAACGCCTTCATTGAATACATATATATATGTATGCTTGCATGACTCATGGTTGCAGGAGAGTGCAGGTACAGTACCGCTTAGGTGCCAGGTTCGTCTCCATCAGGATTCGCAGGGTGGGGTATACCTCCTTTATCCTTAGAATTTGGATTAGGTGGTCCTAAAACCCTCATCTCACCTTAGCCATGATTAGGTGAGCGTCGTGTGTGGTCCGTCGAGTTCCTTTTTTGTTTGGGTTTGCGTGTCATGTGATTGGTGGGCTTTCTTGGTTTGTGTGTGGTAAAATGGAGTGCTTTATCCTAAGTATTTAATTTGATTTAATGAGTTCATTTACGCATTAGTAATTGAGAAATCAAAATAAATAGGTTTCTTTTAGGTGATTAATCGTTAATTAAAAGGATCGCTATATTTATGTTTGTAGCAAGTTTAAGTATTTAATTTGGTTTAATGTGTTCATTTACGCATTAGTAATTGAGAAATTTAAAATAAATAGGTTTCTTTTATGTGATTAATCATTAATTTAAAAGATTGATTTATTTATGTTTGTAGTGAGTTAATTTAATGGTTAATTTTAAATAACGAATTCAATTAGTTTATGCATTTTACAAAGGAAAGATTTAAAGTTATTTGAAATAGAAATAATTCAATCTCTTTTGCATTTTGGAAAAGAAAGGTTAATTTTACTTATTTAGGAAAATCAATTTTTATTAGAAAAGCAAGTTTAATTTATATGTATATTTGATATAGTGTGAAAGATTGATTTTGGGAATTAATGTAATTACAATATTTTATCTTCGTCAATATTGTAAAATATAAATGTTAGCTTAGTTAATATTGAGAAAATTAAAATTAAATGAGAGAGAATCATTTTAATTTTAATTAGAAAAGCAAGTTAGATTATTTGAATAGTTGAAAAGAATGATTATTTTCATTTTTTATTTTAAAAAGTGCTTAAATTAGAAATTAGAAATTAGGTCAAAATTGGATTCTTTTAACCTAGGTTGGAAAAAATTTTTGGGGGTTGTTGATTTTTTTTGGAGAAAAAAAAAAGGATATTTTTTTGGATGGAGAAAAATTGGGGATTTTGGGAAGGAAGGATTTCTACAGCTGCAGGTTGGGGCTCTTCTTCAAAATCTTGCCAGGAATGCTAAAGGAGGTAGGATTCTTGTTTATTTATTTATTTATTTCATTGTTAAATCAAAAATGATGTTGTGTTGTTCTTCATGAAATGCTAGTTTTAAAAAAAAACCATGAATGTTCTCAAATTTGAGTTTCAGTTTTGAAAAAAAAATGGGTTTGCATTGCTTTGTATTGGGGAAAGTTACTGGGTAATTGGAAAATCATGTTCTTGCAATAAAATTTCCCATACTATTGTTTTAAACATTCTGAAAAAAAAAAAAATTTCAGTGACTGTGAATGAAAGAAAATTTGGGGGTTTTTAGTTTATTATTGTTTTACTTTTATGGGGTTTTGATTTGATATTAAATCTCGAGATAAACTGTAAATCAAAATTTATTCTCAGAGAATTTTGAGTCCATGTTTGCAGAAGTGGGGTTTGTTTTATTTTATATTTTGAAAGCCATGAACATTCTGGAAAGTTTATTCAAATCTCTGTTTGAGACTGTGTAGAAATAAAAATAATAAATTATTCTTTTTGTCTCTGTTGCTGTGAATTGTTTATTTTTAACAGTGAATGTTTTTTAAAAAAAATTAAATTTTTAAAGTCTCTGGGAGACTGGCGTTTTTTTACTGTGTTTTACATAATAAATATTTTTAAAAAATAATAAAACAAATGAAAAACCCGCGTGGTGGGGAATAAACCCCCACCACAGGGAGGTAGCGGTTGCTACCATGGTAGCAGACTGCTACCAAATGGCAGCAGCGCTGCCAATGGCAGTCGCTTGCTACCTTTTGGTAGCAGCACTACCATGGGTAGCGTAAGCTCCCAAGGGGGGGGGGGGGCACGTGGTACCCTTCCCCCCCTTTTTTTATGTTTTTTTTTTGAAAAAAAAAATGTTTTTTAAAATATTTTTTTAACTCAAAAAATATATATATATATATATTAGTTTAATATAAATTAAATGTTAAATTTTTAATAAAGTTTTAATTATGATTAATTTGGTATTAATTATAATTTAAGATTAATTTGATATTAATTAATTGTATAATGGTATATATACGCTAATTAATATTTAGATTTCATTTTATGCTTAATGCATATTTTTCTAATTAAATACTCGAATTGCTAATTTCGCTATTAAATATTAATTTGATATATTTCATTAATCTTGGATTAATAAATATATACATTAATTAATAGTTAAGTTGGGTATTTGTCTTTTTGAGGAAGTATCTTTTTGGAAAAAGATAGAATATTACTTTAAATGGAAATTTTCGAGATAAAATCTATTTTTTTTGTTGGTAAACTTTAAATAGTACATTATTTAGGAATTATGTTATTTTAAGAATTGAATGATAATAGGTCATTAGCAAATGTTAGAAATGAAATATTTTATCATTGGACATTATGAATTTAAAATGACATGCCATTGGGATTATTGGAAATCTGATAAAGTATCATTTGAAAAGATGGTTAAGTTACTGATAATTTCATTTAGTAAAATAAATGGGTTAATTATATTTTTTCCTCTGTTTGAGAAATAGACAAATGGTACTATTGCAATTTGTGGTATTGTATTCACCTTGTAATGATGATTTTCTATTTATGTATTTTTGAAAAGCTTAGATCTTTTAGAAAACTTGATCAACCTTTAAATGTTAAAATCAATATGGGAAAGGATTGGTTTTTTTTTGGCTTTTGCTTTTGCAAGGTTTAATTTATTTGTATTCACTTTGTTTAAAGAGATTGCAAGACCCTCTTATGCTTTTTTAGACCTTGTCATCTGTCTGAATTGTGGTTGGCCCTAGGTTGGTCAGGATCCTAGTTAAAGTACCGTCAGGAAATGGACCTTTGTATCAACTTTTAATATGCTCAGTTGGATCCGTTTCTATGAAGGGATCATTTAGGACTTATTGACGGAAGTGGTCATTTGTATATTGTTGTGCTCGCCTAAAAGGCAGGAATGTAAATGACGTGAACCCTATGTAACTATAACTTAATTAATTACTAGAGAGGTCTTGCAGTTGAGCAGACTCGAAGATGTAGCCCTCTACGAGTGAACTCCGAGATCATTCCTGTGTTATGTGATGTTTTTGTCTCTCATGTTTCATGGAAAGTGCTAGCAATGTATGGATGATAATTGGATAGAATATATAAGAGGGTTAGATGAGAATTATCGTAATGCATGTATGTAGTCGTCTTTTAAACGCAATAAATGGACCATGAAGGAATTTAATTAATTTCAGTTGATGATGATACAATTAAGTATGCATGAAAGAACTCATTAGTTATGATGAAATTATAGTACATTTTGGAACAAGATGCATGGCATGTGTTAATGTAAACTTGAACGCAACGAATGTTTTAAAAGTTATTGGATGAACTCATCATATCACCTAAATTGTAAATCTAATGGATGAACTTCATGTTGTTATCTACATTCTAATCTTAATAAATGAACTTCATCATAATAGCTATGATTGAACTAAAATGGGTGAACTCATTTAGTTATTTATATTTTAATCTTAATAAATAATCTTCATCATATTTAACTTATTTTAACTATAATGGGTAAACTCATTTAGCTATCTATATTTTAACCCTCATGGATGAACTTCATTATGTTATTTACATTTTATCCTTAATAAATGATCTTCATCTTATTAACTATATTTTAACTATAATGGATGAACTCATTTGGTTATTTACATTTTAACCTTAATGGATGAATTCATATGTTATCTATGCTTTAACGTCAAAGGGGTAGATATCCTCATGTTAGCCTCATCTTCAACCATAATAGATGGACACTTCCTAATTTCAATAATGTTGGTTCACTGAACAAATTATACCCATGTTTCAAGTAATAACATGTAATTAAGATATCCTGCTTAATTGGATCAAATGTCGCGAGTTGAGTTAGGAGTTAAGTTACGTAATCGCGTTGGGAAACTCCTTAGGTTCATTTAGTCTTCCACTATGTTATCTAAGTGTTAGATAACTCCAATGTATCTTAATGTTGTGTCTTATAATATATATATATATATATATATATATATATATTTACACTCCATTTGAGTGTTTTAGCTTTATCCCTTCGGGGTTTCCTGGTGGGGCATTACAGAATCAGTGTTTTGTCGGTATAATCAATTTTAACCTTATTAACAATGTAATTCAATAACCTGTAAAAATGAAAGAATATAATAGCAAATAGAAATGAAGCAACTACAAGAGAATAAACCATAACATAGAGATTTATACATGGAAAACCTCAAAGAGGAAAAACCACGGTGGGATTGGAGACCCACAAGATCTATCCATTGGCCAAATGAATAAATATCATAATAGGGGCCTACACATGCAAGAAGGCCAATAGCCTAGAGCACACTAATCATCACAAAAGGAGCCTCATTGAATTCAAACACCATATATGGAGTTACAAACAAAATTTTGAACCCTAAGAGTGCATCTGCTATGCTCGATGAGTTTCAATTAAAGCATAGTCTGTACCAGTTTTCACTGTGTCCTTCCTTACCGGTATATTGATTCACTTCCCAAACCTCTAAACCAAAATCTAAGACTGAATACATAATATTACATTCGCAATCTGTCGATCAAGATTACACTACTGTATCCCATTACCTTATTATGCATCCTTACTCATTACCAAAATAACCTAACCGAACTGACTTAAATACCCTTCCCAAACATAAACATAAATTCCTTGTGTCGGATTAAAATGATATTACAATTCATTTACATGGTGGCCTAAGCAAAAATAAATTCATTAAACTTCAAGACCGATGCCTTTAATCGTTTCCATGTAGACCTGTCAGATCAATCTCCTATATCAGCCTCATATACCAGTTCCTAGATTGTAGGTTTCCCTTTACTATCGGTGTCAGTTCTTTGTGTGTCAGATGACTCAATGTTGATTGCCAAACAAGTAATACCAGTGACTACTGTAGACACCCAAAATTGTCTAGTCTAATTAAATAAATATTTTATTTATTTAATTATCTAAGCTTAATTCTTCTATTAATTAAATAAATCTTTATTTATTTAATTAATTCATTTATCCTCTTCTAGCCTTATTTCTTATTTAAATAAATACATTTATTTATTTGAATTATCCTTTTCCTAAATTAAATAAATATCTTATTTATTTAATTGATCCCACTTCTTCTATTAATTATATAAATCTTTATTTATTTAATTAATTCATTAACCTTTTCCACCCATGACACATGTCATTCATCTCTTAATTCATACACTACCTACCCCTTTCATTATTTTATTATTTCTTTTACCTACCCTCTAATCATAGCCGACCTACTTTTACACCTTTCAATCTTATCCCTCCATTTCATATAGTGTCTTCTATATAAGGAGATGCTTCCTTCATTATCAACCCTAATCAATCATTCTAACTACTTGATCAATTGACTACTTGGCATATGCGATCCTACTTGCAACCACATTTCGTTCTTTGTTGAGCTCTTGTGCACATAAAATCTGAGAGCAAATATATCAAGCAAGATCAATGGAGATAGGAAGAATGGAGATCCAAACCCTATTGGACATGTGATGGTATAATCTTTGTGATTTCATTTGATTTGCATTGTCTTAGGTAATCTTCATATGTTATGGTGGATCTTTGTTGTTGTTAGGCTAGGGTTTTGTGGTTGAATTCATTTAGCCTTTCAATATTGTTATTATTGTTATCCATTTTCACCATATACATTTTGGCATGCCCCGTGGGACATGGATTTTTGTTAGATCTTTTTTTTTTTTTGCAGATTTTTCTAACCCTATATTATTGTTTTGTAAAACAATTTGGAGAATAATCTTGTGCAGCTAGGGTTTTGGAAACAAAATCAAGATCTTGGAGAGATTCGATCATATCTCACAAACGGTTAGGAAATTTTGCACCAAATGTTTTTTGCAGGTTGAAGAAAGTATCAGGAGCTCTCAATCCAAACTTCAGAATTTTTGGAGCAAATTTTCATTTTCTATGAATTTTTTATGATTTTTCATAAAAAATTAATTTTGAGAGAAAATAAGAGATTTTTTTGGATTTTCTTACATTTTTGGAAATATCTCATATTTATACATAGGATCTATTCTTTGTGATTTTAAGTTTGATGAAAAATATTTCCCTAAAAATTGGATCTTTAAAAATTAGGGTTTTTCCTTATTTTGATCAGATCTCACAAACGGCTTTGAATTTTGACATCAAAATTTTTCTGCATGTCAGGAAAACTATTAGAAAGATTTAGTAAAAATTTCATATTTTTTGGATCATTTTGTCAATTTATATGAATTTTTTATGACTTTTCATAAACAATTAATTTTGAGAGCAAATTAGCAAATTTTTCAGATTTTCTTACATTTTTGAAAATATCTCATAATTATACATAGGATCTATTCTTTGTGATTTTAAATTTGATGCAAAATCATTCCTCAAAAATCAGATCTTTGAAAATTAGGGTTTTACATTATTTTACTCATATCTCACAAACTGCTTGGATTTGTTGCAGAAAATTTTTTATGCAGCTTTGGAAAACCATCAGGACTCTCTAGTAAAAATTTCAAATTTTTTGGATCGATTTTGCATTTTATATGAATTTTTTATGATTTTTCATAGAAAATTAATTTTTGGAGAAAATTAGCAAATTTTTTGGATTTTCTTACATTTCTAGAAATCTCTTGAAATTTTATAGGTGTTATTTTTTTATGATGAATCAGATCTTTGAATTGGTCAACAAAATGCATTGTTGAAGGCCCCTATTTCACAAAGTCTTTTGGATCTAAAATTTACCTAACTTGTGTGCTTGCAGGAAGGGGTGATTATTTCAAACAATCCAAACTACTAATAAATCTTTGTTGTAGGTCCTTGGCAAGGGTTTTTGGATTTTTATTGTGTTCCTTGTTTTCATAGACTAGCAAACACTTCAATTGGTGCACTAAAATTGAATCATTGTCTTTTGTGTCTTGAGCAATAGGCTCTCTTTGTTTAATCTTTAGAGGGCCTATCTTCCCGTGTGGTCATTAGGACTACTAGTGAGAAGAGAATGACCCAAGTGGTAGCAAAAGAAAATCCATCTTCTTCCAAACCACTATAAATAACTATATTCATGGTGAAAACTATGAATAACGTGTGTTGATTAGTTCATACCGACACTATGTCTCCCCATAAACCCGTTTGATCAAATTTATTTGATCAGTTGTAGGGCGTAACCCCTACCAACTGGGAGCCTTCTGTATTTACAGAGCTGAAAGTGTCGCATGTATGGCCACATGAGCGGATACCCTTACTAGCACCTTTTTGTTTTAGAAGCCCAAATCCTTCTAGTTGTTGGGGCAGGAGGTCGGACCTCTGGTAGCGGCCCACACACATACGGTTCTTAGTAGAGATACAAAGTTCACCACGGGGAGTTTTCATGTGGACTGATGCTTGGCTAACCTGAGAAGTGAGTGTCGAGAGTGGAGCCAGTGAGGTCAAGCATCTAAGTATCTGCTTTGAATAGCGTAGCCTCGGGGGTAAAACCTCATGTGGGATCAACAACTATTGTCTTGGCCAGCCATAAGAATTGTGATTGACTTATTTTAAACATTCAAACATTCAAGACCAAACAGCAAAACATTGTGTCTTTTGTGTCTTCAAGTGTATATAAAACAATTTTACATCAAATAACACACTTTTCTTAGAGTCATTTTGAGTCTAAACACTTGCAAACATTGAGTCCTCATCAACATTGTATCCTCTTGTCACGAAAAATAGTCAAACATTCAGATTTGGTCACAACCAACAACTTCACAAATTGGAAAAATTTTACAGTCCAGCAAACAAGAGCAATTAGTTTCAGAATTTTTGAGCTTCCTAGGTTGTTTCTCCAGGTTTTCATCTAGCATTCAACTTGTCTTTGGGTCTCACAAAGTCCATCGTTGCTTTACACCTTACATTACATTCACATTTGTCTAAACTTGAGTCAAAAGGTCACTTGCTTGTCCTCACTATACTTTGTCAACACACTACATACAACAACACTTTGCTAAGTGGTCCCTCATCAAGGTCTCTCACCTTTGGGTCTCATTTGGTCTTACTTAGAGTCAAGGTCAACTTACCTCATCAAGAGAAACTATCCTCTCTTTGGAAGTCACAGCTACTCTACTACATACATACTTGGTCTTACACTTTGGACATTGCAAGTACACCTCAGATTCATTTACATTCCATCCAACTCTTGGTCTTCCATACTTTTTTCATTTTTCATCTAGTCTCACACATCTCGGTCAATACCTAGTTCATGGTTGAAACCCGTCTTCAAAAATCTAGGAGAGAAACTAAAGAGGATCAAGAGTTCGCAAACATGAGTTCTTATGAGTATGACAATGATATCTTTTTCAATTCTAATCATACTACATTAGATGACATGGATGCCTATAGAAACATTCCAATTGTTGAGAACATGGACATTACAAACAACAATGATACACACAATGACAATATGGACAACTTTTCCATACATTCAATAGATGTGGAAGAATCCATTATGAACCCCCATTTCAATCGATTGGTTGAGGAAATAATGAGGAGGGATAGACAATACTTCTTACAAGTGATGGCACAAAGTGGAACCAAGATACCTCATGATTTTGACATGTCTCAAATAATGGAAAATCGACCTTTGCAACAAACTCACTCCAACATGGATCAAAGGATGCCTAATAGTGGAGGCAATAGAGGACCACATATGGTGCTTGAATCACCATCATCTTTGTTTCAAAAACCAAAGGTCCCATATACACATGGTCAAGCATATGATACTCACCTTCGCAGACCATTACAGAAGTCTTATGCAGAGAGATATGCTCAATCACATACCAATGCTAAGGATCAACCACCAAAGCAATTGGATATTCAAAGGCATGTTCAAAATTTGGACACAAGGAAACCCCATGTCAAATTTGGGGGCAACACATTAGAACATGACATGCCTGTAGAGTATGGTATACATGGACAAAGTAGATATTTCGATCCTCAACATGAATCTATACCAAGTGGTCCATATATGCAGCATCACTATAGACCTCCTCCATATGAACATGTGTATGATCAATATCATCCATATATGCAACATGCTCCTCCTCCAATTGGTGCCTCAAGCATAGGGTATGGTCCAAGAAGTCGATCTCCACGTAAGAACAATTTGGAGCAACAAATTAGGGACTTACAAAAGAAAATGGAGGACATAAATACACTAAAGCCAACATACACAATGAGAGACATATGTCCTTATCCATTTGGAAAGAGCATTCCAATGCCTCCTTTTCCTACACACTTTGTGATGCCTAAATTTGATAAGTATAGAGGAAAAGGGGATCCTAAGGCACACATAAGATAGTTTTTCACAACTTGCATTGAGGTAGTAGCAGAAGAGACATATTTGATGAGATTATTCCCACAAATCCTAGGTGATCAAGCTATGGAATGGTTCTCCCAACTTCCACCTGGAATTAAGTCATGGGGTGACTTAGCAGAGGCATTTATTCAACATTTCTCCTACAACATAGAGACAGACATATCAGTCACTACTTTGTGCAACACCAAGCAAAAGGAGGGAGAGTCTTTTGCACCATTTTTACAAAGATGGAGGAATCTAGCCAGCAGATGCTCTTGTGAAATTCCACAAAAACAAATGGTAGAAATGTTCACCCAAAATGTTAACAAAGACATTGGCTATGATCTAAGGAAAGCTTGTTTGTCCACCTTCAAGGACGTCATTGAAAAAGGCTTAGCGACAGAAAAGGTCCTAATTGAACAAGGAGTCATTAAGATATTCAAGGAAAATAAAGATGACTTTAAAGGAAAAGACAAGCCGAGATTTTGGAATAAAAACAAGAACACAGTCAATGATGGTGTTGTTGACGCCAACACAGTGCGACCCAAATTCATTTTTTCTGGATCAAGTTCTACAAACAATCAAGTGAATACTCAAACAACTTCTAGATCATGAAGGAAGTACACTCCATTGGGAGAACCACTTGAGTCAATTTTCAAAAAGCTAGTGGCAAACAAGGTAATCATAGTTCCAGATTTTCCTCCATATGAACCAAAGGTTAAACCAAATTGGTGGAATGATGATGAGTATTGTGAATTTCATAAGAGCAAGGGTCATAAGATAGGAAATTGTCATCGACTGAAGAACATCATACAAGATCTCATTGATAGAGGTGACATTGAGATTGAAGGACACTCATCAAATCAAGAACATGAGATGTTTAAGGAACCATTCCCAAATCATGACAAAGGAAAAGCTAAAGTCATAGATGATCAAACCAACTATACCAGAGCAACCTATAACTATGATTCAACTATCAATCACATTTCAATGGACAATTATGTCTCTACCATTATCATCAAGGACAAAAACCCTGAGAATTCTACCTGGAGACCCAAGATTGTCCTAAAAGGTGTTGGATCTTCTTCGGAACGTACCTCTGAATGTCATGTTACAACCCACCAAGATAAATTCACTTTGCAAGGTGCTCCAGCTAAAAACACTGCTTCCTCATCAACCAAACCTGAGTATGATCTTGTAGAATAGTTAGGGAAGACACCCACGCTCATCTCCATTCTTGAGCTCCTACACATATCCCCCGCACATAAGGCCATTCTTGACAAAATCTTGAGAGACACTACCATTCCTACTGATCTGAACGTGGACCAATTTCAAGCCATGGTGGGATACCTTTCCATTCCACATTCCCTTACATTCACAGAAGTCGACGACGCCTCCGTAAGTCAGCCACATAATGCACCACTACACATTGAAGCCTTCATACACAAACATCGAATAAAATGAGTCTTGATAGATGGAAGAGAAGGTCTAAACATTTGTACATTGAACACAATTAAACAATTGGGATATTCTGATAAAGCTATGAATTCTACAAATCAAATCACCATCAAGGCATATGATGATGAAGAGCGTTTGTCCAAGGGCACAGTCACCTTACCTCTTAGAGTTCGGATAGTTACGAAGGATGTGGTTTGTTAAGTCCTAGATCTGGATCTCACTTATAACATATTGCTAGGACGTCCTTGGATTCATGAAATGAGGGCAATCTCGTCTACATATCACCAATGCATTAAGTTTCCTCACAATGGAGTACAAGTAACAGTTTATGGTGATCCTAATCCATTCATATACTGCAATAACCTGAGATCAAAAACTGAGACCATCATTCCCAGTAATCGTGAAGTTGTTCCTTCTTCGGCATACATTGATCCTGAGTCATTGAAGCCTTCGACATCAAAACAAGGTGAGCTTAAAGGCAAATTTTAGGACAAGGGCATGGGGGAATACACTTTAAATCAGACCATGCACTTACAACAAGTCACGAGTTCCCCAAAAGAATATGGAAAACCACATCCTAACAAGCAAGTATCCATCATGGTACTCAAATGGGACCCTACTACCTTTCAAAGATGGGGCGAACTGGAAGAGGAAGACTTATACAAAATGCTTTACAAAGACATTGAAGATGACACACAAGATCACATCAGTTTACCATGAGAGAAATATGGCAAAGGCTTCAAGATTCTACAAAAATTCGGGTATGATGGAAAAAGCCCTCTTGGGTTACGAAAGGAAGGCATCATTGAAACTTTACAACCTGAATTGACATTCAAAAAGGAACACTCGAAGGGACTTGGTTTCTTGACTTCCAATGTCCACACTCAAAGGATAGGAGAAGCCTTACAAATCAAAGCTGTCAAAATTCAACAAGAGGGTTGCTATTCCACAGACTCCAACAAATGGGAATGGGGTTCAGATAAATCCTCCAGTGACTATGAGCTCACCGAGATATTCAGAGAGTCGGATGAACCCACAGAAGAAGAATAATTTTATAAAAATTTCAATGTTGGTCAAGAAACAACCCATGAGGATTCCACATAGTCCTTGTCTCAAGGTCCTAGGTTGAAATCACATTGGATGAGAACACCTGTCCCAGAATGCGCTACTAGTCATGATAATTTGGATTCATTCATGATCGAGACTGATGAGGAGAGTGCCATTGATGACCTTGATAATTACCTTGACATACCCGAATATAACTGCATCTTCACTCTTAGCCCCGCTAACTTCGAAGACATTAAAGGCCTTCCCCTTGTTCACCACCAACTCATTGACTGGGATCATGAAGGACCTACACAGTTTGACACATTCCAAAATGTTGAAGCTTTTATTGACTATCTGGGCATACAGGATGAACTTCTTCCTGGGGACCATAAAGCGGGATACACTATAGAACTCAATAGCGTGGCATATTTTGGTGAGGGTGTCAGACCTTCCAGTCGCAAAAATGTGAAAATAAGAACAAACCAAGGGTCTTATGGCAAAAACCACACTGTGGCGCTGTCTGACCCCAAAAAAGTAAAAAGAAAGGACGTATCTGAGGGTGAAAACCTCTCTGAGGCACCCAAAGATGGAAGGCTCAACATTCTCCCAGCATCATATGAGGAAAAGTCATCCATGTTGGTAGAGGAGACTATCAAAACAAACATTGGTACAGAAGAGTTTCCACACAACATATTCCTGGCTCAATCGTTGACAGAGTCAGAAAGGTCAAAATTCATAAGTTTCTTCAAAGAACGACAAATCAACTTTGCCTGGTCATACGCTAATATGCCTGGATTAGACCCAAATTTGGTAATGCATCATTTGACAGTTAAACCGGGGGCAAAACTAGTGAAACAAAAATTAAGAAAGATGCATCCACAAGTTGCACTATTGGTCAAAGCAAAGCTTGAGAAATTATTGGACATCAGATTCATACGCCCAATTGATTATCCTGAATGGATCTCCAACTTAGTGCCTGTCAGTAAACCAAATCACAACATCAGAATATGTACAGATTTCAGAGACATTAACAAAGCTTGTCCAAAGGATGACTTCCCATTACCAAATATTGACTTGATTGTTGATCTCACAACAGGTCATGAAATGTTATCGTTGATGGATGGATTCTTTGGTTATAATCAAATAAGGATCGTGCCTGAGGATCAACACAAAACATCATTCACTTATCCGTGGGGAACTTTCTGCTAGAATGTCATGCCCTTCGGGCTAAAAAATGTAGGTGCTACATATCAAAGAGCCATGACTACTATCTTTCATGATCTCATGCACGTAATTGTGGAAGATTATGTCGATGACCTCTTGGGAAAATCAATAGACAAAAATACACATTTACACATACTTTCAGTCGTCTTTGATCGGTTGGAAAAATTCAAAGTAAGATTAAACCCCAAGAAATGTATCTTCGGAGTAACCTCTAGGAAGCTCCTAGGATTCATTGTATCCAAAAGAGGAATTGAAGCAGATCCAGCAAAAGTCAAGGCCATCTTGGAGATGCAACCACCAAGAAATATCAGTCAACTTTTGTCTTTACAAGGCAGACTCTAGTCCATACGAAGATTCATAGCACAACTTGCAGTTAAGTGTAATCCTTTTCAGCACTTGCTACATAAAAACATCAAATTCAAATGGGATGATAACTGTCAATAGGCTTTCCAAATGTTCAAAGATTATCTTCTGAATCTACTAGTTTTGATGCCACCAGTTCCAGATCAACCTTTGTTACTATACATATTAGCTACTCCAACAGCACTGGGGGCACTCTTAGCACAACAAATTGCGGAGGGCAAGGAAAAAGCAGTGTACTATATCAGTCACACATTGGTGGGATATGAGCTAAACTACACACTAATTGAGCATGCATGTCTCGTCGTGGTCTTTGCTTCGCAGAAATTATGACATTACATGCTCACTCATAGGACTAAGTTGGTTGCAAGAATCGATCCATTAAAATACCTTCTCAATAAAGCAACACTTACTGGGCGACTAGCCAAATGGGTAATGATCCTGAGTGAATTCGACATTGAGTATGTGGATAGAAAAGCAATAAAAGGACAAGCCATCGCAGATCAATTAGCAAATGCTCCCATGATAGATGACGTTCCTCTAAGTTCAGAATTTCCAGATGAATCCATTTTAACAATGTCACATGCAAAGCCATGGCAACTGTACTTCGACGGCTCATACACACAGCATGGGGCAAGAGCTGGCATCCTCTTTATAACTCCTCAAGGGGATTCTATACCAAAATCATACCACTTATCATTTCCTTGCACTAATAATATAGCAGAATATGAGGCATTAACAACTGGATTACGGATTGCAGTTTAGTGGAAGATCCAGGAACTTCGTGTTTTGGGGGACTCTCAACTTGTAATCCATCAAGCAACTGATGATTACCAAACAAAAGATGAAAAATTAATGCCTTACAAACAAATGGTGGATGACCTGAAACAACACTTCATCAAGATAGATTTTGAGCAGATACCAAGAGAGCAGAATTGCGTCGTAGATGCCATGGCTACAATTGCTTCACTGATTGAGCTACCTCCAAATGAGACCTATTATGAGTTCTTGGTGGATAACCTTTTGGTTCCTTCATATGAAATCATTCCTACTGAGATGATATGTGTTGTCGGTCCCGAGTCCCAGTTATATGGTTCCATTTTCACATACCTTCGTGACAATACCTTACCTCCTGATCTATCAAATAACCAACATCACACTTTCATTCGCCAATCCTCTCGATATGTCATTTTGGCTGATATCCTATACCGGCAAGGTCTAGATGGCCCTCTTCTTAGATGTTTAGAAAGTGACGAAGCTCAGATTGCGTTACATGAAGTACATGAAGGGATATGTGGTCCACATACTAGTGGTCCTACCTTAGCCAAGAAACTCGTCAGGACTGGATATTACTGGCCCAATATGGAAAAGGACTCATATCAGTTTGTCAAGAAATGTAAGCAATGTCAAATTCATGGAGACCTCATACATGCGCCAGCACAAGAACTTCAACCAATTGCGTCTCCTTGGCCCTTTTGTCAGTGGGGACTCGATCTCACAGGCAAGATTCATCCTCCTTCTTCCAATGGTCATAAATTCATTATCACTGCCATAGAGTATTTCACAAAATGGATTGAAGTTGTGCCTCTCACACAAGTCACTGGAAAATAGATTGCTACGTTCATTCTCAACTATATCATTTGTTGATACGGTATTCCTGTTTCCATTATCACTGATAACGGGCGTCCCTTCAAAAACCAGGATGTTCGTGAACTCTGTGACCGCTTCCATATTTCACATCATTTCTCCATGCCATATTATCCCAAAGGTAATGGTCAAGCTGAGGCGTCTAATAAGACAATCCTTAAAATCCTAAAAAAGACAGTCGACGATGCTGGCCGTAATTGGCATATCCAACTTAATCCAGCACTTTGGGCATACCGCACAAGTGTCCGCACACCTACAGGAGCTACACCCTATTCACTTGTCTACGGTGCTGAAGCCATCTTGCCTATTGAAGTCGAGCTACCCTCTTTATGGGTCTCTTTGCAAAACATCATCAGTGATGAAGACTATAGGGTCTCTCGCTTACAAGAACTGGAACTACTGGATGAACGAAGACAAACTGCTTTTAATTATCTCAAGGCTTACCAACAATGAATGAGTCGCAGCTACAATCACAAGGTCAAGACTCACACATTTGAGGTAGGTGATTTGGTTCTCAGAGAAAACCCCAAAAATCAGCAAGATAGAGAGAAGAAGGGCAAATTCGAACCAAACTGGCTTGGTCCTTACATCATCACAGCAGCATATGGATCTGGAGCATATCAACTCTCAACCATAGAGGGTGAACCTTTGGAGGATCCTATCAAAAACATGCACCTTCACAGGTTTTACACATAGCTCTTCAGAGTATCCTAATTTCAAAAATACAAAAAAATTCTAAAATTTCAAAAATACAAAAAAAATTATAAAACAAAAAAAATCGTTACTTGGTGAAAACCTGGCAAACAGGCGCCTTGTGACACAAAAAACATTGAAAAATCGAAAAAAGTAAAGAGAAATAATTTTGTCCAAAGGTGAAAACCACTTTGGTGGCACCCTGGGCAAGTACCATGGTGAAAACTGGGTCACCAACGCCATGCATAGAGACATTGCTCCTCCCTCCTTTAGGATTCACTTTCATCCTTTCACTTAGCACACACTCACAACCTATTCGTTCATAATAAACTTACCCATTCCCATCATGGCTTGTTATTGATCTACCCAAGATTGGTTAGCCATTCATAATAAACCTCCCTTTTCACCTTCCTTTCCATCCATAATAAATCAGATCCTATCTATGGCTAAGGCATATCCTACGTCTAGTGATGGGTGTGGAACTGAGAACATCACATGTTTTGAGGAGTATAGTTTCTTCCAGCTTCCTCTAGTCTATCCGCGCACAATCCGCAATAAAGCAACATTTGCATCATAGATCCGCAATAAAGTTTCATCTTCTCCACAATAAAGTATCAGTTTCATGGATTCAGTCAGTTTCAGATGAGATACAACAGCAACAATGGGCTTCAACAAATCAAATCTTTCAACAGACTTAGACAACATTATGGTTCAGTGCTATCTATCCTTTCTGTGAGAGTAAACATTGTGACCACAATCAAATAAGACTTATATGAGTGACAAGAGACACTAAAATTGAGAACTACAGTGAATGTTTGTGTCGAGTCTTGGTTTTCTTTTGATTTCATCTTTTTGTGGTGACATGTCTTTTAGCTTTTCCGGGATGTCTCTAACTAGAGATTCTATCTCCAGGATGTCTTTGACTAGAAAGGCGAGGATGGGGTATTGTCACCTATTTGCATTTGCTGTCTGTGGATTGTCTCTTAGTAATGCTATGACTTGTCCAAGGATATGAGGACACTGTGAGTCTAGTATGAACTGGGGCATTCTTTGTTTGTGACTGTCTTATCTCCATGCAAACAGGTACAATGACTTTCTAGGTCAAACATATGCCTCGATTGTCATAATCTACTATCCATAATAAAGCTCAATGATGATAACGCACAAGAAGCTCTTTCACTTTCATATCTTCTGTCTTTCATCCCCCTTTCTTGATTGACTTCCATCGTCCTTCCTGAGTCCGCATAGCCTGCTATCACATGACTGAGTATAATGACACACCAAAAACATTTGCATTTCATGTAGTTTGCATCTGCATTACCACATATTAAGCATTTCATACATACATATAAATATCACAATTGCATCACATCCTGCACACAACACATGTTAGCACATTTTATATTCTCATCATATAAATAATTATTTGCATTATCATATTCATTTGCATTTCATACATTCACATTTGCATCATGCATACACATATAAAACATAAAAGGAAAAATATATTGCATTTCATCATGTACATATTTGCATCCATATCATAAGCATCACATAGAAACATACATCATGAGACATCTCATCACATAGGTACACATGCATATAGCTACCACAAAGATGAATCATCTCATATATATATATATAAAGTGTCATGATACAATGATGTCAAAATCATATGGCTACAATCACCCGAAGGTGTCTACATCATCATACAAAAATGGTACAATACTGATACATAGGGAGCCCTATACGACTATGATGTATTCCCTCCCTCAAAGCCGGCTGGCCTCGACGGAGTTTGAGCCCTGGAAGGACCCGCCCCAAGATCACCTCTCCTGGCCCCTGTGTCCTTTGCAGCCACCCCTCTTGTCACCCTATGCGGACAGAGGAACCCACTGATAACTCCTGCCAACACTATTGGTAGTGCTAATCCTGTCCATGTCATGGTATCCCATGCCACATGTCCCACCATCATCTCCAGTCCCGGATCCTAGAACACTCGTCTAAGGTCATCCTTGTCTCCATCTCGATCATACGGAATCAGCTCCCCATCAATCGGTAAATGAAACGTACAAGTCTCGGAGTGCCATCTCTCTGCTAGTGCAGTTAGCAATCCCATGTTCACCTGAAACTCAGGCACATATAGAATATGTCTCAATCCCATAGCCTCAATCGTAGCTCGGTCCTCGGCTATCATCTCAAGTCGTAACCTCTAAGTCAATGGAAATCTTTCCCGTGACTCCAACATAGGCAAATACTCCTGTAGTCACACAAATCAATCATCTCAGTCCTAGTGACACTCACTGTTCATCACAAAGTGTTGCTTCTATCCTAGTGGTACTCCCTGTTCATCACAAAGTACTACGTGTTTGGCACTCCCTGTTCATCACAAAGTGCTGCTCACATTTGCACTCATTGTTCATCACAAAGTGCTACTCATATTTTAGTACTCCCTGTTCATCACAAAGTACTGTATCTTGGTACTCACTGTTCATCACAAAGTGCCTTGATCTATCTTATCCTAGGGCCTATGCTTAAGTGAATCCTCTTGAGAAGTTTCCTAATTGGCAACGTATGTTCTATCACAGAATTGTCAATCCTAGCCCTATTTGTTATCCTAGTCTTCCCTAGAGGACCTGCTTGAGTGTATCCTCTCAACAGCTTATCCAATCGACAACGTATGTTCATCACAGAACTGCCGATTTAACCTAGAAGACACAAATTCACATTTTTGGACACAAACGCACTTTCCTGACATAAATGCGCATTTATTACATTACCTAGTATGCATTAATGACAACAATAAATGCATCAAAGTACAAGGAGGTTTTGTGGTACTTACTGGCTCTCCTGCCTCTGTTGGCCTCTGAAATCGGCGAACGCGGTCGAATCTGTGAACCAAAGCCATCGCTGCTGACTACTGCTGCTCTTTTCTCTCTCTGCACTCTAATCTCTTGGAGGTGTAGATGATAATGAGGATGTATTTCCCTCATGGTCTATCTTATAGACTGCCCTTGCCCTCGTTTCCCAAGTGAGTCTTCATTATCCCGTGACTCTATCACTTTATCCAGTCAGTCCATTCTAGCCTCTCTTTCTTATCGAGAGATTGTCTGCAATCTTTTCAGACATTTTCATCTAGTCTCTCAAGGGGGCATATCATTCCCATCTTGGGGTAACTCTGTATCAGTTCATATTATCTTCTTTGAAACAACGCAACAAGCCGCATTGTCTCAAAGAGGGGCAAAATGTAGATACCCAAAATTGTCCAGTCTAATTAAATAAATATTTTATTCATTTAATTATCTAAGCTTAATTCTTCTATTAATTAAATAAATCTTTATTTATTTAATTAATTCATTTATCCTCTTCTAGCCTTATTTCTCATTTAAATAAATACATTTATTTATTTAAATTATCCTTTTCCTAAATTAAATAAATATCTTATTTATTTAATTGATCCCACTTCTTCTATTAATTATATAAATCTTTATTTATTTAATTAATTCATTAACCTTTTCCACCGATGACACATGTCGTTCATCTCTTAATTCATACACTACCTACCCCTTTCATTATTTTATTATTTCTTTTACCTACCCTCTAATCATAGCTGACCTCCTTTTACACCTCTCAATCTTATCCCTCCATTTCATATAGTGTCTTCTATATAAGGAGATGCTTCCTTCATTATCAACCCTAATCAATCATTCTAACTACTTGATCAATTGACTACTTGGCATATGTGATCCTACTTGCAACCACATTCCGTTCTTTGTTGAGCTCTTGTGCACATAAAATCTGAGAGTAAATATATCAAGCAAGATCAATGGAGATAGGAAGAATGGAGATCCAAGCCCTATTGGACATGTGATGGTATAATCTTTTTGATTTCATTTGATTTGCATTGTCTTAGATAATCTTCATATGTTATGGTGGATCTTTGTTGTTGTTAGGCTAGGGTTTTGTGGTTGAATTCATTTAGCCTTTCAATATCGTTATTATTGTTATCCATTTTCACCATATACAAGTACCGGTTAAGTGTCCAACCCAAAATGGTGTGTGTTGCCATCAATGACAACACAACTAAGCCAGATGAGTGTCAATTGCCAACATTCTCCCCCTTTGGCATTGATGGAAACACTCATGTGAAAAATGAATCGCTGAAGTATTATAACAGTTCCCTACCAAAAAATCCAAAACTAATCTCGAAAATTGTTGGAAGACTACTCCCCCTGAGCTATACATTACTTCTCATGTCCCTAGACATTTTTCATATTAACCTCTCCCCCTTTGACAACAATGCCAAAGACAGGGTGAATGAATGAAAGAAATAATATTATGTACAAACCAAAATGTGATTACCAGATCTAGATATACTTGAAAATATTTGGGTAAGTGTTCTTCAAAAATCCTAAATATGTATCCCAACATGTTTTGAATATGCTTACAATGGATACAAAACCATTAAGACTATATGCATGAAACTCTTCTTCTGATAGGTTTGCCAGAGTAGGTTTATTCATTAACTCTATGCTTTCCCTCTTGTGAAGTAATAGAGTGTTCAACCAGGGACTCACCAAACCTCTTAATTCTCTTGGATACCGAATTATCCTATCCATGTCCTTCTCTAATCCAAAAATATCAAACTCTATAATCCAAATCTGACCATCAATGGTACTGGTCAGTGTCTAAGTACCATAAAAATTGTTAGCCAAAATATTTAACCGGTCCTTTGTCACCTTCAATTTCACCTCAAGGTCCCATGTTAGTTTTTCAGTGTTAGTATAGGACCTATATATATTGCTACACTCATGTAGAGCCACATCAATCTTTGATATGTCATCTATCAGCTTGGCCTTGTTAGATGAAATCATGTTGTCACAAGTGACTTTACGGGCTGCATTATACCGCTCAACCAACTACCGGTTTGATACATGTTGAAGAGTTTTAAACTCTTTGGAAATATACTCAGTCAAACCTTTCAATTTACCGGATGGACTACTGATCTGATCTACCTTATATTTTGGTGTAAGTTGCTACGAAACCAGAATGGTCTCCTCAATAACCTGCTTGTCTTTAGTCCCTTTATTCCTTAACTTTTGAGCTCCAACATACATCAACTCAAAAATGCTCAATTGTTCAATATTCTTTTGTGCAAAATCAACTTGACTAGATGAGTCAAGTGCCAATAATGAATGACTATCCAAAATCTTCCATGAAGATTCAGCCTCAAGACTTGCACCGATGGCTTCGCCACTTTGTACAATAATCTTTTTAACCTTAGCCTCTTTAGTATGTATATTTAGTGCCGAAGGTTCAATATATTCAACCTATGTGTTTGTTGTTTCCACATCAATGACCTCTATCCGGAATAATCTGTTCCAGTGTATCCTTCTTATATGTACAGTATCAATGTTATCTACTGATATCTCTATATTAGGTACAAGTGGTTCTTCTGGAGGAATATCCTCAGTTAGTTTTGGATCCAAAACCAATGTATTCATTCCCAATATACCTTTCCCCTTATCATCTACCAGGATATCTGGAGTGTTAGACATTTGAGAGACTTCCGATGATGTAAAGAATTATGGTTTATCTACAAAGAGTTTTACGCAAGCCTCATGTGTCTCCTTAACTATCTCATTCACTCTACCTACCATGAGACTCACATGCCGGTTAACAATTGAGAGACTTACGGTGATGTAAAGAATTTTGGTTTATCTACAAAGAGTTTTACACAAGGCTTCAGAAAATTGAATTATTAGCAAACTCTAAACACTATTGCATCTCTTCATCATTTATAGAACCACACACAGTTAACAATTTTTGTACCTGTATATGTCTATCTTCTTCAACCATAGATAGCCTTCTAGCATCTAGTTTACTATACAAATCTGTCGGTATCTATTTTTTAGATACATTTACGAATGTCGGGATCCCTTACTTTCAGAGGGAGGGCTTTGCTATTATGTAGCTGCAAGGACCTATTTAATCTCTAAAAGTGACTTCTTATATATATCTAAGTATAATAAAATTGATTCCTCTATCCCCATTTGCTCCTTATAATCCATATGTACATAGTAATGTTGTATATTACTCAAAATTCCATCTTTAGTTATTTGATCAATCAACTCAACAATTGAAATAGGAGGAATGACTTCAATACTCTTACCAGATTCAAGAGCAATATCTACATCTGATTTCTTCTTCTTTTCGAGAGTAGAAGTAGACTCCTTAATTGGTTTCCTCTTCTCTATGGGTTTCCTCTCCTTCGAGATTTTCTTTGGTGTTGTCGAAGGGGTAACCTTCACTTTCTACTTCTTTACTTCCTTGGCCTTCTTCCTTGGTATCCTAATAAAAAATTTTGGAATCTGTGAGGGCACAACATCAGTGTCAGAACTGGATGTAACAGGGGCAATATAAGTCTTTGGTTTCTTCCTCTTTACTACACCCTTGCCGGTTGTTTCTGCCTAGGGAGCCTATACTATTGTCGGAGATGACCCTTCAGCTAGTCCAATAATCTGCATTATCTCAGTGGACATCTTTTGCACAACTTCCCTAACCTTCTTGATCTTTCCTTCCCTTTTCTTCTTACTAAATCCAATTTCAACTTTGGTTTCTTTTTTCTTAGAAATCCCAAAGGCTTTCTCTGCTTCATCTATCAGGGCATCAATAAGATTCTTGGCATACAAGTCTAAGATATCAACATCTACCTCATAGCTCATTTTAGTTATCTAGATCTTCCTAGGTTATACTGCCTCCATCAATGTTTCATCCTTTTTCACCATAAAACAGATTTCAATTGAATACTTATCTACAATATGTTTTGGAATTCTTTCTCTCTTCTTCATTGCCTTCTGGAATGATTTGAAATAACCCCAAAGAATGATGTTCCTATCCTTTTCATATCCTATATTCCTTATAGCATCTTTGATTTGTTTTGTTGCCATTATATCAAATGCCCATTGAGTCTTACTGGTTCTAGGTAACTCATTCAGAAAGAAAAGCATTAAACAAACAACAAGGTTGCCATACCGGAAAGTACCCTTCTTCTCACCCTTAATCTTTCCTAAGTTTATTATCAACTCATCACATATCCATTGACATAGATCTATCTTTTCATTTTCCTTAATCATTTTGTGAGCATAGAAAATGCATAAACTAGAAACAGAGTTCAATCAATTTCATTGGGTTACCTTGTAACCAATGATCATGCTTGCTAATTGAAATGCTTTATCTCTGACAGTATTGATTCTCATGGATGGTTGTCAAATGTTGCACCAGTCAAATTTTCCACCTCATTGTTAGATATCTTCTTCCTTCCAGGGGTTGGACTAGTCTGGGGTAAACTGGTGATCGCATGAATAGCCTCCTTGGTGATCTTGTGGGTCTGGTCAAGCCATATGAATTTGCCATGGACTCGGCTTAGTGCATACTAGATCAATTTGTCCTCAAATTCTGACATCTCCAAAATGTCAGTAAAACCCTGATCCTTCAGAATTTCAAATTACGGTTTCATTGACCCATCTTGGTTCACCAAAGTGCCAATATACATGTTCTTGATCTCAACAAAACCCAAATCCTCCAAAGTACAGTGAATGTATGTATGAACATCTTCGACATAGAAAACTCCTTCAGGAACCCTATAAATGGCACCAATTGAATCATTGACCTTTGCAATCTGAGGGAATTTCTTGAACATAGGGTGTGGATGGTCCTTGATTTTGACAACAATAAGGGTAGCCACACCTATCAAAGCGGAAGATGATCCAGAAGCCATTGCAAACAAGGATAGCTCAAAAAACCAATAAAATACCTCATAACCTTCATCGGTGAAAGCTCTTGAAAATCCGCTTGAGAATACACTAGAACTCACTTGAAATGATTTTGATCACCTCAAATCGTCTTGAACTCTCTCTGTTTTTCTCTAAATGCAGTGATAAAAAATGAACCAATATTTCCCTTTTATTCTGCGAAAACTCTAATTTCTCATTGACATTAATGCATGATGGCATATCATACCAGATTCAAAATCCATTAACTCAACATCGATGAATCTCTAGACTAAATTTACCAAGATTTGAAGTAGGCTTTCAGACCTCTATCGAGGGTAATGCAAGATCTGTCAATAATTTGCCTCCCCTTAAGGCTAATGCCTTAGTTACCAAATAAGTTTCCTATCGGTTTAGGAACATTCTGCTATGTCGATTGAGTAACTGGGTTGATTGTCTCTATCGATTGATCTTTAGATTTCCTAACCCATTTCCTCTCATGCTCCTTCTGGATGTCTTCAACCATTTGTTTTTCATTCTCATCATTTCCTACTGGATTGTTCTTGCTTCTGCAATATTTGGCAATATGTCCTATTTTGTTGCATGCATAGCAAGTGACATTATTTCTCTGAATTGCTTTGTTGAGTCCTTAACCATTCTTCAACCTACATTGATTAACCATATGCCCAAACTTTCCACATGCATGACATCTGACATTCATTTTGCAATGTTCTATCTTATGACCATACTTATTACATTTGGAACATTGACTAGGAACTGCACTGTTATTCTGATTTGCTCTATTTCTGCATTGACTTTCTCTATGACCAAACTTATTACAAACAAAGCATCTACCATTAAATTTATGTGCATGGGGTTTCCTTACCATTGATTTCTGATTCCGGTTGTCTTGTGGATTTCTCTAATTTGCAGTACCGAAGCTTTCTCAATGCTCAAATCCAAGACCTCTAGTGTCTCCATTGTCTCTTTGATCCTCCAATAATTCATCAAGCCTTGCAGAACTGACCCTGAACTTTTCTTTATATTCATTTGCAGCATCCATATCACTTCTTAGGATTGACATTGTAGACGTCTAAAAATGGTCACCGCTTGCGGAGTCATACTTTAACATTGGCACATTGCCTTATTTTAGGGTTTTTGTGTCGCATTAACATTTCGTCTATGTTGCGCACTTGGTCTTTATCATTTGCGAGCATCGAGTCCTTCTTCTGCATTCTTCATTTGTCTCGCTTTCAAATTTGGTCTTGTCGATAATAATCTTCAATCATGATTTTGGTCGATCTTATCCTATCACATCAATGTGCGTGCTCATTTGGCATATTTTGACATCATCAATTCGATTTCATTTTGGACATCGTCAATCCTAATCGATGATAGAATTAGGGTTTTGTCCTCTTATCAATCTTGTCATTTTGCGATCGATTTGTCATCGATCATTGTCCTTTTCAATCTTGTCATTTTGCGATTGATTCGTCATCGATCCTTGTCCTCTTGTCAATCTCGTCAATTTTGCGATCGATTTGTCATCAATCGTTGTCCTTTTCAATCGTGTCAATTTGGATCAATTAGTCATTGTTCCTCGTCAATTGGTGCCTATCAATTTGGTCTCTTTATCATTCTTGGTCAATTTGTCAACCAATCTCAATCATTTGTCAGCATTGGTCCTTTGTCAATCAAAATCATGATCAAATCAACCCTACATCAATTATCTTTTGTCAAGACCTAATTGTCGTCCTTGCATTTCTAATTCATCTTCTAGGGTTTTATGATTTATTCATTTAATCTTGTTTGTCATTTTCCCTCTAAGTTAAATAATTTATTTATTTATCCTAAGTCTTCTTGTCACAATTAAATATTTATTTAATTGGCTAATTAATTCCCCCTCTTTTTGTGAATTAATTAATGAATGAAAAATTATTAATTAATTTACCTAATTTTCATCAATTTCTAATTTCCTAATTTCCAATTCATCATTTCTAAACCTAATTTCCTATTTCTCCTATTTTTCTAATATTTCCCCTAATTTCATGGGAATGACATTTCAATCTTGTCATAATTTGTCATAATTTGTCAATCAATCATTTTTGCATAGCAATCTTGTCAATTTTATCATAATTTGTCAATCAATCAATTTTGCATGTCAATCTTGTCATAATTTGTCATATTTGTCATTCTTGATTTGAAATTTCCTTTCAAATCTCTTCATACTAATCTTGTCATCTCTCCAATTTGTCTATAAATTGGATGAATTTCTTCAATCAAAGGATAAAATTAATCACATTATTGAACTAATCACATTTTCAGATAATCAATCACGCTTCTAGTATCCTTACACTGCCATTTCATCTTGCTTTCATGCTATGCCTTTGCATTTGTAGGTGAGATGCACAAACAAAGCAATTTGAAGGAGAAATAAGGACAATGGAGAATTATGGAGGAGACATTCATGTTTGTAATGGTTTGCATTTGATTTGAATGTCTTGTTTTCATATCTCTATTGAATGTTTTTAGGATTTTCTTTTCATTGCAATCTAGTTTTTGTGATTGAGCTAGTCTAATTTGCTACTTGCTTTGATGATTTCCAAATTCCTATCTACAGACATCATTCTTTCCAGCTCTTTCTCATTGTTCTATGATTGTACCAGCTCAGTCCTCAACACATCATTCTCATGCACCAACCTAATGCATTACTTAGATCTGTGTTTTAGAGATCTGCTAATATTTTCTTCATTATTTTTTCGGTCTTCAATCTCCTTGGACATCCTCATAATAATATCTTGCATTTCATTCTTCATCACACCATTCTCCTGGCTTAGTTTCTGACATTATTCCTTAAGAGCATCCTTCTCTTCATCATCGAGATTTCGTAAAATGTTCCTTCCTTTTAGCTTGAACAGGCGACAACCTCTCCTACAGGGTAAGAATGAATTCCTTTGCAGAGTTCAATTCATCTTGCAACTTCAAGTTTTTCATCCTTTCAGCATCATATTCCTCAAGTGCTACTTCAAGTTGTCCTTGTAGACTCATCTCCATGGATTCCAGATTCAGGATCTTCCTCAAGCTATTAAACTTACTCCAAGGCACCAAGCTTTGATACCAATTGTTGGAATCCAAGAACACTGAGAGGGGGGGTGAATCGGTGTTTTGTTGGCATAATAAATTTTAACCTTATTAATAATGTAATTTAGTAACCGATAAACATGAAATAATATAACAATAAATAGAAATGAAGCAACCACAAGAACATACACCATAACATAGATATTTATATGTGGAAAACCTCAAAGAGGAAAAACCACGGTGGGATTGGAGACCCACAATATCTATCCACTGGCTAGATGAATAAATATTGCAATAGGGGCCTGCACATGCAGGAAGGCCAACAGACTAGAGCACACTACTCGTCACAAAAGGAGCCTCACTGACTACAAAACCACATATGGAGTTACAAACAAAATTTTGAACTCTAAGAGTGCATATGCTATGTTGGATTAGTTTTGGTTAAAGCACAGTCTATACCGATTTCCACTATGTCCTTCCTTACCAGTATGTTGCTTCACTTCCCAAACCTCTAAACCAAAATCCAAGACCAAATACAGAATATTACATTCGCATTTTGTCAATCAAGATTACATTAATGTATCCCATTACCTTATTATGCATCCTTACTCATTACCAAAATAACCTAACTGAACTGACTTAAATACCCTTCCCAAACATAAACATGAATGCCTTATGTCATCTTACAAAGATATTACAATTTATTTACATGTTGGCCTAAGCAAAAATAAATTCATTAAACTTCAAGATCGATGCCTTTAATCATTGTCGTGTAGACCTGTCGGATCAATCTCCTATGTCAACCTCATATACCGGTTCCTAGATTGCCAATTTTCCTTTCCTTCTGGTGTTGGTTCCTTGTGTGTTGGATGACTAAATGTTGATTTTCAAACAATGAATACATGTGAGTACTGGTTAAGTGACCAAACCACAATGGTGTGTTTTGCCATTAATGACAGCACAACTAAGCCGGATGAGTGTCAATTGCCAACATATCTAAGATAAAGATACCATGAAATTTGCATGAAGGACAGAGATGTTTTAAATTTTTTTTGGTGCCATTATGCACATTTTTTGTTTTTGTCATGTATTTCAGACTCGTTAATTTCCTAGCTACATTCCAATTATGCATAAATTATGTATTCCACAAGAAACTTAAAAGGTTTGTTTTGGTTTTTTTAATTACATAGAGATCTACAACAAGACTTGGAAGGAACACTCATAACACCTATACACAATTTCAGGCATATTAGACAAGAAATCCTTCTATACTAAGTTGTTCAAATGTGAGTTTGGATTATGAGATTTTGTATCTGGGCCATGCCATAAGTTACAAGGGTGTTCAAGTAGATCAACAAGATATCCATGTAATCCTTCACTAGCCTCCACTTATCATTCTAACTCAATTGAAAGGATTTCTTGGATTATGTTGTTATAAGAAATTTGTGAAGGGATTCTCTCAATTGATTGCAATCTTGATTGGTTTGACAACGAAGGGAGCCTTTGTATTGTCTAAAGATGCTCAAAAGACTTTTGACAAGTTGAAGGAGGTAATGAGTTCATGCTCTATACTTTCTCATCTTGATTTTTTATTACCTTTTATTGTTGAATGTGATGCTTCTAAAGAGGGAATTCGATCCATCCTAAGTCAAAGAGGACATACAATAGCTTTTGCGAGCAAGAAATTGAGAAATTTAGAGAAGGGATATTTCATATATAATAAGATGTTGGCAATCATGAATGCATTGGAGAAGCTTAGACATTACTTAGTTTATGGGAAATCTATTTTAAAGAACAATCATAATTGTAGACACCTATTTCTGTCCACCCAATTAAATGAATTGTGTATTTGTTTAGTTATCATTCATCCAACTATTAATTAAATTCACATTTAATTAATCCTTTCTCCTTTTTTAATTATTAATTAAATTAATATTTAATTAATTCATCTTAACCCTCTTCTCCTATTAATTAAATATATTATTCAATTTATTTGATATAATTCACTTAACCAAATTCAAACAATTAATTAAATAAATAAAACATATTTGTTTAATTAACCCCCCTCTTGCATTTAAATAAATTAACAGTTGTTTAAATCCCATCTCTGACATTTAAATAAATAAATATTTATTTAAATTCCTAAATCCCTCACCCACTTGCACTTTCTATAAAATGCAAGTTGCACACTAAACCTTCTTCTAATCATGTCTAAACACCTATTATTAGCCTAATAACCCTCTAAGTGTTTGCACATTCCTAAAGTAAGGTATTAGTGAATAGTCACTTCTCAAAATATCTAAGGCTCTTACAAAGCATCTTTTCCATTCCACAAGCTAACCCACATGGGTCTTTGACCAACCTAGCCCACCTTTGACTCTTGCACATTCCCCCACTCCTTGGTTAAAGGCTTATTCCTTAACCCAACCATCCATGTTAGCCCTCAAGTCCCCTCAATCCTTAAAGGCTTTTGACTAATCTAACCCTTTAACCCTTGCACATTCCTTTACCCCTTAGATAAAAGCTTTATCCATTAACCTAACCTTAACCTAACCACCCATGGTAACCATCATGTAGCTTCAAAAATTTAATGCTTTGTCCCTCTCCTCTCAAGCCTTCCCTTGTTGAAACTTGTCAACATATGATTGGGTTGAAGGGGATCACAAGGATTGAGGATCACCACTTCCTCAATCAATCCTAACCCTTCCTCAATCAAGTCAATCTCAACCCTTCATTTGCCCACTTTATCTATAAATAGGGCTCATTCCTTCATTATTAAGACTCTCACAGACACGAGTTATCCATGCATTGTTATTTTTCTTATATTTTGAATGATTTGTGTGTCAACCTAAATTTCATCCTCACTCAACCAATGAAAGTACATGAAATACAAATGAAATAAAAATACTAATATTACCTTCATGGTTTATGTCTCATTGTGTCCTAACTCCACTGTTCCTGGTTCCAGATGGTGTGCTCTCAGACAATGCACTGATAGCTTCCAAGATGGCATATGAAGAATGGACTGATAACTTATAGTTAATAAATGCTATGATATGCAATGCTACATGATTATACTAAAATGATTATGCTATATGATAATTGCTATTATACTTCAAGATTAAAACTCATGGATGCATAAGTTTCATAAATGATTTGCTTGAAAATGCACTTGAAGTCTAACTCTCTCTCAACTAAAGCTCTTTATTTTATAGACTTTGAAAGGATAAAATGATGTGGCTTAGATCAATGGTCATGATTAGATCTACAGATTTGGATGGCTGTGAGCAAAGGTGAAGGTTGAGAGAAAGGGGGAAGGAGAAGACAAGTGTCACTCATCTCACCTTGACTGGGTTGCTGACTGAGGGAATCTAGGGATGGTTAGAGAAGATTTAGGCATGATAGGACAAGTGGACTCAAGTCCTTCCTAAGATGTAGGGGGTGTCGGAGATAATATAGGAGATGGTTATGAAATATGTGTACGTACACAATATTCATTAAGTTTGGAGGCTGAAGATAAATGATGAATTAATATTTAAGAAATGTTAATTTCCTTAGCCACGTGTTTGATAAGTCGGCAAAGGGAAGATGAAGTGAAGATGGAGGGTGAATTGGATAAGGGATTTAAATAATTTAGAAACTATTTAATAGTTGAGACTATAGGATAGGAGAATAACTATTAAATATTAGATATTTAATTATTTGGAGAAGGAGATAATTAAATATTAGATATTTAATTGACTTGGTTAAAAGGATAATTAAATATTAGATATTTAATTAATTAGAAGAATAGGATAGATGAATTAATTAATAAAATATTAATTAATAGAAAGACATGAAAATGAATTAAATAAATTAATCTTTTCAAATTAACTATTTAATAGAAGAATAATCATTAAATAAATATAAAATATTTATTTAATCACTCATAGCAATTTTTATGTGTATACATTTTACCCCTTTGAAATAATGTCAAAACAACATTGTTTCAAAGATTAAATCAAGTCTCGATAATGTGTCTGATGAAGATGAAAATCCTGATTGTGTGCCCCCTCAGGAGATTGATCATGAAATTGTTGAAAACTTTGGTTTGAACGATTGATCTCATGATAATTGATAAAAATTCTATCAATTAAATTAATTTGTTAAAAACAAATTAAATTGCCCCATTGAGTAGCATTAATTAGTCTTCAAATAGTAAATAAAAAATTAACCAAGGCTAATTTTAATTTCATTGTTATCCTTGTCAGCTTGTGAAGAAAATATTCTTGGTGAGGTGGTGAAATGGTGATTCCTATGGAGAACCATCGTATTGAGCATGTTCGACGATATCAGCGACCTCCCAAGTATGGGTATCTGGTATGTATCTTATCCCAAGCTTTGTTTTCAACTTGTCGTGCAACTTTTCATGTGTTTAGGCATGTTTTTATGAATTTTTGAATTTTTTTATGATTTTCGGTATTAGGTTAGCGCATTTTCATTTTTATTTAAGTGCATATTAAATTTGGGTTAGCGCATATGCATATATTAGTGCTTATGATCATTTTGTTAGCGCATATGTTAAGTATAATAGCGCATATGCATAGGATAGCGCTTCTGCTTTGTTTGTTTGCACTTTTGCAACTAAAGTTAGCGCTTTTGATTTGTTTTGTGCATATGTTCATAGGGTTAGTGCATTTGATCAAAAAGATAGTGCATATGCTTTTGTTTAGCATTTTTTCTCAATAGGATAGCACAAATGCTATAGTTTTGCACTTTTCCACAAAATAGATGTTTTTGATAAGTGAAAAAGCTAAAAATTACTTTGATGATTAGATTTAACGTGTTTGATGCGCATGTATGATGAATAGGGACTTGATTGATTGATTGATTGATTGATTTGATTGATTAGCTCTAAGAAACCAATTTAGTTTCTGATGTAAGAGCTTAGCAGAGTTTTGATTGAGCTCAGTGATTGATAGAAAACCATGATTGATAGGTTTTAAAATGATTTGATAGCTTAATTTGCTTCAATTTGATTTGATAGATAGATAGCTGATGATTGATTGAATTCTCTTAATAAATAGGAGAAACTTGATGTTCTCCAGTGTTGGGAGAAATTACCGGTAGTACGTCATTTAGTGCCAGAGCTGACACAGGTTGAGGTTAGACATATAGATGCATGTGGTTTACGCCATCTATTGTATATGCCCAAGATTATGCATAATAGAGGATTGTTGATGACGTTAGCCAAGAGATGGCATAGTGAGTATAACACTTTCCTCTTTCCCATGGGTGAGATTAGTGTGACGCTCGAGGATGTCTATAGGATTCTACACATCCCTGCGACTGGCGAGTTAGTGCAGTGTGATTTTCAGGATCATGTTGGGACAGAGTCTTGCAGAGCTATGTTTATTGACGATAGCATCGCTAGAGGAGAGATCCGATGGGAGGATATGGCAATGTATTATGAGACTCTCCCTGTGATTCTTTCTGGTTTGATTGGAGGATTTATTTGTCCTGATAGGCGATCATAAGGTTTTGTTGTTGGATGGGGTGAGATTCTCCTGAGTATGATGCAACATCGTACTTTATATGCTTGGGGTGTTTGTATGTTTGCACATTTATATCATGATCTTCATTAGGTGGTGTATGATGAGAGTGCTAGTTTGTCTATAGGATGCACTTTATTGCAGATCTAGTGTTGGGAGCACATTTCTATTACTCGGCCTATCCATCACAGAGTTCGGGGAGAGAGGCAACCATATGTGTATTTTTATGCAGGTATCCTTACTCAACATAAGCTAGGTAAGATTGAGTATTGGTGTTGGGTGCTTGATTCATTAGATAGTATTACTTGGAGACCATATGTTGATTGTGAGCCATGGATGGATGGTGCACGAACATCACCATTTATCATGTAGAGTAGATATCTCATTGGTCAGACTCCTTACACTATTAAGCGATAGTTGATTAGTGGCATTCTTAGACAGTTTGGTATCATCTAGCCTATGCCTACTATTGTGATGATATATGCTCGATGGTACAGAGATAGATGAGATTGGGGACCTTCCTTGTCATTTGAGATTGCTTGTGTAGAGTTTCTTACTACTCCAAGAGTGGCTTATGATATAAGATTACACATTCTTGATCCTAGGGTTACTGTAGATTATGCTCAGTACATATTAGCTCATCCATTTCCTTGTATTATTTATCCAACAGATCCTCCTCCTAGCTCAGGAGATGAGGATGATGATTCAGATGATCCAGGTGTTAGGAGACATAGATGGAGATGAGAGCTCAAAGCTGCTCAGGAGGTTGGGGAGGTGGAGATGAGGGTGGGGATGGACGAGGTGGTGGTAGGAGACCTAGATGGAGGGAAGGTCAATTGAGAGTCCGTGGAGGACCGTTTGGACTGGTTGGCAGGATTGGGATACCACATCCTATGGGTGGGAGGGATGTTGGATAGATTGGGAGGGAGCATGGCAAGGCAGGTATGAGATAACCGAGAGGGTTGCCATTGATAGGAGGAGGCAGGGTGACTGTATTGGATGGGGGTTGTGGGAGAGGCATTGATTTTGGATAGATTCAGCCAAACCCTAGGGTTATTGTAGCTCATGATGGAGATGTTGAGGATCCAGAGGATCATTTCCCCTTATTAGATGATGGATTGCAAGAGCTAATCGGACAAAGATTCCAATAGTTAGACAAAGTGGTGGTGAGGAGGGGATTGGGGTTCATGCACCATAGCAAGATTTGCCAGAGTAGGATGCACCAGTGTATGATATGCCAGAGCAGGATGCACCAGAGCATGATATGCCAGAGCAAAAGACCATTAATAGTCTTAGAGAATAGATTGATCAACTTCGAGCACATGTGTAGACTCTTATGGCTGAGAGGGATAGATTTGTTAGGAGACAACAGGATACTCAAGAACTTCTCGATCATATTCAACAAGTTGGATCGGGTACTCTCTCAGCAAACACTGTTAGAGCATTAGTTCGAGCTGGGAAGGATACTTCCCACTGGTGATGATGATATGAGGAGGCAGTTGTAGAGAGCTAGAGAGTAGGTAGTTATCATACCACCATGTTGATGGATACTAGCAGTGGTGGGGTCATGGGAGACAGGCATCTAGATGATCTTCTCGCCCACAACCACAAAGAGAGATAGAGTTAGGTGGTAGTGGTACAGGACAACCGTGACTTGATTTGGAGGCACTTGTATTGTTTATTTGATATCATTGTATACTTGGACTTTTATTGTTTTTATGATGATCTATATGCAGACATGGATTCTATATGATGACGATCTTTATTATGCATGTTACTCTATTTGATGATGATGCTTTATATGATGATTATATGGATGATGATATTTATGCATGTTACTCTTTTTGATGATGATGCTTCATATGATGATGCAATGATAAATGCTTTTGTTGATTTTTGATTTTGATGATCTTGGATGCAAATTAAAATGATGCAAATGCAATTATCTTTATGGAAATGCAAATGAATGATTTCTTTAATGCTTATGATGATGAAAATGATCTATGTGAAATGTTTTTGATTTTATATGTAATGTTTATGAATCTAAGTGCAAAGATGCAACTAAATGATCGTTAATGGAATGATAATGAAAATAATAATGATGATACACTATATGATGAATGAAATGCCCTTAATTGAATGCAAATTAATGCAATGATTTATATATACAACTAAATGAAAATGGATGATGATTAAAATGATTCTAAAAATGAATGCACCTACAATGATTAAATGCAAATTGTTTTTGTTTGTCCAAGTATACTTAATCTTTATTTATGACCATTGATCTGTTAATGAAATGAAATGCTTATAATATAACTGACAATGAATGCTTATAATGCAGACGAATAATGAGCTAATGAAATGATCTGACTAAAAATGATACTACCATTCTTCATATGCGATCTTTGTAACAGTGCTTTGATTTCATCATTGAGCTTTAAAATGTTGTAAGAAAATACAAGCAACTTGACATAATGATTCAAGATGACCTGAGTATTCCTTACATGGATTTTGATATGGAAAGTTAATACAAGCAACTTTATATAATGGATCAAGTTGACTTGAGTATTGCTTGTAGAACAGACAAGGATTATCTCCTTTCATGCATGACTTGGAACGTCCTCCTTGATCTTTTGCCAATCATATCCTAAGACAAGATCATACTGTAGTAAGAGATAAACCACAGACAACAATCAAAGAAAATAATCATGCCCCATCACAGCTTCTCTATTCATGGACATCCTTGAGTCGCATAGAGTACATGATTAGCAATAAAATCAAGATATAAACAATGAATCTTGCATGTCATTCACATGTTATTATGGTCATTAACTGATATAATCATCTTGATGAATGATCTTTGATAATCCTTTATTACTTGATGATTGATTCTTCATTTTCTGAGTTTCATGATTCAGTTGTTGATTAAACACCTTGATTGATTTGTTGCTTTGTTGCTCGTTATCTGTTTCAAAATCCTAGGTGTTTTTGGTTTTTCTAAGTTTTTCGAATGTTTTGGGATTTTCAAAGATTCAAAAGGTCACCTTAGAAAAAGGAATTAGGATTTTCTCCCCCGTGGAAACAAAATTATTATGGATGTATGAATTGATCAAGATCTAAACCATGGCGGGATACAAATGCATATATGATTGATTTTGATAAAATCTAAGACAGTGACTACAACAAGTATGTCAAAGATTGATAACTATTGGTAAGCTGCATATTTCTTGTTAAATGGTTCAGAGAAAATGAATGCGAAAGATGGAATGAATAAGCTAAGATATATGGAAGTGATAGATGCGATAGGATGGAGTACATAGGTGCACAAAGCCATCTCATAGATGGAGGAACTTACTTCTTAGATAGCATCTGTTTACCAAATTTTCACTATCTAAATTTATTGCATTTTTTCCATATTTTGAATTTTTTAAGACTTTATATGTTTTTTGTTGATTTTTTCAGGACTTTATATCTCAAGCATAGAATTTCTTGAGATGGATAGAATTGATAGGTTCATCAAACCAATTACCTTCAGGGGTAGATAACTTGTATTCTCTTGATCCATATGTTGCTACTATGACAAAAGGTCCTAATCAATTTGGTTCAAATTTTCCCTTCTTTTCTTGATCTTGTTGATTTCTTGGATTCTCCCTTAGAACTATATCTCCAATCTAAAAAATGTGTGGCTTGAATCTGTGGTTATAGCTTCTTGCCATTCTTTGTTGATATACTTTCAAATGATCTGTTGCATTTTGGCAACATTCCTAAATTAGTTCTAGTTCTTGGAGTCGAGAGACTCGTTGTTCTTCTTCTGGTATAAGACCTTGCAAGGATACTCGTAGAGAAGGTATCTCTACTTCTATATGTAATATGGCTTCTGATCCATAGACAAAACAATATGGAGTTGCCCCTATTGGAGTGCATATGCTAGTTCGATATGCCCAAAGAGCAGGATTTAGCTGAATGTGCCAGTCTTTTCTAGCTTCATTGACTGTTTTCTTCAAGATTTTCAAGATAGTTTTGTTTGATGCCTTAGCTTGACCATTTCCCTGTGGATAATATGGAGTAGAAAACCTATGTTGGATATGAAATTGTTCACATAACTCCTTCACATCTTGATTTTTGAATGGTCTTCCATTATCAGTGATAATGGTCATAGGAACTCCATAACGACAGTTTATATAATTCAAAATAAATGATGATATTTGTTTTCCTGTCACTGTTGTTAAAGAAACTGTGTCAATCCATTTAGCAAAATATTCAGTAGCTATCAGAATAAACTTATGTCCATTAGAATAATAGGGATTTATCTTTCTTACAAAATCAAGGCCCCATTGCGAAAATGGCCATGATCCTGTCATAGGATATAACTCTTGTGCTGGCACATGAATGAGATTCCCATGGATCTGACATTTTTTGCATTTTCTAGCATATGTGAATGAATCTCTCTCCGTAGTAGGCCAAAAGTAACCCATACAAAGAATTTTCTTAGCAAATGTTAAACCACTTGAGTGTGTGCCACAAATACCTGCATGAACTTTGTCAAGAACTTTTGCAGATTCTTCTTGTTCAAGACATCTTAATAAAGTACCATCTAGACCACACCTATATAGGATATTAGAAATTATAGTATAGTGAGAGGAATGGCGAATAAAATTCCTTCTCTGATTATGAGATAAGTCAAGAGGAAGGATATGTTCTTTTAAATACTGATAAGTTTGACCATATGAGGATTGACTGGTTCTTGATATATGGAAAATTTTGTAGGTATGTTGGGATTGAATGGTAGGGCTTAAGATATCTTCCACGAGAAATTCATAACATTGTTGATTCTCCTTATTTTGCAAGAGAGATGCTATTGCAACCATTGCATATGCTACTTTATTCTCATTTCTTGGAATCTGGGTGAATGATATTTCTTTAAAGCGTCCTTTAAACTCCTCCACCAATTGTTTGTATGGCATAATCTTATCATCCTTTGTTTGATATTCATCATTTACTTGGTTGATGATAAGTTGTGAATCACCATAGACATGTAGTTCTTTGACATTCCACTCAATAGCCATTTTAAGCCCAATAGCCAATGCTTCATACTCTACAGTGTAGACACCTAAAATTGTCATGTCTAATTAAATAAATATTTTATTTATTTAATTACTTTAGCCTAATTCTCTATTAATTGAATAAATCTTTATTTATTTAATTAATTCATTTATCCTCTTCTAGCCTTATTTCTTATTTAAATAAATACATTTATTTATTTAAATTATCCTTTTCCTAAATTAAATAAATATCTTATTTATTTAATTGATCTCACTTCTATTAATTAAATGAATCTTTCTTTATTTAATTAATTCATTAGCCTTTTCTACCCATGACACATGTCATTCATCTCTTAATTCCTACACTACCTACCCCTTTCATTATTTTATTATTTTCTTTAACTACCCTCTAATCATAGCCGACCTCCTTTTACACCTCTCAATATTATCCATTTCATATGGTGTCTTCTATATAAGGAGATGCTTCCTTCATTATCAAACCCTAACTACCCGACTACTTGACTACACTACACTTTTGAACATAGGCGATCCTACTTGCAACCACATTCCGTTCTTTGTTGAGCTCTTGTGCACATAAAATCTGAGAGAAAATATATCAAGCAAGATCAATGGAGATAGGAAGAATGAAGATCCAAACCCTATTGGACATGTGATGGTATAATCTTTGTGATTTCATTTGATTTGCATTGTCTTAGGTAATCTTCATATGTTATGGTGGATCTTTGTTGTTGTTAGGCTAGGGTTTTTGTGGTTGAATTCATTTAGCCTTTCAATATCATTATTATTGCTATCCATTTTCACCATATACATTTTAGCACGCCCAGTGGGACTCTTGTCCCTTTGCATTTAACATCCTTGTTGCAGATTTTGTGTTTTGAAGTTGCAGATCTGACATTTTTGACAGCATTTTGATATTTTCGCGTTTGCGTACTTTCGGATCACGTTTTTTATTTTCTACCACATCTGTGACATCTGGAATCGCGTCTATATCCTCGACAATATTTTATTTTGTAGATCTTGAAAACCACGTCTGTGTTCCTTAGTCACGTCTGTGGTGTTTTTAGATGCATCTGTGTCCAGAAGTCGCATCTAGGTTCAGGAGCCATGTTTGTGTCTCACAGAAGCGCATCTACGTCAGAGAGTTGCGTCTGTGTCGAAGGTAACCGCATCTGTGTGCATTGATTTCATTTTTGGAGTTTATTGATTTGGTTTTTGGTCTTGCATTTAATGTTTTAGATCCGGTTTATTTTTGAGCTAACATTTTCAAATCTAGCTAACGAAATTGGTGCAGCTTGTCTTGAAAGCAAAATCATTTGGTTGAAGGCCCCTATTTTCACAAAGTCTTTTGGATTTAAAATTTACCTAACTTGTGTGCTTGCAGGAAGGGGTGATTATTTCAAACAATCCAAACTACTAACAACTCTTTGGTGCAGGTCCTTAGCAAGGGTTTTTGGATTTTTATTGTGTGCTTTGTTTTCAATAGAATAGCAAACACTTCAATTGGTGCACTAAAATTGAACCATTGTCTTTTGTGTCTTGAGCAATAGGCTCTTTTTGTTTAATCTTTAGAGGGCCTATCTTCCCATGTCGTCATTAGGACTACTAGTGAGAAGAGAATGACCCAAGTGGTAGCAAAAGAAAAGCCATCTTCTTCCAAACCACTATAAATAACTGTATTCATGGTGAAAACTATGAATAAAATGTGTTGATTAGTTCATACCGACACTATGTCTCCCCATAAACCCGTTTGATCAAATTTATTTGATCAGTTGTAGGGCATAACCCCTACCAACTGGGAGCCTTCTGTATTGACAGAGTTGAAAGTGTCGCATGTATGGCCACATGAGCGGATGCCCTTACTAGCACCTTTTTGTTTTAGAAGCCCAAATCCTTCTAGTTGTTGGGGCAGGAGGTCGGACCTCTGGTAGCGGCCCACACACATACGGTTCTTAGTAGAGATACAAAGTTCGCCATGAGGAGTTTTCATGGGGACTGATGCTTGGCTGACCCAAGAAGTGAGTGCCGAGGGTGGAGCTAGTGAGGTCAAGCATCTAAGTATCCACTCTGAATAGCATAGCCTCGGGGGTAAAACCCCATGTGGGATCAACAACTATTGTCTTGGCTAGCCATAAGAATTGTGCTTGACTTATTTTAAACATTCAAACATTCAAGACCAAACAGCAAAACATTGTGTCTTTTGTGTCTTCAAGTATATGAAAAACATTTTTACATCAAACAACACACTTTTCTTGGAGTCATTTTGAGTCTAAACACTTGCAAACATTGGGTCTTCATCAACACTATGTCCTCTTGTCACGAAAAACAATCAAACAGTCAGATATGGTCACAACAAAAATGACTTCACAGATTGGAAAAAATTGCACAAATTTTGTAGAAACGCATTTGTGTCTGACATAATAGCGTCTGTGTTGTATAACTACATCTATGAAGGGAAAAAATGCGTCTGTGTTTCCAGAATCAACAGTGCACTTTACAAAAATCTCAAAAACGTGTCTGTGTTAAACAGAACCATGTCTGTGTTAGGAAATCGCGTCTATGCAGTATACAGGCACGTCTGTGTTCAGAATTGAAAAAACTTTCACAGTCCAGCAAACAAACACAGTCAATTTCAGAATTCTTGAGCTTCCTAGGTCATTTCTCCAGGGTTCATTTAAAATTCAACCTGTCTTTGGGTCTCACAAAGTCCATCATTTCTTTACACCTCACATTACATTCACATTTGTCTAAACTTGAGTCAAAAGGTCACTTGCTTGTCCTCATCATACTTTGTCAACACACTACATACAACAACACTATGCTAAGTGGTCCCTCATCAAGGTCTATCACCCTTGGGTCTCATTTGGTTTTACTTAGAGTCAAGGTCAACTTACCTCATCAAGAGAAACTATCCTCTCTTTGAAAGTAACACCTACTCTACTAAATACATACTTGGTCTTACACTTTCGACATTGCAAATACATCTCAGATTCATTTACATTACATCCAACTCTTGGTCTTCCATACTTTTTCCATTTTCATCTAGTCTAACATAACTCGGTCAATACCTAGTTCATGGTTGAAACCCGTCTTCAAAAATCTAGGAGAGAAACTAAAGAGGCTCAAGAGTCCGCAAACATGAGTGACTATGAGTATGACAATGATGTCTTTTTCAATACTGATCATAACACATTACCTGACATGGATGCCTATAGAAACATTCCAAATGTTGAGCACATGGACACTACAAACAACGATGATACACACAATGATGATATGGACAACTTTTCCATACATTCAGTAGATGTAGAAGAATCCACTATGGATCCCCATTTCAATCGATTGGTTGAGGAAATAATGAGGAGAGATAGACAATACTTCTTAGAAATGATGGCACAAAGTGGAGCCAAGATCCCTCATGATTTTGACATGTCTCAAATAATGGAAAATAGACCTTTGTAACAAACTCACTCCAACATGGATCAAAGCAGGCCTAATAGTGGAGGCAATAGAGGACCACATATGGTACCTAAATCACCGTCATCTTTGTTTAAAAAACCAGAGGTCCCACATACACATGGTCAAGCATATGATACTCACCTTCGCAGACCATTATGGAAGTCTTATGTAGAAAGATATGCTCAATCACATACCAATGCTAAGGATCAACCACCAAAGCAATTGGATATTCAAAGGCATGCTCAAAATTTGGACACAAGGAAACCCCGTGTCAAATTTGGGGGTAACACATTAGAACATGACATGCCTGTAGAGTATGGTATACATGGACAAAATAGATATGGCATGCCTCAACATAAATCTATACCAAGTGGTCCATATATGCAACATTACTATAGACCTCCTCCATATGAACATGTGTATGATCAATATCATCCATATATGCAACATGCTCCTCCTCCAATTGGTGCCTCAAGCATGGGGTATGGTCCAAGAGGTCAATCTCCACCTAAGAACAATTTGGAGCAACAAATCAGGGACTTACAAAAGAAAATGGAAGACATAAATACACCAAAGCCAACATACACAATGAAAGACATATGTCCTTATCCATTTGACAAAAACATTCCAATGCCTCCTTTTCCTACACAATTTGTGACGCCTAAATTTGATAAGTATATAGGAAAAGGGGATCCTAAGGCAAACATAAGATAGTTTTTCACAGCTTGCATTGACGTAGCAGCAGAAGAGACATATTTGATGAGATTATTCCCACAAAGCCTAGGCGATCAAGCTATGGAATGGTTCTCCCAACTTCCACTTGGAATTAAGTCATGGGGTGACTTAGGAGAGGCATTTATTCAACATTTCTCCTACAATATAGAGACAAACATATCAGTCACTACTTTGTGCAACACCAAGCAAAAAGAGGGAGAGTCTTTTGCATCATTTTTACAAAGATGGAGGAATCTAGCCAGCAGATGCTCTTGTGAAATTCCACAAAAACAAATGGTAGAAATGTTCACCCAAAATGTTAACAAAGAGATTGGTTATGACTTAAGGAAAGATTTTTTATCCACCTTCAAGGATGTCATTGAAAAAGGCTTAGCAACAGAGAAGGTCCTAATTGAACAAGGAGTCATTAAGATATTCAAGGAAAACAAAGATGACTTTAAAGGAAAAGACAAGCCAAGATTTTGGAATAAAAACAAGAACACAGTCAATGATGGTTTTGTTGATGCCAATACAATGCAACCCAAATTCATTTTTTCAGATCAAGTTCTACAAACAATCAAGTGAATACTCAAACAACTTCCAGATCATGAAGGAAGTACACTCCATTGGGAGAACCACTTGAGTCAGTTTCCAAGAAGCTAGTGGCAAACAAGGTAATCACAGTTCTAGATTTTCCTCCATATAAACCAAAGGTTAAACCAACATGGTGGAATGATGATGAGTATTGTGAATTTCATAAGAGAAAGGGTCATAAGATAGGAAATTGTCATCAACTGAAGAACATCATACAAGATCTCATTGATAGAGGTGATATTGAGATTGAGGGACACTCATCCAATCAAGAACATGAGATGTTTAAGGAACCATTCCCAAAACATTACAAGGGAAAAGCTAAAGCCATAGATGACCAAACCAACTATACCAGAGCAACCTATAACTATGATTCAACTATCAATCACATTTTGATGGACAATTATGTCTCTACCATTATCATCAAGGACAAAAACCCTGAGAATTCTACCCGGAGACCCAAGATTGTCCTAAAAGGTGTTGGATCTTCTTCCGAACCTACTTCTGAATGTCATGTTACAAAAAGTCAAGGTAAATTCACTTTGCAAGGTGCTCCACCCAAGAACACCATTTCTTCATCAACCAAGCCTGAGTATGACCTTGTAGAACAATTAGGGAAGACACCCACGCTCATCTCCATCCTTGAGCTCTTACGCATATCCCCCGCACGCAAAGGTATTCTTGACAAAATCTTGAGAGACACTGCCATTCCTACTGATCTAAATGTGGACCAGTTTCAAGCCATGGTGGGATACCTTTCCATTCCACACTCTCTTACATTCATAGAAGCTGATGATGCCTCCGTAAGTCAGCCACATAATACACCACTACACATTGAAGCCTCCATACACAAACATCGAATAAAATGAGTCTTGATAGATGGAGGAGCTAGTCTAAACATTTGTACATTGAGCACAATTAAACAATTGGGATATTCTGATAAAGCTGTGAATTCTACAAACAAAATCACCATCAAGGCATATGATGATGAAGAGCATTCATTCAAAGGCACAGTCACCTTGCCTCTCAGAGTTGGGTCAGTTATGAAGGATGTGGTTTGTCAAGTCCTAGACCTAGATCTCACATACAACATATTGCTAGGATGTCCTTGGAACCATGAAATGAGGGTAGTCCCATCTACATATCACCAATGCATTAAGTTTGCTCACAATAGAGTGGAGGTAACAGTTAACAGTGATTCTAATCCATTCATATACTGCAATAACCTGAGATCAAAAACTGAGATCATCATTCCCAGTAATCGCGAAGCTATTCCTTCTTCAGCATACATTGATCCTGAGTCATTAAAACCTTCGACATCAAAACAAGGTGAGCTTAAAGGCAAATTTCAGGACAAGGGCATGGGGGAATACACTTTAAATCAAACCATGTACTTACAACAAGTCATGAGATCACCAAAAGAATATGGAAGACCACATCCTAACAAGCAAGTATCCATCATTGTACTCAAATGGGACCCTACTACCTTTCAAAGATGGGGCAAACTGGAAGAGGAAGACTTATAAAAAATGCTATACAAAGACATTGAAGATGATACACAAGATCACATCAGTCTACCATGTGAGAAATATGGCAAAGGTTTCAAGATCCTACAAAAATTTGGGTATGATGGAAAAAGCCCTCTTGCGTTACGAAAGGAAGGCATCATTGAACCTTTACAGCCTGAATTGAAATTCAAAAGGGAATGCTCGAAGGGACTTGGTTTCCTAACTTCCAAGGTCCACACTCAAAGGATAGAAGAAGCCCTACAATTCAAAGCTGCCAAAATTCAACAAGAGGATCGCTATTCCACAGATTCCAACGAATGGGAATGGGGTTCAGACAAATCCTCCAATGACTATGAGCTCATCGAGACATTGAGAGAGCCAGATGAACCCACAGAAGAAGAGGAATTTTATAAAAGATTCAAAGTTGGTCAAGAAACAACCCATGAGGATTCCACACAGTCCTTGTCTCAAGGTCCTAGGTTGAAATCACATAGGATGAGAACACCTATCCCAAAATGCGCTACTAGTGATGACAATTTGGATTCATTCATGATCGAGACTAATGAGGAGAGTGCCATCGATGACCTCGATAATTACCTTGACATAGCCAAATATAACTGCATCTTCACTCTTAGCCCCACTAACTTCGAAGACATTAAAGGCCTTCCCCTTGTTCACCACCAACTCATTGACTGGGATCATGAAGGACCTGCACAGTTTGACACATTCCAAAATGATGAAGCTTTTATTGACTATCTTGGCATATGAGATGATCTTCCCCCTGGGGACCATAAAGAAGGATACACTATAGAACTCAATAGCGTGGCATATTTTGGTGAGGGCATCGGACCTTCTAGTCGCAAAATTGTGAAAATAAGAACAAACCAAGGGTCTTATGGCAAAAACCACACTGTGGCGCTGTCTGACCCCAAAAAAGTAAAAAGAAAGGACATATCTGAGGGCGAAAACCTCTTTGAGGCACCCAAAGATGGAAGGCTCGACATTCTCCTAGCATCATATGAGGAAAAGTCATCCATGTTGGTAGAGGAGACTATCAAAACAAACATTGGAACAGAAGAAGTTCCACACAATATATTCCTAGCTCAATCACTGATGGAGTCAGAAAGGTCAAAATTCATAAGCTTCTTCAAAGAACGACAAATCAACTTTGCATGGTCATACGCTGATATGCCTGGATTAGATCCGGATTTAGTGATGCATCATTTGACAGTTAAACAGGGGCCAAAACCAGTGAAACGGAAATTAAGAAAGATGCATCCACAAGTCGCATTATTGGTCAAAGCAGAGCTTGAGAAATTATTGGACGTCGGATTCATACGCCCAATTGATTATCCCGAATGGATCTCCAACTTAGTGCTTGTCAGTAATCCAAATCAAAGCATCAGAATATGTATAGATTTCAAAGACATCAACAAAGCTTGTCCTAAGGATGACTTCCCATTACCAAATATTGACTTGATTGTCAATCTCACCACAGGTCATGAAATGTTATCATTGATGGATGGATTCTCTGGTTATAATCAAATAAAGATCGCGTTTGAGGATCAACATAAAACATCATTCACTTGTCCTTGGGGAACTTTCTATTGGAATGTCATCCCCTTTGGGCTAAAAAATGCAAGTGCTACATATCAAAGAGCCATGACTACTATCTTTCATGATCTCATGCATGTAACTATGGAAGATTATGTCGATGACCTCTTGGGCAAATCAATAGACAGAAATACACATTTAGACATACTTTCAATCGTCTTTGATCAGTTGGAAAAATACAAAGTAAGATTAAATCCCAAGAAATGTGTCTTTGGAGTAACCTTCGGGAAGCTCCTAGGATTCATTGTATCAAAAAGAGGAATCGAAGCTGATCCAACAAAAGTCAAGGCCATCCTAGAGATGCAACCACCAAGAAATATCAGTCAACTTTGGTCTTTACAAGGGAGACTCCAGTCCATACGAAGATTCATAGCACAACTTGTAGATAAGTGTAATCCTTTTCAGCACCTGCTACATAAAAACAACAAATTCAAATGGGATGATAACTGTCAACAAGCTTTCCAGACACTCAAAGATTATCTTCTAAATCCGCCAGTTCTGATGCCACCAGTTCCAGATCAGCCTCTGTTACTATACATATCAGCTACTCCAATAGCACTGGGGGCACTCTTAATACAACAAATTGCTGAGGGCAAAGAAAAAGCAATATACTATATCAGTTGCACATTGGTGGGATATGAGCTAAACTACACACCAATTGAGCGTGCATGTCTCGCTATAGTCTTTGCTTTGTAGAAATTGCGACATTACATGCTCACTCATAAGACTAAGTTGGTTGCAAGAATCGATCCATTGAAATACCTTCTTAATAAAGCAACACTTACTGGGTGACTAGCCAAATGGGTAATGATCCCAAGTGAATTCGACATTGAGTATGTGGACAAAGAAGCAATAAAAGGACAAGCCATAGCAAATCAATTAGCAGATGCCCGCATGATAGATGATGTTCCTCTAAGTTCAGAATTTCCAAATGAATCCATTTTAACAATGTCACATGCAAAGCCATGGCAACTGTACTTCGACGGCTCATACACACAGCATGGGGCAGGAGCTGGCATCCTCTTTATAACTCCTCAAGGGGATTCTATACCAAAATCATACCGCTTATCATTTCCTTGCACTAACAATATAGCAGAATATGAGGCATTAACAACTCGATTACGGATTGCAGTTCAGTGGAAGATCCAGGAACTTCATGTTTTTGGGGACTCTCAACTTGTAATCCATCAAGCAACTAATGATTACCAAACAAAAGATGAAAAATTAATGCCTTACAAACAAATGGTGGATGACCTATAACAACATTTCACAAAGATAGACTTTGAGCAGATACCAGGAGAGCAGAATCGAGCCACAAATGCCATGGCTACAATTGCTTCACTAATCGATCTACCTCCAAATGAGACCCACTATGAGTTCTTGGTGGATAATCTTTTGGTTCCTTCATATGAAATCATTCCTATTGAGATGATATGTGTTGTCGGTCCCGAGTCCCAATTATATGGTTCCATTTTCACATACCTTCGTGACAATACCCTACCTCCTAATCTATCAAATAACCAACGTCGCACTTTCATTCGCCAATCCTCTCGATATGTCATTTTAGCTGATATCCTATACTGGTGAGGTCTAGATGGCACTCTTCTTAGATGTTTAGAAAGTGACAAAGCTCAGATTGTGTTATGTGAAGTACATGAAGGGATATGTGGTCCACATGCTAGTGGTCCTACCTTAACCAAGAAACTCATCAGGACTGGATATTACTGGCCCAATATGGAAAAAGACGCATATCAGTTTGTCAAGAAATGTAAGCAATGTCAAATTCATGGAGACCTCATACATACACCAGCGCAAGAACTTCAACCAATTGCGTCTCCTTGGCCCTTTTGTCAGTGGAGACTTGACCTCATAGGCAAGATTCACCCTCCTTCTTCCAATGGTCATAAATTCATTATCACTGCCACAGAGTATTTCACAAAATGGATTGAAGTCGTGCCTCTCACACAAGTCACTGGAAAATAGATTGCTACGTTCATCCTCAACTATATCATTTGCCGATACAGTATTCCTGTTTCCATTATCACTAATAACGGGCATCCCTTCAAAAATGAGGATGTTCGTGAACTCTGTGACCGCTTCCATATTTCCCATCGTTTCTCCACGCCATATTACCCCCAAGGTAATGGTCAAGCTGAGGCGTCTAATAAGACAATCCTTAAGATCCTAAAAAAGATAGTCGACGATGCTGGCTGTAATTGGCATATCCAACTTAATCCTGCACTTTGGGCATACCGCACAAGTGTTTGCACACCTATAGGAGCTACACCCTATTCATTTGTCTACGGCGCTGAAGGCATCTTGCCTATTGAGGTTGAGCTACCCTTTTTACGAGTCTCTTTGCAAAACATTATCAGTGATGAAGACTATAGGGTCTCTCACTTACAAGAACTTGAACTACTAGATGAACGAAGACAAACTGCTTTTAATCACCTCAAAGCTTATCAACAACGAATGAGTCATAGCTACAATCACAGAGTCAAGCCTCGCATATTTGAGGTAGGTGATTTGGTTCTCAGAGAAAACCCCAAAAATCAGCAAGACAAAGAGAAGAAGGGCAAGTTCAAAGGAAATTGGCTTGGTCCTTACATCATTACAACAGCATATGGATCTGGCACATATCAGCTCTCAACTATAGAAGGTGAACCTTTGGAGGATCCTATCAACAGCATGCACCTTTGCAGGTTTTACACATAGCTCTTCAGAGTATCCTAATTCAAAAAATACAAAAAAATTCAAAAAATTCAAAAATAGAAAAAAAATTATAAAACAAAAAAAATCGTTACTTGGTGAAAACTTGGCAAACAGGTGCCTTGTGACACAAAAAACATTGAAAAATCAAAAAAAGTAAAGAGAAATAATTTCGTCCAACGGTGAAAACCACTTCGGTGGTGCCCTGGGCAAGTACCATGGTGAAAACTGGGTCACCAACGCCATGTGTAGAGACATTGCTCCTCCCTCCTTCAGGATTCCATTTCATCCTTCACTTTGCACACACTCACAACCTATTCGTTCATAATAAACTTACCCATTCCCATCATGGCTTGTTATTGATCTACCCAAGATTGGTTCACCATTCATAATAAACCTCCCTTTTCACTCCCTTTCCATCCATAATAAATCAGATCCTATCTATGGCTAAGGCAAATCCTACGTCTAGTGATGGGTGTGGAACTGAGAACATCACATGTTTCGAGGAGTACAGTTTCTTCCAGCTTCCTTCAGTTTATCCACGCACAATCTGCAATAAAGTAACATTTGCATCATAGATCCGCAATAAAGTTTCATCTTCTTCGCAATAAAGTATCAGTTTCATGGATTCAATCAGTTTCAGATGAGACACAGCAGCAACAATGGGCTTCAACAAATCAAATCTTTCAACATACTCAGACAACATATGGTTCAGTGTTATCTATCCTTTCTGTGAAAGTAAACATTATGACCACAATCAAATAAGACTTATACAAGTGACAAGAGACACTAAATTTGAGGACTCAAGTGGATGTTGGTGTTGAGTCTTGGTTTTCTTCTGATTTTATCTTCTGGTGACATGTCTTTTAGCTTTTCTAGGATGTCTCTGACTAGAGATTCTATCTCCAGGATGTCTTTGACTAGAAAGGCGAGGATGGGGTATCGTCACCTATTTGTATTTGCTTTCTGTGGATTGTCTCTTAGTAATGCTATGACTTGTCCAAGGATATGAGGACACTATGATTCTAGTGTGAACTAGGGCATTCCTTGTTTGAGACTGTCTTATCTCCATGCAAAAGAGTACAATGACTTTCTGGGTCGAACATATGCCTCGATTGTCATAACCTACTTGCCATAATAAAGCTCAATGATGATAACGCACAAGAAGCTCTTTCACTTTCATATCTTTTTTCTTTCATCCCCCTTTCTTGATTGACTTCCATTGTCCTTCTCGAGTCCATGTAGCCTGCTATAACATGACTGAGTATAATGACACACCAAAAACATCTACATTTCATGTAGTTGCACCTGCATTACCGCATATAAGCATTTCATACATACATATAGATATCACAATTACATCACATCCTATACACAACACCTATTAGCACAATTTACATTTGCATTATCATATTCATTTGCATTACATACATTCACATTTGCATTTGCATAACATATAAAACATAAAAGAATAGAAATATTGCATTTCATTATGTACATATTTGCATCCATATCATAAGTATCACATAGAAACATCATAGAAACACATAGAAGCATCTCATAGGTACACATGCATATAGCTACCGCAAAGAAGAATCATCTCATATATATAAATCAAAAGTGTCATGATACAATGATGCCAAAATCATATGGCTACAATCACCTGCAGGCGTCTACATCATCATACAAAAATGATACAATACTGATACATAGGGAGCCCTCTATGGCTATGATGAACTCCCTCCCTCGGAGCCGCTTGGCCTCGATGGAATCTGAGCCCCCGAAGGACTCGCCCCAAGATCATCCCTCTTGTCCCCTCTATCTGGTGGTGGTGGAGGACCCATAACCCCACCACTAGATGCTTGTCTCCTCCGGCTCCCTTCTGTAGCTGTCACTGTCCGTGATGGTCTATGGAAGCTCATCGCCCGCTGATCAGTTGGCACCACACCATAATAGAGATCCCGCCAATAGCCTATCTCCTCCCCTGCCCGTAGGACATAGGCATATCCAGCCCTTGTGTCCTCTGCCACCTGCCTCCTAGCCCTCAATGTTGTCTCAGCCTCTGTGTAGCGCTGAATGACTTGGTCCCACTCCTGCTCAGTATCTTTGAGCCACCTCCTGAGTCTATCCCTCTCCCTCTCCAGGTCCTGGATCTCATCTGTCTATCCCTAGCAGATCTCCCTCAGCTCAGTTAGCTCATCCTCCTCTGCCTTAGCCCCCTGTGGCTCCCCCTATATGGGTGCTTGCCCCTATTCTTGTGCCTGTACTGGTGGCTATACCTTTACCTGTCCTTATACCTATCCCTATCCCTGCACCTATCTGGGGCCCTGTGCTACTGGCACCTGTAGCGGTAATCCACCGTGACCCCTCACCACCCGAGCCTGCCTGTCCTCTCCACCCTCCCTCCATGACACCACCCTCCTCTCTCCAACTACCCCCCTCCTCCTCCATCGACCTCTACCCCCATCATCTCCATCATCATCACCATCCCCACCACCATCTCCATCTAGTAGCTCTCCTGGATCTGTCAGGCATGGGAATGGATGCTCGGCCCAATATGTTGTGTACTCTACATCCATGTCAGCATCCTCGATCTCTGGCCATATGTCCCAAGGTAGGGGCATCATCTCTACTATCTGTGTAAAAGCCTGATCATATGAGAGTAATGGCCCAAACTGCGCCTAATCCCTGACAGTCCGTGCATACATGCCTGAACCCCGTGGCATCCGCTAGATCCTATCGAACTGCCTGCCCACCCTGTCCACTAGCTGCCTCTCCAGTACATAGGGTGTCCGTCCAATCAGATACCTGCTCTAGAAGGTGTAGGGTAGCTTTACTGCATCATCCTCCCACTGCTCACATCCTAGGTATGGCCTCCATATAACCATATCAATGTCATCTATAACCTGCCGCCAGTGCTCTAACCTACCAATCCGTGGCTGCGAGGTGATCATGTCGTACAAATGCACGAAACTACGGTCGTGACCTCTGCCCCTAAAGTGTATCGGTCTCATCACTGGTAGATGCTCATAGGCCCACACCTATAACAATGTGACCCTATAGCCCAATCCCACTGACCCATGGGACACAAACTGATGCAACTCGTAATATAGGTGTGCCAGCATGCACGGTCCCTAGGCATATCTGGTGTGTTGTGTCACCAGTGTCTCCAATGCACCTCCCCAGCCCACAGCCAACCCTCGTGTCACTCTATCTAGACACAGGAACCCACTGATCGCTCCTCCTATCACTGCTGGTAGTGCCAATCCTGTCTATGTCATGGTATCCCATGCCACATGCCCTACCCTCATCTCCAGTCCTGGGTCCCGGAACACTCGTCTCAGGGCCTCCTTGTCTCCATCTTGATCATAGGGAAATAGCTCCCCATCAATCGGTATCCTCAAAATCCTATATACATCCTCCAGAGTGACTGTCATCTCACCCATCGGCAAATGAAAGGTGCAAGTCTCGGAGTGCCACCTCTCTGCCAATGCAGTCAGCAGTCCCATGTTTGCCCCAAACTCAGGCACATACAGAATATGTCTCGGAACCATAGCCTCAATAGCAGCTCTATCCTTGAATGTCAACTCAGGTCGCAATCTCTGCGTCGATGGAAATCTCTCTCGTGACTCCAGCATAGGCAAATACTCCTACAGTCAAGCAAATCAATCATGTCAGTCATAGTGGCATTCACTGTTCATCACAAAATGCTACTTTTTTTATCTAAGTGCATATGGTACTCTATCCTAGTGACACTCCCTATTCATCACAAAGTGTTGCCTCTATCCTAGTGGTACTCCCTGTTCATCACAAAGTACTACGTGTTTTGCACTCCCTATTCATCACAAAGTGTTGCTCACATTTGCACTCCCTGTTCATCACAAAGTGCTCCTCACATTTGCACTCCCTGTTCATCACAAAGTGCTCCTCACATTTGCACTCACTGTTCATCACAAAGTGCTTCTCATATTGTAGTACTCCCTGTTCATCACAAAGTACTATATCTTGGTACTCACTGTTCATCACAAAGTGCCTTGATCTATCCTATCCTAGGGCCTCTGCTTGAGTGAATTCTCTTGAGAAGTTTCCTAATTGGCAACGTATGTTCTATCACAGAATTGTCAATCCTAGTCCTATTTGCAATCCTAGTCTTCCTTAGAGGACCTACTTGAGTGTATCCTCTCAGTAGCTTATCCAATCGACAACGTATGTTCATCACAGAACTATCGATTTGACCTAGAAGACACAAATTCACATTTTTGGATACAAACGTGCTTTCCTGACATAAACGCGCCTATTTTACACAGACGTGCCTATGCTTTGCATAGATGCGCCTGGATGACACAAACATGCCTACCTAGCATAGATGCGCCTACATAGCGCAGACGCGACCGCATTTTGCACAGACGCGTCTGGCACAAACACAGACGTGCCTGGCACCAACGTAGATGCGCCTGGACATTTTTGACATTTTTTGGACCCTAACCTAGAGCGCATTTATTACCCTATCTAGCATGCATTCATGACAACAATAAATGCAACAAAGTATGAGGAGGTTTTGGGGTACTTACTGGCTCTCCTGCATCTGCTGGCCTCTGGAATCGGCGAACGCGATCGAATCTATGAACAAAAGCCATCGCTGCTGATTGCTGCTGCTCTATCTCGCTCTACACTCTGATCTCTTGGAGGTGTAGATGACAATGAGGATGTTTTCCCCTCGTGGTCTATTTATAGACTACCCTAGCCCTCGTTCCCAGAGTCAGTCTTCATTATCCTGTGACTCTATGACTTTATCCGGTCAGTCCATTCTATCCCATCTTTCTTATCGAGAGATTGTCTACGATCTTTTCACACATTTTCATCCAATCTCTCGAGGGGGCATATCATTCCCGTCTTGGGGCAACTCTGTATCAGTTCATATTATCTTCTTTGAAACAACGCGACAAGCCGCATTGTCTCAAAGAGGGGCAAAATGTAGACACCTAAAATTGTCATGTCTAATTAAATAAATATTTTATTTATTTAATTACTTTAGCCTAATTCTTCTATTAATTGAATAAATCTTTATTTATTTAATTAATTCATTTATCCTCTTCTAGCCTTCTTTCTTATTTAAATAAATACATTTATTTATTTAAATTATCCTTTTCCTAAATTAAATAAATATCTTATTTATTTAATTGATCTCACTTCTTCTATTAATTAAATGAATCTTTATTTATTTAATTAATTCATTAGCCTTTTCTACCCATGACACATGTCATTCATCTCTTAATTCCTACACTACCTACCCCTTTCATTATTTTATTATTTTCTTTACCTACCCTCTAATCATAGCCGACCTCCTTTTACACCTCTCAATCTTATCCCTCCATTTCATATGGTGTCTTCTATATAAGGAGATGCTTCCTTCATTATCAAACCCTAACTACCCGACTACTTGACTACACTATGTTGTCTTCAAAATCTGATTCCTTTTAACATCCTTAAAATAATATGATTAAACTCGGTGCAGAAGAGACACCAAAGATAAGGAAATTCTCAAGACAACATATGACAAGGTTTGATTGAACCTTCTACACTTCAGACTTACTCAGAGCCCAGGTGGGTATACCTTTGTGAATTGAATTCACACTTTCAAACATAAACCCACAACAAACCAGTCTAGAAAACCAGTGGATCTATTCACATTGAAATCAACTGAAAACAAAGAGTGGAAATTATACTTAAATTCAGCATTTCAATCAACAAAACATGCAATAAACAACTTCAATCAATACCAGTGCCTTATCCAAGGTCACAGAGTCATCTAAACTCAGATAATACTCCTCAAACAAAACAACTTTATGCGTCCCGTTGGCTTAGTTTCTATTAATCCTTGTATATGTCTGACACCTACAAGAATTTATGCATTCCAAATTAAGCTATGATCATCAAAATTCAAAGTCTCTTCCAAAGAGTTTACTAGTATGAGTGATCCCCGCATCTTTAATTTCCCTCCTAAAGAGAAGAGCTAACGAACACTTCTACTAAAATTGCTTTGCAATTCCATTCAAATAGAACAACCTTGGATTATTCAGAATGAAAATAGTAAACAAATTTGTAAACACACTTGAAGACAACACAAAGCTTCACTCAAAACCGATGGTCTGTATATTGATATTTAGTTCAAGAAATATTACAAGAAGTTTTTGAATATTCTCCATAAGACTTAGAAAAGCTCAGATAAATTTCTGCAGCGTTTTCTTACAATTCTTTGCGAACTCCTTTCCTCTAGTCCTGGTATCCATTTATAACAACATGGATGCACAAAGCTTCAGAATTCTCGAGGAGAGTTTGTTACAACCATTTCTTTCAAAATAAAGAGGTTACAAGCTTTTCGCAAAAACAGTTACAAGCTTTTTTTGGCCTCTGTAGTTTCTTCAACAGGCTATTCAGTTGCAACCTCTTCTACCTTTTTAGGGGCGCTTTCCAACTGTTCTGGATCATGGGTGGCATATTTAGTTGTCCACTCATCATACACCTCTTCTGTCGGCCATGAGAAATTAATCACTTTATCCTTAGTTTTAGTCAACCTTTTCCAAGAATTTCTCATTTTGTTGACTTCTGAATTAAGAAAACCATAATGTGACTTAATTTTCTCTATCTCTTGTATTGTCAAAACAAAGAAAGAAGCATCATCTAGATCAATAATTCCTTTAACTCTTGCTGACAATTTAGCTTCTATCTCCTTAAGCCACATTTGTTTGTCCTTTGATTGATCCAGGCTAGCAAAAACTCTTGAGAGCAACTCAAAAACTTGATCAGTGTACTCCTTTTTGCACAAATTTACCTTCCTATCAACATTATCCACTTCTGCTGCTAATTGTACTAAGACTTTAGCAACATCAAAAGTGGATTTAATGATGGGATTGGCCCTTGCTTCATCGCAGGATACACATATAAACTCTAAATCTTGCTCCCTAGGCCTCCATTTGTCAAAAATAGGTGTCAAAATGGCCTTGTCTCTCCTGAGCTCATTCCATATATCCATAATTTTACCTACATTGTTGTAGAGCAATGAGGCATTTATTGTATCTGCAAAATTGGAAATTGTAGCTCTTACTCTCTCCTCATACTTCTTTGCATATAAGGCCTGAGCCTGTTTCAAGTTTTCTAATTCTTGAGGAGTAATTTCAACTATTTGAGAGCTGGAGGGTGCTAGAGATGGTGGAAACTCATTGATAGGGCTAGTAGGTGGAGGTCTTGCAGGAGAAGAGGAGATCATCAGTGTTGAAGACTCACCTTGATGGTATTGTCCAGTCAACTGGCTCTGCAGCTTGGCAATGATGCTATCCTTACCTCTTACCTCCTCCTTGGCATTGTTATAGGCCTTCAAAACTGTTTCCAACTTGACTTGGAGGGCCTCTTTCTCTTTGTCTTCCTTCTCTGCTACCGCAACACTGAATTTTGCAGTCTCTAACATAGTGGTAGTAACTTCCACTACCCCTGTACTCTGCACTCTCTTCACCATCATCCCACCAAGGTAACTTGACCCTGGGGTGTCTTTGCTTTTCTTACTCTCATTTCTCTTGAGAGACCACATGACAAGTGCAGCATTGTCCTTATTGAAAGTAATCCCCTCCATGGGTTTAGTCTCTTTTCTCACTACATCTAGTACTAGGGCATCTGCTATATCCCATTCGGGTAAAATAAGCACTCCATCTTATGCTACCATATCTCTTCCCTGCTCAGGGGTGATGGTTTTGAATTCTTCCATCATCTCTTTCTTTATTTCCTCTTCTACCAGGGCTAGATCTTTATTGGGTTGCTCAGCCTTTCTCTTTTCACATCTAGCATTATATTTATCTATGTGTTGTTTCCATATAAACTGCATAAATGCTTATGATGTGACAAAATTGTTATCAGCTAAGAAGGCATTGCTTTCCTACTTTATCTCAGGATCCCACTCCTGGCCTTTGAGTTCAGTGGTAGTGATATCCATTTTAGCAGCAATGGGTTCTTCTGGCATTCCTTCCTCCACTTCATCATAAGTGTAGGCAATTTCTCCTAGACTACCTAACTGTAGGAGTTGCTCAGCTGTTGCTTGCTCATTTCCTATATGGATAGAGATTGGGATGGGGAATACAAAGGTGTATCTGATTGTACTTCTTTCCCCACCCTTTTCTTCTTTGGGCTTTCTTGGATGTCACTGACATCTTGTATCTTCCTCTTTCCTTTGGAGGTAGAGGGCTCCCCTGTTGTAGGCATCAACACACTATAACTGGATTTCTTATGCAACGTATAATCACCAGGAGGGATTACTTTGCTATAATTTGACCTACTTAAGATCATTCTCGCCTTTTCAGGGTTGCTTTTGATTACAGCTTCGTCTTCTCCTTCAAGGTCTGCATCACATCTTCAAAGCAAACAATCAAAAACTTTATTTTCTCCTCCAGAGGGAAAAAGCTAGACAATGGGTCATAGCTGGCATCAAACTGATGCACAAAATCCAAGGCTTTCTTATAAGCCACCCACTTCTCTTTCCTTAGCTTCTGCTCATCGAGATCAAACTCATTTCTGATGAGGTCTTTAGGAAACTGGAATTGATGAGGCCTACCTCTGCATGTTGCCTTCTTTCTAAACATACCGTTGAAGAAGTCTTCTGGATCAGCACACCTGGACACTGCAGTGGACAAATGATAAGGCTTGAGGAAATCCTCAAAGCAATTCCATCCTCCCTTTGTTATTACAAATTGGTGGGCTATGGTAGCTGCAGGGAAAATAGTCCCTTTACCCCTGCCTGTCAACTCTGCCTCTTGTAAACCACCAATTTGTCTAAGGATCTCTGCAATTCCCACTTTGAGAGGGACCTAGTAAGGTAGCAAAAATGGGGTGCCTTTGAAACCAAACACTCTGAAAACTGTTGAGACTGGATACAAGTAAATGTCACCCCAGTTATGAACAATTTTTATGTTCTCTGCGAATTCTTTTGGTCTTAAGAATTCCAGAAGAACTTTGGGGATTCTTGGGTTCTCAGAGCAGAGGAGAGTCATTATCTTGGATGCAAAATATTTATTAAACTTCAAAAAATTGGCATCCTCTCTATCCCATGACAACACAATACTCCATAATTGTACCGGCATTTTTTCTCCTTCTTTCTCCTTAACAAGGTCTAGTCCACTGGCAAAGTAATCACCACCTTTGAAGAGAAAAAGATGCATCAAGAGTGAGCACCATCTGAAAGGCCTATCCACCTTTCCATTCTTGATTCCTGTTAACCCTCCATGAATAGCATCAGCAATGAAAGAGGCATAATCAAATGTAATTGCAAGAGAAGGATTCAAAATCTGAGCAATCATTAACAGGTAATGATTTGGCATATTTGCTTCAGCATCTTCTCCCAAAACTTGGCAAAGTGCCCAATACATTCCTTTAGCCCTCAAGGTGAACATACTTAATGAAAAGGGCTCTTGTGTGTTGGGTCCTACAACTGTTAACCCTCCTATCTTCACAAAAAACTCCTTGAGAGGCCCGCTCGTGAGATGACTCCTCTGTGCACTGTAAATTTGGGCTAATGATGTGAAATTTATAGGTTCTAGAAAATTGGTGAACTCATTAAGCCCAAAAGCTTTCCTGAATTCTTCAACATTAATCTCAACAAGGGTTTTCCCATTTATATCCCGAATGCTTCTTGTGACTGGATCATAGTTGAGCGCAATTTGGGTCAACAGATCTATGTCCATAAATACCCCTGGGACTACCAGTTTCCCAACATCTAATTCCCAAATACTGTTTTGCGGGGCCGGAGAATTTCTCATTCCAAATCCAATTTTAAACAACCCCAACCCAAACAATCCAACCTGTGGGTCTCTCAACCAATTACCCTTGTCATATAGTCCTTCTCCTATCTTTAAACGGGGAGCCTTGGGCACTAATTCTTTTGCCTTTGACGCCTAATTAGTTGACAACATCAACTGTTCTAAAAAATCATCACAGACACTCCTTTCTGAATAGTTAACTTTGCCAGAAAATTCTCTTTTAGGGGCCAATTAGAAAACGTAAGAAATGAATACCACTCATAGACAATCCTGTAACAAATCAATTATCTTATCTAAAGCACACCACAGAGGAATTGCTACACAAGAATACAAGAAAACCTGTTTTTGTCTTGAAGGAATTTGCTTTGCAACTGAACTAACTTGCTTTGCATCTGCTCCTTTGCAAAATTCTTTAAAAGATATCTTCACCCGGTTGATAGGAAATCAAATATTGTACTCAAGGCCTTAACTACAACATTGATTCCGCATGCTTCGATCATCCCTTCAAAATTGAATTCATATGAGAATTCATATTTTTCACTCTAATGGGTCACAACGTTCCTGCAAGTGTTTCATTTTGCTCTTTCGCAACTTCGCGAAGCATAACTATCGGGCAGCTTGGTCCTGCGAAATAGCGCTGACCGTCCGATCAAAAGAAACTTGATCGGGCGTTAGATTAACTAACAACTTTGGCTCCACGCTGGGTCTCGCTTCTCTATTGGCTATATGATACCACGGGCGCCCAACCATTGGCCTTGAAATTTCCTTCGCATTCGACTTAACGCTGGCCACGTGTCTTTCTTTTATACCGCCGGTTCCACCTTGGCGGGCCCACAACTTTCTTCTTAGACCACGTGTCGCTGGACACGTGGACGGCTCTCATTCACTCTCGCTATTTCATGGGGTATAAAGAATGAGCATCTTACCCTTACAAAATAGCGCAGGCCGTCGAATCATCTTTTAAGTTGATCAGCATTTAACCGTCTGAAAAGGCTTTCGGGGGGGGTGGGCCCGCTGACTCACTATGAACACCTGGCATCCAGTCACCTTCGGAGCTGACTTGTCACCTTTTTATATGCTGAAAGAAAACCACAGGGCCCCAAAAAAATCTTGACAGTTGTATCCTCCAAGTCCTCCATCATGACACATGGATGGCTCTCATTCACTCTCGCTATTTCATGGAGTATAAAGAACGAGCATCTTACCCTTGCGAAATAGCGCGGGCCATTGGATCATCTTTTAAGTTGATCGACATTTAACCGTCTGAAAAGGCTTTCCGGTGGGGTGGGCCCGCTGACTCACTATGAACACCTGGCGTCTAGTCACCTTCAGAGCTGACTTGTCACCTTTTTATTTTTTGAGAGAAAGCCACTGGGTCCCAACAAACTTTTGATAGCTGTAACAGCCAAGTCATCTCCTGACTGCGACCTGACTCACCTCTGGGGCCCGCCTTTTAGCCTTTGATCCTGACCCGCTGATTGTTGTGACTTGTGTCGTGTGCCACCATTTTACTCGCTATCATCAACCAGCTGGACCATCTATGTGGCATGCCATGTCATTTTTGCAACTTCGCTGGTTTTAAATTACGCACAACTTCACCTAGCGAAATAACGCGAGCCGTGGATCCACCCGCGAGATGCGCACTAATTACTGGGCCCGACAACTTTAGGAGAAAAACATATGAGGCATAAATTTTTCAATTAATTAACATAACCACCTAGGCAAACAACAAGGGGGGACACTTCCTACGACCCCATGACCCATTACTTAAGTGAATAAAGTAACATAAGATTAGGAACTAGAGGGTTTAAAAAAAACACAAGAGGATCTAAAATCAAAACCCTTAAACCCTTGAGGTCTAGAACAAAACTGAAGCATTTGAAACCGCACCCTATTCAAAATTTCAACAAACCATAGCCAATCATGGGAAAAGAAAAGCCCATTTTTAATCAGTGATAACACACTACGCTTTTGAACATAGGCGATCCTACTTGCAACCACATTTCGTTCTTTGTTGAGCTCTTGTGCACATAAAATCTGAGAGCAAATATATCAAACAAGATCAATGGAGATGGGAAGAATGAAGATCCAAACCCTATTGGACATGTGATGGTATAATCTTTGTGATTTCATTTGATTTGCATTGTCTTAGGTAATCTTCATATGTTATGGTGGATCTTTGTTGTTGTTAGGCTAGGGTTTTTGTGGTTGAATTCATTTAGCCTTTCAATATCGTTATTATTGCTATCCATTTTCACCATATACATGCAGTATTATTAGTGCATGGAAACCGCAATCTCTATGATTTGGAAATTGTGTGTCCTTGAGGTGTGATAAAAAAGATGCTTGCGCCTGATCCATACTGTGTATAAGAACCATCAAAGTACAATTCCCAAAATTTTTTACTTACTGTCAAGATATCTGGATCAGGAAATTCGATGTGCAAAGGCATGTTATTTTGTAAAGGTGCATTAGCCAATTGATTAGCAATAACTTGTCCCTTGATAGCTTTCCGGTCAACATACTCTATATCAAATTAACTTAGTATCATAACCAATTTGGCTAGTCTCCCTGTCAATGTTGACTTGCTCAACAAATATTTGAGAGGATCTATCTTTGCTATTAGTTTTACAGAATGAATGAACATATAATGTCGCAGCTTCTAAGTTGCAAATACAACTCCTAGACATGTCTTTTATATTGAGGAATAATTTAATTCATAGCCAACAAGCATTCTAATGATATAATAAACTGCTCTTTCTTTTCCTTCATCATCATGTTGCGCTAGGAGGGCTCCTAATGATACATTTGTTGTTGAGATATAGAGCAACAATGGTTTCCCTTTGGTTGGTGATATCAGTACTAGAGGACTCATAAGATATTCTTTTATTTGCAAAAAAGATTCTTCACATTTTGGATCCCATTTGAATGGAACATTTTTATGTAGAAGATGGGTAAATGGAAGACATCTATTTGCTAACTGAGAAACAAATCTCCTGATTGATTGCAATCTTCCTTGTAAAGATCGCAATTGACTTATGTGCCTAGGTGACTCCATCTCCATGATAGCTTTGAATTTTTCAGGATCTACTTCAATTCCATGAGCTGATATAATGTATCCAAGGAGTTTTCCAGAGGTTACCCCAAATGCACATTTTTTTGGATTTAATCTCAGTTGATATCTTTCCAACCTATCAAAAATCTTGCTTAAAATGTTCAAATGTTCTTGTCTTGTATGAGATTTTGCAAGTATGTCATCGACATAATCTCCCATAAATGTATGCGTCATATCATGGAAAACTATTGTCATAGCCCTTTGACAAGTCACTCCTGCATTCTTAGGTCCAAATGGCACAACATTCCAGCAATATGTTCCCCATGCACAGGTGAAAGCTGTCTTTTCTTGATCTTCAGGTGCAATTCTTATTTGATTATATCCTAAGAAGCCACCCATTAATGAAAACATCTCATGTCCTGCTGATAAGTCCACTATGATATCAATGTTTGGTAGCGGGAAATCATCTTTTGGACATGCTTTATTCAGATCTCAGAAATCTGTACAAACCATTATGCTTTTATCTAGTTTTGATATTGGTACAATACTTGAAACCCATTCTAGATAAGTAACATGTCTTATAAAACCCACTTCTAATAGTTTCTTCAGCTCGGTTTTTACAAGAAGAGCAATGTGCGGATGCATCTTTCTTAGCTTCTACTTAACTAGTTTTGTTTTTCAATCCACATTAAGATGATGCATGATAAGATCTAGATTAAGTCCTAGCATATCTACATAGGACCAAGAAAAATTTATTTGTCTTTGCTTAAATAATTCCATGTATTCATTCCTTTTCCTAATAATGAGGTAGCATAATGAGGTATTTTAGGATCCTTTGATGTACCAATGTTTACTGCTTTTGTTGGTTCTATCAGGATAGCAGATCTCTCCTAAAAATATGCAGGAAGAATGTCAAACTTTCCATCTTTTGGCGTCTTGAAGAGGTTTTCACCATCAGATACATCCTTTGTTTTCTCTTTTGATCGATCTAGTGTTTCCATGAAATGGTTTTCAACAATAGGTCTCTTTCCTTGTTTTATTTTTCTTTTGCGACTGGAAAGTTTGGCATTCTCCTGACTATGAGAAACATCACTTGATTCTGCAATGGAAGATATCTTAGGTGGGATGGGTTCAACAACATTAAGGTACACGGCTAAGTCATGATCATTGGAAAAGACATTCAGTTCAGGTTTGTCTAAATTATCCCAATCAATTAGTTCAGGATGAAGAAGGGGTAAATCATAATCACTATCATCATTAGGTGTTTCAACGTTCATGACATAATGATCATAACTTGGCATAGAATAGGTATTGTCATAGATTAAATGTTTTTGAGAATTATCTTTCTCAAGCATCCCCGAATTAGTTCTAACAAAATCAATATTAGCATTTTGTATTTCACACTCAAGTGGTTCTTCAACTGACATTTGTCCCTTAAATGAATGGATTATATCAACACACATGTCTTTAATAATGCAAATTCCTTCTTGATTGACCTCATTTGCATTTTGTAGTTGACATACTTGTGTACATGATAAAGAGGATTCTTTTGCTATATTTTATCTCCTTTCAAACTCAACTTCTTCTGGACTAATAGTCAATCCAACTTGACTATCTCTTAATTCTTCTATGGTTCTGCCATATCTGGATAAATCTTGCTCCTCTTTTGGTGAAAATCTTGTATTTTTAGAAGCTTGATCTATCCTTGTTTGTACTTCTTGTGGCATTACTTCTTTGTCTTTGTCATTCCCTTTCGTTTTTTCATATGCCTCTTTTCTCTGAATTCTGAGTTTTTCTTGTCTTGTTTCTAACTCTATCTTTTGTGATAGCTTCTTGGTCTTCATTGTGTTCCTTACTTGATGTAGTAGATAAGACATCTAGACCTCATTCATACTCATTTGAATTTGTCTCTGAATCATGATCTAGGACTACTCCACTATACCATACAGGAATGTTGTCTGGCGCAAAAAGTTCCCTGATTTTTGCCATCTCTATTTTTACTACTTCTAGAATATCTTGTTCAAATTTTGCATTTGTTTGTATTTCCAGAACTTGTTGACAAGATTTTTCTTTACCCTTGATGGTAATATCTATGTCTTGCTTTTCATGTTCTTCTTGTTCCTTTTGTTTATTTGTTACTATTTTTGCCGCTTGATGTAGCTTTTCCTGCCAATTTTCTTCTTTAGAAACTGATTTATTTTTCCACTTTTGTTGTGGATGATTATGTTGCTTTTGATTGGATTTTAGATATCCAAGCCTGGATTTATCTTCTTTGGATTGCGAGTGTGGACAAATAGGTTCTAAAATACCTTAATGTCGCTTACCAATTGGTCCTTTTCCTTCATATCCCATTTTTCGCATGATTTCATAACCTTTGCCATATTGTTTTATGGGAATATTGACTTCTACTACTATTACTATAGTTTTATCTTCATTCTTGTACAACCAACCAAGAATGTCTTTGTCTTCATTTTCTTCTTCAAGAGTTCCAGCACTAACAAATGTCCCTTTAAACATATGTTTTGATCTTTCTGATGTCTTTGATTGAATATATGTAGGCTTTCCATATGACTTAGGGGAATGTGGAAAATTATGCAAAGAATATTTTCCCATTTACTTCATCATTTAACTTGAGCTTTTCCTCAAAAGTTTCCCATAACTTTGCTTGAATCTCTTTGGTAGGATATACTGATTATCTATTATGTGGAACTCTTGTATCTTGTGTTGGCTTCAAATTATTGCAATATTGACTAGAATTTGCAATTATAGTGATCTCTTGTCCTTCATAAGGAAATTTCACACATTGATGATATGTAGAAGGGACTGCTTGCATCTTGTGAATTCATGGTCATCCTAGAAGAATGTTGTAAGAGAGGTTCAAATCTAAAACCTGACACAATGTATCCCTTTCTATAGGTCCTATTTTTATTGGTAGCACAACATTTGCTTTGGAAGAACATTTTGCTTCATCATAAGCCTTGATGGTTATTTTCTTTTTCGGGTCCACTACATTTTCTGAATATCCCAAAGCTTTTATCAAACTTAATGCACAAATGTTTAATCTGGCTCCTCCATCTATGAGTACACATTTTACATGAGTTTTATTAATGGAGACTTCAACATGTAAGGGAGCATTGTGAGGATGTTGTAAGGAATCGTCATCATTTTCAGAAAATGATAAGCAATGAGGAGCTATAAGATGTCCTACCATGTTTTGGAACTTATCTATATCCAAATCTTTTGAAACTGTTGTTTCTACTAAAGCTTTCTCCAAAATTTCCTTATGCATAGGTGAAACCTTGAGAAGTTCCAGAATTAATATTTGAGCGGGTATTCTTTGTAATTGTTCTACTAAATTTTATTGGTGTGAAGTGGATGTTGGATCTTTTGCTATACCTGGAAAGGTAACCTTTTCTTTGCTTCTAATAATAACATTGATTGGCTCTGAATTTGGATTATCTTTAACAATGATTACATTTACCACATATCATATGTATAAAAGTAATTCACTTTGGCTTTCCCTTTGTCATAACTTGGAAGTGGAGTTTTGAAAGCTAGGTGTGATTCGTTTGTCTTATGGCTATCCACTGTGATGGTTCCATTATCGATTAGATCTTGGATAAGGTGTTTCAATCTTTGACAATCATTTGTTAGGTGTCCTTTATTCCGATGGTAATTACAAAAATGATTGTCATTCCACCAATTTGGCTTGACTGGTGGTTCATAACTTCTTGCTTCTGGTAAAACAATCAATTTGTTGGCAAGAAGAGTTTTTAGAGATGATTACAAAGGTTCTCCAATGTTTGTGAATTTCCTTCGAGGATTGGAAAAAAAAGGACTTGGCTTTATTGTTTTCTGGATTATTATTGCTTGGTATTTGACTTGATAGATTAAAAATTGGTTGTTGTTGTTTTGTAGTACTATTATCGTCATTTCCTTCATTGCTGACATTCTTATTCTTTAACCAGAACTTGGGTTTGTTGTTGGAATTGTTGTTGTATGAATTTTTGTAAATTTTTAGTTCTCCTTTCTTTACCATTGCGTTCTCTATTTTCAGACCATTCTCAATCATTTTGGCAAAAGAGGGAGGACATTGCATTCTTAGTTGATAACTCATTTCACTGATAAGATTATCAATGAATATGTCCATTTTTTCTTCATCGGGTACATCTCGGGGATACCTATTAAACATGTGTTTCCATCGTTGTAAGAAGATCATAGAACATTCACCATTCTTTTGTTTAACATTGTAGAGATTCATCATCATTATCTCATTCCTTATATTATAGGAGTATTGTGAAATAAACATATTCACAACTTATTCAAAAGATTTGATTCCGGATGGTAATCTTGAAACTACTCTATTGATTTTCCATTTAAACTCCTAGGAAAAAGACGCATAAGGTAAGTTTCATCATGAGCAAATTCCATGCTCATAGTACAAAACTCCCTAATGTGATCCTGAGGATCGTATTTTCTATCGTATTTGTCATATTTAAGAATCTCACAATGTTGAGGAAATGGTATCATATTCAAATTCTTATCAAAAGGATATGGGCATATATCTTCTAATGAATACTTCTTGGAGCTTGTTCCATTTTGCATGTCTTGTACCTATTGTTCTAGAGTTTGCATTTGTTGAATAAGGTTTGATAATGGATTATCCACATTGTTTCTTCTTGTTTCTTCGTGAGTTATTTTATCACTTTGCTATTTTCTTGTATCATCCCTTTCTTTCCTTGTTTCTTCATGACTTTCTTTGTGTTGTTCTCAAATTCTGATCCCCTTCTTATCCCCTTTGATGAAAAAGAATAACTTTGCATGTGAATGGAGAAATCAAGGAACAAGAACCTTAGAGCAACATATGACAAGGTTTTAATAACCTTCTACACTTTGAACTTATCCAAAGTTCAGGCGGGTATACCTTATGTGAATACTTTCACACTTTTAAACAAAATTCACAGTAACCATTGTCCAAAGACTAGTGGATCTTATCGCCTTAAATGAAAAACTGAAAAAAAAATAGGAAAACTTAGGCTCATTTTCAATGTTGATCTTCAAGAGATTTAGAAAAGAAAACATTAACAGATACCAATGCCTTATCCAAGCTACAGAGTCATCTATTTTAAACAAGAACTTCAGAATTAAACATATCCATGCATCTCAATCACTTTGGCTTCTACCAACTCCATACATGCCTGACATGTATAAGAATCCTCCCTTGTTATACTAAACAGTGTTCATCAAATTCAAATTTCCCAACAAAGAACCTACTGATAAAGATATTTCTCACATATTTAATTCCCCTCCTGAAGAAGAAAGCTAAGAAATATATCTATAAAGATTGCATTACAATCTCTATTAAATTGAAATAACCCTAAATTACCCAAATGAAACCAGTAAAATTCTTGAAAGCATACCAAAAGACCACACAAATTTTAGGCTCAAAGTTCATGGTCTGTATATTTATATTCAATCTGGAAAATCTTACAAAACTTAGATAGTTTTCTGTAAAAGACTAGAAAAATGCATATAAATTTCTGCAGAGTTTCTTTACAAATTCTTGTGATCATTTTTTCTCTGTCCTGGTATCCATTTATAACATTATGGATGCATACAAGCTTCGCACCCTTTTCAACAAAGTTTGCTACATCCGCAATTCTTCTCCAAGAAGTGGTTACAAGTCCTTTTCAACATCCATAGCCTCTTGTGCCTTTTGTTCTATTGCAACCTCTTCTAACTGCTCCGGAGCATCTTCTTTCTATCTGACATAATTATCCTTCCATTCCTGAAAAACATCATCACTTGGCCAAGAGAAACTAACAACCTTCTGTTTCATGTCTTCTAGCCTTTTCCAAGTGACTCTTAAATGCTCAATTTCTGTTTCTATAAAACCGTAATGAGATTTTACCTTTTCAATTTCTTCAATAGTTTGGACAAATAAAGATGTATCATCAGTGTTGATAATTTGACTGACCCTTTGGGGCAAATTGTGTTCTAGCTCCTCTAACCAAGTCTTCTCTTCTTTTAACTAAATTGGACCAATGAAACCTCCTGGAAACAATTCAAATTTGTGATCCAAATATTCTTTTCTATATAGTTGGGCTTTTCTTTTTATACCTACCCTTTCCTCAAAGAGAATATTCATCTCTTTTATAAACTCACTAGTGGACCTTAGAAGGTCATTGTCCTTTGCATCTGCATGGGATGAACACATGAGCTCCAACTCCTTAACTCTAGGCATCCACATATTAAGGATTGGTTCCAAAGTGGCCTCATCTTCTCTGAATTTGATCATAACCTCCAGAATCCTCTTCATATTTATGTATACAATGGGGGCCTTGACTGAGTCAGCAAACTTCAAAATTGTGGCTTTCACCTTCTCTTCATATTTGTTTGCAAACAAGGCTTGAGCTTGTTTCAACTTTTCCAACTCATGTTGGACAGTCTCAGCTGGTTGGAAACTAGAAAGCATAGGAGAAGGGGGGTATTCTATGATGGGACTAGTAAGAGGGGGTCTTGTTGGAGAGGAGGCTATCATGAGTGTAGAGGATTCACCTGGATGGTGCTGACCTGCCAACTGACTCTAGAGTCTAGTAATGATGTTGTCCCTGTTGGTTATTCCTTCTTTAGCCTTATTGTAAGCCTTTAAGATAGTCTCCAACTTCAATTGGAGATTAGCTCTTTCTTGTGCCTCTTTCTCTCCTACTACCACATTAAACTTTGCAGATTCCAAAACTATGCTTGCAGCTTCCACTACCCCTGTATCTTGGACTCTCTTAACAATCATGTCTCCTAAGAGGCTAGAATCTGATGCATTTTTCCTCCTTTGGTTCTCATCCTTTTTTAATGACCACATGACAAGAGAAGCATTATCCCTGCTGAAGGTCACTCCTTCCATTGGCTTTGTTTCCTTCCTTACTGCATCAAGAACTAAAGCATCAACTATATCCCATTCAAGGAGGATCAAAACACCAGCCTTTAACACCTTCTCTCTTCCAGCTTCAGCAATGATAGCTTTGAATTCAGCCATCATTTCTTGCTCTATTTCTTCTTCTATCTGATTAGCATCTCTGAGAGGCTTTTCATTCTTCTTTTGCTCAAATCTGGTCTTGAATTGTTCCATGTTCTTCTTCCACATAAATTGCATGAAAGCCCTTATTGTAACAAATTTACTGTCAGCCAGGAATTATTCAATGGCTTTCTTAACAATAAGGTCTAATTCTTTGCCCCTTAGCTCACCATCAGTTCAGTTCATTTCAGCACTAGGTGGCTCCTCTGGCATCCCCTCTTGGATCTCCTCATAGGTGTAAGCAATCTCACCTAGACTCCCTAACTATAATAATTGTTCAACCACTAGTTTCTCATCTCCAATGTGGATAGGGGATTGACATGGAGAATATTGAGGTTCATCAGTTTCAACCTCCTTTCCCACTCTTTGCCTTTTAGGGGAATCCTGAATGTTAATGACATCTTCAATTTTTCTTTTCCCTTTTGAAGTGGAAGTCTCACCTGTCACTGGAATCATCACAGTGTACTTTGTCTTCTTATGCATTACATAGTCACCAAGTGGGATAGCCTTAGCAAAGACATGCTTAGCCAAGACTAGCTTAACCCTATCAGGATCATTCTGCATTATAGCCTCCCTTTTTTCTTTTAAGGTCTGCATGAGGTCTTCAAAATAGAGAATCAAGAATTTGATTTTCTCCTCAAAAGGGTTGAAGCTAGAAAGAGGGTCATAGCTACTATCAAATTGATGGATAAAATCAAGTGCCTTCTTATATGCAACCCACTTCTCCTTCCTTAGTTCCTACTCATCTAAGTTGAATTCATTCCTAATTAAATCTTCAAGGAACTGGAATTGGTGAGGCCTACCTCTACACACTACTCTCTTTCTGAACATGCCATTGAAAAAGTTCTCAGGGTTTGCACATCTTGAAACTACAGTTTATAGCCTATATGGCTTAAAGAATTCTTCAAAATATTTCCATCCACCTTTAGTGATTACAAAATGGTGGGCCATGGTAGTAGTTGGGAAAATGGTCCCTTTACCCCTATTGGTTAGCTCTGCTTCTTGCACTCCTCCAATCTGTCTTAACACTTCTGCAATCCCTATCTTTAATGGGACCTGATAGGGTAGTGGGTAGGGGGTTCCTCTAAAACCATACACTTTGAAAATAGTAGAAGCAGGGTACAAATACATGTCTCCCCAATTGTGAACAATCTTAATATCCTCTACAAACAACTTAGGTTTGAGGAATTCCAAAAGAGCCTTAGGAATCCTAGGGTTTTCTGCACATAAAAGAACTCTAATCTTAGATGCAAAGCATCTATCAAACTTCAGAAAACTAGCATCCTCTCTATCCCAAGATAGAACAGTGCTCCAAAGTTGCACGGGAATCTCTTCTTTATCTTTAACCTTGACCAAATCCATATCTTTTGCAAAATAATTAGCACTTTTGAATAAAAACATGTGCATTAACAGGGAGTAACATCCAAATGACCTACCCACCTTACCATTTTTGATCCCTACAAGCCCTGCATGAATAGCATCAGTGAGGTATGGGGTATAATCAAATGTTATTACCAGGGAGGGGTTTAGAATTTGTGTAATCATTAACATGTAATGGGTTGGCAAGTTCTTTTCAGCATCCTCTCCAAAGATCTGACATAGTGCCCAATACATACCCTTAGCTCTCAAAGTAAATAAATTGAGGGAGAATGGTTCCATTATGCTAGGGCCTACAACTTTTAACTCCCCTATCTTAACAAAGAACTCTTTCAGTGAGCTACTCCTAAGATGATCCCTCTATGCATTGTAAATCTGGGCTAATGACTCAAAGTCAACAGACTCTAACAAATTGGAGGCCTCACTGAGTTTAAACACGTTCCTGAATTCATCATCTTGTATTTCAATTAGGACTGATCTCTTTACATTCCTGATGCATCTTGCTATAGGATCATAATTCTGTGCAATTAGGGTCAACAAATCTACATCCATGAATACACCAGGGACCACAAGTTTTCCTACATCTAGTTCCCATATGCTATTTAAAGGAGCTAGGGAATGTCTTTGTCCAAAACTAACTTTGAATAGTCCTAAACCTGATATCCCTATCTCAGGGTCCCTTAACCAATTTTCCTTATCATACAGTCCATCCCCAATTTTTAGACGAGGGTTCTTTGGTACTAACTCTTTAGCCTTAGTTGCGACATTGGTGGACATGGTTAACTATTCTAAAAAATCATCACAGATGTTCCTGTCCTGATAATTCAATTTTCCTGTCAACTCTCTTCTTGGTGCCATTTTGAATAAGCAACTATACCACTTTTAACTAGCATAGACCTCTAATGAAATAATTCACACAGCAACAATTGGAAACAGACCAGAATTATCAAGAAAAGCACAAAAAACCTGATTATTCACCTGAAGAGAATCGCTCCGCACCAATTGCTCTGCAACAGACTTCAATGAAACAATACTAACAATCAAGTTGATGCAGACTCTAAAGGACAAGTTGGCATTAAATTTTTAGAAATTAACTCCCAATGCTTAGGCTATCTTTTCAGAATTGAATTCAAAACTGGCTCCAATGGGTCATAACTTCTCTGAGTCTTTCCTCTGTTTCAGCCTTTCGCTATTTCGCAGTGCATAAAACCTGTATATGGTGAAAATAGATACAACAATATTGAAAGACTAAATGAATTCAACCACAAAACCCTAACCTAACAACAACAAAGATCCACCATAACATATGAAGATTACCTAAGACAATGCAAATCAAATGAAATCACAAAGATTATACTATCACATGTCCAATAGGGTTTGAATCTCCATTCTTCCTATCTCCATTGATCTTGCTTGATATATTTGCTCTCTGATTTTATATGTGCACAAGAGCTCAACAAAGAATGAAAATGTGGTTGCAAGTAGGATCGCATATGAAAATACAAAGGTGTAGTGTATTCAATTGATCAGGTAGTTAGTTAGTTGGGGTTGATAATGAAGAAATCATCTCCTTATATAGAAAACACTATATGAAATGGAGGGATAAGATTGAGAGGTGTAAAAGATAAATGGTCGGCTATGATTAGAGGGTAGGTAGAGAAAATATAAAAATAATGAAAGAGTAGGTAGTGTAGGAATTAAGAGATGAATGACATGTGTCATAGGTAAAAAAGGTTAATGAATTAATTAAATAAATAAAGATTTATTTAAATAATAGAAGAAGTGGGATAATTAAATAAATAAAAGTATTTATTTAATTTAGAAAAGGATTATTTAAATAAATAAATGTATTTGTTTAAATGATAAATAAGGCTAGAAGAGGATAAATGAATTAATTAAATAAATAAAGATTTATTTAATTAATAGAAGAATTAGGGTTAAATAATTAGATAGGACAATTTTAGGTGTCTATATTTTGCCCCTCTTTGAGACAATGCAGCTTGTCGGGTTGTTTCAAAGAAGATAATATGAACTGATACAAAGTTGCCCCAAGATGGGAATGGTATGCCCTCTCGAGAGATTGGATGAAAATGTCTAGAAAGATCGTAGACAATATCCCAATAAGAAAGAAAGACTAGAAAGGGTTGACCAGATAGAGTGACAAAGTCACGGGTTAAAGAAGACTGACTCAGGAAATGAGGGCTAGGGCTAGGGCTGGGGTAGTCTATAAAATAGACCACGAGGGGAACACATCCTCATTGTCATCCACACATCCAAGAGATCAGAGTGTAGAGAGAGAATAGAGCAGCAGTAGTCAGCAACGATGGCATTGGTTCACAGATTCGATCGCGTTCGTCGATTTCAGAGGCCAGTAGATGCAGGAGAGCCATTAAGTACCACAAAACCTCCTTGTACTTTGTCACAATAAATGTTGTCATTAATGCATGCTAGGTAGAGCAATAAATGTGCATTTAGGTATGTCAAACAAGGTAAAAAATATCGAGGTGCGTCGGTGCTAGTGTTAGGCGCATCTAGGTTAACTAGGTGCGTTTATGTTTGTGTTAGGTGCATCTATGAATGAAAAGGTATCTATGTCAAAAGTGAGTGCGTCTGCGTTGTTCAGGCACATTTGTGCTGTGTGGGTACGTTTGTGCAGAGCAGGCATTGTTGTTCACCAAAAGTGATAATCCAAGTATACCTGCAAATCTATCTATGAGATAGCCAATCTCAATCAATGAAACACCTCAGGGCTTGGACAACATGACAAGGATATGAATCCTTCTACTCTTCAGGCTCTGCAAAACCTAGGCAGGTATACCTTTGATGCATTTAATCAGACCTATTACACACAAGACTGCATCAATCAAAAGTAGACGGATCTCAAAAAGTTCAAAAACCAAGAGATAACTGCAGATGGGCTAGATCCACACTTGCAACTCAACATTTTTAATCATGAGATGGAGGGACACTTCCACATAACATAAAATATAAAAAGATATTCTGATTTTGGATTTTTAAATGGTGTTTTGACAACCTTTCAGTATTACAAGAGACCAGTGCCTTATCCAGGCAATAGAGTCATGCATAAAACTGGATGAGAAATCTCAGATGCAAGTTCTTTTCAACATTAAATTTTCATGTATCAATGCCTTACATTAATACAATTCTCTGCTCTGTCACAAAAGCATACTTATATGTAGATATCCAATATGCATTCAAAATCATTAATGCTGGGTTTTAGGATTTAAATCCTTCTTTGAAGAATACCCAAAAGACAACATTGCACTCTTAGAGGAATCTAAAAGAGACAAGTCAAATTATCCTTGATAATATAAAATTATATGAATCTGAGTACATTTTGGAGACAATTTCATGGAAACTCACACATGCCTTGCATATGTGTGAACCTGCAAACTGAAACTAAACCTACAGTAAAGACAACACTGAAAACATAGACGAACACACTGTCATTTGCATTGATAAAAGGATGCCATCACTAGAACCTGCAATTTCGGATTTCTCCCTTGGAGCAAATCTCTCAAAAACTGGAACCCTTAAAACTAAGAAGAATGGGGAATAAAAAGGGAGAGGGAACCAAATCAAATCTTTAACTGAATTGCCAAGTGTCTCCCCTCTAACTGAATTTTGTTCCCGTGGAAATTGCTTCCAAAATATCACACATTTGTCAAAATTAACCATATAATCGGATTCCTCACTCCGAGAGCTTTCCGGCGATATATAATACTTTATATTTTGGCCAAAATTTAGACCCTGGGCGAATTAATCCTCAACATGGATCCATCATTTAAATTTTTGGAATTTTAATATAGTTTGAACTATATTATTTATGGATTTTAATTTTGATTTTTTCCTCCATTTGGTCTGACGCTTTTGCCACGTGGCGGCCTCTGATTGGTCAATGGGGTTGATCGGACGCCACTCGGGATGACACCTCATCACCACCATGTCATCTGCTTCGTCACTGCCACTTGGCCGCCACGTCATCGCCACTGGACTGCCACCTGTGTGCCACCTCACCGGGACCCGCCTGCTGGACTGCCACCTATCACGACATGTGGACAACTCTCGTTCACTTTCGCTATTTCACAGGGTGCAAATCGCATGCATCTTCCTTTCGCGAAATAGCGCGCACCGTTGATCCATCTCGAACTTGCTCACTGGTTAAGCCGGCCTTCCTCTGCAAAATTTTGCATGTTTGCCTCGGGAAGCATGCTCGCGTGGGGTCCACCTGGTCACCGCTCAATCAACTCCTCTGTCGCCTCGGGAAGCATGCTCGCGCATGGGCCCGCCTTGGGCGCCCATAGGTACCTTGTGTCAAAAGCCTTTATGGCTTAGACATTATAGTATAGTGCGTTTTTGTATATAAATACTAAAAGCTCCCAGTGCACAGCCAATGTGGGATAATTATTTATGCCTGGGACTACAATTTTGAAGCTTTTGCATGAGCTTTAATGGTTGCAACTTGAATGTCTATTGCCTAAGGTTTAAAACGCTACCCCTTCACCATCTACGCAAGGGGAATACTACCAGCCAATACTTGCATTTGATAAAACATGTTTTAATGCCCTCTCCATGCCACGCACAATAGGGAGGATTTTGCATTTGATTGGAGACTTTCATAACCCACGTAGTCTACCATGTTCTACTTGCTGTTGGTTTTTTGCTTCCCAAACTCCACATTCAGCATGGAAGGATGAGGAAAAAACATGGAGGAGTGGACTAGCATTCATCTGCCAAATCTGCATTTCCTTTACATTTTGCTGTTGTTAACTTCAACGCCATCTAAAAAAAAAATCACATAGAGGGGAGCACGTGAGGAAAATGTTGGACTATTATTTGCATTTGCTGTTTGAAGTGTTTTCTTTAAAACCCCCTTCCAAAGCTACAGCCTACTACTTGCATTTGTTTGGGAATTTTAAATTACACTCCCAGCCATCACACACAGCAAGGAGAATGAAGGTTGTGGAATTTGGCTTTACAATGGCCAATGGCATTTTGTTATTTGCTGAAGATTTCAGATTTTCCAACATATTTGTTGGAACGTTTAGAGCAGCCTTTTACCCACACATGACAGCCACGTGAAAGAGGGATTTTACTTGTATTCATTTGCTAATTGCAACTTGCCTGAAAGTGTTCAATTACTGCCTCTACCATTTGCCTTTCCTCCATTCATCATGCCACAATCTATTGGATTCGACTTAATGTCTGCCAATTGAAACTTATTTGAAAGTGTTTAATTGCTGCCTCTACCATTTGCCTTTCATGCTCCACCTTCCAGCTGCATTTTGCTTGAATTTCTAAATGTTCCTTCTTTGTCGCCGAAGGAGAATTCAGTATTACTCTCCACTTTGAAATTTCCTAGAGTTCTATTAGCATCTTGAACTCATATGACATGTTCTATGATTACAAACCACATTTCAACATTATGAAATTCTCTTAGCAAACCAAGTTGCCAGTAAAATCAATGCACGAGCATGAGCCAGGTCGGGCCCCAAAATGGGTCCTATTAAAAAAAATTTCATTTTCATACAACTGACTTCTGAAAAGCTTTGCGGACCTCAAACATACCTTTGGAGACGATCGGCTTCATTTTCGGATCATAAAATTGCATTTTACAACCTTCAGGCAATTACGCCACAATTTTCGCATTTAATTGCGAAGACGTAATTTTCAAACTTGTCAAAACATCTTTCTGGAGCTCGCCATCTGACAGGCGTGTACTCTGATATACAAGGATGAATTCTACCAAATTATTTCTCAAGACGAGTCCTGAGCGAAGAGATAATAATTTCCGAAAATGCCCAACTGGCTTTGTCGACACTGCGGACCTGATGAAGTCAATGTTCTGGCAACACATGATGCCTTTCGAAAAAATATCAAACGACCTCCGTAGGCCCTCAAATTTGGAACACAGGTACCTTTAAGTACATATTAAATCTTTGAATTCTTAGTTCAATCACCAGACTGACAGGATGCAAACGGCGCGCTCACAAAAATGGCTACATTAACTGATATAACACTGGAGTGCGGATAACTAAATTTGATGGCAAAATGAGTCCTTTTGAAAACTGATCAAACGGATTGATAAAAGCTTGAAATTTGAAATGTAGCTCACCATTTATACCAACATTAGCCCAGGACAAACATTCTGACATGACGCTCACTGGGACATTTTTAAACTTGTGCAAACATCACAAACTACAAACGGATTGAGCTTTGAAAACCGATCAAACTGATTGATAAGGACTTGAAATTTGAAATGTAGCTCACCATTTATACTGACATCAACCTGGAAGAAACACTTTGGCATGATTATTACTAAGACAAGTTTTACAATTGTGTAAAACAGGGCTCCGACTAGCTGTCGAAACAGGGACTTGCCAAAACACACAAACTGCAAACGGATTTGGTTTTGAAAACTGAGCAAATGGATTCGTCAAGACCTAAAAATTTTCAGGGTAACTCACTTTTATGGATATAATTGAATCCATTTTGAATTTCTCCATGACGATCAACAGGCCAAAAGATATAAACACCCAAAGTAGGCAACTTAATAAAATTTGCACTTGTGCCTAGAATGCACTTTCAGCTCACCCCTCGAAATGGGTACCTAGTAAACTTATCCAAATTGAATTCTGAAAGTTGCACATCACTGAATAGGCCAAATGAAAGGTGTGGGACATGAATCCCGAGCCTTACCCTCTGAAAATCAACTGGCTCCATTTTACCCCCTTGCTAACTAGGCATTGAAACTGACTTATTTAGGTACTTTTCTGACATGTAGAGAAAAATTTTGAAATAGGCCTATAAACTTGACTCAGTTTTAAATACTCCCAACCGTGGCTCTAACTGAGGATGGTTGATTGCGAGATCAACACAAGAATCTAGATATCTTTGGTTAAGCAGACCACCCAAAAACGGATCATTTCTCATTCTTCTCTTCTCATTTCAAAAACAGGGCTTCCTTATTCTACCCAAACAGCAGGGCACCTTATTGAAAACCACACAACCGAAAGCAAAGCAACTGTACAAAATATACAACTTATCAATGGCCCCGGGCCATCAAAACTGAAATCAATTCTTACCTTTGTCAAACACTTGATTTTCATTTCCACTAACCGGAGGTAAGTTGAGATCAGCATTCCAATCTACCTGATCAAAAACACTTCCACTTCTAATCAGCTGGTCACATAAAACATAATCAGTAGCATGTTCATAATCAATCAATCTTTGGAAACCAAACGAATGTTGAACGTGTTGATCACCAGGTGACATAAGAGTGCCATACTCTTTACCACTCTTTCCCAGCTGAAATGAAAAGTGGCCTAACTTATTCTGAAAGTTGAAAACATCAGGCACATCTCTATTTCTAGTTTGCTCAAATGATAAACACTCTTCCATAATGATGGCTTGCAAACTAGAGAGGAAAACTTCCTCATAACATGACTGCAATTCGTCTTGCTGATCACAATTCCTATCAGCACTTTGCACACATGAAAATACATGATTGTCACTTGTCAATGGTTCATTTCCCACTTGTAAATCTAAGAAAACTACTTCAAATTTGTCATTCTTTTTAACAGCAAGATCCACACAATGCATACCAAAATCTGAGTTCATGTCAACATATGAATCTACATTATCACACCTATCGAGCATATATGCATCTTCATCTTGTCCATCACTCAAATCAAAAATAGGGAAAGAATCAATAGCATATGTATCATACTTCACACCCTCAAAAACATCATCAATATCTAAACAAGTACAGGTTGGGCGTGAGAGATTGGGTACATTTTTGGATGCATACCTCTGAAAATCAGCAGCTAAGAGCTCTGAAATTTGTTCACTACTTAGTGAACCTTCTTCATTTCCATTTTTCTTGGCTTCATCCTCTGAGCTGTAAACATTGTCCCAATCTGATAAAGGTATTAAATCAACAGTGCTCATGTCTCTATGCACATTTGTTTCATCATTACAACAACTCACATCTGCATCATAACCTTTATCATGCTGCTCATAAAGTGTTGCTATATGTTGCAACATAGTTTCATAACTGGGGTTGCAAACATTTTGTGGATTGAACTTAACAACAAGGTGACCCATATCATTAAAATCTAAAACCTCAACGGGCTCATGAATACTCGAACAATTACTTATTTTCTCATAAATTTCTTCTTGCTCTGAATACACATCTAAACTGTCATGCTGAGAATAAAAATCATCTTCAGCATCATAGGAGGCATATCCACTCACGGATTCATCTCCCTCACTGTCCTCAATCTTGTGTACATTTTCAGATTTAATTGCTTCAATCTTATCTATCCATTCTTTAATACATGCAACACTCTCTTCTCTTAAGGTAGTAGACCAATTAATTGAGTCAGGCTCATCAAGTTCTAAAAATAATTCAATCAAAACAAGCTCATGGGGTCTAGCATCAGCTGGAAACTCATTTAACGCAGCTATGAATCTTTTATAAAAAATATATGATGACTCTTCCTCTTTTCTTTTCCCTATTTTCTTTCTTAAAAACCAGATGAATTTCTCTCGGATCTTTTGAAGACATATTGCAATCTCTCTATCAATCTCTTTCAGATTTGACAGAGGATTTGGAGATCTAGGAACTACATCTAGATCCATCAGGTTTAAAACATCTACTGAACCACTATCATAACCATGCATCTCACTGTTTTACAAATTCTTTTCAAAATACAAGCAGTCACTACTTTTCATAATCATACACACTTCTCATCATATCTCTGACTGAAAACTTATTTCAATGAAGTATGTAAATTGTAAATTTATTTTCCTTTGAATGGTGACATTTTCACCTTATAAGGAACATATAATTTCATAGATACTTTGAGGAATACCTGGTAAAATCAATGTTGCTGCTGTCCAGTTCACTTCTGACTAGAAATTTGAAGAAATCCTCCAAATATCAGGTTCGTTCTTACAGAGTCGCCACCTCATTAAAGAAGAATAAATTTTAAACTACTGATCTTCACTCTAAAACACTTTCAGATTTCTGGGTCTCACCACACACAGCAGAGTCACATAATATTTTTCAAATGTCTTAGCAACAAGAATTTCCAGGGTAAACACTTCCAAATCTGAAAATGACTTTCAGATTTGTACACTTCTAAGACTCTTCCCCAAATGAATTTTCGCACAACTCTGGGATTCGATTCAACATGAATTATTACAACACGTCCTCAGCAAAGTCGCCATTTTTGTTGTTCACCAAAAGTGATAACCCAAGTATACCTGCAAATCTATCTATGAGATAGCCAATCTCAATCAATGAAACACCTCAGGGCTTGGACAACATGACAAGGATATAAATCCTTCTACTCTTCAGGCTCTGCAAAACCTAGGCAGGTATACCTTTGATGCATTTAATCAGACCTATTACACACAAGACTGCATCAATCAAAAGCAGACGGATCTCAAAAAGTTCAAAAACTAAGAGATAACTGCAGATGGGCTAGATCCACACTTGCAACTCAACATTTTGAATCATGAGATGGAGGGACACTTCCACATAACATAAAATATAAAAAGATATTCTGAGTTTGGATTTTTAAATGGTGTTTTGACAACCTTTCAGTATTACAAGAGACCAGTGCCTTATCCAGGCAACAGAGTCATGCATAAAACTGGATGAGAAATCTCAGATGCAAGTTCTTTTCAACATTAAATTTTCATGTATCAATGACTTACATTAATACAATTCTCTGCTCTGTCACAAAACCATACTTACATGTAGATATCCAATATGCATTCAAAATCATTAATGCTGGGTTTCAGGATTTAAATCCTTCTTTGAAGAATACCCAAAAGACAACATTGCACTCTTAGAGGAATCTAAAAGAGACAAGTCAAATTATCCTTGATAATATAAAATTATATGAATCTGAGTACATTTTGGAGACAATTTCATGGAAACTCACACATGCCTTGCATATGTGTGAACCTGCAAACTGAAACTAAACCTACAGTAAAGACAACACTGAAAACATAGACGAACACACTGTCATTTGCATTGATAAAAGGATGCCATCACTAGAACCTGCAATTTCGGATTTCTCCCTTGGAGCAAATCTCTCAAAAACTGGAACCCTTACAACTAAGAAGAATGGGGAATAAAAAGGGAGAGGGAACCAAATCAAATCTTTAACTGAATTGCCAAGTGTCTCCCCTCTAACTGAATTTTGTTCCCGTGGAAACTGCTTCCAAAATATCACACATTTGTCAAAATTAACCATATAATCGGATTCCTCACTCCGAGAGCTTTTCGGCGATATATAATACTTTATATTTTGGCCAAAATTTAGACCCTGGGCGAATTAATCCTCAACATGGATCCATCATTTAAATTTTTGGAATTTTAATATAGTTTGAACTATATTATTTATGGATTTTAATTTTGATTTTTTCCTCCATTTGGTCTGACGCTTTTGCCACGTGGCGGCCTCTGATTGGTCAATGGGGTTGATCGGACGCCACTCGGGATGACACCTCATCACTGCCATGTCATCTGCTTCGTCACTGCCACTTGGTCGCCACGTCATCGCCACTGGACTGCCACCTATGCGCCAACTGTGTGCCACCTCACCGGGACCCGCCTGCTGGACTGCCACCTATCATGACACGTGGATGACTCTCGTTCACTTTCGCTATTTCGCAGGGTGCAAATCGCGTGCATCTTCCTTTCGCGAAATAGCGCGCACCTCGAACTTGCTCACTCGTTAAGTCGACCTTCCTCCACAAAATTTTCCATGTCTGCCTCGAGAAGCGTGCCTACGTGGGGTCCACCTGGTCACCGCTCAGTCAACTCCTCTGTCGCCTCGGGAAGCGTGCTCGCGCATGGGCCCGCCTTGGGCGCCCATAGGTACCTTGTGTCAAAAGTCTTTATGGCTTAGACATTATAGTATAGTGCGTTTTTGTATATAAATACTAAAAGCTCCCAGTGCACAGCCAATGTGGGATAATTATTTATGTCCGGGACTTCAATTTTGAAGCTTTTGCCTGAGCTTTAATGGCTGCAACTTGAATGTCTTTTGCCTAAGGTTTAAAATGTTGCCCCTTCACCATCCACGCAAGGGGAATACTGCCAGCCAATACTTGCATTTGATAAAACATGTTTTAATGCCCTCTCCATGCCACACACAACGGGGAGGATTTTGCATTTGATTGGAGACTTTCATAACCCACGTAGTCTACCATGTTCTACTTGCTGTTGGTTTTTTGCTTCCCAAACTCCACATTCAGCATGGAACGATGAGGAAAAAACGTGGGGGAGTGGACTAGCATTCATCTGCCAAATCTGCATTTCCTTTACATTTTGCTGTTGTTAACTTCAACGCCATCAAAAAAAAAACCACATAGAGGGGAGCATGTGAGGAAAATGTTGGACTATTGTTTGCATTTGCTGTTTGAAGTGTTTTCTTTAAAACCCCCTTCCAAAGCTACAGCCTACTACTTGCATTTGTTTGGGAATTTTAAATTACACTCCCAGCCATCACACACAGCAAGGAGAATGAAGGTTGTGGAATTTGGCTTTACAATGGCCAATGGCATTTTGTTATTTGCTGAAGATTTCAGATTTTCCAACATATTTGTTGGAACTTTTAGAGTAGCTTTTTACCCACACATGACAACCACGTGAAAGAGGGATTTTACTTGTATTCATTTGCTAATTGCAACTTGCCTGAAAGTGTTCAATTGCTGCCTCTACCATTTGTCTTTCCTCCATTCATCATGCCACAATCTATTGGATTCAACATAATGCCTGCCAATTGAAACTTATTTGAAAGTGTTTAATTGCAACCTCTACCATTTGCCTTTCACGCTCCACCTTCCAGTTGCATTTTGCTTGAATTTCTAAATGTCCCTTCTCTATCGCCGAAGGAGAATTTAGTATTACTCTCCACTTTGAAATTTCCTGGAGTTCTATTAGCATCTTGAAGTCATATGACATGTTCTGTGATCACAAACCACATTTCAACATTATGAAATTCTCTTAGGAAACCAAGTTGCTAGTAAAATCAATGCACGGGCATGAGCCAGATCGGGCCCCAAAATGGGTCTGACTAAAAAAAATTTCGTTTTCATACAACTGACTTTTGAAAAGATTTGCGGACCTCAAACATACCTTTGGAGACGATCGGCTTCGTTTTCGGATCATAAAATTGCATTTTACAAGCTTCAGGCAATTACGCCACAATTTTCGCATTTAGTCGCGAAGACGTAATTTTCAAACCTGTCAAAACATCTTTCTGGAGCTCGCCATCTGACAGGCGTGTACTCTGATATACAAGGATGACTTCTACCAAATGATTTCTCAAGATGAGTCCCAAGCGAAGGGATAATAATTTCTGAAAATGCCCAACTGGCTTTGTCGACACTGCGGACCTGATGAAGTCAATGTTCTGGCAACATATGATGCCTTTCTCAAAAATATCAAACGACCTCCGTAGGCCCTCAAATTTGGAACACAGGTACCTTTAAGTACATATTAAATCTTTGAATTCTTAGTTTAATCACCAGACTGACAGGATGCAAACGGCACGCTCACAAAAATGGCTACATTAACTGATATAACACTGGAGTGCGGATAACTGAATTTGATGGCAAAATGAGTCCTTTTGAAAACCGATCAAACGGATTGATAAAAGCTTGAAATTTGAAATGTAGCTCACCATTTATACCAACATTAGCCCAGGACAAACATTCTGACATGACGCTCACGGGACATTTTTACACTAGTGCAAACATCACAAACTACAAACGGATTGAGCTTTGAAAACCGATCAAACGGATTGATAAGGACTTGAAATTTGAAATGTAGCTCACCATTTATACTGACATCAACCTGGAAGAAACACTTTCGCATGATTCTTACTGAGACAAGTTTTACAATTGTGCAAAACAGGGCTCCAACTAGCTATCGAAACAGGGACTTGCCAAAACACACAAACTGCAAACGGATTTGGTTTTGAAAACTGAGCAAATGGATTCGTCAAGACCTAAAAATTTTCAGGGTAACTCACTTTTATGCATATAATTGAATCCATTTTGAATTTCTCCATGACGATCAACAGGGCAAAAGATATAAAAACCCAAAGTAGGCAACTTAATAAAATTTGCACTTGTGCCTAGAATGCACTTTCAGCTCACCCCTCTAAATGGGTACCTAGTAAACTTATCCAAATTGAATTTTGAAAGTTGCACATCACTGAATAGGCCAAATGAAAGGTGTGGGACATGAATCCCGAGCCTTACCCTCTGAAAATCAACTGGCTCCATTTTACCCCCTTGCTAACTAGGCATTGAAACTGACTTATTTAGGTACTTTTCTGACATGCAGAGCAAAATTTTGAAATAGGCCTATAAACTTGACTCAGTTTTAAATACTCCCAACAGTGGCTCTGACTGGGGATGGTTGATTGCGAGATCAACACAAGAATCCAGATATCTTTGGTTAAGCAGACCACCAAAAAACGGATCATTTCTCATTCTTCTCTTCTCATTTCAAAAACAGGGCTTGCCTATTCTTCCCAAACAGCAGGGCACCTTATTGAAAACCACACAACCGAAAGCAAAGCAACTGTACAAAATATACAACTTATCAATGGCCCCGGGCCATCAAAACTGAAATCAATTCTTACCTCTGTCAAACACTTGATTTTCATTTCCACTAACCGGAGGTAAGTTGAGATCATCATTCCAATCTACCTAATCAAAAACACTTCCACTTCTAATCAGTAGGTCACATCAAACATAATCAGTAGCATGTTCATAATCAATCAATCTTTGGAAACCAAACGAATGTTGAACGTGCTGATCACCAGGTGACATAAGAGTGCCATACTCTTTACCACTCTTTCCTAGCTGAAACGAAAAGTGGCCTAACTTATTCTGAAAGTTGAAAACATCAGGCACATCTCTATTTCTAGTTTGCTCAAATGATAAACACTCTTCCATAATGATGGCTTGCAAACTAGAGAGGAAAACTTCCTCATAACATGACTGCAATTCGTCTTGCTGATCACAATTCCTATCAGCACTTTGCACACATGAAAATACATGATTGTCACTTGTCAATGGTTCATTTCTCACTTGTAAATCTGAGAAAACTACTTCAAATTTGTCATTCTTTTTAACAGCAAGATCCACACAATGCATACCAAAATCTGAGTTCATGTCAACATATGAATCTACATTATCACACCTATCGAGCATATATGCATCTTCATCTTGTCCATCACTCAAATCAAAAATAGGGAAAGAATCAATAGCATATGTATCATACTTCACACCCTCAAAAACATCATCAATATCTAAACAAGTACTGGTTGGGCGTGAGAGATTGGGTACATTTTTGAATGCATACCTCTGAAAATTAGCAGCTAAGAGCTCTGAAATTTGTTCACTACTTAGTGAACATTCTTCATTTCCATTTTTCTTGGCTTCATCCTCTGAGCTGTAAACATTGTCCCAATCTGATAAAGGTATTAAATCAACAATGCTCATGTCTCTATGCACATTTGTTTCATCATTACAACAACTCACATCTGCATCATAACCTTTATCATGCTGCTCATAAAGTGTTGCTATATGTTGCAACATAGTTTCATAACTGGGGTTGCAAACATTTTGTGGATTGAACTTAACAACAAGGTGACCCATATCATTAAAATCTAAAACCTCAACGGGCTCATGAATACTCGAACAATTACTTATTTTCTCATAAATTTCTTCTTGCTCTGAATACACATCTAAACTGTCATGCTGAGAATAAGAATCATCTTCAGCATCATAGGAGGCATATCCACTCACGGATTCATCTCCCTCACTGTCCTCAATCTTGTGTACATTTTCAGATTTAATTGCTTCAATCTTATCTATCCATTCTTTAATACATGCAACACTCTCTTCTCTCAAGGTAGTAGACCAATTAATTGAGTCAAGCTCATCAAGTTTTAAAAATAATTCAATCAAAACAAGCTCATGGGGTCTAGCATCAGCTGGAAACTCATTTAACGCAGCTATGAATCTTTTATAAAAAATACATGATGACTCTTCCTCTTTTCTTTTCCCTATTTTCTTTCTTAAAAACCAGATGAATTTCTCTCGGATCTTTTGAAGACATACTGCAATCTCTTTATCAATCTCTTTCAGATTTGACAGAGGATTTGGAGATCTAGGAACTACATCTAGATCCATCGGGTTTAAAACATCTACTGAACCACTGTCATAACTATGCATCTCACTGTTTTACAAATTCTTTTCAAAATACAAGCAGTCACTACTTTTCAGAATCATACACACTTCTCATCATATCTCTGACTGAAAACTTATTTCAATGAAGTATGTAAATTGTAAATTTATTTTCCTTTCAATGGTGACCTTTTCACCTTATAAGGAACATATAATTTCATAGATACTTTGAGGAATACCTGGTAAAATCAATGTTGCTGCTATCCAGTTCACTTCTGACTAGAAATTTGAAGAAATCCTCCAAATCTCAGGTTCGTTCTTACAGAGTCGCCACCTCCTTGAAGAGGAATAAATTTTAAACTACTGATCTTCACTCTAAAACACTTTCAGATTTCTGGGTCTCACCACACACAACAGAGTCACATAATATTTTTCAAATGTCTTAGCAACAAGAATTTCCAGGGTAAACACTTCCAAATCTGAAAATGACTTTCAGATTTGTACACTTCTATGACTCTTCCCCAAATGAATTTTGGCACAACTCTGGGATTCGATTCAACATGAATTATTACAACACGTCCTCAGCAGAGTCGCCATTTTTGTTGTTCACCAAAAGTGATAACCCAAGTATACCTGCAAATCTATCTATGAGATAGCCAATCTCAATCAATGAAACACCTCAGGCTTGGACAACATGACAAGGATATGAATCCTTCTACTCTTCAGGCTCTGCAAAACCTAGGCAGGTATACCTTTGATGCATTTAATCAGACCTATTACACACAAGACTGCATCAATCAAAAGCAGACGGATCTCAAAAAGTTCAAAAACTAAGAGATAACTGCAGATGGGCTAGATCCACACTTGCAACTCAACATTTTGAATCATGAGATGGAGGGACACTTCCACATAACATAAAATATAAAAAGATATTCTGATTTTGGATTTTTAAATGGTGTTTTGACAACCTTTCAGTATTACAAGAGACCAGTGCCTTATCCAGGCCACAGAGTCATGCATAAAACTGGATGAGAAATCTCAGATGCAAGTTCTTTTCAACATTAAATTTTCATGTATCAATGCCTTACATTAATGCAATTCTCTGCTCTGTCACAAAACCATACTTATATGTAGATATCCAATATGCATTCAAAATCATTAATGCTGGGTTTTAGGATTTAAATCCTTCCTTGAAGAATACCCAAAAGACAACATTGCACTCTTAGAGGAATCTAAAAGAGACAAGTCAAATTATCCTTGATAATATAAAATTATATGAATCTGGGTACATTTTGGAGACAATTTCATGGAAACTCACACATGCCTTGCATATGTGTGAACCTGCAAACTGAAACTAAACCTACAATAAAGACAACACTGAAAACATAGACGAACACACTGTCATTTGCATTGATAAAAGGATGCCATCACTAGAACCTGCAATTTCGGATTTCTCCCTTGGAGGAAATCTCTCAAAAACTGGAACCCTTACAACTAAGAAGAATGGGGAATAAAAAGGGAGAGGGAACCAAATCAAATCTTTAACTGAATTGCGAAGTGTCTCCCCTCTAACTAAATTTTTTTCCTGTGGAAACTGCTTCCAATATATCCCATATTTGTCAAAATTAACCATATAATCGGATTCCTCACTCCGAGAGCTTTCCGGCGATATATAATACTTTATATTTTGGCCAAAATTTAGACCCTGGGCGAATTAATCCTCAACATGGATCCATCATTTAAATTTTTGGAATTTTAATATAGTTTGAACTATATTATTTATGGATTTTAATTTTGATTTTGTCCTCCATTTGGTCTGACGCTTTTGCCACGTGGCGGCCTCGAATTGGTGAATGGGGTTGATCGGACGCCACCCGGGATGACACCTCATCACCGCCATGTCATCTGATTCGTCACTGCCACTTGGCCACCACATCATCGCCACTGGACTGCCACCTATGTGCCAACTGTGTGCCACCTCACCGGGACCCGCCTGCTGGACTGCCACCTATCACGACACGTGGACGGCTCTCGTTCACTTTCGCTATTCCGCAAGGTGTAAATCGCGTGCATCTTCCTTTCGCGAAATAGCGCGCACCGTTGATCCATCTCGAACTTGGTCACTCATTAAGCCGGCCTTCCTCTGCAAAATTTTGCATGTCTGCTTCAGGAAGCGTGCCTGGGTGGGGTCCACCTGGTCACCGCTCAGTCAACTCCTCTATCACCTCGGGAAGCGTGCTCGCACATGGGCCCGCCTTGGGCGCCCATAGGTACCTTGTGTCAAAAGCCTTTATGGCTTGACATTATAGTATAGTGCGTTTTTGTATATAAATACTAAAAGCTCCAAGTGCACAGCTAATGTGGGATAATTATTTATGCCTGGGACTTCAATTTTGAAGCTTTTGCCTGAGCTTTAATGGCTGCAACTTGAATGTCTAGTGCCTAAGGTTTAAAACGCTGCCCCTTCACCATCCACGCAAGGGGAATACTGCCAGCCAATACTTGCATTTGATAAAACATGTTTTAATGCCCTCTCCATGCCACGCACAATAGGGAGGATTTTGCATTTGATTGGAGACTTTCATAACCCACGTAGTCTACCATGTTCTACTTGCTGTTGGTTTTTTGCTTCCCAAACTCCACATTCAGCATGGAAGGATGAGGAAAAAACGTGGGGGAGTGGACTAGCATTCATCTGCCAAATCTGCATTTCCTTTACATTTTGTTGTTGTTAACTTCAACGCCATCTAAAAAAAGAACCACATAGAGGGGAGCACATGAGGAAAATGTTGGACTATTGTTTGCATTTGCTGTTTGAAGTGTTTTCTTTAAAACCCCCTTCCAAAGCTACAGCCTACTACTTGCATTTGTTTGGGAATTTTGAATTACACTCCCAGCCATCACACACAGCAAGGAGAATGAAGGTTGTGGAATTTGGCTTTACAATGGCCAATGGCATTTTGTTATTTGTTGAAGATTTCAGATTTTCCAACATATTTGTTGGAACTTTTAGAGCAGCCTTTTACCCACACATGACAGCCACGTGAAAGAGGAATTTTACTTGTATTCATTTGCTAATTGCAACTTGCCTGAAAGTGTTCAATTGCTGCCTCTACCATTTGTCTTTCCTCCATTCATCATGCCACAATCTATTGGATTTGACTTAATGCCTGCCAATTGAAACTTATTTGAAAGTGTTTAATTGCTGCCTCTACCATTTGCCTTTCACGCTCCACCTTCCAGCTGCATTTTACTTGAATTTCTAAATGTCCCTTCTCTGTCGCCGAAGGAGAATTTAGTATTACTCTCCACTTTGAAATTTCCTGGAGTTCTATTAGCATCTTGAACTCATATGACATGTTCTGTGATTACAAACCACATTTCAACATTATGAAATTCTCTTAGCAAACCAAGTTCCAAGTTGCCAGTAAAATCAATGCATGGGCATGAGCGAGGTCGGGCCCCAAAATGGGTCCGACTAAAAAAAATTTCGTTTTCATACAACTGACTTCTGAAAAGCTTTTCGGACCTCAAACATACCTTTGGAGACGATCGGTTTCGTTTTCGGATCATAAAATTGCATTTTACAAGCTTCAGGCAATTACGCCACAATTTTCGCATTTAGTCGCGAAGACGTAATTTTCAAACCTGTCAAAACATCTTTCTGGAGCTCGCCATCTGACAGGCGTGTACTCTGATATACAAGGATGACTTCTACCAAATGATTTCTCAAGACGAGTCCCAAGCGAAGAGATAATAATTTCTGAAAATGCCCAACTGGCTTTGTCGACACTGCGGACCTGATGAAGTCAATGTTCTGGCAACATATGATGCCTTTCTCAAAAATATCAAACGACCTCCGTAGGCCCTCAAATTTGGAACACAGGTACCTTTAAGTACATATTAAATCTTTGAATTCTTAGTTTAATCACCAGACTGACAGGATGCAAACGGCACGCTCACAAAAATGGCTACATTAACTGATATAACACTGGAGTGCGGATAACTGAATTTGATGGCAAAATGAGTCCTTTTGAAAACCGATCAAACGGATTGATAAAAGCTTGAAATTTGAAATGTAGCTCACCATTTATACCAACATTAGCCCAGGACAAACATTCTGACATGACGCTCACGGGACATTTTTACACTAGTGCAAACATCACAAACTACAAACGGATTGAGCTTTGAAAACCGATCAAACGGATTGATAAGGACTTGAAATTTGAAATGTAGCTCACCATTTATACTGACATCAACCTGGAAGAAACACTTTCGCATGATTCTTACTGAGACAAGTTTTACAATTGTGCAAAACAGGGCTCCAACTAGCTATCGAAACAGGGACTTGCCAAAACACACAAACTGCAAACGGATTTGGTTTTGAAAACTGAGCAAATGGATTCGTCAAGACCTAAAAAATTTCAGGGTAACTCACTTTTATGCATATAATTGAATCCATTTTGAATTTCTCCATGATGATCAACAGGGCAAAAGATATAAACACCCAAAGTAGGCAACTTAATAAAATTTGCACTTGTGCCTAGAATGCACTTTCAGCTCACCCCTCGAAATGGGTACCTAGTAAACTTATCCAAATTGAATTTTGAAAGTTGCACATCACTGAATAGGCCAAATGAAAGGTGTGGGACATGAATCCCGAGCCTTACCCTCTGAAAATCAACTGGCTCCATTTTACCCCCTTGCTAACTAGGCATTGAAACTGACTTATTTAGGTACTTTTCTGACATGTAGAGCAAAATTTTGAAATAGGCCTATAAACTTGACTCAGTTTTAAATACTCCCAACAGGCATGTCTATGCAGAGCATAGGCATGTCTGTGTATTTCAGGCGCGTCTATGTAGAGCAGGCGCGTTTATGCAATATGTAAGCGAGTTTATGTCATGAAGGCGCGTTTGTGTCTTCAAGGTCAAATTGTTAGTTCTGTGATGAACATACGCTGTTCTCAAGCAGCGTATGTTCATGTAGGTTCTCTGCGGAAGACTAGAATAGCAGATAGGGCTAGGATTGATAATTCTATGATAGAACATACGTTGCCAATTAGGAAACTACTCAAGAGGATACACTCAAGTATAGGCCCTAGGATAAGATAGATTGAGACACTTTGTGATGAACAGGGAGTACCAAGACATAGTACTTTGTGATAAACAGGGAGCACTAAAAAAAAGAGTAGCACTTTGTGATGAACAAGGACTGCAAATATGAGCAGCACTTTGTGATGAACAGGGAGCGCAAGAACACGTAGTACTTTGTGATGAACAGGGAGTACCACTAGGATAGAAGCAACACTTTGTGATGAACAATGAGTGTCACTAGGATAGAAGCAACACTTTGAGATGAACAGTGAGTGTCACTAGGATAGAGTATCATAAGCACTTAGGATAATAAGCAGCATTTTATGATGAACAAGGAATGCCACTTTGACTGACAAAGTTGATTTGCTTGACTACAGGAGTACCTACCTATGTTGGAGTCATGGGAGAGATTCCCATCAACTCAGAGGTTATGACCAGAGCTGACATTTAAGGATAAAGCCACCATTGAGGTTATGGGATTGAGATTCATTTTGTATGTGCCTGAGTTTCAGGCGAACATGGGGTTGCTGACTGCACTTGCTGAGAGATGGCACTTTGAGACATGCACGTTCCATTTGTCGATGGGTGAGATGATAGTCACCTTAGAGGATGTATACAGGATACTGATCAATGGGGAGTTGATACCCTATGACCGAGATGGAGATAGGGATACCCTAAGATGAGTGTTCCAGGATCTAGGATTGGAGATGAGGGCAGGACATGTCGCCTGGGATACCATGATAGTGACAAGATTGGCGCTATCAGTAGTGCTAGGAGGAGTGATCAGTGGGTTCCTGTGTCCAGATAGGGCGACACGAGGGTTGGCTGTGGGTTGGGGGAGCACCTTGGAGACACTGGTGACATAGCAGACCAGATATGCCTGGGGACCGTGTGTGCTGGTGCATTTGTACTATGAGCTCCATCAATTCATCTACTATGGATCTGTAGGATTGGGCTGCGAAGTGACATTGTTACAAGTATGGAAATACGAGCATCTGTCAGTGACACGACCGATACATTTTAGGGGCAGGGGTCATGGACACAGTTTTGTTCACTTGTATGATATGATTACATCACAGCCACAAATTGCCAGGTTGGAGCACTAGCGCAGGGTCATTGATGAGATTGACACTATGGTATGGAGGCCATACCGAGAGTGCGAGGAGTGGGAGGATGATGCAGTAGAGCTACCATACACCTTCAAGAGCAGATATCAGATTGGGTGGATGCCCTATGTACTAGAGAGGCAGTTGGTAGATAGAGTATGCAGGCAGTTTGGCAAGATCCAGTGGATGCCATGGGGTTCTAGGATGTATGCTTGGACAGTGAGGGATCAGGCACACTTCAGGCCTTTGTTATCATATGATCAAGCCATGATGCAGCTAGTAGAGATGACTCCCTTGCCATGGGATATGTGTCCAGAGATCAAGGATGCAAGGATGGATGCAGAGTATACTGCATATTGGGCAGAGCATCCATTTCCACAGTTGACAGATCCAGGAGAGATGATAGATGGAGATGGCAGAGGGGATGAGGATGATGATGGAGATGGCAGAGGTAGAGGCCGATGGAGGAGGCGAGGTGTGATAGGAGAGAGGAGAGTGGCTTTGCGGAGAGAGGGTGGAGAGGAGAGATAGGCTTGGGTGATGAGAGGCCGAGGTGAATTTCCATTACAGGTGCAGGCAGTACAAGGTCCCAGACAGGTACAAGGATAGGGACAGGGACAAAGGCAGCCACAAAAGCACCCATAGGTACAGCCAACAGTACAGGGGCAGCCACAGGTGTAGGGGGGAGGAGGACAATGAGCTATTAGAGTTGAGGGAGATCTACCAGGGACAAGTAGATGAGATCTAGGATCTGGAGCGGGAGATAGCTGAGGGACACAGAGCGGGAGCGGGATCAGGCCATTCAGTGCTATACAGAGGCTAAGATGGCATTGAGGGCAAGGAGGTAGGTAGAAGAGGACACAAGAGTTGGTTATGCTTATATCTTGCAAGCCAGGGAGGAGATAGGCTACTAGAGAGACCTATACTATGGAGCCATGCCACCAGAGCAGCGGGCTAAGAGCTTCCGGAGACCATCGCGGACAGTGACGACCACTGGAGGGAGGGATAGGAGACAGGCATCTAGTGGTGGGGTTATGGGTCCTCCACCACCACCAGATAGAGGGGATAGGAGAGATGATCCTAGGGTGGGTCCTTCTAGGGCTCAGACTCTGTCGAGGCTAGGCGGCTTTGACGGAGGGAGTTCATCATAGCCTTAGAGGGCTCCCTATGTATCAGTTTTGTACCATTTTGTATGATGATGTAGACACCTTCGAGTGATTATAGCCATATGATTTTGACGTCATTGTATCATGACACTTATGATTTTATATATATATATATATGAGATGATTCATCTTTGCGGCAGCTATATGTATGTGTACCTATGTGATGAGATGTTTCATGATGTATGTTTCTATGTGATGGTTATGATATGGATGCAAATATGTATATGATGCAATGCAATATTTTTATTCTTTTATGTTTTATATGTGTATGCATGATGCAAATGTGAATGTATGAAATGCAGATGAATATGATAATGCGAATGTAAAATGTGCTAGTATGTGTTGTGTTCAGGATGTGATGCAATTCTGATATCTATATGTATGTATGAAATGCTTATATGTGGTAATGTAGGTGCAACTACATGAGATGCAAATATTTTTGGCGTGTCATTATACTCAGTCATGTGATAGCAGACTACATGGACTCAAGAAGGACGACGAAGGTCAATCAAGAAAGGGGTATGGAAGATAGAAGATATGAAAGTGAAAGAGCTTCTTGTGCATTATCATCATTGAGCTTTATTATGGCAAAATAGGTTATGACAATCAAGGCATATGTTCGACCCAGAAAGTCATTGTACCCATTTGCATGGAGATCAGACAGTCTCAAACAAGGAATGCCCCAGTTCATACTAGACTCACAGTGTCCTCATATCCTTGGACAAGTCATATCATTACTAAGAGACAATCCACAAACAACAAAAGAAAAATAGGTGATGATACCCCATCCTCGCCTTTCTAGTCAAAGACATCCTAGAGATAGAATCTCTAGTCAAAGACATCCTGGAAAAGCTAAAAGACATGTCACCAAAAGATAAAATCAAAAAAGAAAACCAAGACTCGACACCAATGTCCACTGTAGTCCTCAAATTTAGTGTCTCTTATCACTTGTATAAGTCTTATTTGATTGTGGTCACAATATTTACTTTCACAAAAGGATAGATAGCACTGAACCATAATGTTGCCTGAGTCTGTTGAAATATTTGATTTGTTGAAGCCCATTGTTGTTGTGTCTCATCTGAAACTAACTGAATCCATTAAACTGATACTTTATTATGAAGAAGATGAAACTTTATTGCAGATTGGCAATGCAAGTGTTTCTTTATTGTGGATTGTGCATGGATAGACTGAAGAAAACTAGAAGAAACTGTACTCCTCAGAACAAGTGATGCTCTCAGTTCCACAACCATTACTAGACATAGGATTCGCCTTAGCCACAGATAGGAGTTGATTTATTATGAATGGAAAGGGATGAAACAGAAGGTTTATTATGAATGGCTAACCAATCTTGGGTAGATCAATAAAAAGACATGATGGGAATGGGTATGTTTATCATGGATGAAGAGGTTGTGAGTGTGTGCAAAGTGAAGGATGAAAGTGAATCCTGAAGGAGGGAGGAGCAATGTCTCTACGCATGGCACCGGTAACCCGGTTTTCACCATGGTACTTGCCCAGGGTGCCACCGAAGTGGTTTTCACTGTTGGACAAAAAAAAATTTCTATTTTTAATTTTTTTTTGTGTCACAAGGCGCCTGTTTGCCAGGTTTTCACCAAGTAATGATTTTTTATTTTTATGATTTTTTCTTTTTTTTTTTTTGTATTTTTAAATTAGGATATTCTGACAAGCTATGTGTAAAACCTGCGAAGGTGCATGTTGTTGATAGGATCCTCCAAAGGTTCACCCTCTGTGGTTGAGAACTGATAAGCACTAGATCTATAGGTTGTTGTAATGATGTAAGGACCAAGCCAGTTTGGTTCGAACTTGCCCTTCTTCTCTCTGTCTTGCTGATTTTTAGGATTTTCTTTGAGAACTAAGTCACCCACCTCAAGTGTATGAGGCTTCACTTTATGATTGTAGCTACGATGTTCCTTGACTGAATGATATGTAGCTCAAGTGACTGTCTTCCTTGATAAAGGAACTGAGATAGAATTACTAATGTGTGGACTACGTAGGCCCATATGCGTGTCACCTAAACAATTTTGGGCATCACTGCCAATAAAGTCCTTCGAGGAAGCTCCATTAAAGGTCCATGATGTATCACCATAAGGGAATGGATGTGTAGAACAAGTGGATGAGGAATGAAGGCTTATGATTGTGAAAAGAAGTGAAAGTAGGATAGCATGATGGAGACTTAGGATCAACAAGTATGCTTTTTGACTTAAAATTGTAGAGCTTTTGCCCCCAGTTATTTTGATATTAGGGGAGATCAACTCTTTCTCTTTTTCCTTCATAGGAGTTTTATCCTTGACTTTGATTTTTGCAGATTCCAATAGCTTTTGATTTTGATTCAGACTAAAGGACTTTTCTTTATTTTTTAGTTTTAGATTTTTCTTTTCAAAGCTTGATTTTTGATCCCAATTAGTAAGGGCTTTTGTGATTCTTGTTGATCCAAGTCTGGGAGCATAGTGGAAATGGAATGAATGGATGAAATGGTAAGGATATATGAGTTCTCAAGAGGGTTGGTGATACACTCAATGGATTCTTCATTGGAACCACTCTTATGACTATTGATATCAAGAGTTGCTTGCACCACTAGAGGAGATTTGCATTCAGACTTAGTAGCCACAACACTAGGTGGTTCACACCCAATTCCTTGGCATTGCAATTTGTTTGTAGGTTGTTCCTGTCAAAATAATGTGTTTGGAGATAGTGGGAATTGATCAACATGAAATATATACTCACCACATCACATGTCTTTAACCCTAAATTTTTCTTTGATCTCTCCTTGCTTTGATGTAGAAGCTTTCAAGGACTCTGGATCCACATATGCTGAAGATGGAATAGCTTGTCGATTGACTGGTATTATTATTTTTGATCTAGGTTGCAAATTGTTGCAATATATGAATGGATTTGGGTCAGTTTTGATGGTCACTTCAACTCCATTGTGTGGAAACTTGATACATCGATGATATGTTGAGGGAACAACTCTCATTTCATGAATCCATGGGCATCCTAGCAATATGTTGTATGTGAGATCCAGGTCTATGACTTGAAAAACCACATCCTTTGTCACTGGCCCAACTCTGAGAGGTAAGGTGATTGTGCCTTTGGATGAACGCTCTTCATCATCATATGCCTTGATGGTAATTTTGTTTGTAGAATTCACAACTTTATCTGAATATCCCAATTGTTTAATAGTGCTCAATGTACAAATGTTTAGACCTGCTCCTCCATCTATCAGGACTCATTTTATTTGATGTTTGTGTATGAAGGCTTCAATGTGTAAGGGTGTATTATATGGCTGACTTACAGAGGCGTCATCGGCTTCTGTGAATGTAAGGGAGTGTAGAATGGAAAGGTATCCCACCATGGCTTGAAACTGGTCCATGTTCAGATCAGTGGGGACAACAGTGTCTCTCAAGATTTTGTCAAGAATGGATTTATGTGTGGGGGGTATGCGTAATAGCTCAAGCATTGAGATAAGCATGGGTGTCTTCCCCAATTGTTCTACAAGGTCATACTTAGGTTTGGTTGATGAGGAAGTAGTGTTTTTAGCTGGAGCACCTTGCAAAGTGAATTTACATTGACGGGTTGTGACATTACATTCAGAGGTAGGTTCGGAAGAAGATCCAATGCCTTTTAGGATAATCTTGGGTCTTTGTGTGGAATTCATAGGTGTTTTGTCCTTGATAATAATGGTAGAGACATAATTATCCATCGAAATGTGATTGATGGTTGAATCAGAGTTATAAGATGCTCTGGTATAGTTGGTTTGGTCATCTGTGGCTTTAGCTTTTCCCTTGTCATGTTTTGGGAATGGTTCTTTAAACATTTCATGTTCTTGATTGGATGAGTGTCCTTCAATCTCAATGTCACCTCTATCAATAAGATCTTGTATGATGTTCTTCAGTCGATGACAATTTCCAGTTTTATGTCCCTTGCTCTTATGAAATTCACAATACTCATCATCATTCCACCAATTTGGTTTTACCTTTGGCTCATATGGAGGCAAATCTGGAATTGTTATTATCTTGTTTGCCACTAGCTTCTTGAAAACTGACTCAAGTGGTTCTCCTAATGGAGTGTACTTCCTTCATGACTTTGAAGTTGTTTGAGTATTCACTTGATTGTTTGTAGAGCTTGATCCAGAAAAAATGATTTTGGGTCATATTGTATTGGCATCCACAACACCATCATTGACTATGTTCTTATTTTTATTCCAAAATCTTGGCTTATCTTTTCCTCTAAAGTCATCTTTGTTTTCCTTGAATATTTTGATGACTCCTTGTTCAATTAGGACCTTCTCTATTGCTAAGCCTTTTTTAATGACGTCCTTGAAGGTGGACAAACAATCTTTTCTTAGATCATAACCAATATCTTTGTTAACATTCTGGGTGAACATCTCTACCATTTGTTTTTGTGGAATTTCACAAGAGCATCTGTTGGCTAGATTTCTCCATCTTTGTACAAATGATGAAAAAGATTCTCCATCCTTTTGTTTGGTGTTGTACAAGGTAGTGACTGATATATCTGTCTCTATGTTGTATGAGAAATGTTGGATAAATGCCTCTGCTAAGTCACCCCATGACTTAATACCAAGTGGAAGTTAGGAGAACCATTCCATAGCTTGATCACCTAAGCTCTGTGGGAATAATCTCATCAAATATGTCTCTTCTGTTGCTACCTCAATGCAAGCTATGAAAAATTGTCTTATATGTGCCTTAGGATCTCCTTTTCCTCTATACTTATCAAACTTAGGCATCACAAAGTGTGTAGGAAATGGAGGCATTGGAATGTTTTTGTCAAATGGATAGGGACACATGTCTCTCATTGTGTATGTTGGCTTTGGTGTATTTATGTCCTCCATTTCATTTTGTAAGTTCTTGATTTGTTGTTCCAAATTGTTCTTAGGTGGAGATCGACTTCTTGGACCATACCCCATGCTTGAACCACCGGCTGGAGGAGGAGCATGTTGCATATATGGATGATATTGATCATACACATGTTCATATGGAGGAGGTCTATAATGATGTTGCGTATATGGACCACTTGGTATAGATTCATGATGAGGTGCGGAATATCTGTTTTATCCATGTATACCATACTCTACAGGCATGTCATGAGTTTTTTCTATTGTGTTGCCCCCAAATTTGACACGGGGTATCCTTGTGTCCAAATTTTGATCATGCCTTTGGATATCCAATTGCTTTGGTGGTTGATCCTTAGCATTGGTATGTGATTGAGTATATTTTTCTGCATAAGACCTCCATAATGGTCCGTGAAGGTGAGTATCATATGCTTGACCTTGTGTATGTAGGACCTTAGGTTTTTAAAACAAAGATGATGGTGATTCAGGCACAAGATGTGGTCCTCTATTGCCTCCACTATTAGGCCTCCTTTGATCCATGTTGAGGTGAGGTTGTTGCAAAGGTCGATTTTCCATTATTTGAGACATGTTAAAATCATGAGAGATCTTGGCTCCACTTTGTGCCATCACTTGTAGAAAATATTGTCTCTCTCCTCATTATTTCCTCAACCAATCTGTTGAAACGGGGATCCATAATGGTGTCTTCCACTTCTAATGAATGTATGGAAAAGTTGTCCATATTGTCATTGTGTGTGTCATTGTTGTTTGTGTTGTCCATGTTCTCAACATTTGGAATGTTTCTATAAGCATCCATGTAAGGTAATGTAGTATGATCAGAATTGAAAAAGATATCATTGTCATATTCATAGGAACTCATGTTTGTAGACTCTTGAGCCTCTTTAGTTTCTCTCCTAGATTTTTGGGAATGGGTTTCAACCATGAACTAGGTATTGACCAAGATTTTTGAGACTAGATGAAAGATGGAAAGAGTATGGAAGACCAAGAGTTGGATGGAATGTAAATGAATCTGAAGTGTACTTGCAATGTCCAAAGTGTAAGACCAAGTATGTATGTAGTAGGGTAGGTGTGACTTCCAAAGAGATGATAGTTTCTCTTGATGAGGTAAGTTGACCTTGACTCTAAGTAAGACCAAATGAGACCCAAAGGTGATAGACCTTGATGAGGGAACATTTAGCAAAATGTTGTTGTATGTAGTGTGTTGACAAAGTATGATGAGGACAAGCAAGTGACCTTTTGAGTCAAGTTTAGACAAATGTGAATGTAATGTAAGGTGTAAAGCAATGATGGACTTTGTGAGACCCAAAGATAGGTTGAATGCTAGATGAAAACCCAGAGAGATAACCTAGGAAGCTCAATAAGTCTGAAACCGACTGTTCTTGTTAGTCGAATTATGAAAGTTTTCAATCCTGAACATAGACATGCCTGTATACTTCACAGACGCACTTAAAGGACATAGATGCTATTCTATCAAACACAGACACATTTCTAAGATGTTTTAAATGCAATGTTTCTCAAAAGACACAGACGTGTTTTTGCCCTTCACATACGCGGTTATATGACACACACGCGATTATGTCAGACACATACGTGTTTCTGCAAACTGAGTGCAATTTTTCCAATTTGTGAAGTTGTTTTGTTGTGACCCAATCTAAATGTTTGACTGTTTTTCATGACAAAAGGACACAATGTTGATGAGGGCTCAGTGTTTGCAAGTGTTTAGACTCATAATGACTCCAAGAAAAGTGTGTTGTTTGATGTAAAATTGTTTTGCATACACTTGAAGATACAAAAGATACAATGTTTTGATGTTTGGTCTTAAATGTTTGATTGTTTAAAATAAGACAAGCACAATTCTTATGGTTGGCCAGGACAATAGTTGTTGATTCCCACATGAGGCTATGCTATTTAGAGCGGATACTTAGATGCTTGACCCCACTAGCTCCACCCTCGACACTCACTTCTCAGGGCAGCCAAGCATCAATCCCCACAAAAACTCCCCGTGGTGAACTTTGTATCTCTACTAAGAACCGTATGTGTGTGGGCCACTCCAGAGGTCCGACCTCCTGCCCCAACAACTAGAAGGATTTTGGATTCTAAAACAAAAAGGTGCTAGTAAGGGCATCCGCTCATGTGGCCATACATTTGGCTCTTTCAACTCTGTAAATACAGAAGGCTCCCAGACGGTAGGGGTTACGCCCTACAACTGATCAAATAAATTTTATCAAATGGGTTTATGGGGAGACATAGTGTCGGTATGAACTAATTAGCACATGTTATCCATAGTTTTCACCATGGATACAGTTGTTTATAGTGGTTCGGAAGAGGTGGGTTTTCCTCGCTACCACTTGGGTCGTTCTCTCCTCACTAGTAGTCCTAATGACCACACGGGGAGGTAGGCCCTCTAGATATTAAACAAAAAGAGCCTATTGCTCAAGACACAAATGACAATGGTTCAATTTTAATGCACCAATTGAAGTGTTTGTTAATCTATGAAAACAAGGCACACAATAAAAATAAAAAACCCTTGCCAAGGTCCTGCAACAAAGATCTATTAGTAGTTTGGATTGTTTCAAATGATCACCCCTTCCTACAAGTACACAAGTTAGGTAAATTTTAGATCCAAAAGACTTTGTGAAAATAGGGGCCTTCAACAAAATGATTTTTCTTTCAAGACAAGCTGCACCAATTTCATTAGCTAGATTTGAAGATGTTAGCTCAAAATAAACTAGATCTGAAATCCGAATGATGAAAAACCAAATCAAAGAAACACAGACGTGGTTATCAGAAACACAAACGTTATATAAATTCATAGACGTGGTTCAATTTGACATAGACGCAATTCCTGAACACAAGCACGGTTCCCGAACACAAACGCATCTAAAAACCTCACAGATATGACTAGGGAACACAGATGCGTTCCCGGAAATTTGCAAAGAAAAAAATAAAATACTGTTGAAGGTGCACACGTGATTCCAGGTGTCAAGACGCGGCAAAAAATCAAAAACACAATCTGAGAGTTTGCAAATGCGAAAATATCACAATGTCATCGAAAATGTCAGATCTGCAACTTCAAAAATACAAAATCTGCAACAAAAGATGTTAAATGCAAAAGGGACAGGGGTCCCACCGGGCATGCCAAAATGTATACGATGAAAATGGATACAACAATATTGAAAGACTAAATGAATTCAACCACAAAACTCTAGCCTAACAACAACAAAGATCCACCATAACATATGAAGATTACCTAAGACAATGCAAATCAAATGAAATCACAAAGATTATACCATCACATGTCCAATAGGGTTTGAATCTCCATTCTTCCTATCTCCATTGATCTTGCTTGATATATTTTCTCTCAGATTTTATATGTGCATAAGAGCTCAGCAAAGAACAGAAATGTGGTTGCAAGTAGGATCGCATATGAAAGTGCAAAGGTGTAGTGTAGTCAATTGATCAGGTAGTTAGTTAGTTGGGGTTGATAATGAAGAAAGCATCTCCTTATATAGAAGACACTATATGAAATGGAGAGATAAGATTGAGAGGTGTAAAAGATAAATGGTCGGCTATGATTAGAGGGTAGGTAGAGAAAATATAAAAATAATGAGAGGGTAGGTAGTGTAGGAATTAAGAGATGAATGATATGTGTCATAGGTAGAAAAGGTTAATGAATTAATTAAATAAATAAAGATTTATTTAATTAATAGAAGAAGTGGGATAATTAAATAAATAAAAGTATTTATTTAATTTAAGAAAGGATTATTTAAATAAATAAATGTATTTATTTAAATGATAAATAAGGCTAGAAGAGGATAAATGAATTAATTAAATAAATAAAGATTTATTTAATTAATAGAATAATTAGGCTTAAATAATTAAATAAATAAAGATATTTATTTAATTAGATAGGACAATTTCAAGTGTCTACAAAACCTTTGCAGCTTTCTTTCGTGAAACAATGCTGGTCGTTGGATTACAAGAACTTACATCACCTTTACCTCTGTCTGATCTCTCTTTGTTAATATCGGGCCCCACCTTCTTTTCGTTATTTCGCGGGCTTTAACACTCGTGTACTTTTCCTTCATGAAGCCATGCCAGCCATTAGATCAAACTCTAATCACCCAGTCTTTAACTCTAACCAGGACCGTCAATCTTATAGACTAACCATGCCTCATCTTAACGGCTAATGGTTTTTGCCATTTCATAGAGACTAAGCTACAGGCATCTTCGAGCCATGAATCAACGAGAACCGTTGGATCAAGCACAAGGTGAATACCTCTTAACAAACATTAAACCTTTCAAGTGGGCCCTTTATTTTCAGAGATCACTTACTTTACCTAGTCACCGGTTAACAAATGTCACGTGGCAATCATCCATTAGCTCAGGAAACTCCTCTGGGTTCCATTTTGAACTCGCCACGTGTTTTGCTTCACTATTCTCCACATCACGGCCGGTTATACCTAGGTGGGCCCTCAACTTCCCTTCAGAGCCACATGGCATTAAACACATCACTATTAAACTCTACAAAATGTACCAGTTGTCATGCCACGTCATGCTTTCATGTGATTTCCACCTCATTTTTCTACTTCGTGAAAAATAATCTTCATTTAGCTTGCGGCTATGAAACCATGAGGATCGTTGGATCAAAACAGACATGATTGACTTTTAACTTCATGCCCTGCCTGTCCTTTGGGCCCACCGGCCTTTTTCGCCACTTCGCGATGACTAACTTACTAGCATCTTATCTTCGCGAATCCACGCGGGCCGTCAAATCAAGAACTTACTCATTGTTTATTATTTCTATGACCACCTCGCCCAGGCCCACTATGGAATGCCAACTAAGCACCCCGTCACTACTTTGTCATCGCCAGCTGGACCTACCACCTTTACTACCACCTTTAGCGGGACCCGCCACCTTTTCACTACTTCACAAAAGGTAGAACACGTGCATCTCTCGACCGTGAATCAATGTGAGCTGTTGATCCTTTTCCAACCTGATCACCCTTTAAGAAAGGAAGACCGCTTGTCTCTAGGACCTACCATGTGTTTTCGTTGTTTCGCAGAACATATACTATGTGCATCTCGAGCTAGCGAATCAACGCGAGCCGTTGGATCACAATCAAGATGCAATTCTTTTATCTGATGGTAAATCCATCTGGTCGCCAAGTTTGTGCTTTGATTTACTTAACCACGAGACCAGTGTGACTTTTTTATTTGCCACCTAAACCACCTGGACCGCTAACTAGACTACCATGTCATTTCGCTACTTCGCGAAGGCTAAATCTCGAGCACCTTTTGGTCATGAATCAACATGGGCTGTTGATCATTCTCTAAACCAACCACTCTTTACTCCTTGGAAAACCTGCCTGCTTTTGGGACCCACCACCTTTCGCTATTTTGTGGAGGGTAAAACTTGATCATCTTCATCCCACAAAATAACGCAGGCCATTGGATCAACAAAGAGTTGCATGATACTTACAGGGCCCAATAAACATTAGAAAAAGGGCAAAGTAATAGGTGTATAAAATTTAAAATATTTAAGGGACCACCTAGGTAAAAAACAATGGGGGGCACACTTCTCATGACAAACAGACCCATCACTTAAGTGGTAAAAAGTAACACAGAATTAGAACCAGGTTTTTACTCAGACACCTTTGAAGGTTAAAACTTAAAACCCTTAAAACTTCTCATTGGCCTACAACAAAATAGAGGTAATAAGGCCAATACTAGACTCAAAATTTTAACAAAATTAGCCAATCATGGACCGAGAACATCCATTTTTAAAATAGTGATAATAGTGGCTCTGACTGGGGATGGTTGATCGCGAGATCAACACAAGAATCTTAGGAACTTTCTGGAGGAACAAACCAAAAACAAGCCTAAAAACAACAACAAAAGCAAAACCAAATATATACAAATAGGGACCTACTATGCATGGACATTAAGAGAAGTAATGCTTTAGGAATTGTCCATGCACTAGAAATTCCTGTACCTCACCATTCATATTATGCAAAAAATATGAATCCTTTCCATTTAGATCACAAACCACAGAGGGGCCTATCCATAGTGACTCAAATTTTTTGTGTTTCCCCTTATCTTTTCCCTTCGCATTCCATTGAAGAACAATATTACCTATTTGGAATTTTCTCCAATGTTCTTTTGTCAAAAAGATATTTGGACTGCAATTGGATCTTTAAGTTTCTCTTGTGAGCTAGAGTTCCAATTTCTTCCACTACCACTATCTGAATCATTCGGTCCCCCATAGATTCAGACAACTCCATGCCTTCAGCTTGCAGGAACTTATATACTGGAAGAAGATTATTTACTGGCACTCTGGCTTGTGTACCATAAACTAATTCAAAAGGTGAAACTCCAATAGCCTTTTTGACAGTAACCTTATCAGCCCACAAAGCCAATTTCGAATTTTGATCCCAAGACCTCTTATTTTCTTCCAGGATTTTCTTGATAATGTTCAAGAGACTTTTATTACTAGATTTAGCTTGTCCATTTCCCTGAGGATGATAAGGTGAAGAGTAAGACATAATTACTCCATGACTGGTTATAAACTCTTCTGACCTAAAACACATGGCATTATCCATCACTAATTTTGCAGGGAATCCAAATCTAGTTATAACATTATCCATCAGGAAGTCAATGACAATTTTACTTGTAGCTCTTCTGGTGGGAACAACTTCAGTCCACTTGGTGAAATAATCAGTCGCTACTATGATCCACCTGTGACCTCTTCCTAATCTCTCAACAATTTCTCCAATAAAATCAATGCCCCATTGGACAAAAGGGGCTTCCACTGTGACTGAATTTAGGGGTAAAGCTCCTTCATATTTCAATTTGGATGAAAACTTCTAACATGGGTCACATTTCCTAACATTTTCATGGGCATCTTTAAATAAAGCAGGCCAATAATACCCAGCCCAGACTATCTTGCCAGCAGTTGTCTTAGCAGAGTAATGACCTCCACACACTCCATCATGCATTTCAATCAACACTTTCTTAGCCTGGGATTCATCCAAACACATTAGCAGTTCCTCATTTCTATTTCTCCAAAATAGATCACCTTGAATGAGAACATATTTTTGTGACTTGAGTTTTAATGTTCTTTTCTGATTGTGGGTCATCCCTTCTAAAAATGTTGCATTTCTTAAGAAATGGACTATCTACAAATACCAAGTTTGCCTTTCAATACTAGTGACTAGGGTGTTATCAACTTCAACATTAAGAAGATTTGATTCAGTCATGAGCTTTGCAAGGCCTAAACCTCTTACCAATTTAGTAATCTTTATCTCTAAATCAAACTCTTGAATTCTTTTTATCCATCTGCACCTTTTACCTATGACCTCAAATTGGGATAAAATGTCTTTGACTACAGCATGTGGAACATAAGCAACTATTTGTGCATTTACATGATATGGCCTAAAAGCTTTGACAGCCTTGACCAAAGCATATGCTTTCTTTTCCATGATTTCATACTTTAACTCTGCAACCTACAAAGATTTACTATAGAAAGCTATGGGATGCTCATACCCTTCAGTATCCTTTTGTAAAAGCACAACAGCCACTGTGTGATATGAAGCGAAAGAGAACAAAGAAAAAGGCTTACTGTAATCAGGGGATTTCAACACTAGTGCTTCCTGAATGTCCCTTTTTATCTCATCAAAAGCCTTTGAAGCTTCTTGATCCCAACAGAACTTGGTATCTTTCTTGAGCAGTCTCACAATGGGCTTAACAATTTCTGCAAAATTTGCAATAAACCTTCTTACAAAATTCACTTTACCTAAGAAGGACTGAATACCTTTAACACTTGTGGGCTCAAATACATTTTCTATGGCTTCAATTCTTTCAGGATCTATCTCAACCCCATCCTTGGAGACAATATGCCCCAGCAACTTTCCTTTAGTGACAACAAAGTGACACTTCTTTGGATTTAGAGAGACACCATATTCCAGAGCCTTACTGAACACCTTTTCCAAATGCCCATAGTGGTCATCTGCCTTCTTGGAGAAACATGTCAGATCATCTTGGTATACTACCATGATGATATTTATAAATTCTTTGAACGCTACATCCATTTTCCTCTGGAAGGTAGCTCCAGCATTTTTTAAACCAAAAGGCATCCTGACATAAACATAAGTTCCCCAAGGGGTGGTGAAAGCAGTTTTGAATTGTTCTGATTCTTTCACTAGAACCTAGTTGTATCCCGAGAATCCATCCATCATAGATAGTAAATCACAACCAGTCACCCTTTGCAACATAGCTTCCATATTTGGAGATGAATAATTATCTTTCAGGGAAGCAACATTTAAGTTTCTGAAATCGACATAGAGCCTTATGTCTTCATTTTTCTTTCTAATTGGGACCAAATTGGAGACCCATGAAGAATGCCTTATAGGCTTAATGATCCCCCCTTCTCTCAGCTTGGTCAATTCTTACTACATCTTAGTTTCCAGCAGGGGATTAATAGGTCTCTGCTTTTGTCTGAAAGGCTTAGCATCTGGAAGCAAAGGAACTTCATGCTGAAACAAATATTGTCTATACGCCTTTAGGTCTTCATAAGACCAAGCAAAAACATTCTTGTACTTATTTAATAAGTTAATAAGATTAATCTTGACATGAGGAGGCAAATTATTTCCAATATAAGCCAACTTAGGGGATGATTCAGCCCCTAAGTTTACCTCCTCTAGTTCATCTAACTTAGTGGTTGACTGCTGGTGTAGATGACTGTCATTGTAGCTAAACATACCTTCAAGTTCTACTAACCCCTTAGGTATCTCATTTGTTTCTAGTTGGACCAAGTCATTTCCAAATACTATTTCTCTGTTATCAACCACTTCTACCAATGCATTACAATCAATTTTTTGTCCGTCATAATCATCTATGCATTGTATAAACCTAAGGATATATTCATCATCCTCAAACACTTTCTAGTTATAAACATTGTCATGGATAGCGGGCCTAGCTTTTATCTCTATTGTGGATACACCCATTAGTGTTAAATCATCATTCTTCAATGCAACATTTGCTAAAAAATCAGCCATTATATTCTTTGACCTTTCTATCCAATTGATAGAGAATGCACTAAAATATTCAATTACATCCCACACTGCATGCTTATATCATTTCAATCTCTCATTCTTAGATGCATATTTAGCCCTAACTTGAGAAACGAACAGCTCTGAATCTCCCAACACTCTTAACAGTTGTATACCATGTCCTTTTGCCACTTCAAGCCCCAACAACAAGGCTTCATACTCCGCAGTATTGTTGGTACATTGAAAAGCTAACAAAAATGAATATTTGAAAGTAATACCTGAAGGGGACACAAAGAGAACTCCTGCCCCAGATCCTTCTTTAGAGAAATATCCATCAAAGTACATATGCCACAAAGCATGCTACTGAGACTCCAATTCAGTCACAATATTGTTAGTATTTTTCAATGAAGGCAGAATTGGTTGTAGTCTAAAGTTATCAAGATCCACTTCAATCATACAATTTAGCATACTAGGATCTACTTTTTCAATTACCCTAGGGGCACGTGGCTCTCTATACAACTTTACTTGGTTTCCATTAATGGGGATGGTAGCATATGATAAATCCAACTGAACATTTCCACCCACTACTGTGGCCCACTGCATAGATAACAACATGCCATAATGGGGTTTTGTGTCAGTTACAATGACATCCATTTTATATGTTGCCTCAGGGAAGGTTGCTATTTTAACTTCAACATCTTTCATTGTACCTATCACAGGCACTTCTCTATTATCCATAGCATAGCATTTCCCATACACTGTATTCACTAATAATCCTAGTTCTTTCATAACACCATAAGGCATTATATTTGCAGCTGCACCAGAATCTATCATGCAATTTTTTATCAACCTATTATTTACCAACAGAGTAACATAAAAAGGATCAACTTGTGAGGGTTCTTGTGTAATGGTTGTTCCTACATACACCTCTGGAGTTTGCAGTTCCTGATCCTTTTCATTCTTATTAGAACCGGAAGGTGAAGTTGTATCACTGTCAAACAATTGAGAAAATAAAGATAAAGCAGCTTCTCTATGTTCTTTTATTTTCAACAACTCTATTAATGGGACAGTGACCTTCATCTGAGTAAGAGCCTGAGTCATATCAAATGTGGAATTAGTAATCAACTTAGTACTAGCCTTAACCTTTTCTACCTTTGGTTGACCTACCTTCTTTATTGTGGCATCTCTTTGTATACCACTACTGGGTTTATCATTCGTTTCCTTAGCCGCTTCCTTGGCTTGATTTTTATTTTCTTGACCATCTTGAGACAAAGGAGCATTACTTGATGGTTTCTTCTGGGATATTTCTTTTATAAACATGGAACTAGGTTCACCCTGATCACTATCCCTTTTGGTACTCCTCATATTATAATTGTGCTTGGCTTTGGCTATAGCAGCCTTAGTGAGATTTTTTACTTCTTCCTCACTAGGCCTTCTAAGATGAACTTCTTCATCCTCAATGGTTACCACATTCAGAGTAGGATGCCAATCAAGTGTTAGCTATCCTTGAAAAGACCTTTTACTATCTGACACATCACACTCACTGAATTCACTCTATAAAGACTCCTCATCACTTTCTATAATAGTTTCAAACATGTTTATACCAGGCTCATCCTCCTGTCTCATGGATTCTTCAAGGGCTTGAGATACTACACATTGATGAGGAGAGTGTGGTCCATCACAAGCTACACACCAAGGAGTATTTTCTACGTTATGAACATTTTTTCCTTTTAAGGGATTAGGGGTATCTTGGCTCTAAAAATTCTTAGGCTTCTCATTTTGAGGCTTACCATCCTTCCAATTGGTGTTGTAAGGCATATCATGCAATCTAGGAGGTTTATCTTGCCAATTATAATGAGGTTTGTCATTTTTGTTCACCTTGGTAGTGAGATCCTTCATGGCGGTCACCAACTTTTCTATTTTATCTTCTTCCTTAGCACCTTTGTTTGGTTGCTATTTTGTTTCCTGCCATAGCCTACCATCAGTTCTTCTTCCTAATTTTCCAGATGCCTTTCTATTGCTCTCTACATTGATAGCAATTTTGAATGCATCTCTTAGGCTATGTGGATTTTTATCCCTCAAAATATATGCCATTTTAGAATCAAAGGCATTGTAGTAAGTATTCCGGCACATGTTATCATCTAATCTCATTACCTGAAATAATCTATGCATTGCTTTCTGAAATCTAGCATTAAAATCTGTGACCATTTCATTATCAGATTTTATAATATTATTGAACTCATTGAGCATGAAGCTCACATTTGTTTTGTCACCATACTATTCTTGAAAGCAATTTTTAAAATCCTCCCAAGACCCAATGCTATTAACAGGAAGATTCCTATACCAGTCTCTTGCATCTTCTATTAGGGACTAAACAAATAATTTCATTATGACATCTTCATTTATTATCTCATAATCATTAATCAAATCACCAAAAGACTTCAAATGCTCTTCTGCACTGATTGCGTTGTTCCCAACAAATTTATGAAGTCTATCTCTTAACTCAGTTGGAACATGGTTAGGATATCTAGGGATTCCATAAAAAATAGTTGCCTATATCATTCTAAGTTGATAGGTCTTCTCTGGAATGGGTTAATAGCATGGTTATTACCCATGTTCATTCTTGCATTGGGGATTTTATTTTAAGAGATCTGGTTATTTTGGTTAATAACAGGGGCTTGACTGGTTGTTGCTACATTAACAGGCAAAGTTGGCTGAATTTTAATAGGAGGGAGGGAAACTTGTTGAAGAATAGGTTTATTTAGATCTTCTGATGGAAAGATGATGGGGGCAGCTTTTAGATAGCCAATTTTTCTTTTAACTTGTTGGTTAGCTACCTCTAACTCAACTTTCTCTAACTCCATTTGTAGATCTTCTTTCTATTTCCTCATCCTTTCCATCTCCCTTTCATGTGCTAATAATCTATGAGAGATTTCCACTGTAGTCTTAGATCCTGACCCACCTTCCATGCATTTCTGCTTTCCTTTGTCTACATCTTTTCTAAAAGGCTGTGGGTCACTAAGAATTTATCTATTTGTTGCACTTCTGACTTGTATGTTGATTTGGTCTTAGGGACTAAAACTTATCTAATCACAAGACCTTCATCGTCACTCTTTGCCTTTTCTTGGGCAAGCAACTCAAGATCAGCAATCTGTCTCATGAGCCTATCTCTCTCCATCAATTTTGCCTTAACTTCTTTATCCCTATTTGCTTCCTTTTGGGCTCTTAAGGAGAACAAATGATGAACCCTTCTATTTAGGTCCTCTATTTCCTGGGATACTTTATCTTCAACGGGGAAGATTTCTTCAGAGTCTGATATGTTAACTTGGTCAATATCAATTAAGCTAATATTTCCATCAATTGTTCTAGGTACAAAATTTCTGACTACATTTGAACTACTTCTCTCTCTCCCAGAAAAACTAGTATGAGATATATCTTGATTTAAAACATAAACATCTTCTATATTTTCAAATAAACCAGAATGGAAACCCAAAACATCATGTTCAGATTCTCGAGAAGAAGAATTTGACTTTGTATAAATAGGTCTTTCAGATATCTTACCCGTATTGTTTCTTTTATGCACCCAAGCAACATTTGATGGCTCATGTAGTACTGACCTTTTCTGACCTCTTTGTGACTGTTCAAGTAATCCCTCCTCCAACATCTCACAGGGATGCTTTTTCATGAAAGATCTGGTGTTCTTTCCTGCTTGCATTGTGTTTGTTTTCTTCTTAGAATTTTATTTATTTCCAAAAGGATTGGTTAAGACTAACAGTGTCGCCACCCACAAAGACTATGGGAAAAATGAAAACAAGCTTCAAACAAAAAAAATACCAATCTTCAGACCAAAATCAGTAAGATTTTTCAGAGAAAGAGGGAACACTAATCAAAGATCGTGAAAATTTCTAAATACAGATATCCAGACAACATTCATAGTTCATTGAAGCAACAATCTGCAACACAGAGACGCCTTGGCTCTCCCTAGCAGAGTCGCCACTTTTGTTGTTCTCAAAGTCTGATCCCCTTCTTATCCCCTTTGATGAAAAAGAATAATTCTGCATGTGAATGGAGAAATCAAGGAACAAGAACCTTAGAGCAACATATGACAAGGTTTTAATAACCTTCTACACTTTGAACTTATCCTAAGTTCTGGCAGGTATACCTTATGTGAATACTTTCACACTTTTAAATGAAATCCATAGTAACCATTGTCCAAAAACTAGTGGATCTTATCACCTTAAATGAAAAACTAAAAAAAAATATAGGAAAACTTAGGCTCATTTTCAGTGTTGATCTTCAAGAGATTTAGAAAAGAAAACATTAACAAATACTAGTGCCTTATCCAGGCTACAGAGTCATCTATTTTAAACAAGAACTCCAGAATTAAACATATCCATGCATCTCAATCACTTTGGCTTCTACCAACTCCACACATGCCTGACATGTATAAGAATCCTCCCTTGTTATACTAAACAATGTTCATCAAATTCAAAGTTCCCAACAAATAACCTACTGATAAAGATATTTCTCACGTATTTAATTCCCCTCCTGAAGAAGAAAGCTAAGAAACATATCTATAAAGATTACATTACAATCCCTGTTCAATTGAAATAACCCTAAATTACCCAAATGAAACCGGTAAAATATTTGAAAGCATACCAGAAGACAACACAAATTTTAGGCTCAAAGTTCATGGTTTGTATATTTATATTCAATCTAGAAAATCTTACAAACCTTAGATAGTTTTTTGTAAAACACTAGAAAAACGCAGATAAATTTCTGAAGAGTTTGTTTACAAATTATTGTGATCATTTTTTCTCTATCCTCGTATCCATTTATAACATTATGGATGCATACGAGCTTCGCACCCTTTTCAAAAAAGTTTGCTACATCCGTAATTCTTCTCCAAGAGGTGGTTACAAGTCCTTTTCAACATCCACAACCTCTTGTTCTGTTGCAACCTATTCTAACTGCTCCGAAGCATCTTCTTTCTGTATGACATAATTATCCTTCCATTCCTGAAAAACATCATCACTTGGGCAAGAAAAACTAACAACCTTCTATTTCATGTCTTCTAGCCTTTTCCAAGTGACTCTTAAATGCCCAATTTCTGTTTCTATGAAACCGTAATGAGATTTCACCTTTTCAATTTCTTCAATAGTTTGGACAAATAAAGATGTGTCATCAGTGTTGATAATTTGATTGACCCTTTAGGACAAATTGTAGTCTAGCTCCTCTAACCAGGTCTTCTCTTCTTTTAATTGAATTGGACCAATGAAACCTCCAGGAAATAATTCAAATTTGTGATTTGAATATTCTTTTCTATATAGTTGGGCTTTTCTTTTTATACCTGCCCTTTCCTTTCAGAGAATATTCATCTCTTTTATAAACTCACTAGTGGACCTTAGAAAGTCATTCTCCTATGCATCTGCATGGGATGAACACATGAGCTCTGACTCCTTACCTCTAGGCATCCACTTATTAAGGATTGGTTCCAAAGTGGCCTCATCTTCTCTGAATTTGATCATAACCTCCAAAATCCTCTTCATATTTATGTATACAATGGAGGCCTTGATTGAGTCAGCAAACTTCAAAATTGTGGCTTTCACCTTCTCTTCATATTTGTTTGCAAACAAGGCTTGAGCTTGTTTTAACTTTTCCAACTCATGTTGGACAGTCTCAGCTGATTGGAAACCAGAAGGCATAGGAGAAGGGGGGTATTCTATGATGGGACTAGTAGGAAGGGGGTCTTGTTGGAGAGGAGGCTATCATGAGTGTAGAGGATTCACCTAGATTGTGTTGACCTGCCAACTGACTCTGGAGTCTAGTAATGATGTTGTCCCTTATGGCTATTCCTTCTTTAGCCTCATTGTAAGCCTTTAAGATAGTCTCCAACTTTAATTGGAGATTAGCTCTTTCTTGTGCCTCTTTCTCTGCTACTGCCACATTAAACTTTGTAGTTTCCAAAACTGTGCTTGCAGCTTCCACTACCCCTGTATCTTGGACTCTCTTAACAATCATGCCTCCTAAGAGGCTAGAATCTAATGCATTTTTCCTCCTTTTGTTCTCATCCTTTTTTAATGACCACATGACAAGAGAAGCATTATCCCTGTTGAAGGTCACTCCTTCCATTGGCTTTGTTTCCTTCCTTACTGCATCAAGAACTAAAGAATTAGCTATATCCCATTCAGGAAGGATCAGAACACCAGCCTTTGACACCATCTCTCTTCCATCTTCAGGAGTGATAGCTTTGAATTCAACCATCATTTCTTGTTTTATTTCTTCTTCTATCTAATTAGCATCTCTGAGAGGATGTTCACTCTTCTTCTTCTCACATCTGGTCTTGAATTGTTCCATGTTCTGCTTCCACACAAATTGCATGAAAGCCCTTGTTGTAACAAAGTTACTGTCAGCCAGGAATTCTTCAATGGCTTGCTTAACAGTAAGGTCTAATTCTTTGCCCCTTAGCTCACCATCAGTTCAGTTCATTTCAGCACTAGGTGGCTCCTCTGGCATCCCCTCTTGGGTCTCCTCATAGGTGTAAGCAATCTCACCTAGACTCCCTAACTGTAATAATTGTTCAGTCACTGCTTGCTCATCTCCAATGTGGATAGGGGACCAAGATGGAGAATATTAAGGTTGATCAGTTTCAACCTCCTTTCCCACTCTTTGCCTTTTAGGGGAATCCTGAATGTTAATGACATCTTCAATTTTCTTTTTCCCTTTTGAAGTGGAAGTCTCACTTGTCACTGGCATCATCACAATTTATTTTGACTTCTTATGCATTACATAGTCACCAGGTGGGATAGCCTTAGCAAAGGCAGGCTTAGCCAAGACCAACTTAACCCTATTAGGATCATTCTGCATTATAGCCTCCCTTTTTTCTTTTAAGGTCTGCAAGAGTTTTTCAAAATAGAGAATCAAGAATTTGATTTTCTCCTCAAAAGGGTTAAAGATAGAAAGAGGGTCATAGCTACTATCAAATTGACGGATAAAATCAAGTGGCTTCTTATATGCAACCCACTTCTCCTTCCTTGGTTCCTACTCATCTAAGTTGAATTCATTCCTAATTAAATTTTTAGGGAACCGGAATTGGTGAGGCCTACCTCTATACACTGCTCTCTTTCTGAACATGCCATTGAAAAAGTCCTCAGGGTCTGTACATCTTGAAATTGCAGTTGATAACCTATATGGCTTAAATAATTCTTCAAAATATTTTGATCCACCTTTAGTGATTACAAAATGGTGGGCCATGGTAATAGTTGGGAAAATGGTCCCTTTACCCCTATTGGTTAGCTCTTCTTCTTACACTCCTCCAATCTGTCTCAACACTTATGCAATCCCTATCTTCAATGGGACCTGATAGGGCAGTAGGTAGGGGTTCCTCTAAACCATACACTCTGAAAATAGTAGAAACAGGGTACAAATACATGTCTTCCCAATTTTGAACAATCTTATTATCCTCTGCAAACTCCTTAGGTCTGAGGAATTCCAAAAGAGCCTTAGGAATCCTAGGGTTTTCTGCACATAAAAGAACTCTAATCTTAGATACAAAGCATCTATCAAACTTTAGAAAACTAGCATCCTCTCTATCCCAAGATAGAATAGTGCTCCAAAGTTGCACGGGCATCTCCTCTTTATCTTTAACCTTGACCAAATCCATATCTTTTGCAAAATAATCAGCACCTTTGAATAAAAACATGTGCATTAATAGGTAGTACCATCCAAATGGCCTATCCACCTTACCATTTTTTATCCCTACAAGCCCTGCATGGATAGAATCAGTGAGGTATGGGGCATAATCAAATGTTATTACCAAGGAGGGGTTTAGAATTTGTGCAATCATTAACATGTAATGGGTTGGCATGTTCTTTTTAGCATCCTCTCCAAAGATTTGACATAGTGCCCAATACACACCCTTAGCTCTCAGAGTAAATAAATTGAGGGAGAATGGTTCCATTGTGCTGGGGCCTACAACTATTAACCCCCCTATCTTAACAAAGAACTCTTTCAGTGGGCCACTCCTAAGATGATCCCTCGTTGCATTGTAAATCTGGGCTAATGACTCAAAGTCAATAGGCTCTAACAAATTGGAGGCCTCACTGAGTTTAAACATGTTCCTAAATTCATTATCTTGTATTTCAATTAGGACTGATCCCTTTACATTCATGATGCATCTTGCTACAGGATCATAATTTTGTGCAATTAGGGTCAATAGATCTACATCCATGAATACACCAGGGACCACAAGTTTTCCTACATCCAATTCCCATATGCTATTTAAAGGAGCTAGGGAATGTCTCTGGCCAAAACCAACTTTGAACAATCCTAAACCTAATATCCCTATCTCAGGGCCCCTTAACCAATTTCCCTTATCATACAGGCCATCCCCAATTTTTATACGAGGGTTCTTTGGTACTAACTCTTTAGCCTTAGCCCCAACATTAGTGGACATGGTTAACTATTCTAAAAAGTCATCACAGATGTTCCTGTCCTGATAATTCAATTTTCCTATCAGCTCTCTTCTTGGTGCCATTCTAAATAAGAAACTATACCACTTTTAACTAGCACAGACCTCTAATGAAATAATTCACACAGCAATGATTGGAAACATATCAGAATTATCAAGAAAAGCACAAAAAACTTGATTATTCACCTAAAGAGAATCGCTTTGCACCAATTGCTCTGCAACAAACTTTGATGAAACAATACTAACAATCAAGTTGATGCGGACTCTAAAGGACAAGTTGGCATTCAATTTTTAGAAATTAACTCCGCATGCTTAGGCTATCTTTTCAGAATTGAATTCGCCAAATCGAATTCAAAACTGGCTCCAACAGGTCATAACTTCTCTGGGTCTTTCGTTTGTTTCGGCCTTTCGCTATTTCGTAGTGCATAAAATCTTTGCAGCTTTCTTTCATGAAACAATGTGGGTCGTAGGATTACAAGAAATCACACCACCTTTACCTCCATCTGATCTCTCTTTGTTAATGTCAGGCCCCACCTTCTTTTTGCTATTTTGCAGGCTTTAACACTCGTGTACTTTTCCTTCATGAAGCCACGCTATCCATTAGATCAAACTCTAATCACCCGGTCTTTAACTCTAATCAGGATAGTCAATCTTATAGACTAACTGCGCCTCATCTTGATGGCTAACGGTTTTCACCATTTCGTAGAGTATAAGCTGCAGGCATCTTCGGGCCATGAATCAACGAGAACCGTTGGATCAAGCACAAGGTGAATACCTTTTAATAAATGTTAAACCTTTCAAGTGGGCCCTTTATTTTCGGAGATCACTTACTTTACCTAGTCACCGGTTAACAAATGCCACGTGGCAATCATCCATTAGCTCAGGAAACTCCTCTGGGTTCCATTCTGAACTCGCCACGTGTTTTGCTTCACTATTCTCCACATAATTGTCGGTTACACCTAGGTGGGCCCTCAACTACCCTTCAAAGCCACGTGGCATTCAACACATCACTATTAAACTCTATGAAATGTACCAGTTGTCATGCCACATCATGCTTTCATGTGATTTCCACCTCATTTTGCTACTTCGCAAAAACTAATCTTTGTTTATCTTGCGGCTATGAAACCACGAGGATCATTGGATCAAAATAGACTTGATCGGCTTTTAACTTTGTGCCCTGCCAGTTCTTTGGGCCCACCAGCTTTTTTCACCACTTCGCGATGACTAACTTACTAGCATCTTATCTTCGCAAATCCACATGGGCCGTCAGATCTTAGGAACTTACTCATTGTTTATTCTTTCTATGACCACCTTGCCTGGGCCCACTACAGACTGCCAACTGAGTGCCCCGTCACTGCTTTGTCATTGCCAGCTGGACCTACCACCTTTACTGCCACCTTTAGTGGGACCCACCACCTTTTTGCTACTTCACAAAAGGTAGAACGTGTGCATCTCCCAACCGTGAATCAACATGAGCCATTGATCCTTTTCCAACGCGATCACCCTTTAAGAAAGGAAGACCGCTTGTCTCTGGGACCCGCCATGTGTTTTCATTGTTTCGCAGAACATATACTATGTGCATCTCGGGCTAGCAAATCAATGCGAGTCGTTGGATCATAGTCAAGATGCAATTCTTTTATCCGATGGTCAATCCATCTGGTGGCCAAGTTTGTTATTTGATTTACTTAACCACGACACCACATGTGACTTTCTTATTTGCCACCTAAATCACCTAGACCGCTAACTGGACTGCCATGTCATTTTGCTACTTCATGAAGGCTAAATCTCGAGCACCTTTTGGCTGTGAATCAACATGGGCCATTGATCATTCTCTGAACCAACCACTCTTTACTCCTTGGAAAACCTGCCTGCTTCTGGGACCCGCCACCTTTTGCTATTTCGCGGAGGGTAAAACTTGATCACCTTCATCCCATGAAATAACGCGGGCTATTGGATCAACAAAGAGTTGCATGATACTTACAGGGCTCGATAAACATTAGAAAAAGGGAAAAGTAATAGGCGTATAAAATTTAAAATATTTAAGGGACCGCCTAGGTAAAAAACAATGGGGGGGGACACTTCTCATGATAAATGGACCCATCACTTAAGTGGTAAAAAGTAACGCAGAATTAGAACCAGGTTTTTACTAAGACACCTTTGAAGGTTAAAACTTAAAACCCTTAAACCTTCTCATTGGCCTACAACAAAATAGAGGTAACAAGGCCAATACCAGACTCAAAATTTTAACAAAATTAGCCAATCATGGACCGAGAACATCCATTTTTAAAACAGTGATAACACTTTGTTCATATCTTCATTATTTGGATCATCTATGTTTTGGGTGTTACTTGCCTCTACATCTTGTTTCAAGCTTTCTACGTTAAATTCTTGTGGTAGTTTAGCTCCAGATTTTGCTAACATCAAGAGATATTTCTCTTTTTGTTTTGCCAACAATTTTTCCATTAGCCTATCAAATTTGAAATCTTGCTCAAGGTCTCTAATGGTGCTATTGACTTCTTCTTCGTCAACAACGATAAACCCAAAAGTTTGGAATACAGGATTATCTTCTTCCTCCATTTATTGTTGTTTTCTAAGTTGTTTGCATTGGGCTCTAGTCCAAACTACCATGTGATTATTTCAAAGTTGTTGAAATTTCCAAAGGACAAATTTAATAGGTGATTATTGGTTTAGGAAGATATGTTTTGTTGATTTTACCACTATTGTTTGTTCATTGTGATAAAGCGTCTCTTTGTTGAAAAGCACGTCTTTGCAAAATTTCACCATCAAACTCTGTACCGCAGCCACGTAAGTAGTGACGAAAATAGTGTAGGGATGTCCTATGTTTTAATAAGATTTTGTGATTGATATACAAGAATCTTATTCTTTTCTGAGTAGCTTTATAACTGGGTTTTCTTTTCTTAAGGTGATACTTAAAAGTTATATAAGTATTTGACAATTTACAAGTTTGTTTGATTCCAATGTTGGTGCAATTCTGATTTTGATATAACTTAGGTTCAAAATAGGAAAGATATATCCAAAATTATGAACCTAGTATAGATTGATCAAGCTTCGTGATAGAGTATTTGATTATCCTGATGACAAACTTGATAATGAAGTTGATTTTTTTTTGGCACTTAAGATGTTTGAATTAATAGCTTGTTGAATGCTGATGTTTATAGAACTTTTTGGGAATAACCTGTTGGATTAGTGACCTAGTTGTTGAGCTAGTTTGAAAACACGTGATGGTTTAGAGACAAACCTACTTCAAGAAGTATTTCGATACTGGCGTTTTGATACTTAATTTTTGATCTGGTGTTTCAAGTGTTGGAAAGTTTTTGTATTACCCTTTTGATCAAAAATTTTCAATAATTTGTTGGATTTTTGCTCACGCATAGATGATAATTTTCTTCAATTTGTTGACCATTTGGAACATGTAACAAACATAGAAGACACAATGTTTAATAAACAAAATGCACAAGCAAGTACAAATCTTATGGCAGGCTGAGACAATAGTTGTTGAATCTCACATGGGGTTTCCCCCAAGGCTATACTATTCAAAGAAGATATTTAGATGCTTGACCCCACTAGATCCACCCTCGGCACTCACTTCTTTGGGGCAGCCAAGCACTAGTTTCCATGAAAACTCCCCATGGAAAAATTTATATCTCTACTAGGAACCGTATGTGTGTGAGCTGCTTCAGAGGTCCAACCTTCTGTGCCAACAACTAGAAGAATTTTGGCAAATAGTACAAGTGGTTTTTAGTAAAGGCTTTCGGTCATGTGGCCATACATGCGGCACTTTCAACTCTATAAATATAGAAGGTTCTTATCCTATAGAGGTTACGCTCCATAGGGTTTATGGGGAAACATAGTGTCGGTATGAACTTATTAGCACATGTTGTTTTGGACTTTCGTCACAAACATGATTTATTTATAGTGGATTGGAAGGACTCGGTATTAGCCCGTTTCCACTTTAGGTCATTCCCCTCTCACTGGCCCCCTCAAGGAAGCTCGGGAAGGTAGGCCCTCTAAAGGATTTAATTGTTTTGAAAGTAAAAAAAGAGTGGGTTTGGCTTTTTGGTCACCCAATTAAGGGGAGAGCATATACCTACCACTTTCGAGACACGGAATATAAGTGTTCTTTTTAAACTTTTCAAAGCAATTGTTGGCTAAGTCCTATTTGGAGATGTTGCTCCAACAAGCATGGTGTTTATTTTATCATTTTTAGAAGTCTATGTGCAACTATTTTAGAGAAGTTACTAAAAATACAAGTTGCATGTTGTTAATTTATCCTCTTAGTTAGACTAAATGAACAAGACAAGATATATTACTTCCCAAATAAGGCCTTTAATTAACTGGATGAGGAAATGCATAAAATTTGTCTTAAACACCATCCTGCACATGCATGTTAGTAGTTTGAAAAATCTAATTTCTTGGGAATTCGGGCCTGTAATAAAATTTTGTTAGTTGGAAACAAAAGCGCTATTCTAACACATGCGCTATCTTTCTCCTCAAAAGCGCTAACCTATAGAGAAAAAGCGCTAACCTAGACTACAAAAGCACTGCTCTATGGATACAAAAGTGTGATTTCTTTAATAAATGCGCTAATATAGAGGACAAAAGTGCTAACCTAGAAGACAAAAGCGCTAACCGACGATGCTAATGCGTAGATTTTCAGACAAAAGTGCTAACTTGCATGGCATATGCGCTAACCCGTGATGTAAATACGCTAACCTATGAGCAAAAGCATTGTCGCAATTCACATATGCATGAATCTGCATTACAAATGTGTTAATTTTACTTTTTGCGAGATTTTTAAAGGTATATGCAAGGTCCATGAGCCCCACGGTGGGTGCCAAAATGTGTCGACTTGAATTTCATCCTCAGAATGTTACCTGCAACAAGTTAGTTTCACAAAATACCAATGGAAATGCTACAAGAAATCCAAACTCAACCAATGAAACTACATGAAATACATATGAAATAAAAATACTAATATTACCTTCAGGGTTTATGTCTCATTGTGTTCTAACTCCATTGTTCCTGGTTGTAGATGGTGTGCTCTTAGACAATGCATTGATAGCTTCCAAGATGGCATATGAAGAATGGACTGATAACTGATAGTTAATAAATGCTATGATATGCAATGCTACATGATTATGCTAAAATAATTATGCTATATGATAATTGCTATTTTTCTTCAAGATTAAAACTCACAGATGCATAAGTTTCACAAATGATTTGCTTGAAAATGCACTTGAATTCTAACTCTCTCTCAACTGAAGCTCTTGATTTTATAGACTTTGAGAGGATGAGATGATGTGGCTTAGATCAATGGTCATGATCAGATCTACAGATTTGGATGGTTGTGAGAAAAGGTGAAGGTTGAGAGAAAGGGGGAAGGAGAAGACAAGTGTCACTCATCTCACCTTGACTGGGTTGTTGACTGAGGGAATCTAGGGATGGTTAGAGAAGATTTAGGCATGATAGGACAAGTGGACTCAAGTCCTTCCTAAGATGCAGGGGGTGTTGGAGAGAATATAGGAGATGGTTATGAAATATGTGTACGTACACAATATTCATTAATTTTGGAGGTTGAAGATAAATGATGAACTAATATTTAAGAAATATTTATTTCCTTAGCCACATGTTTGATGAGTTGGCAAAGGGAAGATGAAGTGGAGATGGAGGGTGAGTTGGATAATGGATTTGAATAATTTAGAAATTATTTAATATTTGAGACTATAGGATAGGAGAATAACTATTAAATATTAGATATTTAATTGTTTGGAGAAGGAGATAATTAAATATTAGATATTTAATTGACTTGGTTAAAAGGATAATTAAATATTAGATATTTAATTAATTAGAAGAATAGGATAGATGAATTAATTAATAAAATATTAATTAATAGAAAGACATGAAAATGAATTAAATAAATTAATCTTTTCAAATTAACTATTTAATAGAAGAATAATCATTAAATAAATATAAAATATTTATTTAATCACTCATAGCCATTTTTATGTGTATACAATTTGTGTTATGTTTTAGCTCGTCCACTAGTTGGAGTTGCTAAGCTGACATTAACACTTATATTTAAATCATCACTCAACACTTGACCATAATCGACCATCTTCTGTCCTCCATTTGACATCCCATTGTGATAGTTCTTAAGCTGAGGGCATATTGCACATAGCAGCATGATCTTAGAGAGGAGGACAAGAAAGATCTAAATCATGGGAGCATCATGGGGAATTTTCATGTTCATTTCATTTTGTTTATTTCCTAGCTTCTTATTTACTAATCTTTCTTGATATGTTTTGAAAGGGTTTGAGTTAATTATGTTTATGGTTGAGCATGTTATTTAGATTATCTCATATTGGTTTTCCACAAATCCCTTTTTTCATTGCATCAATAATAGTTTGAGGTTCATGAAATAATTATTTTTTGAATGATCACCAACAAAAATGGGTAATCAAGTTACAAGCTTACGATTCTCAAATAGAGTACATGAAGGAAAAGAGTAATGTGGTAGTTGATGCACTTTTTAGGAGGCATATCTTATGCATATTATTTGTCCTTTCAATTGAATGGAAGGCTTCCATTATTGATAAGTATTCCAAGAATAAAGTTGCCTTTAACATCCTTAATGAGGTTGTGAAAGATGATAGGTATGTTGTGATGGATATTTTGATCCTTTACAAAAATAGAATCTTTTTGGTCCTCAGGTCTAAGATCAAGGAGAATATTTTGAAAGTCTTTCATGATACTCCAACATTAGGGAATCAAGGATATTTTAAGACATACAGGTAGATCCTATCAATAGATTGTGGGATTGAAGGAGGATTCCCATAAGTATATTATAAAATGCATGTCCTACCAATGGAACACAAGAATTTTTTTTCTAGCTAAGTTGCTTCAACCACTACCATTTCCTGAGTAAAAATGGGAGAGATTGTTGATGTCCACTTCATCATATGCTTATGCAAAGTACAAGGTAGGGATTGTATTTATGTTGTGGTTGATATATTGACAAGGTATGCATATTTTGTTACTATTGTTTCAAATCACCTCGAGTAGAAAACACATTATTCAAGGAGATATTCATATTATGTGGCTTATCCAAGAGTATTGTCAATGACAGGGACAACAAATTTCTTATCTCTTTCTGGCAAGAATTGTTTCATGTAATAGGTACAAAGCTCACATCTAAAACTAGCTACTATTCCTAAACTAATGGACAAATAGAGATAGTGAAAAGTGGATCGAGGAGTACTTGAGAAACTATATTTTAGACCAATATACTACATGGATCAAATGGTTGCACCATAGTGAATATTGTTAAAAACCTTACACAACATGTCCATTGGGATGACACCTTATAGGTCTCCATATGCTCATGATGCATTATCTTTTTTATGAAGGGCTACTCCACCCAACATTGACACATAACATAAAAATAGATATAAAACACAAAAAATGCAAGAAGGAAAACAACCCACTTTTGATTTTTTTAATAAAATGGAATTACAAATTGAGAAATTACAATGCTACAAAAACAATGGCCTTAACTCATCACAATTAAGATCAATTCTAAGGATAATCTACAATTCGAAGGCAATCTACACTAATGGAGCTATCCTTTGTAAATTCCATTCAACCCTTTATTTATTAACGATAATCACTTAAGAATATTTTAGAGTGTAACTCCCTTGTTTGGGTGCATTGAGGTTTAGTCTTTCACTTTCTCGCCCAAGAAGATTTCAATTGAAATTTGAATTTTGGTAGCACAACTTTTTGGAGCCATAACTTTTGACTTGGATGTTTGATTTGCTATCATAAAATATCATTGGAAAGATCATAAAGATATCTACAACACCAAAATATTTGAAAATCATTTGGTCAACTTTTAAAGTTATTGTGAGGCTCCCAAGGGCTTCAAATTTGAGTCTGAAACTATTAAAGAAATTTCCCAAGATGAAATCTTTAATATCTCCCAAATACAAAACATTGAGATAATTATTTCACCATTCACGCCATTTTTCAATTCTACTACTTGTGACAAGTTTTCATGTCCATACATGTTTGTATATGTCAAATTACTAAAAATAATAGGTGTTAATTTTTAGCCTTTTTAAACTTATAACTATCTTACACCTTTTAATTATCATCCTGGTCTTTAAAACAACTAAAAACCCCTACAAAACAAAATGAAAATACAATTTTTTAAGGTAATGCAAAATTGTCCTCACACCACTGGATGCTTCTACATTAGACATTAAGGGTAATTTGAGAAGTGACCTTGTCATGCCATCTATAATCTTAAAGGAAAACCAATATGATCAACCTCTACCTTAGACAACTATGATGAATCTTCAATAGGCCTTCCTTTCCACTTAACCAAACATTCTTCATTCTACTTATTTCTTGTAGTTTTGTCCACATAATTATCTGAGATTTCTTTTATCACTTCCTTCTCAGAATTATATGCTTCAATTCTCCACTATGCTTCTACTGGCCCCTCTTTAATTCCTCCATGATATTTTTCCAAAGAAAAAATGTTGAATACATGTGATATGTTAATTCCACTTGGTAACTCCACCCCATATGCATTTCCTAAATCATGTTTCTTTAAAATCCTACATGGTCAAAACTTCTTCATTTTTAACTTATTATATATTTCCATAAAGAGCCTTTCTTTCCTTAGATGAACCATAAATTCATCACCAACATTGAATTCTTTGAGCTTGCACTTTTGATTTGCCTGCCTTGTGTTGAAAATTCATCTTACTAATGTGTGTTCTTACTTTGTGCAAGTTCCTTGTGTTTTGCAAAGTACTTTGCATTTGCACTAGTAGTATTTTATTTCTCGATCTTCCTCAAATCAAAATAATTCCTTAGACTACTCCCATATATAATTTGGATGGGGATTTACCAGTATTCTTGTTGAAAACATTGTTTAAGTAAATTATGCCTCCGAAAAAAATCAAATTCCATCCCTTGTGTTTATCTCCTACTAAGCATCTTAGTTGATTTCCCAATCTTCTTTTCACCACCTCTATTTGTCCATTAGTATATGGATGGTGTGTAGAATTTAACTTCAAATCTGTCTTTAATTTTTTCAATAAGGTCCTCCAAAATTACCCAACAAATTTGGTATCTCTATTTGAATCAACACTCTTTGGTAGATCATGTAGTCTTAAAACCTCTCTGAAAAATAACTTTGCAATGTGAACAACATTATGTCTTTTGGCACATAACGAAATTGGCAGTCTTTCAAAATCTATCAACCACCATAAATATTAAGTGATGTCCCCACCAAGTCCTTGGAGAGCCAAAAAAATAATTCATACTAATATCTTTCCATGGTGACTCTGCTACATGTAATGGTTGATATAACTCTGTCTTATTATTTAATCCTTTGGCTATATGACATACTTTGTAACTTTGCGTAAACATCCTCACATCTTGCTAGAACTATGACCAACAATAATTCCCATTAAAAAGATTAGTGGTCTTATCTCGACCAAATTGTCCAACCAATCCTTTAGTATGCTTCTTCATTAGGTTCTCTCTCATAGAACTCTTTGAAATGCACAACTGACTTTCTATAAATAACATCCCATTTTTAAGAAATCCAACCATTTTGTAACAATTCTAAGAAATTTGTGCAAGCCTCCACAAAGTTTGGATGTTTAGGATACAAACTCTCATGTTCATCAAACCCAACAACCTTCACCTTCATCTCTATCAACAAAAAAAAAATTCTACTTAAGTCATATGGAACTATATTTGACCTTCCACTCTTTTTCTTCGAAACAAAAGTATGTCTCTGCAAAAGATCAACCAATTTCAAGTGCATTTGGTTCAATTTTCCTTGACTATTAAGATATTGCAAAGCCTAATGATCGATATATAAAAAAAAACTCTTTTGGAAACAAATAATTTCCCCATTTCTTTAAAGCATGAACTATAACATAAAACTCTCATTCATAGATAGAATAATGTTTCTTTGCATCATTGCACTTCTCATTAACATAGGCAGCATGATTACCTTCTTGACTTAAAACAAATCCTATAGACTGCAACTAGCATCACAATCTACCTGAAATGCTTTATTGAAATTTGGAAGTGCCAAAATAGGTTGCTCTTGATGAGTGGGAAAAGTGATCCTAGACAAACATGTGCATTAACCTAGGCAATCCTTCTCCAATACAATATTAGAGATGTGACTCGGCTTGTCTTTCTATCTACAAGGAAGAGCCAAGTTGTCTTAGACCCACACCTTTGTTTATATTGTATGTGATAGAGATTGGTTGAGTGTGTGCAATGAACAAGAGTAAAGAAGGCCACATTGAACAAGTTTAACTGAGTAAAGAAGACATTGAATATAATTATAAAAAAGGAAAGAAGATCTATAATTGAGATACAAAGAGGAACTTGAAGTTGAAATTTGGAGCTAACTGGGTAGGACTAAAATGCTAGGCATTGGTGTTTAAAGTCTACTTTGATGGGAGTTATAAGAAAACACAATCAATAGATATTTTGACACCTATCATTGAAATCTCAGGCAAAAGTGGCAAGACACTAGCATGTAGCACTAGGGTCATTGTTCAAAGTCTATGAATGTCTATCACAATCCACTTTGTTTGTTAGTGCCACTCTCGTAGTTGTAACTCTTTGGTTCTAAGACTACACACATGAAATAGGGGGAAAAGGTTTTGTTGTTTAGGGACTTGCTTTAGTAAAACCCTATGTTGGTGGTCCCACCTCTACAAGAACAATGATGATGTTAAATATCCGAGCAATTGAGAGGGGGGGTGAATTAGTTGACAATAAAAAATTTCTTCACTACTTTCATAGAATTAGAATAACCAATAGAATTAATCAAAATAGATATAACATGAAAGCACATACACAAAAAAGATCACACAATAAACATGAGATATGATGTAGAAAAACCAAGAAGGGAAAAACCATAGAGAATGTTAGTTATCAATATATCACCGATTAAGGTGACTTTTATAAAATGTAGCTCACTGCAGGAGGCTTCACTGTCTAGAAAAAGGCTCACTGTCGAAGGAAGAAGAAAAGAAAAAGAGAATCCACCAATGTGACACAATCTACAATAATGGAACTGCTTTTGGTGGCTCTCAATGAAAACACACTTCACATATAAACATCAATCAAATTTTTCCCTTTCATTTTACCATATTTTCCATATATCATACATTAAGATCATCCTCTTACTTATACTATCTTCAAGAAACATAATCTTCTAAGTCGGCAAGACAAAGATTTGAAATAGGTCAACACTAAACATTCTAGTGGTGGAAAGGAATGAGAAGTGGACCAAACCAAAATGCACTACATTAGACAAATCAACATGTTACATCCATCACAAATACTAGACCCAAATCATGACTCTTACGCTACACAAATATCGTTACACATTCTCCAATTTTGGATCGAACCGAACCCAAAATAACACTAGCCAACTAATAAAAAATAAGAATGGAGCCAAGATACTCATGAATACGATTGATAAAATACCATATTCAGTAAATATAGAAATTTGGATTACCATCAACATGAACAAACAAAATATCAACTGTAACACATCTTCCAAACCACAAATAATTTCGAGAACACATCTTCTAAATCACCAACTTAAGAACCAATCCCAAAACAATATTTTGACATCAATGACAACACTAATACATTTGGACTAGATTTTCGACTGAGGTTTCCGATGGAGAAGGTATATTGTGGCCAAATTTAATTTTTTTTGAAAAAATGCCCGCATTCGTCATAATTCCGATGAAAATTACCCATTTGGTTTCGACGAAGAAGGCATTAGCAATAAGAATTTTCATTTTTTCAAAAAAGTGCTCGAGTTCATCATAATTTCGACAACAGCAGCCATTACAAAATAAAAAAAGAGGTGGGGAATTCATTTGTGAATTGCAATCCCACGTAGGCATCCATGGTGACTTCAACCCCCAAGAACATCAAACCCGCGTCGAAGGCAATCCAACGCAGGAGGTAGATTCAAATTGCCCTAGTTTTTAATTTCATGTTGCAAAAAATATACATGTGGTGGTTAATTGTCCTAGTTTAATCTCATAAAACCATCGAACTATGATTGAGGAGTGAGCATTCAATTTTATATCAGCAATCCCTTCCTCCCGTATATGCGCATGTTGATTGTTCACATGAGATCACATCTCTTTGCAGCATCGTATCAAACAATTCATGAGCCTTGTCCAAGTTTCCACATTTTGCATTCATGTCAAGTAGGGCATTTGCAAGTACAACACCTAACAAAATTCCTCTATCCATTATGCTTTGATGGATGTCCATACCCTGTTCCAAATCTCCCATTTTTGCACAGGCAGGGAGGATGCTGGCAAAGGTTGTGGAATCTGTCTTTATGCCTTCCAATTTCATTTTCTTGAAAGTGTCTAAAGCCTTTTCGACAAATCTATTTTGTGCATATCCAGCAATTGTTGCAGTCCATGAGACAACATTTCTTTTAGACATTCTATCAAACAGTTCACATGCCTTGTCTATGCTTCCACATTTTGCATACATGTCTACCAGGGCAGTTACAACTACAACATTTGACAAAATTTCTCTATCCTTTATGCTTCGATGAATGTCCATACCCTTTTCCGAATCTCCCATTTTGGCACAGGCAGGGAGGATAGTAGCAATGGTCATGGAATTTGGCTTTACACCTACCGATTGCATTTTCTTGAAAGTTTCTAAAGCCTTCTCAACAAATCCATTTTGTGCAGTTGCAACTACATCTGACAAAATGCCTCTATCTTTTATGCTTTGATGGATGTCCATACCCTGTTCCAAAGCTCCGATTTTGGCATAGGCTGGGAGTAGGCTGGCAAACATAACTAAAGAAATGCAATGATCAACTCCAAAGACATCAAACCACTACTAACAAAATCGAGTCTAAAATATGATAGGGAATAGTGTGAGTTGTCCTGAAATAAAATATTTTATTTTCAATTTCAACTAAAACATAATTACTCAGCCATTTAATGTTATTAATAAGTGTTTAATTTATGAAAGAGATAAATGGTTGGCCACAAGTACATGAGTTACTAAATGCACACAAATAAGTGAATTTGATATTCAAAACTATCTACAATGAATTCAATTCTTGTCCATTAGTCATTTATGTTTGCAATAAGCATCTTTCTTTGTTTTTCTTAATCTTTATTCATAGTTATGTGCATATTTCACATTCTATAATTAGGATATCAATTGCTATGGCTGAACACTATCATGATGTTTGTGTTGTGGTATAGATGCATGGAAACATAATTATGGGATTGTTATATTATAGAGATCATAAATCTAGATATCGCATATTAGTTCTAGCTCTTCTTGGATTGAGTCTAAAGTTGACATACAGTCATAAAGCCATTATTAGCAGATCTATCCATTTCTAGTAAAGATAATTGAGAAATTCATTTTGATATTGAGAGTTTCTTATCTGTTTACCTATTGATCATTATTAAGCCATAATATTTAGGTCTATTTATCTCTCTTGCAAAACCTCTGTAAGTGTCCTAGATTGTCCCTACTACTCACTCTTCAATTCAGAAAAATGGAGTTCTAAATATTTGTTGCACAAGATGGTGTTGAACGTATCAACAAGGCTAGCATGGAATCCATGTTCAAGCTTCCACTTGTACAACTTGCAACAAATGATTTGTTGATAGAAGAAATTCTTGAAATAGGGATACAATCAAAAGACAAGTAAGTACATACAAACCTCCTCAGTAGAAAGTAAAATCTATGTTTAAAAAGAGTACATTGAATCCCAATCCATAAACACAATAGAGATACCGATGGAGATTTAATTGGATGTAGCATGTCACACCAAAGTTGTTAGAGTATGTTGAGCTAGTACATAATGTTTTGTAAAGCCACATTAGTATATCACCCAGATCATTATCTACCAAAACTAACTACAATAATCCTTTTGAGGATTCATTTCATGGTGCTAGATCTTCATTTAGTTCCACTTTTTGTTGGAGAAAAGAACAGTTATTTCTTGAGGTAGATGAATATCCCATCAACAAAGGACAAGACCCTTTCTAGAATATAACAAATTCTACTCCAACAAAAGATCATGGGGGTTTCACTAGAGATATTGAGTAAGAGATAGACTTCTACTGCTACATTAAAAGCATTGGCATGTTCTTCATTTATTGATGTAAACTCTTTGTGATGCCACCACAACCAACAAAGGTGTAAAAAGTTGTTTGCAATGCATGGATTTTTAGGATTGTCCTTTTAGAAAATAGAATTAAAGTATGGAAGCAGGATCTGCCAGCTCTTGAGGGAAAGACCATGCCAGACAATAATTTCTATTTTCTTGCCTGTGAAGAAAGACCAAGTCAGACAATATCAACAAACAACAAAATAAGGAGACAATTGCTAGATTGTGGTCTAACTTGAAAAGAAAAGGTGATGGAAAATGTTATTGTCTGTGCAAAATTTATAAGGGGTTAAAGACTAGAAGACTTCTAGTCAAAACAACGAAGAAACATTGTAGGTTGCATGGCCACATTGAAGGTGGACATGATTATCATCCATTGGTAAGTTTTTCATTATATCGTTTTGATAATTTATATACATAATAAATCACGTGATGATGAGATCATGATCACGGTTTATTTATGTATATCAATTTTATATAGGTCGAGCACCCCGGAGCACATGGTATGGATCAACACAACCCTGAGAATATGGTTTTCAAAGTAGACAAACATGGAGGTGTGAATATCAAAGTTGAAGATAATGATCCCATGGAAGATGATGATCATGAGCCAAAAAACACAATTGAAGATGATGGTACAAATACATTGATCCATGACTCATTTAGTACTCGCACATCTGATCATGATGATGAAGATGACCTTGATGTTTTTCATGATGTCCCTCTACTTGAGAAGGCATCTGAGGCCCTTTACGAAGGCTCGTGGGCAACTCTTCTCTCTGTTGTATTGTTGTTGGTGAGATTGAGGGTTATGAATGGTTTATCCAACATAACAATGTCACGTATGTTAAGGCATGTCATATATGTCATAATAAAATGTGAATCATGTTGTACCATTAATATTCTTTATTATAACAAATTATATTTTGTTGTTGTAGATTTATAGGTGAGTTTTTGTTACCACCATCAAATATTCTACCTCGCTCATACTGAGAATTATCTATCGTTATGAAAGATATTGGAATGGAGTATCAAGAAATAGATGCTTGTCCCAATGATCATATTATATATCACAAACAACATGAATTTTGAACTTAATGCCCTAAATGTCATATCAGTAGATATCGAACAGATCAAATAACAAAAAGGGTTCCTCGTAAGGTTCTTCGCTATATTCCCATTATTCCATGCATGCAACGATTATTCAAGTGCACTAGCTTGGCACAATTTATGGATTACCATGCATGCAATAGAAGTCGAGATGACATTATTTGAATGCCTACAGATGGTTCAACATTTATGGACATATAGGAAAAGTGGCCACACTTTAAAGAAGAACCTCGTAATCTCATGCTTTCATTGGCAGCGGACGGTGTCAATCCATTTGGAGAGATGAGATCTATTTACTCAGTGTGGCCTGTTTTTGTTACCAACAATAACATTCCTCCATGGATGTCAATAAAGAGGGAGCACATAATGTTGGCAATTATTGTTCTAGGTATTTTATCATTTAAATATAGTCATCTAAATTTAATTATAAATATTGCAGTAAAATGGTCATAATAATTATGTAATGTTTTTGTTCATTCGATTAGGTAAGTACCAAATTAAAGATATGAATTTATATATCGAGCCTCTTATCAACGAGTTATTGGAGTTATGGAATGGTGTCACTATGTATGACGTCTCTAGACCAATAGGACAAAGACAATTTCAATTCCATGTGATGCTTTTATGGACAATACATGACGCCCTGAGGCTAACACATTTTTGTGGTATGTTAAAGTGTTTAAGTTGTGCATGAACATTATAATTCAAAAAATTATCATATTTAATCCAATTATACATTATCTTGTAGGTCTTCAAACAAAGGGAAAATTTGAATGTCCTGTTTGTGGTCCAAAGATGAAATCTCGTCATTCAAAAAGTTTAGGAAAGTGGGTGTTTGATGAGTATAGGCACTTTCTCCACAAAAATCATAAGTATTGAAATATTGAAAAACATCTTTTCAATGGGAAAGAAGAGAATACATAAAAGCCACGAAGAATGACACCTCACCTGTGGAAGTTGGAATATAATAGAATTAATCGTCAAGGTAATGCCATTCCATCTATTGGTTTGTCATAAAACATCTTTTCTATTTTGTTTTGTTTACTGATGATGTGATTAATGATCATGAAGGTCGTGAAGGCATAAATGACCACCTTCCTAAGGGAATAAAAAGTTATCCCTGACAATTTAGTAGGTTGCCCTACTACGAGCAGTTACAAAATGTTCATTTGTTTGATAGTATGCATATTGGAAAGAATATAACAAAGATAGTATGGAAAATATTGCATGGAAGGCGTGACAAAGAAAAAATTGTCAAAATATGTAGTGACATTTAGGATTCCAATCATGCAATGATAAATGTCATTCAATCAAATAGCCATGGAGACCAGATTAATATAAGTGAGCTTCCTTGGTTATTAATGGACCAGCAAAGCAATGCTATAAAAGAAGTCATACGAAAAATATGATTTCCCACAAGATTTGCTGCAAAGATAAACAATCTCATATCAAAGAAAAGTGAATTTGGGCTAGGGATGAAAATGCATGATTGGCATACCTTCATTAAGGTAATTCATGTTCTTGTGTTTTTAGTATGTATTTAAGTACTACGCATATGTGTACTTTTCATTATGTTACAAAAAAATGAAAATATAATTTTATAATTGTTGCAATACGTTCTACCTCTATCTCTCCTAGACGACTTCAACAATAATGTCAAGCAAGTCATATATGATCTTGGAAAATACATGAGGTAATTAGTGATATTTGTTTAGTTCGTTGTATAGATATTATATTTGCGATTTGTTTTACTTCTTATGTAATATATTTTTTTTGCGTCTTGAATACCTTGTAGGTGGTTGTCATGTAAAGAAATCCATAAAGATATAAAATATTGGAAGAGAAAAATTCCTCATTTAATGTGTGAAATGCAAAAGTGTCTACCTCCATCTTTTTTCAATGCACAAGAACACTACCTCATACACCAAGTTGAGGAGATTGAATTGTGTGGACCTGTACACGCTAGGTCAATGTGGATGGTTGAGAGGCACTTGAAATTTTTGAAGGCTTTGGTTCGACAAAGAGAACATCTTGAGGGTTATATGTGTTAGGGTTCCCACAGATACTGAGAGGGGGGGGTGAATCAGTATCTAACCGGTAATGAAATTTTCTTAAAACTGAATATGCAAAACATAAAATAATAGTATACCAGTATACAAGAATTAATGTAAATAACAGAATCAAAAACATCCACATGAAAAGAACACCATAACACAAGATGTTTAATGAGGAAACCTAGTGTGGGAAAAACCTCGGTGGGATTTGTGACCCACAATATTCACTTACTGGCCAATAAGAGAATATTACTTACAATAGGGGCCTGCACATGCAGGAAGGCCAACTGCCTAGAGCACACTGCTCAATAAGAAGTCACACTAACTTACAATGAGGATTATGCAAATCCAATGATCTATATTGCTTTACAATAGCATCTTCAATGCCAGATTTAGTACCGGTTCTTGCTTTGTTCTTTACATATACCCTTGACCTACAATTCGCACATTAGGTCTGCCTTATAATTTATTATGCTTCCTATCCATATCTTACAAATGACTACAATGATCTCTTTTATATAAATGAGTCATTTTACAATTTGCCAAGTCGGCTTACAATAATAAACAAAATATTACATATCAAAAATCATGTCGGCCTCTGTGCCGGTATACATATTTCCTTCTGTGTCGGTGTACATCTTCTATGTCGGTGCCACTGTAGATTGATCTTGCTGATGTCAGTGCATTGTCTTGTTTGAATAATGCTTTTCCGGTATAATGTCTTGTCGGTGCCATAGGATTGCAAGGTTGCCTGTGTAATGCTTTGCTGGTATAATGTCTTGCCAGTGCCATAGGATTGCAAGGTTGCCATCAATGACAAAACCTTCAATCACACACAATGTCTCATTAGAGTGTCCATATGCCAACAATCTCCCCCTTTGGCATTGATGGCAACACTGATGAGAAATTTCAAAAAGATATCCAAAAATGTGTAGACCAAAAATGTTACCAAAAATGTGAGAGCTCCCCCTGAGCATGTGTTCCCTGTGCTTTGAATTTTCTCATCCTACTACTCCCCCTTTGGCATCAATGACAAAGGTTAGTAGATTTTGTAGTTGTACCAATCCATAACCTCAACCTTGTAGTTGGGTAGTTATTATCTGAAGAATATCTCCCAAAATTAAGTTTATACCATCCATAAACTTCTTGCTATCTTTTATTGCTATCTCAGTTCTATATACTGTACTGGTGAGATGTTGCAAGTGCTCTGCCGGTGTTTTGCTTCCCTGAGTTAGTGCCTCTGAGATTTCCTTCTGTAGAGATGCTAAATAGTCCAATCTTGGACTTAGTTTAGATCTCAAGAATTTTGCCTTGTTTATTATTTTCTCTTTCTCTCTTTCTAATTTGAGCAATTCTTCCTCAAAATTTGTTATCTTTTCCTCAAAAACTGATAATGCATCGGGTGAGTTAACAAAATTATCTGCAAGTTTATTTATCTCTTCCTGTACCTTGCTCATCTTTTTGTCTACATTTATGGTCAAAAAGTTTATCTTACAGGTGTCTTTGTACAAAGTTTTGTGCTCTTTCAATAAATTGCACAGTTCCGGTAGAAGTGTGTCAAATTCCCTGTTACACTTCTTTATTCCTTCCTCAAAGAATTTCTATTTCTCTTTTTCTACACTTTCTTTTACAGTTTCTACCTTTGTTTGCTCAAAATTTCCAGAAATATATTTACAAAGTGTATCCAACTGGCCTAAAGAATCTTTGTTGTCTATATTACAATTGGGAGCTATTGATTTCAAAACTGGAATTGAATCATCTATCGCTTTAAAGCTTGTGAGCTATAATTAGTTATTTTCTTGATAGATTCAAGCAATACCTCTGTTACATTTGATGGTGACCCAACAAATTGAGTGTTGGTGGAAGTGACCATGCTAGTATTGACCTCTGGTAGGTCTGTTTGTGTCTCCATCTCTTTAAGCACTGGTTTTCCTGCATCATTTCTTACCAGTGGCATCTGTTCTGGAGCCTTTAGCTCTGTTGGTTTCTCTGTTTGTGTTTCAGATTCCATCTTTTTCTCTGAATCTGCTGTCGGTTGCTCTTTGTTTCCTGTTGCTGATTGCTCTTTATTTCCTGATTTGTCTGTTGTATCCTTATCTACCACTATGTTGATTTTCTGAGTATGAACATTCACAGTATATAGGACTTTAGGATTAGGATTATTATCCTCTGTGTCCATACTCTCAGCTGCCAATTGATCTTCTGCAGTTGTTGTTTTTACCAGTGGAGTATTTAAAGGAGGTGGGGGTAAGTTGTCTCTAATCTTGATACTTGGTGGTCCACCAACTTTACCTTTCCCTTTATCCTTGTCCTTCTGATATACCAAAATAGGCTTGGGATTCCTATATTCTTCTTGTTTTTCTTTTTCAACCAAGAATGTATCCCAACCATTTTCTGTTTCCTTTGAAACTTCTATAACTCTACCTACCATTAGTGAAATTTGCCGGTGTGTAGTGGAAAAAACTGTCCGGTTGGCCTGAGCTATTAGATCATCAATTTCCTTAGGTGAGTTGACCGGGTATACTGCAATTAATTTTTCTATTTTTATTTTCTTATCCAACTCAATTATTCCTTGCCTTCTAGCCTCAAGTCTTTTATATAGTTCATCAGGAATTTCATTTAGGACTTGCAACAAAATCTTTTTATACATGTCCATGTGTAATATGACACTCTCTTCAACTTGTCCTTTCTCATCATCTGATAGGGTGTCATAGATTTTCCCTATGTTTTTCAATTTACCTTCCTCTGTGATCTCATTCAGTAATATGTCAAGAGGGGCCAAGTCAGTGTTTGTCTTCTTCTTCTTTTTGGGGGTCAGCTTCTTCTTAGGTGTGGCTTTCTTGACTGGAGATCTCACGGCTTGTTGCTTCTGTCTTGTCCTTCTAGGTGGAGTGGTTACCAGTGAGGGGTCTCTTTTCCTAACAACCCTTTTGAAAGTTGCAGGCATATCTCCTTCTGAGGATGTATCTACCAGTGATAGATGAGTTTCAGGTTGTTGGGCTGCCAACTCATCTTCTGTTATGCCGGTTTTCTTTAATACATCTTCCTTTATGGATTTTGCTTGTCTGGTTCCTTTTCTCACAAATGCCTCAACCTTTTTCACTCTCTTTTTAGATTGAATTTGACTTTCGATGGTCTCAGCACTACCAAATACTTCTTCCTTTGGTTCATTGGGGGCTTCCAGAAGTGCTTTGGCATAAGTTTCCACTATGTGGTCATCTGTTTCATACCCCATCTCTGTAACCCAGATTGTTCTTGGGATGACTACTTCCATCCAGATCTCATCCTTTTTTATTACAAAACATATATCATCCTTGTATTTGTTGACAATTTCCTGTGATAGTCTAATTTTTTTATTCATTCTGACCTTTAGTGCTTGAAAATACTCATTGATATTCTTTTCTCTATTTTCACCCATGTTGTTGAATAAGTTAGACAATTGTTTTCCTACTGGTAGGTCAAATCCAAAATCCTTGTTGCCTATACCGGGAGCCTGTTTGGTTATGTGTAGCATTAAGCATACAAGTAAATTTCCAAATCTAAAGGTTCCTTTCTTATCCTTCTTTATTTTTGCTAAATTGTCAATTAACTCATCCTTTAACCATTCGCAGATATCAATTTTCACATTGTCCTTAACCATGTCATAAGCACTCTTTATGCATAAATTGGAAACTGAGTTAAGCCTATTAGCATGAGTTGCTTTGTAACCTAGAATCATGCTAACAAATCTAACATTTGTATCGGTCACATCATTAACCCTCAATGATCTCTTGTCAGATGTTGCACCAGTTAAGTTTGTTACCAAGTCATTGGAGACCTTCTTGGTTTTGTCGGGTCTGCTACCGATGGAGGGTAACCCTGTTACTGCTTTCACAGCTTCCTTTGTAATTTTATGCACTGAGTCAAGCCAAAAGAATGAACCATGTACCCTACTTAAAACTATCCTAACCACTTCCTTGGGAAATTCAGGAATGCAAAGGATTTCAGTGAATCCTAGGGTTTCAACAATTTTATGTTCAGGTTTCACATTTCCGAAGTTGTCACATATAACAGACTTATACATGTTTTTGATTTCTTCATCACCTAATTCTTCTATGTTGCAATGAATATACATTCTAGGGTCCTCTGCATAAACAACACCTTTTGGAATTTTTTGAAAAAGCACTAGTGTTGTCATCTTTCTTAGCTACCTCGGGAACTAGCTGAAACATGGGCCTAGGTCATTTTATAACTTTGACTACTATAGGTTTTTCTATGTGCAAAGGAGGATGCCATGATGATAAATACCTTTTTCTGCCTTTGGATGGATTGATTGCTGAAGTGCTTTGCCTCTTTGCTCAGAATGCCTTAGTTTGGAAATCTTTGCGCTCTCTGAAAGTTTGAATTCATGGTGAAATGAAATGGAGCCAAAAACCTTATTTTATAAAGTCTTTTCTGCTACCTACCACATTAATTGCTTGTCGGTAATGTATTAGCTTAACTTTATTTGCCTGTAATGAATGATTTTCAACTTCTTTTCTCTAACCGAGGGAATAATAGCACATGTGTCATTAGATTGCCAAACCCTCAAGATAATTTTCTCCAATTTGATGAAGAACATCCTGTCAGTGGAGCATTGCTCTGTCCTATCGGTGAAGCATCATATTGTCCTGCCGGTGGAGCATTTGTTGGTTCTACCGATGGAGGAGTATCCCCAATATTTAGATCACCTTTTTCTAATCCATTGCTTTGAGATTTCTTGCTTAACTTCTTCAACCTTTTCTTTACCTTTCAAGCTAGTACTTTTGTTGTCTACCGGTGTACCTTTACTTCTACAAAATTTAGCAATATGACCAATCTTGTTACATGCATAACAAGTTACATTATTTTTTTGAATAGCTTTCCCATAACCTATGCTGGTTTGTGTTCTACATTTATTTGATAAATGACCAAATCTTCCACAAACATAACATCTTACATTCATTCTGCAATTTTTAGAGTTATGACTAATTTTGTTGCATTTGGAGCATTGATCGGTGGGAGGATTGATATTCTGATAATTCCTAGATCTACATTCATTTGCCCTATGACCATATTTATTGCAGTTAAAGCTTTTTCCATTGAATTTGTAAGTATTAGAAGGTCTTACCAGTTTGCTGTGATCCTAGGTATTTGCAGTACCAGAGCTTTCTCCAACTTCAAATCCAATTCTAGAAGTGTCACCTTTGGGTTTTTGATTCTTCAATAAGGTACCAAGTTCTTCTGAGCTTTTCTTGAATTTATCTTTGTGTTGATTTGCAGTTTCCAATTCCCTTTCCAAGATTTCTTTTTATCTCATTAGTTCATTTGAGTCATTCTGAGTATGCATCAAATCTGTCTTCAACATGTCATTTTCATAGCTAAGTCTTGTGTTCTCATTTGCTGCATCACTTAGTCTTCTGGTCAACTCTTCTTCATTCTTCTCTTTGTCCTCAATCTCTTTGCAAAATCTCATAGTCATATCCTGCATTTCATTTTTTGTTGTCATGATCTCTTGTTTCAATTTGCTTATCATGTCATTTAGTGATTCCTTTTCATCATTCTCATTTTGCAATTTTTCACAAAGTTCTCTCCTCTTATTTCTTGTAACAGTAAGATTTTCTCAAAGTGTAAGATTTTCTCAAAGTGCCTGAATAATGTCTTGAGCTGCTTTTAAATCCTCTTCTAATTTGATATTTTTCAACTTCTCTGCATCATAGTCAGTAAGAGCTCCTTCAAGTTGCTTCATCAGATTTTCCATCTTTACCGGTGTCAATATCTTCCTCAAGCTGTTAGGCTTCTGAAAATAGAGGACCAGGCTCTGATACCAATTGTTAGGGTTCCCACAGATACTGAGAGGGGGGGGTGAATCAGTATCCGACCGGTAATGAAATTTTCTTAAAACGTAATATGCAAAACATAAAATAATAGTATACCGGTATGCAATAATTAATGTAAATAACAGAATCAAAAACATCCACATGAAAAGAACACCATAACACAAGATGTTTAATGAGGAAACCCGGTGTGGGAAAAACCTCAGTGGGATTTGTGACCCACAATATTCACTTACTGGCCAATAAGAGAATATTACTTACAATAGGGGCTTGCACATGCAGGAAGGCCAACTGCCTAGAGCACACTACTCAATAAGAAGTCACACTGACTTACAATGAGGATTATGCAAATCCAATGATCTATATTGCTTTACAATAGCATCTTCAATGCCAGATTCAGTACCGGTTCTTGCTCTGCTCTTTACATATACCCTTGACCTACAATTCGCACATTAGGTCTGCCTTATAATTTATTGTGCTTCCTATCCATATCTTACAAATGACTACAATGATCTCTTTTATATACAAGAGTCATTTTACAATTTGCCAAGTCGGCTTACAATAATAAACAAAATATTACATATCAAAAATCCTATCAGCCTCTGTGCCGGTATACATATTTCCTTCTATGCCGGTGTACATCTTTTGTGCCGGTGCCTGTGTAGATTGATCTTGTTGATGCTGGTGCATTGTCTTGTTTGAATAATGCTTTGCCGGTATAATGTCTCGCCGGTGCCATAGGATTGCAAGGTTGCCTGTGTAATGCTTTGCCGGTACAATGTCTTGTTGGTGCCATAGGATTGCAAGGTTGCCATCAATGGCAAAACCTTCAATCACACACAATGTCTCATTGGAGTGTCCATATGCCAACACTATGGTGGAGGGATATATGGTATACCAGACTATGGTGTACATTTCTTAATATCTTTCTAAGTTTGTAGCAAAGATCCACGTGGATTGCATTTGGGATCCCAACACCATTAACAAATTTGAAGTGGAGTACTTGACGAGGAAAGGTAGATTGAGGAAAGTGAGAGGTAATTATAAGATGTTATTGTAGTTAATTAATTCTTAATCTTCAAAATAAATCGATTGTAAGACATCTATTTATTTTTTGTACAGTTGGTCGAGAGTGGGATGCACTATATTTGTATATTGCAAACAATCTTGATTGGATGACGGTATGGATTGAACATTGTCAACATTCTGGATGCACGTTAACATGGGAAGGTGTGGCTTCATTGGTTAAAGAAGCACATCGTAATGGAGATTCCAATGTTACGCAAAGGGAAATTGATTTAGCATATGGTTTAAGAGATAAACAGGTACGTATAAATTTATTAATCACCCATATGGTTATCAACTCACAATACAATGAATTTTACATGTTTGACATATCGCAGGTCAAACACCACAATGCTATGTGCTGCAATGGTCATAAATTTTGCATAAAAAAGTTGGATGACACAAAGAAAACTTGTGATTCTGGCATCACTGCAGTCTTTGAGGTGACAAATATTTCATCTAGAAATGACATTCATCCTCAATAGTCTCAAAATCAATACTATGACATTTTGGATGATATACTTGAGTGTGACTTTGACTCCTTCAAATTAGTTTTGTTCGTCATCAAATGGTACAGGCTATGATTGAATAAAAATGATCCTGATAGAACTATTATTGAACATGATAATGGTTTTATAATGCTAAATACAAGGTCATCTGAACCAGTTGGGGATGAGCCCTATGTTCTTCCAAGCCAATGTGAGCAATTATTTTACTCAGAGGTTCCACATAAACCGGGTTGGTCATTTGTTGTTAGACATGATCCAAGAGGAAGGCCGATAAAGTATAATGTGATTGAAGAAGAAGATACCGAAGAAGTAGAAGATGAAGTGGATGATGATCACAATCGACAGTTTCTCAATGACGATGAAGAAGAACAAGAACAAGAACAAGAACAAGAACAAGAAGATGATGATGATGATGATGATGATGATGATGATGATGATGATGATGATGATGATGATGACGGTGATGGTGACAGTGATGGTGATGGTAATGATGATGACGATGATGACGACGATGACAATGACGACGACGACGATGACGATGATGATGATGATGATGATGATGATGATGGTGTTGGCGATGATGACCTTGATGTTCATGATGATGAAGAATGAAATGTATGAGGTATGCGATTAGTATATTATCTATTTAATATTGACTTCTTCATAGAATTTTTTTTACATAATTAATTCATTATGTTTTGAATTCTAATGCCATTACATAATTAATTCATGATGCACCTTTTAATATGGAGATGGAGATAGGGAGAGTGACTATTTATGTGACAATTTTTAAACTATGTTTATTTATGGAAATTGGATTTTTATTAGCTATGTGATGGATGTTGATTTAAAATACATATATGATGAATCACATGTTTATGATGATGCATGTGACATTTTTTGAACTTTGTGTTTATTTATAGAACGTGGATTTTTTATTACCTATGTGATGGATGGTGATTTATGATACATATGTGATGGATTACATGTTTATGATGACACATGATATGTGATGGTAATTGTGATGCTCAATTACATATATGATGACACCTCATGTGATGCTTCTGATGCTTATGATACGTATGTATTTATTGTTTATCAACTTACAAATGTAGTAATGCTTATGATGCTCAATTGATGGTGTTGATTTTAGGTATAGTCCCTGTGTGATACTGTCACCCTTGGTGGGAACAGGTCGTTGACTACAAACATCGTCAACCATTTAGTTGAGGATCCTACATAGTCTACATAAAGTAAAGGTAAGGAATTAAAAAATTTACAATGATTTTGATGACAACATCTTTTTTATTATTTAATACTCTTTTTGTCTACAAAGTTCATGTTGTTCATGTTGTGTACTATGTAATTTCGCTAACGTTTTTTATATTTTTTCTTTGTCGCAGGCTAACATGGATCCATCACATATCGCAGACAGAGATATATCTTGCAACACTTCTACTGAGTAGGTAAACCTCATTGTAATTGTACAAATTAGATAGAAGCAAATTGTTACATTATTATGTTCTTTTTTTTAGCGATTTATACTAATTTTGTAATTGTTAATGATATTCTTGACACAGACGGATGTTCGAGGAAAGGGAAAGGGAGCTGCAATACCTGAGCACCTTTCTATGGATGTGGAATCATTAGGGTTAAGAAATGATGACCCTGAAGATCCCACAGACCTTGTGAAATTCTTTAAAATGCCTCTTATAAAAATTAGAAAAGAGATTGTTTCTTTGGCAGCTGTGCATCCTACCACTGATGAGATACGACAGAGGGTGGAATTATTGTATAAAACAGCAGAAAACTTGCAAGTAAGCAGTAATGAAAGTTTTAATTATAACAAAAGTTCAATAATGGTTTATATTTTATTCTCTTTTATGTCATTAACTAAAATATGTATGTATTGTTTTTACAGCAATTTATCCGCCCTCATGAAAGTCATTCTCACGATCAGGGTGTTGCAGGATCTTTAGGTGATGACGATTTTCTTGTATTATCACTTGCTTGGCTTATCAGTCTGACTACCCAAAATGCATCATACTTGATACTGTCAATTTTCAAAATAAAGGTTCATCCTTGTTTACAATTCTTTCACTTTTCATATATTTAATGTTTGATATATTTAATGTATTATTCTTTAGGTGCTGTCAATGTTACTGTGCAAATGCCGCTACCCGCCTCATCAGAGGTCACCCTCACCTGTATTGTCGACTGCAATGTCGGCAACACGTAGCATGCAAACATCCTCTAGTGCATGTCATATTGGCCCGCCCACCATTGGTAGATCCCTCTTTTGCTCTATCTTCTGTCATGTGTTTATTTCCCTTCAAGCATTCTTTCTTGAATTCTTATGCCATTTCATAGTGGATTCATTTTTTGTAGGAGGAGATGCACATGAGGATGTGCCAGAGGTGACTACTACTGATAACATACCATCATTTCCTAGATCTTCTCGTATTGCTAGTATGGGAACGTTGCAGGCCACATTGGTGGTGAGCGACGAAAAAATGCTTCCCTTAAAGATACAAAAGGTTCCAGGTACTTTAAAATTATTATTATATATACTCTAATTGTAATTTACTTTATGATCACTCATTTTGGACTAATGATCCCATGAATTTTTTGCAGGTAATGATATTTTCTATAAACATCATAGTGACACTGCATTATAGATATTTGGGCCCACCATACGTAAAAGGTGGTACATCATATGTGAACTAACCCTAATCCACTTTTGATTTCATATCATTGCTGGAATAGTTTACCTTTGATCCATTTCTTGAAGTGTAATAAATGTAGCTTCAGTTCATTTCTGAATCTAACAGGTTTGTTTTTTCTTTAAAAGGTGGAATGACCAAGAAAAATGGTTAAAAGATGAATTGACAAACCAAATGGTTGAGTGGTTTGGAAATGACACCTTTGACAAAATCAAGCCCCTTGAAAAAGCTTGCACATATCTAAATTATGTGAGAGACCAATATAGGACCCATTTGGAGAGGAACCTAAAGTACGAGCATCCCCCCATGATTCCAAAGGAGTGGAAGGACCTGATTTTGGATGCCAAGGAGAGAATTGAAAGGAAAAAAGGAAATACACCGCTAGATGCCAGAAGAAGGTACGAGATACTATTCAGAATGTAATTATGTACTAATTAATTACTTTATATATATATATATAATCTAACATATTTCAAACTTTTTATAGACTGAGTGACATGTCAAAGGCAACCAAGGCAAGGCAAGAAAAGCATGGGCAACACAAACTCAGCTCTAGTGGTTACATGAAACTTGCTGCACGAATTGTAAGTATCTCATGTAAACGAAATATTGCATCAAAATATAAATAAATTGCAAACGTTTTTTTTATCAAACAATGCAAGCAAAATTCACGGTACCAAGAAAAAATGCAGGGCTCTGAATTCAATAGAGCGCCCATAGAAGATGACAAGAGAATTGCCTACCAGCAAGGCTATTCATCCGTGGTTGATTAGCTATGAGAATTGAGTGGGCATACATAACATTCGAGTGCATCTGTCACATAGGTAAATATGCTAAATGGAAGTTGTTTCAAATTGAATACTTTACCAATAATCTAATTGATGTTGAGTTCCAACATAAAGTGACTATATTTATTTTAAATAAGCAAGCAATGATAACAATGTGCATGTCATTGGAATGCAACCTACTAATTGTGAAACACCACCTACACATGAAGGTCCGAATGTGCATCCTAGTAGTGGAGGTATTCATTTGCTATTCAAATTTATTTATTTAGCTATTAATACAATTAAACATCTTAATTTGTAATTAGAGTAGTAATTAATGTAACCTTTTTTGTTAATATTTTAGAGCATGTAGTCGATGGTGAGCAAGTGGAGCATGATCTGGGTACACAACATCAAGAACATGATGTTCCCCACTCAGGTAAAGAGGACCATTGTTATTGCTTTAAACAAATATAATTGCAATTGGTGTTCAGCATTAATGTAACCTTTAGTATTTCAACTCCAACAGATCTAGAGGGTGTTCAGCATGTTGAGGTTGAGGCTACACAAAATTATGTGGCCCCATTAGGTAAAGAGCACAAAAATTATATTAACTAAATTAATGAAATACTTGTAACAATAATTTTTTATTTTTTTTAATTTAACCCTTTTCTTTGTTATTGCAGAGGACCCCCCTTCACTTCAGCGTCCTCGTCCTCAGTATAGGACTAGGCATACATTGAGATCACGAGAAGTTGGCGGAACATCTGCAGAGGGGGGAAATGATGAAGAAACCGATGTTCCACTTAGTCTTTTCATAGCTTCAAAGAAAAAACAAAGAAAGAAATGATTGTAATCTAACTTATTTGATAATGACTAATTTTTATGTGTTAGTGAATGTAATTATGTGCTAATTAATCGATATGGATGATATGTGCTAATTAATATTGATGAATGTTGAGTGTTAATTAATGTTAATCAATGTTATGTGTTAATGAACGTTATGTGATATTAATGAATGAATGCTATATTTTATTAATGGTAGAAAGAATGAATGTTATAAGTTGCTTCTAGTGTTGATCTCCAAGGTGGGACTACAAAAGTTATGAATATGCCTCATCCTTGTAAGTTTTTTTATTACTTGTTTGTATTGAATATGCCTCATCCTTGTAAGTTTTTTTATTACTTGTAAGTCATGCATATTCCTCTTTAGTTGATTAAAATTAAATGAAAATCTATAATGAATACACAAAACTATATACACATGTAGGCGCACCATGGTTGAGATGGTCCAACTCCCTAGTCTCACTCTACGACTAAGCTCATGCCATATCTAAATCAAAGACATCTCAAATACATGGTTGGTGGAAAGCTGCAAAATGTCATTTTCATACATAAGCAAGACATACACAATTGGGCACAATCACCAAGAGAATGGTAAAAAGTGTGTTTGAGATTGTATCATGGATGCTTTTAAGGATTGTATCATGGATGCAAAAAATCTCTTCATTAATCCTTGACTCATGATTGCTATAATACTTCTTTAGACTTCTCATGTCATTTGTTGCACTTCTTCACTATTTTGGACTGAGTTTCAACTATGTATTTGCCTTGACTTATGATTGTACCTAGCTTTGTCCTATCTTTGTAAGATTCCTCTTTGAATTGTGGTTGTAGCTTTGATAATACCTTTTTAATGTTGCACTATTTGTAAGGAGGACAACTCCTAATGCATGTTGCAAATTGTGTTCTAGTGACTAAGACTAAACTTTTTGTACTTGATGTTTTTGACTAGTTGTCATAACCTCTGACTTCGATGCTTGTGCCTTAATAGAACTAGATGTTTCTTGTATGCATACTTGGTCAAGGACTACATTATGATGCTATAGGGATACAAACTAAGATTATCTATTGTATTGAGTTGCACATTTGACATGAGTTTCCCTATGACTGCTATGCCTCTTGAGGTAGTAAGGTGTTGTTCTTATCAATTTTTGACAATGCTTCAACAATAACGTGTTATTTGTTGTTAAGGTTTGAAAAGACCTTTTAGAAACTTATACCCTGCTCTTTTTCACTCAGTAGACTTGATTACTATTATTTTATTTGGTACTAGGTATGACTACCTACTGGCTTTACTGTAGATTGCAATCTCTCTAGACTATATTTTCTAAGTGTTGTTGTTCTATACTTGGCCATCTATTAGGAAAAAATAGCTTGAAATGTCCAAAACAATTAATGAATGTATTGGGTCTCAAATCAACAGATTGGATAGGTTCTAAGGAAATGCCAACTCCTATGATCAAACCCTCCAATTGACTTGGCCAACTTATAGAGTGAACCTACTTGGTTACTAACTCTCTCACTTTAGGCTCTGCAGGACCTAGGCAGGTATACCTACTCACTAGTTGTTTTCAATGACTAATGCTTTTTATAGTAGATTAAGTATCTTGATCCGATTTCTTCTGTAGTTGTTTTTTATGTAGTTTTCTTTTGTTTTATCAATATCACTTTTTCGATGAGAATTCTTCTTTCGGTGAATCTTCTTTATCTTGCATCGATGATATTGTTTCTTCAAAAGCATTTTCTCATTAGTGGGGGCCACCTCTACTTTCTCCGATACCTTTTGTTGGTGGGACCATCCCTTTCGGTAAGACTTTTTGCACCGATAGTGTTATATCCTTGAGGACCTTTTCTTGTCAATGAGAACCATCTCCACTTTCCTCAATATCTTTTATCAATGGAGTTACTGTCTTCGATGAGTCCTTTCTGAAGTTCATCAGCATTTGCTTTCTTTGATGCCCCTTTTATATCGATGAGACATCGCTGGGTCTCATTGATATTGTTTCACTCTTAGATACTTCGATAGAATGATTTTAGACTTGTTCGATAACTTATGGGTTATTATGGTATCAATGAAAATGATGATTTCTTCCAAAGAGAGATGGCTTCTATGATTTAATTTCTCAAATCAAAATATTTTACTTAATTCAGATTTGATGCTCAACAGAATGACTGCACTATCACCAATCTATCTTGAAGATTTGACTAGTCTTTAGATTATGATTATGACTGTCATGATATTTCATGAGACTGCTCTATCCCCATATGAAACCCTTTGCTCCCACAAATCAATGCTTTGAACTTGACTGCAACTTTATAGTGATCACCCTCTGTGTACAGTAAGCTTGCTACTTTCTCAACTTTTGATATAATGGAGGCTCCTAGGATGGTTTCTATCTTATAGTCACAATACCTTGCTATATTTTGCAGCTATTCTATGTTTATTTTTTTTTCACTCTTAACTCATAGTTCAACCAAATATGGTTCATCTTGGAATCAATGCACATCGGCTATAATCAAATTATATCAGTCTCCATGGTTGCAAGACTTGGAGAAGGATTCTTATCATCAATTAGATGCATACTTTTGGGAATATAGAAAGACAAAAAAATATATTAGAACCGTATTTTTTGTAGAGTCATAATATGATGTGTTAATTTAGCTAAATAAGGGAACCAATGTTGTATTAGGTTTAATTCCATGATGACATTTGAAGCTTGTTAGAGATAGGGGATTTGTAGCAGTTGGCTTGTTAGGTTATGTCACAATCCCATGAAGGTCCTTGTAAACCGTTAATGTCAGTAGACATGAGACTGTTATGTAACGAATTGGATCAGCTAAACCTAGAAGTTCTGTAACCAATGAATCAACTGACTCAAGTGTATGTTAATTATCTTATGATGGTCATTTATGACCATTATTCTTAGTAGACATTAAGCAGTTCGCTAGATAGTTGGTTAGTAAACCAGTGAGTTAGTTGGCTCAAGTGTATGTTATTTATCATATGATGGTCATTAATAACCATTATTGTTAGTACACATTAAGAAGATGGCTTGTTTAGATGGTTGGTAACTAGTGAGTTTGTTGACCTCAAGAATTGGATGTACAAGTCGAGCAAGGGAGGTGAACACTAACAATGCATTGGTGCTTGCAATGTTAAAATTACTCAAAATTGAAACCAATAAACTATTGAAAGTAAAACAGAAGAGAACACAAAATCTAGGCTCGAAAGTTCATAGTCTGTATATTGATATTAATTTTGAAAAGTATTACAAAACTCAGAGTATTCTCCATAAGACTAGAAAATCTCAGATATATTTCTATAGAGTTTTCTTACAAATTCTTGTGATCCCCCTTTTCATTAGTCCTGGTATCCATTTATATAATCATGGATGCATATAGGCTTCAGACCCCTTTTCAAAAAGAGTTTGTTACAAACTGAAAATACTCCCCAAGAAATGGTTACAAGTCCTTTTCAGCATCTTCAGCCTCTTGCACTTTTTGCTCGGTTGCAACCTCTTGTAACTGCTCTAGAGAATCTTCTTCCTTCACTGCATATTTTTTGGACCACTCTTGAAAAACATCATTAGTGGGCCATGAGTAGCCAATAATCTTTTTCTTAAACTTTAATAGCTTTTTCCAAGAGTTCCTTATTTTCCTCACTTCTGACTCCAAGAAACCATAATGTGATTTGATCTTTTCTATTTCCTCAATTGTTTTAACAAACAGTGAGGTGTCATCTTTATTGATTATTTCATTTACCCTTAGAGACAAATTATCTCCTAACTCATCCAGCCATACTTGTTTGTCCTTTATCTGATTTTGGTTGACAAAACCTCCAGGAAATAGTTCAAATTTGTGCTCAATATACTCTTTTCTATATAAATTAGCCTTCCTTTCCACATTGGCTTTCCCTTCTGCCAGCTTTGTCAAACCTTTGGTCAATTCACATGTGGATTTGATAGTGGCACCGGATCCAGCTTCATCATCAAATACACACATGAATTCTAATTCTACTTCCCTTGGGATCCACTTATTTAGAATAGGCTCTAGAATGGCCTTGTCCTCATTTAACTCACAAAGAGTGTCAAAAATTCTCTTCATATTGATATGTACCATGGGAGCATCAATGGTATCAGCAAACCTCAAAATTGTAGCCTTTATCTTCTCCTCATACTTATTTACAAATAAGGCCTGAGCCTATTTCAACTTTTCCAATTCATGTTGATAAGTCTCAGCTGGTTGAAAACCAGAAGGCATAGGAGAAGGAGGGAATTCTACGATAGGACTAGTAGGTGGGGGCCTTGCTAGAGAAGAATAAATTGCCAAGGTAGAGGACTCACCTCCTTGGTATTGTCCCATCAACTGACTTTGAAGTTTGGCAATGATAGTGTCCTTGCTGGCTACCTCCTTTTTGGTTTCATTATAAGCCTTTAAAATTGTTTCCAACCTAATTTGGAGATCGGCCTTTTCTTTTCCTTCCTTCTCCGCTACTACTACATTGAACTTAGCAGTCTCTAAAATAGTACTAGCTGCTTCCACTACCCCTGTATCCTGAACTCTTCTGACTATCATAGCTCCTAGAAGGTTAGACTATGAGGTATCTTTCCTTCTTCTACCTTCATCTCTTTTAAGGGACCACATAACCAGAGAAGTGTCATCTTTGCTGAATACCACTCCCTTCATTAGCTTAGTTTCCTTTTTGACCACTTCAAGAACCAATGCATTAGCTATATCCCATTCAGGGAGGATTAGCACACCAGCCTTATCCACCATCTCTCTTCCAGCCTCAGGAGTGATAGCTTTGAACTCTGTTATCACTGTTTTAAAATTGGGTTCTTCTTTTCCCATAATTGGCTATGGTTCATTAGAAAATTTTTGAATAGGGTGTAGTCCCAAGTGCTTCAGTTTTATTCTAAACCTAGAGGGTTTAAGGGTTTTTTAAGTTTCAGACCTTATCTTTTTATTTTAAACCCTTTGGTTTCTATTTTTCCATTACTTTATTTCACTTAAGTATGGGTCGCGGGGTCGTGGGAAGTGTCCCCCCTTGTTATTAACCTAGGCGGTTACGTTGATTATTTGAAAAAATTTTGCCTTATATTATTTCGTTCTAAAGTGTCGGGCCCAGTAAACGTCAATCAACTTGAAGGATGATCCGATGGTTGGTGCTATTTTGCAAGGGTAAAATGCTTCCCCTTTAAGGCCACGAAATAGCGAGAATGAATGTTAGCCGTCCATGTGTCATGACGGAGGAAGTAAAGGATGTGGCTATCAAAGAAAGTGGGGCCCCCATGGTTTTCTTCTGGCGTATTAAAAGGTAGCACGTGGCACAAGTCACCACAGTCAGCAAGTCGGGATTAAAGGTTCAAAAGTGGGCCCCAAAGATGAGTCAGGTCACAGGTGGAGATGACTTGGCAGGGACAGCTCTTAACAATTTATTGAGACCCCGTGGCTCCTTCCAGCAAATGACAGAATGACAAGTCAGATCCGAAAGTGACAAGGGGCCATATGTCCGTGACGTGTCCGCGGGCCCACCATTTCCTGAGAGCCTTTTCGAAGGGTTTAAATGCTGATCAATTTGAAATATGATCTAACGGCCGGCGCTATTTTGCAAGGGTAAAGTGATCACTTCTTAAGGCCACGAAATAGCGAAAATGAATAAGGACCGTCCACGTGTCTTGATGACACGCGGTCTGAAAGGAAACTGTGGGTCCCTATGGTTCCTGCTTGACAAATGAGAAATTGACAAGTCAGCTCCGAAAGTGACAAGGCGCCATATGTCCGTGACGTGTCCGTGGGCCCACCATTTCTGAGAGCCCGTTCGAAGGGTTAAATACCGATCGACTGCAGAGATGATTTGACGGTCGGCGCTATTTCGCAAGGGTAAAGTGCTCACCCTTTAAGGCCGCGAAATAGCAAGAATGAATGTCAGCCGTCCACGTGTCTTGATGATGACGTGGGAGATAGACCTGTTGAAATGAAAGTGGGGCCCCCATGGTTTTTCTTCTGGCAAGTGACAGAGTGACAAATCAGCGCAGCAGGTGACTAGGTGCCAGGTGTTAGTGACGACTCAATGGGCCCACCATTTCTGAGAGCCTTTTCGAAGGATTAATTAGTGATCAACTTGAAGGATGATCCAACGGCCCGCGCTATTTCGCAAGGGTAAAATGCTTCCACTTTAAGCCCGCGAAATAGCGAGAGTTAACGAGGGTCGTCCACGTGTCATGATGATGACATGGCCAAAAGGGAAAAATGTGGGCCCGTCACAGTATAAAGGGAGGCATTCGGTCAGTATCGAAACGGAATGCGAAGGGATTTTCTAAGCCAATGGTCGGATGCCACGTGGTATTATGTAGCCAATAGAATAACGGGACCCAGACTAAAGACAAAGCCGTCAAAATGAAATTAACAGTGAGACACTTGCAGGAAGGTTGCGACCCGTTGGAGCTAAAATATGAATTCTCGTATGAATTTGATTTTAAAAGGACGGCCGAAGCATGCGGAATAAATGTTATAGTTAAGGCCCAGAGTACAAGCATTTGATTTACTAACAACCAAGTAAGGATATCTTTTAAAAGATTTTTGCAGAAGAGCAGAGGATATCTTTTAAAAGATTTTTGCAGAAGAGCAAACGTAGACTTATCCTTTTCTGAAACAGAGCAAGCGGTTTAGTTGCAGAGCAATTTCCTTCAAGAAATCGTCAGGTTCGCTCATATTTTGTAGCAATTCTTGTAGGGTGTTTTAAGTAAAATAATTCTCATGTTGCAGGATTGTTTAAGAGTGATATTCATTTTCTGGCATTTTCAAATGGCTGCTAAAAGGGAATTTTCTGGCAAGGTTAATTATTTAGAACGAAGTGTATGTGATGATTTTTTAGAATAGTTGACATTGTCAACTAACCAGGCGTCAAAGGCCAAAGAGTTAGTCCCCAGGGCTCCCCGTCTGAAGATACGAGAAAGATTATATAACAAAGGTAATTGGTTAAGAGACCCACAGGTAGGACTGTCTGGGTTGGGGCTGTTCAGAATCGGATTTGGGATGAGAAATTCTTCTGCTCCTCAAAATAGCATTTGGGAACTAGATGTCGGGAAATTGGTAGTCCCAGGGGTGTTCATGGATACAGACTTGTTAACCCAAATGGCATTGAACTATGATTCAGTCATGAGATGCATCCGAGATGTTAATTGAAAAACCCTTGTGAAAATCAAGGCAGAGGAATTGAGAACAGCGTTTGGACTCAATGAGTTCACAAACTTCCTGGAACCCATAAATTTCACACAATTAGCCCAAGTGCACAGTGCACAGAGGAGTCATCTTAGGAATGGGCCTCTTAAAGAACTTTTCCTAAAAATAGGAGGGTTAGCAGTTGTAGGGCCCAACACACAAGAGCCTTTTTCATTGAGTATGTTTACCTTAAGGGCTAAAGGCATGTATTGGGCACTTTGCCAAGTTCTAGGAGAGGATGTTGAAGCAAATATGCCAAATCATTACTTGTTAATGATTGTTTAGATTTTGAATCCTTCTCTTGCTATCACATTTGATTATGCTTCTTATATTGCCAATGCTATCCATGGAGGGTAGATAGGAATAAAAAATGGGAAGGTGGATAGGCCATTCGGATGGTACTCACTCTTGATGCACCTTTTCCTCTTCAAAGGTGGTGATTATTTCGCCAGTGGAATGGACCTGGTAAAAGAGAAGGAAGGAGAGAAGATGCCAGTACAACTATGGAGCACTGTGTTGTCATGGGACAGAGAGGATGCTAGTTTCCTAAAGTTCAATAAATATTTTGCATCCAAAATAAGGACTCTCCTTTGTTCTGATAGCCCAAGAGTCCCCAAGGTTCTTCTGGAATTCCTAAGGCCAAAAGAATTCGCAGAGAACATCAAAATTGTTCATAACTGGGGTGACATGTACTTATATCCAGTCTCCACGGTTTTCAGAGTTTTTGGTTTCAGAGGTACCCCATTTTTGGTACCATACCAGGTCCCTCTCAAAGTGGGAATAGCTGAGATCCTTAGACAAATTGGTGGCCTACAAGAGGCAGAGCTAACAGGAAGAGGTAAAGGGACTATTTTCCCTACAGCTACAATAGCCCACCAATTTGTAATTACAAAGGGAGGCTGGAATTGTTTTGAGGATTTCCTCAAACCCTACCATTTATCCACTGCAGTGTCCAGATGTGTTGATCTAGAGGACTTCTACAATGGTGTGTTCAGGAAGAAGGTAGCATGCAGAGGTAGGCCTCATCAATTCCACTTTCCTGAAGACCTCATCAGGAATGAATTTGATTTAGATGAACAGGAGTTGAGGAAAGAAAAATGGGTGGCTTACAAGAAAGCCTTGGATTTTGTGCATCAATTTGATGCTAGCTATGACCCATTGTCTAGCTTCTTCCCATTGGAAGAAAAAATAAAGTTTTTGATTGTTTGCTTCGAAGATGTGATGCAAACACTAAAGGAAAAGAGGGAAGCTGTAATTAAGAGCAACCCTGAAAAGGCTAGAATGATTTTGGGCAAGTCAGCTTCCACCAAAGCAATCCCTCCTGGTGACTACACCCTGCAAAAGAAATCAGGTTACAGTGTGCTGGTGCCTACAACACGGGAGCCCTCTTCATCCAAAGGAAAGAGGAAGGTGTAGGATGTCATTAACATCCAGGACAGCCCAAAGAAGCAAAGGGTGGGGAAGGAAGTGCAATCAGATACACCCTTGTATTCTCCATCCCAATCCCCTATCCACATAGGAGATAAACAAGCAGCAACTGAATACCTCTCGCAGTTGGACAGCTTGGAGGAAATTGCATACACTTATGATGAAGTGGAAGAAGGGATGCCAGAAGAGCCCACTGAAGCACAAATGGACATCACCTCAACTGAACTCAAGGGCCAGGAGTGGGATCCTGAGATAAAGAAGGCCAGTAGTGCCTTTTTAGCTGATGATAACTTTGTCACATCTGAAGCATTCATGCAATTTGACTGTAAGCAGCATATAGATACATATAATGCTAGATGTGAAACAAGAAAGGCAGAGCAGCCTAACAAAGATCTAGCCTCAGTGGAAGAAGAAATAAAACAGGAGATGATGGAAGAATTCAAAACCATCACTCCTGAACAGGGAAGGGATCTAGTAGCACAAGCTGGAGTGCTCATTTTACCAGAATGGAATATTGTTGATGCTTTGGTGCTAGATGCAGTAAGAAAAGAGACTAAACCCATGGAAGGGGTTACATTCAGTAAGGACAATGTTGCACTAGTTATGTGGTCCCTCAAAAGAAATGAGGACAAAAAAGGTAAAGACACTTCAGGGTCAAGTCACCTTGGTGGATTGATGGTCAAAAGAGTACAGAGTACAGGGGTAGTAGAGGCTGCTAGCACTGTGCTAGAAACTGCAAAATTTAGTGTTGCAGTGGCTGAGAAGGAAGCTAAAGAAAAGGAGGCCCTCCAGATAAAATTGGAAACAGTTTTGAAGGCCTATGACAGTATCAAGGAGGAGGTAAGAGGCAAGGATAGCATCATTGCCAAATTGCAGAGCCAGCTGATGGGACAACACCAACAAGGTGAGTCTTCAACATTGATGATTGCCTCTTCTCCTGCAAGACCTCCACCTACTAACCCCATTATTGAGCTCCCACCATCTCCTGCGCCTTCCAGCTCCCAAATGATTGAGATAACTCCCCAAGAATTGGAGAACCTAAAGCAAGCTTAGGCCTTTTATGCAGGGAAGTATGAGGAGAAAATAAAAGCCACAATCTCCAATTTTGCAGATACTATAAATGCCTCACTGCTTCACAATAGTGTGGGAAGGGTCATGGAGATATGGAATGAATTAAGGAGACATAAGGCCATTTTGACACCCATTTTTGACAGATGGAGGCCTAGGGAGCAAGATCTAGAGTTCATGTGTGTATCCTATGATGAAGCAAGAGCTAATCCCATTATCAAATCCACTTTTGATATCGCTAAGATCTTATTGCAATTGGCAACAGAAGTGGATAATGTGGAAAGAAGGGTTAAATTACTTAAGAAGGAATACACTGATCAAGTTTGCGAGTTGCTCCCAAGAATTTTTGCCAATCCGGATCAGTTGAAAGATAAGCAAATATGGTTTAAAGAGATAGAAGTCAAATTGGCAGCAAGGGTAAAGGGAATCATTGATCTTGAAGATACTTCTTTCTTTGTTATAACAATACAGGAAATAGAAAAAATTAAATCACACTATAGTTTTATTAATTCAGAAGTCAACAAACTGAGAAATTCTTGGAAAAGGTTGACTAAAAGTAAAGATGATGTGATTAATTTTTCATGGCCGACAGAAGAGACATATAATGAGTGGGAAGTTAAATATTCCACCCATGATCCGGAGCAGTTGGAGAGTGCCCCTGAAAAGCCAGAAGAGGTTGCAACTGAACAACTTGTTGAACAGACTGCAGAGGCTGAAAAGAGCGCATAACTGTTTCACGTAAAAATTGTAACAAACTCTCCTCAAGAAGTCCGAAGCTTTGTGCATCCATGTTGTTATAAATGGATACCAGGACTAGAGGGAAAGGGATCACAAAATTTTGTAAGAAAACGCTGCAGAAATTTATCTGAGCTTTTCTAAGTCTAATGGAGAATCAGAAATTATTGTAATACTCTTTGAAATGAATATCAATACACAGGCCATCGGTTTTGAGTAAAATTTATGTGTTGTCTTCACGTTTGTTCACAAATTTATTTACTGTCTTTATTCTGAATAATTCAGGGTTATTTAGTTTGAATGGAATTGCAAAGCACTCTCAGTATAAGTGTTTGTTAGCTTTTCTCTTTAGGAGGGAAATTAAATACGCGGGATCACTCATACTAGTAAATTATTTGGAAGGAACTTTGAATTTTGAGGACCATAGCTTAGTCTAGAATGATTGAATTCTTGTATGTGCCAGGCATATATCAGGATTAGTGGAAACCAAGCCGACGGGAAGCATAAAGATATATTTTTTTAGAAGTTTTATTTGAATTTAGGTGACTCTGTAACCTTGGATAAAGCACTGGTGTTAATCGAGGTTGTTTATTGCATACTTTGTTGATCAAAAATGCTGAAGTTAAGTACAGTTTCTATTCATTATTTTCAGCTGATTTTAAGGTGAATAAATCCACTGGTTTTATGGACTGGTTTGCTATGGGTTTATTGTTTAAAAGTGTGAAGTTAATTCACAAAGGTATACCCACCTAGGCTCTAAGGAAGCCCGAAGTGTAGAAGGTTTAATCAAACCTTGTCATATGTTGTCTCTAGAATTTTCTTATCTTTGATGTTTTCTCTGCACCCAGTTTAGATCATATTATCTTAAGGATATTGAAGGGAATCAAATTTTGAGGACAACAAAAGTGGTGACTCTGTTGGGGACCAGTTATAACAAAGATAAAGATACAGATCTGCGCCGAGACTTGTGGAGAGTATTGTTGTGTTGTGAGTAAGACTGCTTGTTTTTGTTTTTCTCATAGTTTTGTGGGTGGCGACTCTGTTACTATTGAACCAATCCTTGTGAGAATACAAATTTTCTAAAAGAAAGACAAGCAAGATGCAAGGAAATAAGAACACAAGATCATTCATGAAGAAACATCCTTGTGAAACCTTGCAAGAAGGTCTGCCGGAGCAGTCACGAAGAGGCCAGAAGAGATCTGTGATGCATGAGCCATCAAATGCTGCGTGGGTGCAGAAAAGCAACAATACTGGTAAGATGCCTGATCGACCTGTCTATGCAAAGTCAAATTCATCTTCTAGAGATTCAGAGCATGATATTTTAGGTTTCCATTCAGGATTGTTTGGAAATATTGATGATGCACCTATTTTAAGTCGAGACCTATCTCATGTTAGTGTTTCTGCAAAAGATAGAACCAGTTCAAATGCAATTAGGCACTCTGTTCCTAGGACAGTAGATGGGAACATTAGTCTGATTGACATAGATCAAATTAATGCATCAGACTCTGAAGAAAATTATCCTGATGAGGATAAAATGTCTCAAGAGATTGAAGAGTTAAACAAAAAATTTCATCATTTAATATCCCTGAGAACCCAAAAAGAGGCAAATAAGGAAAAGGAAGTTAAAGCCAAAATAATGGAGAGAGATAGGCTTCTTAGACAGATAGCTGATCTTGAAGTGCTTGCTAAGGAAAAGGAAAAAGGTGATGAGGAAGGCCCAGTGATTAGGGAGATCCTAATCCCTAAGATTAGACCAGCTTCTAAGTCAGTAGCCCAGCCAAGTAAGGAAGTATCTAATGACTCCCAGCTTCCTAAAGTTAGTTTAGACAAAGGGAAACAGATATGGGTAGATGATGAAGTAGAGTCTAAAACTGCAGAAGGGATTTCTCATAGGATCCTAGCACATGAGAGAGAGATGGAAAGGATGAGAAAGGAAAAGGAAGACCTCCAAATGGAATTGGAAAAGGCTGAGTTAGAAGTAGCAAATCAGGAAGTTAAAAGAAAGATAAACTACTTAAAAGCTCCCCCTATTACATTCCCATCGGAAGATCTTAGCAAGCTTAATCCCCAGCACATCTCTTTTCCTCAGGTCAATACTCAACCTGCAGTACATACTAACATTGCCTCAGCAAGTCAGATACCTTCAAATAAACAGTACACCCAAACATCTCAATCCCCAATCCCAAAAGCTAAAATGATCATGGGAAATAATAGTACTGTTTCCCCTTTTCAAAGAAGGCCAATTAATCTAGAACAATATAGGCAATTGTTTTTTGATGGGATCCCAGGGTATCCAAATCATGTTCCCACTGAGCTAAGAGACAAACTCCATAAGTTTGCTAGGAACAATGCAGTCAGTGCTGAGGAACATCTGAAATCTTTTGGGGATCTGATAAATGATTATGAGATAGCAGATGAAGATGTCATTATGAAACTATTTGTTCAATCCCTGGTTGATGATGCAAGAGATTGGTACAGAGGTCTTCCAGTAGCTAGTATAGGTTCATGGGAAGAGTTCAAAAATTGCTTTCAAGAACAGTACGATGATAAGAATAATGTGAGTTTCATGCTGAATGAGTTCAATAACATTAGAAAATCTGAAAATGAAATAGTCACTGATTTCAATGCCAGATTCCAAAAAGCTATGCATAGATTGTATCAGGTAATGAGGCTAGATGACAATATGTGCCTTAATATATATTATAATGCATTTGATTCCAAGATGGCTTATATCTTGAGAGATAAAAATCCTCATAACCTGAGGGATGCCTTTAGAATTGCCATAAATGTAGAAAGTAATAGAAAGGCATCTGGAAAATTAGGAAGAAGGACAGACGGAAGATTATGGCATGAAACCAAACAGCAACCTAACAAAGTTGCTAAAGAAGATGATAAAATGGAAAAACTAGTTAATGCTATGAAAGATTTGACTGCTAAGGTTAGCAAAAATGATAAGCCCCACTATAACTGGCAGGATAGACCTCCTAGATTACATGATATGCCATACAATACAAATTGGAAGGATGGTAAACCCCAAGTTGAGAAGCCTAAAATTTCCCAAAGCCAAGACACACCAGATCCTTTGAAAGGGAAAACTGTTAATAATATAGAAAATACTCCTTGGTGTATTGCTTGTGATGGACCACATTCTCCTCATCAGTGTGCAGTGGTTCAAGCTCTGGAAGAATCTATGAGGCCAGAAGCAGAGCCTGACATTAATATGTTTGAAACCATCATAGAAAGTGATGAGGAATCTATGCAAAGTGAATACAGTGATGTGTTGGATAATGAAAGGTTAGTGCAAGGACAGTTAGCCTTAAGTTGTCATCCTACCTTGAATGTGGTAACAATTGAAGATGAAGAAGTTCATCTTAGGAGGCCTAGTGAGGAAGAAGTTAAAAATCTCACTAAGGCTGTAATTGCTAAAGCAAAACATAACTACAATCTGAGAAGCACCAAGAGAGACACTGATCAAGGTGAGCCTGGTTCTATGTTTGTAAAAGAAGTCACAAAGAAAGGGGCATCAAGCAGTGTTACTACTATTCTTAAAGCCAGTCAAGAAAAAGAGGAACAAGTTAAGAACTTACCTAAAAGCATAGATGACAAAAATGCTAGTGATGTGCAAAAGGCAGAAATGGTGAAGAAGGCCAGTCAATTCAAAACAGAAAAGGTTAAGGTTAATAATGGAAAATGTAATAATTCTGCATTTGATATGGCCCAAGCTTTAACTCAAATGAAAGTCATTGTTCCATTTATAGAATTGCTAAAGATTAAAGAACATAAGGATGCAGCTTTGTCTTTATTCTTTAGTATATCTGATAACGACTTAGTATTACCCACCAGTTCGGATAAAGTTGGAAAGGATCAAGAGTTCCAAACCCCAGAGGTATATGTTGGAACCACTATTACTCAGGAGCCTTCTCAGGTAGATCCCTTCTATGTTACTTTGCTAGTAAATAACCGGTTGATTAAAAACTGCATAATAGATTCAAGAGCAGCTGCTAATGTAATGCCCTATGGTGTTATGAAAGAATTAGGGTTATCAGTAACTACTGTGTATGGGAAATATTATGCTATGGATAACAGAGAAGTGCCTGTGATAGGTACAATGAAAGATGTAGAAGTAAAAATAGCTGCATTTCCTGAAGCCACTTATAAAATGGATGTTATTGTCACTGATACTAAACCCCATTATGGCATGTTGCTTTCTAGGCAGTGGGCAGCAGCAGTGGGGGGAAATGTTCAACTGGACTTGTCTTATGCTACTATTCCTATTGGTGGCAATCAAGTCAAACTATACAGGGAGCTATGAGCTCCTAAGGTAATTGAAAAGGTGGACCCTAGTATGCTTAATTGTATGATTGATGTGGATTTAGATAACTTCAGACTTCAGCCAGTATCACCTCAGTTGAAGAACACTGACCCAATTGTAGTCGAGCTACAAGCACAGCAGTATGGGTTGTGGCAGATGTATTTTGATGGAGCTTGCTCCAAAGAAGGATCTGGAGCAAGGGTTCTTTTTGTATCCCCATCAGGTATAACTTTTAAATATTCATTCTTATTGGCATTCCAGTGCACAAATAATACTGCAGAGTATGAAGCCCTGTTATTAGGACTTGAGGTTGCAAAAAAGCATGGGATCCGACTGTTGAAAGTGATGGGCGATTCAGAGTTGGTTGTCTCTCAGGTAAGATCTAAATATGCATCCAAGAATGATAAATTGAAGGAATATAAGCACGTTGTTTGGGATGTTATTGAATATTTTGATGCCTTTTCTATCAATTGGATAGAGCGAACAAAAAATATTATGGTAGATTTCCTAGCTAATGTTGCTTTAAAAAATGATGATGCAACACTAACTGGTATTTCCACTGTGGAAATAAAAGCTAGGCCCGCTATCCCTGATAATGTATATAATTGGCAATTTTTTGCTAATGATGAAGATATTCTTAGGTTCATCCAATGTGTTGATGATTATGATGGACAAAAAATTGATTGCAATGCATTGGTGGAAGTGGTGGATGACAGAGAGACAGTGTTTGGAAATGATATTGTCCAGTTGGAAACTAATGAGATACCTAAAGGGTTGGTGGAGTTAGAAAGTATGTTTAGTTATAATGACAGTCATTTACACCAGCAATCTACCACCAAGTTAGAAGAGTTGGAGGAGGTCAACCTGGGGACAGAATCATTCCTCAAGTTGGTATATATTGGAAAGAAATTACCCCCTCATGTTAGGATTAACCTTATCAATTTATTGAAAAGGTATAAGCATGTTTTTGCTTGGTCTTATGAGGACCTAAAGGCATATAGACAAGATCTTTTTCAGCATGAAGCTCCCTTACTTCTAGATGCTAAGCCTTTTAGACAGAAACAGAGACCTATTAACCCCTTGTTAGAAACTAAAATGCAACAAGAGTTGACTAAATTGAGAGAAGGGGGGATTATCAAACCAATAAGACATTCTTCATGGGTCTCTAATCTGGTCCCAGTAAGAAAGAAGAATGGAGACATCAGATTGTGTGTTGATTTTAGGAATCTTAATGTTGCTTCTTTAAAAGATAATTATTCGTCCCCGAATATGGAACCAATGCTACAAAGAGTGACAGGATGTGATCTTTTATCCATGATGGATGGTTTCTCAGGATATAATCAAGTGTTGGTAAAGGAGTCTGAACAGTTTAAAACAGCTTTCACTACTCCATGGGGAACCTATGTATATGTGAGAATGTCATTTGGATTAAAAAATGCAGAGGCTACATTTCAGAGAGCTATGGATGTGGCTTTTAAGGAATTCATAAATATCATTATGGTGGTTTACCAAGATGATTTAACTTGTTTCTCAAAGAGAGCTGATGATCATTGTGGACATCTAGAGAAGGTGTTCGATAAAGCCTTGGAATTTGGTGTATCATTGAATCCCAAGAAATGTCATTTTGGGGTCACTGAAGGAAAGTTATTGGGACACATAGTTTCCAAGGAAGGGGTAAGAATAGACCCTGAAAGAATTGAAGCAATTAATAGAGTTTCTGAACCTAAAAATGTGAAAGGTATTCAATCCTTTTTAGGCAAAGTGAATTTTGTTAGGAGATTCATTGCAAACTTTGCCGAGATAGTGAAGCCTATTGTCAAGTTGCTCAAGAAGGACACAAAGTTTCGTTGGGATCAAGAAGCTTCAAAAGCTTTTGATAAGATTAAGAAGGCAATCCAGGAAGCACCAGTGTTGAAATCTCTAGATTATAGTAAGCCTTTTTCTCTGTTTTCTTTTGCTTCATATCACACGGTGGCTGCAGTACTATTACAAAAGGACAATGAAGGATATGAACATCCCATAGCCTTCTATAGTAAATCTTTGCAAGCGGCAGAACTGAAATATGAAATCATGGAGAAACAAGCTTATGCCCTAGTTAAAGCTGTTAAAGCTTTTAGGCCATATCTGGTGAATGCAAACGTCATTGCTTATGTTCCACATGCTGTTGTTAAAGATATTTTGTCTCAGTCCGAAGTTACTGGGAAGAGGTGTAGATGGATCAATAGAATTCAGGAGTTCAATTTGGAGATAAAGATCACTAAATTAGTGAGAGGGTTAGGTTTGGCTAAGCTCATGACTGAGTCAAATCTCATGAATGTAGAAATACACAATGTTGAGGTTAAAGATGTTTTGGTTACTAGTATTGAGAGACAACCTTGGTACACAGAAATAATCCAAGTATTGAAAGGTAACATACTCCCAGAAGAAATGATATAGAATCAGAAGAGAACTTTGAAGCTTAAGTCCCAAAAGTATGTGCTCATTCAGGGTGATCTTTTCTAGAGAAAGAAAGATGGAGAGTTACTAATGTGTTTGGATGAATTTCAAGCCAAACAGGTGTTAATTGAAATGCATGATGGAGTATGTGGAGGCCACTATTCTGCTAAGACTACTGCTGGTAAGATAATACGGGTTGGGTATTATTGGCCTACTTTATTTAAAGATACCCATGCATATGTTTGAAGATGTGATCCATGTCAAAGATTTTCTTCTAAGCTCAAGTATGAAGGAGCCTTACCCCTAAATCCAGTCTCTGTAGAAGCTCCTTTTGTCCAATGGGGCATTGATTTTATTGGAGAGATTGTTGAAAAGTCAAGAAGAGGTCATGGATGGATTATAGTGGCCACTGATTATTTTACCAAATGGATAGAAGCCATCCCTACAAAAAGAGCTACTAGTAAAATTGTCATTGATTTCCTGATGGATAATATTGTGACTAGATTTGGAACACCTGCGAAATTGGTAATGGATAATGCTATGTGTTTTAGATCAGAAGAATTTGTAGGTTTTTGCAATAGTCATGGTATACTCATGTCCTACTCATCACCTTATCACCCTCAGGGGAATGGATAGGCAGAATCCAGCAACAAAAGCTTGTTAAATATCATCAAGAAAATCTTAGAAGAAAACAAGAGGTCTTGGGATCAAAAGTTGAAGTTAGCTCTGTGGGTAGATAGAATCACAGTTAAAAAATCCATTGGAATGTCACCTCTTGAGTTGGTCTATGGTACCCAAGCCAGATTACCGGTAAATAACCTTCTTCCAGTGTATAAGTTTTTGCAGGATGAGGACATGGAGATATCTGAACCGATGGAAAACAGAATGATCCAAATTGTAGAAATGGAGGAGCTTAGGACTTCTGCCCATAAGAAAAATCAGAAGATCCAGTTGCAGTCACAGTATCTTTTTGATAAAAGGACATCATTAAGGAAGTTTCAAATTGATGACATGGTTCTTCATTGGAATGCAAAAGGACAAGATAAAGGAAAGCATAAAAAATTTGAATCACTATGGATTGGCCCTTTTGTGGTTTGTGACCTGAATGGTAAGGATTCATATTTTTTGAAGAATATGAATGATGAAATGCAGGAATTTCCAGTGCATGGACAATTCCTGAAGCATTATTTCTCCTAATGTCCATGCACGGTAGGTCCTTTGTTTGTATATATTTTGTTTTCTTTTCTGTTTTCTGGTTTTGTTCAGTGTTTTGGTCTGTTTCTCCAGAGTTTCTGAGTTTTCTTGTGTTGATCTCACAATCAACCATCCCCAGTCAGAGCCTCTGTTATCACTGTTTTAAAATTGGGTTCTTCTTTTCCCATAATTGGCTATGGTTCATTAAAAAATTTTCGAATAGGGTGTAGTCCCAAGTGCTTCAGTTTTATTCTAAACCTAGAGGGTTTAAGGGTTTTTTAAGTTTCAGACCTTATCTTTTTATTTTAAACCCTCTGGTTTCTATTTTGTCGTTACTTTATTTCACTTAAGTATGGGTCGCGGGGTCATGGGAAGTGTCCCCCCTTGTTATTAACCTAGGCGGTTACGTTGATTATTTGAAAAAAATTTGCCTTATATTATTTCGTTCTAAAGTGTCGGGCCCAGTAAACGTCGATCAACTTGAAGGATGATCCGATGGTTGGCACTATTTCGCAAGGGTAAAATGCTTCCCCTTTAAGGCTGCGAAATAGCGAGAATGAATGTCAGTCGCCCATGTGTCATGACGGAGGAAGTAAAGGATGTGGCTGTCAAAGAAAGTGGGGCCTCCGTGGTTTTCTTCTGGCATATTAATAGGTAGCACGTGGCACAAGTCACCACAGTCAGCGGGTCAGGATTAAAGGTTCAAAAGTGGGCCCCAAAGATGAGTCAAGTCGTAGGTGGAGATGACCTGGCAGGGACAGCTCTTAACAATTTATTGAGACCCCGTGGCTCCTTCCAGCAAATGACAGAATGACAAGTCAGATCTGAAAGGGACAAGGGGCCATATGTCTGTGACGTGTCCGCGGGCCCACCATTTCTGAGAGCCTTTTCGAAGGGTTTAAATGCTGATCAATTTGAAATATGATCTAACGACCAGCGCTATTTCGCAAGAGTAAAGTGATCACTTCTTAAGGCCGCAAAATAGAGAAAATGAATAAGGACCGTCCACGTGTCTTGATGACACGCGGTCTGAAAGGAAACTGTGGGTCCCTATGGTTCCTGCTTGACAAATGAGAAATTGACAAGTCAGCTCCAAAAGTGACAAGGTGCCATATGTCCGTGACATGTCCGTGGGCCCACCATTTCTGAGAGCCTTTTCGAAGGGTTAAATACCGATCGACTGCAGAGATGATCTGACGGTCGACGCTATTTCGCAAGGGTAAAGTGCTCACCCTTTAAGGCCACGAAATAGCAAGAATGAATGTTAGCCATCCACGTGTCTTGATGATGACGTGGGAGATAGACCTGTTGAAACGAAAGTGGGGCCCCCATGGTTTTTCTTCTGGCAAGTGACAGAGTGACAAATCAGCGCAGCAGGTGACTAGGTGCCAGGTGTTAGTGACGACTCAGCGGGCCCACCATTTCTGAGAGCCTTTTCGAAGGATTAATTAGTGATCAACTTGAAGGATGATCCAATGGCCCGCGCTATTTCGCAAGGGTAAAATGCTTCCCCTTTAAGCCCGCGAAATAGCAAGAGTTAACGAGGGTCGTCCACGTGTCATGATGACGACATGGCCAAAAGGGAAAAATGTGGGCCCGTCACAATATAAAGGGAGGCATTCGGGCAGTATCGAAATGGAATGCGAAGAGATTTTCTAAGCCAATGGTCGGATGCCGCATGGTATTATGTAGCCAATAGAATAATGGGACCTAGACTAAAGACAAAGCCGTCAAAATGAAATTAACAGTGAGACACTTGCAAGAAGGTTGCGACCCGTTGGAGCTAAAATATGAATTCTCGTATGAATTCGATTTTAAAAGGACGGCCGAAGCATGCGGAATCAATGTTATAGTTAAGGCCCAGAGTACAAGCATTTGATTTCCTAACAACCAAGTAAGGATATCTTTTAAAACATTTTTGCAGAAGAGCAGACGTAGAGTTATCCTTTTCTGAAACAGAAGCGGTTTAGTTGCAGAGCAATTTCCTTCAAGAAATCATCAGGTTCGCTCATATTTTGTAGCAATTCTTGTAGGGTATTTTAAGTAAAATCATTCTCGTGTTGCAGGATTGTTTAAGAGTGATATTCATTTTCTGGCATTTTCAAATGGCTCCTAAAAGGGAATTTTCCGGCAAGGTTAATTATTTAGAACGAAGTGTATGTGATGATTTTTTAGAACAGTTGACATTGTCAACTAACCAGGCGTCAAAGGCCAAAGAGTTAGTGCCCAGGGCTCCCCGTCTGAAGATAGGAGAAGGATTATATAACAAAGGTAATTGGTTAAGAGACCCACAGGTTGGACTGTCTGGGTTGGGGCTGTTCAGAATCAGATTTGGGATGAGGAATTCTCCTGCTCCTCAAAATAGCATTTGGGAACTAGATGTCGGGAAATTGGTAGTCCCAGGGGTGTTCATGGATACAGACTTGTTAACCCAAATGGCATTGAACTATGATTCAGTCACGAGATGCATCCAGGATGTTAATGGAAAAACCCTTGTGGAAATCAAGGCAGAGGAATTGAGAACAGCGTTTGGACTCAATGAGTTCACAAACTTCCTAGAACCCATAAATTTCACACAATTAGCCCAAGTGTACAGTGCAAAGAGGAGTCATCTTAGGAATGGGCCTCTTAAAGAACTTTTCCTAAAAATAGGAGGGTTAGCAGTTGTAGGGCCCAACACACAAGAGCCTTTTTCATTGAGTATGTTTACCTTAAGGGCTAAAGGCATGTATTGGGCACTTTGCCAAGTTCTAGGAGAGGATGCTGAAGCAAATATGCCAAATCATTACTTGTTAATGATTGTTTAGATTTTGAATCCTTCTCTTGCTATCACATTTGATTATGCTTCTTATATAGCGGATGCTATCCATGGAGGGTTGATAGGAATAAAAAATGGGAAGGTGGATACGCCATTCGGATGGTACTCACTCTTGATGCACATTTTCCTCTTCAAAGGTGGTGATTATTTTGCCAGTGGAATGGACCTGGTAAAAGAGAAGGAAGGAGAGAAGATGTTAGTACAACTATGGAGCACTGTGTTGTCATGGGACAGAGAGGATGCTAGTTTCCTAAAGTTCGATAAATATTTTGCATCCAAAATAAGGACTCTCCTTTGCTCTGATAACCCAAGAGTCCCCAAGGTTCTTCTGGAATTCCTAAGGCCAAAAGAATTCGCAGAGAACATCAAAATTGTTCATAACTGGGGTGACATGTACTTATATCCAGTCTCCACGGTTTTCAGAGTTTTTGGTTTCAGAGGTACCCCATTTTTGTTACCATACCTGGTCCCTCTCAAAGTGGGAATAGCTGAGATCCTTAGACAAATTGGTGGCCTACAAGAGGAAGAGCTAACAGGCAGAGGTAAAGGGACTATTTTCCCTACAGCTACAATAGCCTACCAATTTGTAATTACAAAGGGAGGCTAGAATTGTTTTGAGGATTTTCTCAAACCCTACCATTTATCCACTGCAGTGTCCAGATGTGCTGATCCAGAGGACTTCTACAATGGTGTGTTCAGGAAGAAGGTAGCATGCAGAGGTAGGCCTCATCAATTCCACTTTCCTGAAGACCTCATCAGGAATGAATTTGATTTAGATGAACAGGAATTGAGGAAAGAAAAATGGGTGGCTTACAAGAAAGCCTTGGATTTTGTGGATCAATTTGATGCTAGCTATGACCCATTGTCTAGCTTCTTCCCATTGGAAGAAAAAATAAAGTTTTTGATTGTTTGCTTCGAAGATGTGATGCAAACACTAAAGGAAAAGAGGGAAGCTGTAATTAAGAGCAACCCTGAAAAGGCTAGAATGATTTTGGGCAAGTCAGCTTCCACCAAAGCAATCCCTCCTGGTGACTACACCCTGCATAAGAAATCAGGTTACAGTGTGCTGGTGCCTACAACAGGGGAGCCCTCTTCATCCAAAGGAAAGAGGAAGGTGCAAGATGTCATTGACATCCAGGACAGCCCAAAGAAGCAAAGGGTGGGGAAGGAAGTGCAATCAGATACACCCTTGTATTCCCCATCCCAATCCCCTATCCACATAGGAGATGAACAAGCAGCAACTGAATACCTCTCGCAGTTGGGCAGCTTGGGGGAAATTGCATACACTTATGATGAAGTGGAAGAAGGGATGCCAGAAGAGCCCACTGAAGCACAAATGGACATCACCTCAAATGAACTCAAGGGCCAGGAGTGGGATCCTGAGATAAAGAAGGCCAGTAGTGCCTTTTTAGCTGATGATAACTTTGTCACATCTGAAGCATTCATGCAATTTGTCTGGAAGCAGCATATAGATACATATAATGCTAGATGTGAAACAAGAAAGGCAGAGCAGCCTAACAAAGATCCAGCCTCAGTGGAAGAAGAAATAAAACAGGAGATGATGGAAGAATTCAAAACCATCACTCCTGAACAGGGAAGGGATCTAGTAGCACAAGCTGGTGTGCTCATTTTACCAGAATGGAATATTGTTGATGCTTTGGTGCTAGATGCAGTAAGAAAAGAGACTAAACCCATGGAAGGGGTTACATTCAGTAAGGACAATGCTGGACTAGTTATGTGGTCCCTCAAAAGAAATGAGGACAAGAAAGGTAAAGACACTTCAGGGTCAAGTCACCTTGGTGGATTGATGGTCAAAAGAGTACAGAGTACAGGGGTAGTAAAGGCTGCTAGCACTGTGCTAGAAACTACAAAATTTACTGTTGGAGTGGCTGAGAAGGAAGCTAAAGAAAAGGAGGCCCTCCAGATTAAATTGGAAACAGTTTTGAAGGCCTATGACAGTGTCAAGGAGGAGGTAAGAGGCAAGGATAGCATCATTGCCAAATTGCAGAGCCAGCTGATGGGACAACACCAACAAGGTGAGTCTTCAACATTGATGATTGCCTCTTCTCCTGCAAGACCTCCACCTACTAGCCCCATTATTGAGCTCCCACCATCTCCTGTGCCTTCCAGCTCCCAAATGATTGAGATAACTCCCCAAGAGTTGGAGAACCTAAAGCAAGCTCAGGTCTTTTATGCAGGGAAGTATGAGGAGAAAATAAAAGCCACAATCTCCAATTTTGCAGATACTATAAATGCCTCACTGCTTCACAATAGTGTGGGAAGGGTCATGGAGATATGGAATGAATTAAGGAGAGATAAGGCCATTTTGACACCCATTTTTGACAGATGGAGGCCTAGGGAGCAAGATCTAGAGTTCATGTGTGTATCCTGTGATGAAGCAAGAGCTAATCCCATTATCAAATCCACTTCTGATATCGCTAAGATCTTATTGCAATTGGCAAAAAAAGTGGATAATGTGGAAAGAAGGGTTAAATTACTTAAGAATGATACACTGATCAAGTTTGTGAGTTGCTCCCAGGAATTTTTGCCAATCCGGATCAGTTGAAAGATAAGCAAATATGGTTTAAAGAGATAGAAGTCAAATTGTCAGCAAGGGTAAAGGGAATCATTGATCTTGATGATACTTCTTTCTTTGTTATAACAATACAGGAAATAGAAAAAATTAAATCACACTATAGTTTTCTTAATTCAGAAGTCAACAAACTGAGAAATTCTTGGAAAAGGTTGACTAAAAGTAAAGATGATGTGATTAATTTTTCATGGCTGACAGAAGAGACATATAATGAGTGGGATGTTAAATATTCCACCCATGATCCGGAGCAGTTGGAGAGCGCCCCTGAAAATCCAGAAGAGGTTGTAACTGAACAACCTATTGAACAGACTGTAGAGGCTGAAAAGAGCGCATAACTGTTTCATGTAAAAATTGTAACCTCATCAATTTTGGAAATAATTGTAACAAACTCTCCTCGAGAAGTCCAAAGCTTTGTGCATCCATGTTGTTATAAATGGATACCAGGACTAGAGGGAAAGGGATCACAAAATTTTGTAAGAAAATGTTGTAGAAATTTATCTGAGCTTTTCTAAGTCTAATGGAGAATCAGAAATTATTGTAATACTCTTTGAAATGAATATCAATACACAGGCCATCGATTTTGAGTAAAAGTTATGTGTTGTCTTCACGTTTGTTCACAAATTTATTTACTGTCTTTATTCTGAATAATCCAGGGTTGTTTAGTTTGAATGGAATTGCAAAGCAATCTCAATATAAGTGTTTGTTAGCTTTTCTCTTTAGGAGGGAAATTAAATACGCGGGATCACTCATACCAGTAAATTCTTTGGAAGGAACTTTGAATTTTGAGGACCATAGCTTAGTCTAGAATCATTGAATTCTTGTATGTGCCAGGCATATATCAGGATTAGTGGAAACCAAGCCGACGGGAAGCATAAAGATATATTGTTTCAGAAGTTTTATTTGAATTTAGGTGACTCTGTAACCTTGGATAAAGCACTGGTGTTAATCGAGGTTGTTTATTGCATACTTTGTTGATCAAAAATGCTGAAGTTAAGTACAGTTTCTATTCATTGTTTTCAGCTGATTTTAAGGTGAATAAATCCACTGGTTTTCTGGACTGGTTTGCTGTGGGTTTATTGTTTAAAAGTGTGAAGTTAATTCACAAAGGTATACCCACTTGGGCTCTAAGGAAGCCCGAAGTGTAGAAGGTTTAATCAAACCTTGTCATATGTTGTCTCTGGAATTTCCTTATCTTTAATGTTTTCTCTGCACCCAGTTTAGATCATATTATCTTAAGGACATTGAAGGGAATCAAATTTTGAGGACAACAAACTCAACCATAATTTCTTGTTTAACCTCTTCCTCCACTTGGGTTGCATCCTTGAGAGGTTGTTCATTTACCCTTTGCTCACCTCTGATCTTGAATTTATCAATATTTTGCTTCCATAGAAACTGCATAAAAGCTCCTAATGTGACAAAATTGTTGTCAGCTGGGAATTCTTCACTATCTTTTTTGACAATAATGTCCAATTCTTTTCCCTATAGCTCACCATCAATTACATCCATTTCAGCACAGGGTGGCTCTTCTAGCATTCCTTCTTGAGTCTCATTATAGGTGTAGGCAATTTCACCCAGACTCCCCAATTGTATCAATTGCTCAGCCACTGCTTGCTCATCTCCTATATGAATAGGGGACTGAGATGGAGAGTACTGAGGGTCATCAGTTTCAATTTATTTACCTATCCTCTGCCTCTTAGGTGAATCTTGAATCTCAATAGTATCTTCAATGGCCCTTTTCCCTCTAGAAGTAGAAGGTTCACCTGTTACTGGCATCATTACAGTATACTTAGATCTCTTGTGCATTAAATAATCACCTGGTGGAATATCCTTAGCAAAGGTAGGCTTGGCTAGGACCAATTTAGCCCTATCAGGATCATTCTGCATTATGGCTTCTCTTTTTTCCTTCGAGGTTTGAATTAAATCTTCAAAATAAAGAATTAAGAATTTAACCTTTTCTTCAAAAGGGGTAAAACTAGAGAGAGGATCATAACTAGAATCAAATTGATGGATAAAGTCAAGGGCTCTTTTGTATTCAATCCACTTCTCCTTCCTCAACTCCTGCTCATCTAGACTAAATTCATTCCTGATCAAATCTTCAGGGAATTGGAATTGGTGAGGCCTGATTTTACAAACTGCTCTCTTCCTGAACATGTTGTTGAAAAAATCTTTAGGGTCGGCACACCTTGACACTGCAGTTGATAACATGTATGTTTTAAGGAATTCTTCAAAATACTTCCATCCACCTTTGGTAATTAGAAAATTATGAGCCATGGTGATGGTTGGGAAAATTGTCCCTTTACCCCTGTTAGTTAACTCGGCCTCCTGCACTCCTCCAATCTGTTTTAATACTTCTGCAATCCCTATCTTTAATGGAACCTGATAGGGTAGTAGATAAGGGGTACCCCTAAATCTAAACACTCTAAAAATAGTAGAAACAAGATATAGATACATATCTCCCTAGTTATGAACAATCTTGATATCCTCTACAAATTCTTTGGGCCTAAGGAATTCCAAAAGAGCCTTGGGAATCCTAGGGTTTTCTGCACACAAGAGAATTCTAATTTTAGATGCGAAGCATCTATCAAACTTCAGATACATTGCATCCTCTCTATCCCAAGATAGAACAATACTCCACAATTTCACTGGCATCTCCTCTTTATCCTTGACCTTAACCAAGTCCATCTCTTTTGCAAAATAATCAGCCCCTTTGAATAGAAACATATGCATCAATAAGGAATACCATCCAAATGGCTTGTCTACCTTACCATTCTTAATTCCTACTAAGCCTACATGGATAGCATCAGAGAGGAAAGGAGCGAAGTCAAATGTTATGGCTAGGGAAGGGTTCAAATTTTGGGCAATCACTAGCATATAATGGACGGGCATGTTTTTTTCAGCATCTTCTCCAAAAATTTGACACAGTGTCTAGTACATACCCTTAGCTGTCAAGGTAAATAAATTCAGGGAAAATGGCTCCATTGTGCTAGGGCCTACAACTATTAATCCCCCTATTTTGACAAAAAATTCTCTCAATGGGCTACTCCTAAGATGATCTCTTTGGGAATTGTAAACTTGGGTTAATGCCTCAAAATCAATAGGCTCAAGGTAGCTGGAAGCTTCACTAAGCTTGAAGACATTCCTAAATTCATCATCTTTGATTTTGACAAGGGCTAATCCCTTTATGTTTCTAATGCATCTAGTAGTAGGGTCATAATTCTGTGCAATTAGGGTCAACAGATCTACATCCATGAAAACACTTGGGACCACAAGCTTCCCTACATCTAAATTCCAAATACTATTCATAGGGGAAGGGGAATGTCTCTGACCAAAACCCACTTTAAACAAACTGAGACCGGATATCCCTATTTCAGGGTCCCTCAACCAATTTCCTTTATCATATAAACCATCCCCAATTTTCAAATGGGGGTTTTTTGGCACTAACTCCTTGGCCCTAGCCCCGACATTGGTCGACATGGTTAACTGCTCAAGAAAGTCATCACAAATATTTTGGTCCTAGTAATTTACCTTCCCTATTAATTCTCTTCTAGGTCCCATTTTAGGAGTATGCAACTAAGCCAATTATCAATCAAAGCAATTTTCTAACAGGACAAGACCACAATTCAACAATCTTTAAGTAATGGGTAAACAAAGAGCAAGAGAACCTGATTTCGGTTTGCAAACTTCTACTCTGCACCGGCTCTCTCTGGAACTTCTTTTGTGAAATGATACCCTCGTTCAATTGATGCAAGGATATATACGGCAATTTGGCTCCTTAACTGTGACATTAACACCGCACGCTTTGGTCGTCCCTTCAGAATTGAATTCATGAAAGAATTCAAAAATTTGGCTCCAATGGATCAAAACTTCTCTGAGTATTTTTCATTTTGCTCTTTCACTGTTTCGTAAAGCATAACACTCTTGCATGTTCATCTAGCGAAAAGACGCCAACCATTGGATCAGATAGAACTTGCACCCCTTTTACCCTTTTGACTCTTCCTTGCTTGGCAACAGGCTGAAAATCCTTTCGCTATTTCGTGATGGGTAGCCATCTTACATCTTGACCTCATGAAGCTGCGCTAGCTATCCAATCAACTGAAACTTGATTGATCTTTACATTGTCCTAACCTAGTGATTTATATCACTAACCGCATTCAAAATGATTAACGCTAACCGTTTTCACTATTTTGCGAACGGTAACCATCGTGCATTTAAAGGTTGCGAAATAACACCCACTGTTAGATCCCTCTTGAGATGCCCTTCCTTTAACAACCTATTAGAACCGCCAAATGTGGGCCCTCTGAATCAACGCCATTCACTTTGGCATTCGATCCCTCTTTAACTGACGTGTCAACTTCCTACTCGCTGAAAGACTTCAGCGAGATCCACTTTTGAAATGCCACCTATGCCTGACAGGTCACCCCTTTGTCTTTAGTTTATGTCATTCTATTTGTTGGGCCCACCGCTTGGTCACCAAGTTTGTTCTTTTTTTTACGTGATCTGGAGGACACATGTAACCTTTTGATTTGCGATCCCTACCTCCTGGACTGCTCACTTGGAATGCCATGTCATTTCGCCACTTCGCAAAAACTAACTCTCGAGCATCTTTGGGTTGCGAATTAACGCAGGCCGTTGATTATTATCTGAACCACTCACTCTTTACTCATTAGAAAACCCACCAGCTTCTCGTACCTGCCACAACCTTTCGCTATTTCGCAATAGTTAAAACACGTGCGCTTTGATCTCATGAAATAATGAGGGCCATCCAATCAGATAGAACATGATTGGTCTTTAATCTTCAAATGAAGCTTGGACGTTGGGCCCACCAAACCCTTTCCCTATTTCGCAAAAGGGTAAAACTTGGTTATCTTTATCTCACAAAACAACGCGGGGCATCAAATCTCATGGACTTGCACTGCTATTACTCTTTCTACTAACCACTTCACCCGGGCCCACCATCTTTTTGCCATTTCGCAACTTGTAAACCATGAGCATCTTTAGGTTGTGAATCAACACGGTTCGTTGATCTCTTTCCAAACTGATTGCGCTTTAGCCAAGAATGAAGTCCTCATCACTGGGTCCTGCCAAACCTTTTCGCTACTACATGCTAGGTAACTTTTGAGCATGTTGAGTTTGTGAATCCATGCAGGCCATCTGATTGACTGAGAGTTGTGTGACAATTACAAGGCCCGACAGTCATTAGAAAAGGCAATTTAAAGGCGAATAAAAATTAAAACATTTAAAAGGACCGCCTAGGTAAAAAACAATGGGGGGAACACTCTGCATGACAAAAGGACCCATTACTTAAGTGAATAAAGTAACACAAAAATGGAATTATAAGGGTTTTTTCTCAGACATTTTGAAAGTGATTAAACTTAAACCCTAAACCCTCTTTAGGACCCAAAGCAATAGAAGTCACAAGGCCATACCAGACCCAAGAATTTCATAGACTTAGCCAATTATGGAAAAGAATACCCATTTTTTAAACAGTGATAACGGTAACCTCTAAACATTTATCTCTTCCCTCAAAAATGAAACTTGGCATTTGAATTCCTTTCTCATATTGATTAGCTTAATAATATTTGTTCAATGTTTTTTATCGTTAAAAGATTACCTTCCTTTTAGATAAATTAGTTAGATTCTTATTATGTTGAAGAACATTTAGTTAGTTTTCTCCTTCAATTGAAGTAGTTATGTTTTATTTTGAAATGCTCAATTTTTTATCTTAATATAGATCACAATTTATTTTCTTTAAGTATAGAATTAATGGAATATTACATATGGTATCAGAGCAACCAAGTTTGACATTGAACCTCAGGATTTCCACCTATAAACAAAACTATATACATATGCATGGGCACCATGGTTGAGATAATATTCACGCGCACTATATACAAAACTATATTCGCAAGTAAATCTTTTATTCAAATCCACAATATGAAACACAAAGTTTTACTAGAAGAACACAAGTAACCTTATCTCCTTTAGATAATATCACAAGCAACTGCCTACAGAAAGATGCAGTAATCCATAGCATATACACAAAGGAAAGACGACTAATTATATTATGTATGTTCGCAAAATGGTACAATAGTAAGCCTTGGGCTATATTCTACTTCTTCTCTAATGATCCTTATTGTTACAAAAATTCCCTCATTTATATGAGGGTATACATTGTCACCAAGCATCGTGGCTTTTCAACACATAACTATTAATTAGCACTTTTGTTAACAAACTGGAAGATAAACAAGTTCAACATTCCTATGTGTTCAATGTACTTATCATCTTTATACATTAGAACATCATTGTTTAGTCTCCTCATGTCACTTTCTATCTAGAAATGATTGGATCGAATATTGTTAACACAAAGTGACAAATCTTTGTCCCAATCCAACTCTACTACTACTCGATTCTTCTCATCACTGAACTCTTGTTTCCACTGTTCCAACGATACTAACTCACCATTACTATAAAAAGAGGGCACCCTAGGGGTATTCCCATCATCTAGCCTCTGATGCTCTTTCCTTAATTGATTTGCCAATTCATCATGGGACTTCAAGTGAGCCTCAGCTTCAATTTTCTCACCTGGATTAATCACACTATTGCCATTCATCAAGCCTTCCAATCGAGACCTGAGCCTTTCATGCTCTTTCATAGCTTTGATTGTTCCAGTGTATGTCTTCCAATAGATTTCTGCAACCTGCATCATACTTTTGAATCTATGGTCAATGACCTCGAGAACTAACTTATCCATCTTTTGTTGTTCCTTTTTTAGTTGCCGAGATGTCTTTTTGGCCCTATTCCTCCAATGCATAGCGTCTATCAAGGCATCCATGGCATCTCTATCAACACCATATGTCATCCCTATTTGACTGGTACCTGTATCAATCTGAAGTAATCTTGCTTGCAGCCTCTGTTTTTCTTCATCAGTTTTCTCATATAGGCTTTTGTATGTACAATTTTCTCGGACCAGAAACTCTATCTGATCTTGGTTTAGTTTAGCGACATCCAAATTTAGTTTGGTAGTGTTTCTAGGGTCAGTCTTTCCAACCTGTTGCACCATCAAATGACCAAAAGCTTCTTCTGTATAGAAGAGCCTTCTGATTTGGATCATATCCTGATCCTCTAAAGAGTTTATCAATCTCTTTTGGCATCATTTTCCTACTTGGGTCCTGTTTCTTGAGGAATCCATCAAACAACAAGGCAGAGTTCATATCCCATCCAGAGTATAATAGCACACCAGCTTCCTTAAGCAACTGTCTTCCCTTCTGAGGTGTCATTTCTCTCATCACAAGATCCATCTCCTCTTGTAACTTTTGAAGTTGCTTCTCTTCTTCACTATTTCTCATGTTATTCCTAATTTGAGATCCTTTATGTTGATAGAGGAATGTGGTGAACTCCTTCTAAGCAATGAAGTCACTATCAGCAATGAAATCCTCATGCTCCAGGAATCTGATGTCAGCCACTTCTCGGATATTTAGTTGTCTTGTTGCCAAGTCTATCGATGTATCCTCTGCATAACCAGGGGGGTAATCCTCTCAAGGAGTGAATGGAACGATGCCAGATGTGGAAGCAGGAGAAATATGAGCCAAAGGCTCTATATTCCTAATAGTATCAATGTAATCCCTAAAAACATGAGGCGGGACTCCCTCAAGTATTTCCAATTCATGCTCCACAAGTTTGTTGGCCAACTCCAAGGGGTCTTCAATCTTTTGTAGCACGTTCTCATCCATTTTCCTTCTATAAAGCTTCCATTTATAAGCCTGCATTTCTTTCTCAAACTTTATTCGCTTCACTCTGGCCTCTTCTCTGCTAATGTTCTTAATGAGGTCATCTAGTAGGTAAGATTTATGCTCTCCATCCTTCAGCTTTTGTGATGACCGGGCTATCCTTATGTATCCTTCAAGATGGAAATTGGGCCTTGGATCCCCCATAGCCATGCCATAATAATCCAATTTCGTCTGTAGCAGGCCATAACTCTTTGAACTTTTCACAATAAAATCTGAAAAATACTAACAACCCAAGTACAGTTGGTTGTTTTCCATGGCTTGTCAGATGTTTTGTACTCACTATTGATAGTTGCCTCACAATTTCTAGACAAGCCACTCTGTTAGGGACTGTAATTGGTAGTAAGTATGGTCTCCCTTCGAACCCATATACACTGACTTGTGTGCAGTCTGAAAAACAATACCAATCTCCCCAATTGTGTTCAATTGAGGGATCTTCAGTGAAATCTTTTGGTCTTAGGAATCTTTGAACCTCTAGTGCAAGGGCATGATCGCACGGGCATCCCAATAGTCTATATAATGGCTTGACAAAGAACTCCTCAAAATTCCAATAATGATTAATCACATACCTCTGGTCCCATGAAGAAACCCATAGTTGCACTAGTTTTCTCATTCCAGCATTGTCATATGTCCTGACACATAACTCTTCTGGCCATAACCCTTCATCTTGGCCCACATACAATAGCATATGCATAAGTAAGGAATAATGCTTGAAATGAAAATTGATGACATCACCCTTTAACTTTTCTAACCCATGATTCAAAACCTTAACCAAATAAGTAGAAAAATCAAAGAAGTGGGGATCCCTAGACTGCAAATCAGCACAAATGACCATGGCTGCAATATCCATCAAAGGATGGGCTTTTATCCCTAGCACTTGGGCAACACAGTAATAGGTATACTTGAAATATGGATGGAAAGAGTTGACATCATAGGGAGCTTTGTCATCCTGACCTAGTGGCACTAAGGACCCTGCATTCTTAGGTCTATGTATAGGGAGTCTCCACATTCTGAAAATGTGCTCTAGGTTAAAATATTCACTTGTTAACTTCTTGAGGTCAATCAATTCTTCAAATCCCCAATCCAACTCGAACACGGTGTCAATAACCTCCTTTGTGATTTCAAGAATTGGCTCACCCATGTAGTTATATATGGTCCTGGTTTTAGGGTCATAACTGTTTGCCAATGCCTTCATGAGCTCCACATTCATGAATACATTAGCCATAGCTAACCTTCCTAAGATCAATCAACATAAATTGTTGATAGGTTGAGGGGAAACTATTCTGTTGTACCCATATATGAATAATTCATACCCTCTCAACTTTGTCCATATGTCTCCAAGTTTCTCAAACTGGTCCTCCAGGCCTTCCTCATCAGCTCTAATCTTCTTGGACCTCAAACTGGATGATGGGCAGTGGTCAATCAGGTCCTGGGCCAAAGAACGCCCTTCCCTTTTTTGTCTTTTAGTTTTTTCTTCTGCAGTGATAGGTTCTTTTCCCTTTCTAGTCTTATTAGTTTTAGATGATGATTCCATTTGAATTTTGAAAAAGAGGTCTATGTGCAAACAAATTACTTGGAATTATAGAGCTTTATCTGTGAATTCGCCCAATTCCTACTTTTAGTTCGTCACCTGTGGATTCCTTAATGATGTGTCCTTTGATGGTTGATCCACTACTTATGGTGTATTTAATTAGTTAGTAATGGCGCTTTTGACAACACTCACTCGGGCACACATTTGAATTTAATGGTGATGTGATCTTCCCTGGGATTTGTTTATGATTTTTGCGGTAATCAATAATCATTTCGATGAGGATATGTCTTTCGATCATTTGTTTCTTTAGTCCATCGATCTCTTTGTTTCTATCAACAATACTTTTGTTTCGAATATTACTTCGATCAAGTATTTTTTCCCTTCATCGAAATACTGTATTTAGTCAATATGGCTGTCTCCTCATCGAAACATATTTGATATCCATCGGGTCTTATGTCAAAGAAACCTTGGGCTTCGGTGTCCTCCTTTATTTTTCCATCGAAATACTTCTTTCATCGATATCACTATGCCTCATCGATAAATGAGTCTATTATCTCACCGAAGCTTTTCTTTATTTTCCCTTATCGTTCTTCACTGATAAAGTTACATCGGCAAAACCATGCATATCAAGAACATGCCTTTTAACCTCCTCGAAACCTATATCCTCATCGATATCTTTTATCGATGTAGCTTCCTTTTGTCTGATCGATATTATTCTTTCGATGAAAACGCTCCTTTTGGTGGGTCCTTTTTATGTTGCACCGATAGTATTATTTCCTCAAGAACTTTTCCCGTCGATGAAGACCCTCTCTGCTTTCTTCGATATCTTTTGTCGATGAAGTTTAACCTCCTCAAAACCTATATCCTCATCGATATCTTTTATCGATGTAGCTTCTTTTTGTCTGATCAATTACAAATTCTTTAGAATTGCTACCTAAACCTGGATGCCTTAACAGTTACACAGGAGATGAGCACAATTGATGCCATGGAAGAATAGGTCTCCCAGATGCAGACAGAAAAAGAAGTAGCCACCTCCCTACTTGAGTCCTGGTCTTTGTTGATGAAACAATTCTTGCAGGACTTTAAATCTATTTTTGACAAGTATTATGCCTTATTGTCATAAACTTTTATTATTTTAATATTAAATGAAAATAGGGTTGTTCAGCTGTACTTTGTCATTGTTGGCAAAGGGGGAGAAGAATTCTATTTAGGAGAAGTATCTGGTAATCAAAATTTTGATATATGCTCTGAATATTTCAATGTTTATGCTCTATATGCAAAAGTGTTATACATTGTATTGTTAAAGGCATAGTGTATATGCTTAGGGGGAGCAATTTTGCTAATGGCGTGATTTTGTTGTAAAACACTTAGATGTCAAAATTGTATTTTCCTAAGTGTTGCCATCAATGCCAAAGGGGGAGATTGTTGGCATTTTTTATGTTTATGTTGTGATTGTCATTGATGGACATACACTTGCATTGAGATCTCCTTTATATGTATGAGTTAGAGCACAACCGGTATTTGTTCCAACCGGTATGTTGCATTATAGTCTTTAGACTATTGGTGTTTTGCAGAATGTGTTTCCTGGTCTGAAGTGGCATGTTGACCCCAAGCGGTTCATGGATCCCAAGCAGTACGAGGGATTAAAGCGGCATAACACATTTTTACCAGTCTTCATTTTTGTCAAACCGGCAACCGGCATTTTGTATGAACCGGTAATACTATGTGATGAGTTACCAACCGGCATTTTGTGATGAGTTACCATCCACCGATTGTTTGACGGTGCCAACACATTAACGGTGCTTTTTTGTCATGTTACCAAGTATGTCTAGGTTCATTGAACCTAGGAAATTGTTATGTAATCCTATTGGACCGAAATGAAATCAAATTCCTTTATAAGGACATCATGTCTAGGGTTTTAGGTTGTTGATGTGGTTGTAGTGAAAGTTTATATTGATAGGGTTTAAATTGGTTGAGGAGTTGGAAAGAATATGAATGTGTAGAAGACTGAAGTAATGCTGGAGTGCATTAGGAATGAGCTATCAAGGATCTAACCAAGCAGTCAGTGCTACTAGCTAGATCAAACACTTGTTGATTACTCACATCTTTGACAAGTCTATAGCCCTTAACCGGGTAGGCCCAAAAGCCTTTTGTAAATCCTCTAACAAGGTGATTCACATTTGTGGATCTAAAATCCTCTAGCAAGGTAGTCTTTAATTGGACTTATCTCCTAACAGAGATTGAGATTCCTAACAAGATCTATTCTGGTAAAGAATATTGTAAGACCTTAACCGGTCTAGTTCCTATTCTGCAGATAGTTACTTGTGAGTTCCATCTCACCGTGGTTTTTTCCATTTGGGTTTCCATGTCAAAATCTCTTGTGTTATGGTGTTTTTGCTTCTGTGGGTGAATGCATTATTAGCTATTTGGTTTGCATGTGTGTTAACCGGTTTGTCTGCTAAACTGTTTTACCGGTTTACTATGAGTCTTGCAAAGTGTTTAAGTGCATATATTTTTGGCATACTAATTCACCCCCCCCTCTTAGTATTCATCATAATCACCTATTGACTTTGTCCTTTGGAAATTTCAACAACTTTGAAATAATCAAATGCTAGTTTGGACTAGAGCCCAATATGAACAACTTAGAAAATAACAACAAATGGAGGAAGAAGATAATCCCGTATTCCAAACTTTTGGGTTTACCGTTGTTGATGAAGAAGCAATAAATAGTACCATTAGAGACCTCAAGAAAGATTTCAAATTTGATAGGCTAATGAAAAAATTGTTGGCAAAACAAAAAGAGAAATATCTCTTGATGTTGGCAAAATTAGGAGCTAAACTAAGCTTGAAACAAGATGTAGAGGCAAGTAACACCCAAAACACAAATGATCCAAATAATGAAGATATGAACAAAGAAAGTCATGAAGAAACAAGGAAAGAAAGGGATGACACAAGAAAAGAGAAAAGTGATAAAAAACTCATGAAGAAACAAGAAGAAACTATGTGGATAATCCATTATCAAACCTTACTCAACAAATGCAAACTCTACAACAATAGATACAAGACATGCAAAATGGAACAAGTTCCAAGAAGTATTCATTAGAAGATATATGCCCATATCCTTTCGATAAGAATTTGAATATGATACCATTTCCACAACATTGTGAGATTCCTAAATATGACAAATACAATGGAAAATTTGATACTCGGGATCACATTAGGGAGCTTTGTACTATGAGCATGGAATTTTCTCATGATGAAACTTACCTTATGCATCTTTTTCCTAGGAGTTTAAATGGACAATCAATGGAGTGGTTTTCAAGATTACCATCCAGAATCAAATCTTTTGAAGAACTTGTGAATAGGTTTATTTCACAATACTCCTATAATATAAGGAATGAGATAACAATGATGGATCTTTGCAATGTTAAATAAAAGAATGGTGAATCTTTTATGATCTTATTACAATGATGGAAATGCATGTTTAATAGGTATCCCCGAGATGTACCTGATCAAGAAAAAATGGGCATATTCATTGATAATCTTATCAGTGAAATGAGTTATTGACTAAAAATGCAATGTCCTCCCTCTTTTTCCAAAATGATCGAGAATGGTCTGAAAATAGAGAACGCAATGGTAAAGAAAGGAGAACTAAAACTTTACAATAATTCATACAACAACAACAATAACAATGACAAACCCAAGTTTTGGTCAAAGAATAAGAATCTCAACAATGAAAGAAATGACAATAATAGTACTACAAAACAACAACAACCAATTTTTAATCTATCAAGTCAAATACCAAGCAATAAAAATCCAGAAAACAATAAAGCCAAGTAATTTTTCTCCAATCCTCAGAGGAAATGCACAAACATTGGAGAACCTTTGGAATCAGCTCTAAAAACTCTGCTTGCCAACAAATTGATTGTTTTACCAGAAGCAAGAAGTTATGAACCACCAGTCAAGCCAAATTGGTGGAATGACAATAATTTTTCAATTACCATCAGAATAAAGGACACCTAAAAAATAATTGTCAAAGATTGAAACACCTTATTCAAGATCTAATCGATAATGGAATCATCACAGTGGATAGCCATAAGACAAACGAATCACACCTAGCTTTCAAAACTCCACTTCCAAATTATGACAAAGGTGAACCATCACAATTAAAAGATGACAAAGGGAAAGCCAAAGTGAATTACACTTATACATATGATGATGTGGTAAATGTGATCATTGTTAAACATAATCCATCTTCAGAGCCAATCAATGTTATTACTAGAAGCAAACCAAAGGTTACCTTTCCAGGTATAGCAAAAGATCCAACATCCACTTCACAACAATACAATTTAGTAGAACAATTACAAAGAATACTCGCTCAAATATTAATTCTGGAACTTCTCAAGGTTTCACCTATGCATAAGTAAATTTTGGAGAAAGATTTAGTAGAAACAATAGTTTCAAAAGATTTGGATATAGATAAGTTCCAAAACATGATAGGACACCTTATAGCTCCTCATTGCTTATCGTTTTCTGAAAATGATGACGAATCCTTACAACATCCTCACAATGTTCCCTTACATGTTGAAGTCTCCATTAATAAAACTCATGTAAAACATGTACTCATAGATGGAGGAGCCAGATTAAACATTTGTGCATTAAGTTTGATAAAAGCTTTGGGATATTCAGAAAATGCAGTGGACCCGAAAAAGAAAATAACCATCAAGGCTTATGATGAAGCAAAATGTTCTTCTAAAGCAACTATTGTGCTACCAATAAAATTAGGACCTGTAGAAAGGGATACATTGTGTCAGGTTTTAGATTTGAACCTCTCTTACAAAATTCTTCTAGGACAACCATGGATTCACAAGATGCAAGCAGTTCCTTCTACATATCATTAATGTGTGAAATTTCCTCATGAAGGACAAGAGATCACTATAATTGCAGATTCTAGTCAATATTTCAATAATTTGAAACCAACACAAGATACAAGAGTTCCACATAACATAGAATCAGTATATCCTACCAAAGAAATTCAAGCAAAGTTATGGGAAACTTTTGAGGAAAATCTCAAATTAAATGATGAAGAAATGGGAAAATATTCTTTGCATAATTTTCCACTTTCCCCAAGTCATGTGGAAAGCCTGTAGATATTCAATCAAAGACTTCAGAAAGATCAAAACATATGTTTAAAGGGACATTTGTTAGTGCTGGGACTCTTGAAGAAGAAAATGAAGATAAAGACATTATTGGTTGGTTGTACGAGGATGAAGATAAAACTATAGCAATAGCAACAGAAGTCAATATTCCCATAAAACAATATGGCAAAGGTTATGAAATCATGCAAAAAATGGGATATGAAGGAAAAGGACCAATTGGTAAGCAACATCAAGGTATTTCAAAACCCACTTGTCCACACTTGCAATCCAAAGTAGATAAATCTGGGCTTGGATATCTAAAATCCAATCAAAGGCAACATAATCATCCACAACAAAAGTGGAAAAAGAAATCAGTTTCTAAAGAACAAAATTGGCAAGAAAAGCTACATCAAGCGGCATAAATAGTAACAAATAAACAAAAGGAGCAAGAAAAACATGAAAAGCAAGACAAGGATATTACCATCAAGGGTAAAGAAAAATCTTGTCAACAAGTTCTGGAAATACAAACAAATGCAAAATCTGAACAAGATATTCCAAAAGCAGTAAAAATAGAGATGGCAGAAATCAGGGAACTTTTTGCGCCGAACAACATTCTTGTATGGTATAGTGGAGTAGTCCTACATCATGATTCAGAGACAGATTAAAATGAATATGAATGAGGTCCAGATGTCTTATCTACTACATCAAGTAAGGAACACAATGAAGACCAAGAAGCTATCACAAAACAAGACTTCTCTATTACAAAACAAAAGATGGAGTTAGAAAGAAGACAAGAAAAACTCAGAATTCAGAGAAAAGAGGCATATGCAAAAAGGAAAGGGAATGAAAAAGACAAAGAAGTAATGCCACAAGAAGTACAAACAAGGATAGATCAAGCATCTAAAAATACAATATTTTCATCAAAAGAGGAACAAGATGTTTCCAGATATGGCAGAACCATAGAATTAAGAGATAGTCAAGTTGGATTGACTATTAGTCCAGAAGAAGTTGAGTTTGAAAGGAGACAAAGTCTAGTAAAAGAATCCTCTTTATCGGGTACATAAGTATGTCAACTCCAAAATGCAAATGAGGTCAATCAAGAAGGAATTTGCAGTATTAAAGACGCATGTGTTGATATAATCCATTCATTTAAGGGACAAACATCATTTGAAGAACCACTTGAGTGTGAACTATAAAATGCTAATATTGATTTTGTTAGAACTAATTCAGAGACGCTTGAAAAAGACAATTCTCAAAAACATTTAATCTTTGATAGTACCTATTCTATACCAAGTTTTGGTCATTATGTCATGAACATTGAAAAACCAAATGATGATAGTGATTATGATTTACCCCTTCTTCATCTTGAAATAATTAATTGGGATAATTTAGACAACCCTGAACTTAATGTCTTTTCCAATGATCATGACTTAGCCGTGTACCTTAACATTGTTGAACCCATCCCACCTAAGATATCTTCCATTGCAGAATCAAGTGATGTTTCTCATAGTCAAGAGAATGCCAAACATTTCAGTCGCAAAAGTGAAATAAAACAAGGAAAGAGACTTATTGTTGAAAACCATTTCATGGCAATACTAGATCAATCAAATGAGAAAACAAAGGACGTATCTAATGGTGCAAACCTCTTTGAGGCTCCAGAAGATGGAAAGTTTGGCATTCTTCCTACATATTTTCAGGAGAGATCTGTTATCCTGATAGAACCAATAGAAGTTGTAAACATTGGTATATCAAAGGATCCTAAAATACTTCATTATTCTACCTCATTATCAGAAAAAGAGAGGAATGAATACATGGAATTCTTTAAGAAAAGATGAATAAATTTTGCTTGGTCCTATGTAGATATGTCAGGACTTAATCCAAATCTTATCATGCATCATCTTAATGTGGATTTAAAAGAAAAACCAGTTAAGCAGAAGCTAAGAAAGTTGCATCTGCACATTGCTCTTCTTGTAAAAATCGAGCTGAAGAAACTATTAGAAGTGGGTTTTATAAGACATGTTGCTTATCTAGAATGGGTTTAAACTAGATAAAAGCATAAGGGTCTGTACAGATTTCAGAGATCTGAATAAAGCATGTCCAAAAGATGATTTCCTGCTACCAAACATTGATATAATAGTGGACTTATCAGCAGGGCATGAAATGTTTTCATTAATGGATGGCTTCTCAGGATACATTCAAATAAGAATTGCACCTAAAGATCAAGAAAAGACAGCTTTCACCTATGCGTGGGGAACATATTGCTGGAATTTTATTCCATTTGGGCTTAAGAATGTAGGAGCGACTTATCAAAGGGCTATGATGATAATTTTCCATGATATGATGCATACATTTATGGAAGATTATGTCGATGACATAGTTGCAAAATCTCATACAAGACAAGAACATTTGAACATTTTAAGCAATATTTTTGACAGGTTGGAAAGATATCAGTTGAGATTAAATCCAAAGAAATGTGCATTTGGGGTAACCTCTGGAAAACTCCTTGGCTACATTATATTAGCTCATGGAATTGAAGTAAATCCTGAAAAAGTCAAAGCTATCATGGAGATGGAGTCACCTAGGAACATAAGTCAATTGCAATCTTTACAAGGAAGATTGCAATCAATCAGGAGATTTGTTTCTCAGTTAGTAGATAGATGTCTTCCATTTACCCATCTTCTACATAAAAACGTTCCATTCAAATGGGATCCAAAATTTGAAGAAGCTTTTTTTACAAATAAACGAATATATTATTATTCCTCCAGTAGTGATATCACCAACCAAAGGGAAACCATTGTTGCGCTATATCTCAACAACAAATGTATCATTAGGAGCCCTCCTGGCTCAACATGATGATGAAGGAAAAGAAAGAGCAGTTTATTGTATGAGTAGAATGCTTGTTGGCTATAAATTAAATTATTTCTCAATAGAAAAGACATGTCTAGCTATTGTATTTGCAACTCAGAAGCTACGACATTATATGTTGATTCATTATGTGAAACTAATAGCAAAGATAGATCCTCTCAAATATTTGTTGAGCAAGTCAACATTGACAGGGAGACTAGCCAAATGGGTTATGATACTGAGTGAATTTGATATAGATTATGTTGACCGAAAAGCTATCAAGGGACAAGTTATCGTTGATCAATTGGCTCATGCACCTTTACAAAATAACATGCCTTTGCACATCAAAATTCCTAATGCAGATATCTTGATAGTAAGTACAAACTTTTGGGAATTAAACTTTGATGGTTCTTATACACAATATGGATTAGGCACAAACATATTTTCTATTACACCTCAAGGACACACAATTCCCAAGTCATATAGACTGCAGTTTCCATGCACTAATAATACTGCAGAGTATGTGGCTATTGAATGGAATGTCAAAGAACTACATGTCTATGGTGATTCACAACTTATCATCAACCAAGTAAATGATGAATATCAAACAAAGGATGATAAGCTTATGCCATACAAACAACTGGTGGAGGAGTTTAAAGGACACTTTAAAGAAATATCATTCACCCAGATTCCAAGAAATGAGAATAAACTAGCAGATGCAATGGCTACAATAGCATCTCTCTTGCAAAATAAGGAGAATCAACAATGTTATGAATTTCTTGTGGAAGATATCTTAACCCCTACCATTCAATCCCAGCATACCTACCAAATTTGTCATATATCAGGAACCAGTCAATCCTCATACAGTCAAACTTATCAGCATTTAAAAGAACATATCCTTCCTCTTGACTTATCTTGCAATCAGAGAAGGAATTTTCTTCACCAGTCCTCTTGCTATACTATAATTTCTGATATCCTATATAGGCGTGGTCTAGATGGTACTTTATTAAGATGTCTTGGAAAAGAAGAATCTGAAAAAGTTCTTGACGAAGTTCATGCAGGTATTTGTGGCACACACTCAAGTGGTTTAACATTGGCTAAGAAACTTCTTCATATGGGTTACTTTTGGCCTACTATGGAGAGAGATTCATTCACATATGCTAGAAAATGTAAACAATGTCAGATCTATGGGAATCTCATTCATGCGCCAACACAAGAGTTATATCCTATGATAGGATCATGGTCATTTTCACAATAGGGCCTTGATTTGGTAGGAAAGATAAATCCCTCAGCTTCTAATGGACATAAGTTTATTCTGATAGCTACTGAATATTTTACTAAATGGATTGAAGCAATGCCTTTAACAATAGTGATAGGAAAACAAATATCATCATTTATTTTGAATTATATAATTTGTTTCTATGGAGTTCTTATGACCATTATCACTGATAATGGAAGACCATTCAAAAATCAAGATGTGAAGGAGCTATGTGAATAATTTCATATCCAACATAGATTTTCTACTCCATATTATCCACAGGGAAATGGTCAAGTTGAGGCATCAAACAAAACTATCTTGAAAATCTTGAAAAAAATAGTCAATGAAGCTGGAAAAAACTGGCACATTCAGCTAAATCCTACTCTTTGAGCATACCGAACTAGCATCTGCACTCCAACAAGGGCAACTCCATATTGTTTGGTCTATGGATCACAAACCATATTACCTATAGAAGTAGAGATACCTTCTCTACGTGTATCCTTGTAAGGTCTTATACTAGAAGAAGAAGAACAAGTCTCTTGACTCCAGGAACTAGAACTGATTCAGGAACGTCACCAAAATGTAATAGATCATTTGAAAGTATATCAACAAAGAATGGCAAGAAGCTATAACCACAGAGTCAAGCTATGCATTTTTGAGATTAGAGATATAGTTCTAAGGGAGAATCCAAGAAATCAGCAAGATCAAGAAAAGAAGGGAAAATTTGAACCAAATTGGCTAGGACCTTTTGTCATAGTAGCAGCATATGGATCAAGAGCATACAAGTTATCTACCCCTGAAGGTGATTGGTTTGATGAACCTATAAATTCTATCCATCTCAAGAAATTCTATGCTTGAGATATAAAGTCCTAAAAAAAAATCAACAAAAAGCATATAAAGTCCTAAAAATCAATCAACAAAAAGCATATAAAGTCTTGAAAAAATCAACAAAAAGCATATAAAGTCTTAAAAAAATTAAAATATGGAAAAAATGCAATAAATTTAGATAGTGAGTTCCTCCATCTATGAGATTGCTTTGCGCACCTATCTACTTCATCATATCCATCTATCGCTTCTATCATATCCTAACTTATCCATTTCATTTTCCGCATCCATTTTCTCTAAACCATTTAGCAAGAAATATGCATAGCTTACCAGCAGTTATCAATCTTTGACATACTTGTCGTAGTCACTATCTTAGATTTTATCAAAATCAATCATATCTACATTTGTATCCCACCATGGTTTGGATCTTGATCAATCCATACATCCATAATAATTTTGTTTCCACTGGGGGAAAATCCTAATTCCTTTTGCTAAGGTGATCTTTTGAATCTTTGAAAATCTCCAAACATTCAGAAAACTTAGAAAAAACAAAAACACCTAGGATTTTGAAACAGATAACGAGCAACAAATCAATCAAGGCGTTTAATCAACAACTAAATCGTGAAACTCAAGAAATCAAGAATCGATCAGCAAGTAATAAAGGATTATCAAAGATTATTCATCAAGATGATTATATTAGTTAATGACCATAAGAACATGTGAATGACATACAAGATTCAGTATTTATATGTTGATTTTATTGATTAATCATGTACTCTATGCAACTCAAAGATGTCCATGACTAGAGAAGCTATGATGGGGCATGATTATTTTTCTTTGATTGTTGTTTGTGGTTTATCTCTTACTACGGTATGAACTTGTCTTAGGATATGATCGGAAAAAGATCAAGGAGGACGTTCCAAGTCATGCATGAAGGAGATACTCCTTGTCTATTTTGCAAGCAATACTCAGGTCAACTTGATCCATTATATCAAGTTGCTTATATTAACTTGCTATATCAAAATCCATGTAAGGAACAGTCAGGTCATCTTGAATCTTTATGTCAAGTTGCTTGTATTTTCTTACAACATTTTAAAGCTCAATGATGAAATCAAGCACTGTTACAAGATAACATATGAAGAATGGAAGTATCATTTTAGTTAGATCATTTCATTAGCTCATTATTCATCTGCATTATAAGCATCCATGGTCAGTTACATTATAAGCATTTCATTTCATTAACAAATCAACGGTGATAAATAAAGATTGGGTATACTTTGACAAACAAAAACAATTTGCTTCTAATCATTGTAGGTGCATTCATTTTTAGAATCATTTTAATCATCATCCATTTCATCTAGTTGCATTTAAATTATTGCATTAATTTGCATTCAATTAAGTGCATTTTATTCATCATATAGTGTATCATCATTATTATTTGCATTATCATTCCATTAATGATCATTTAGTTGCATCTTTGCACTTAGATTCATAAACATTACATATAAAAATTAAAAATATTTCATGTAGATTGTTATCACTGTTTAAGAAATGGGTTTTCTTTTCCCATGATTGGCTAAGTTTTTGAAATTTTTGAGTTAGGTATGCTATTAATTGCTTCAAATCTATTTTAGGTCTTTAAGGGTTAAGGTTAAGGGTTTTTAGTTTTTAATCGCTCAAATGGCTGATCAAAACCCTCTGGCTTCTATTCCTACGTTACTTTATTCACTTAAGTAATGGGTCTTGGGGCCGTGTGAAATATCCCCCTTGTTATTTGCCTAGGCGGTCGTTAAATAATTGTAAAAATCTACGCCTTATGCCTTTTCCTTCTAATATTTCCGGGTCCAGTAAGTGTCGCGCAACTTTCAGATGAATCTATGACTTTCGCTATTTCGTTAGGCGAAGTTGCAGGTGTGTTATGTTCTGCGAAATAGCAAAAGGAAAAAGCATGTTTGACTGTGTGCATTGGATCTAGTTTAATGAGACTCCATATCGCTTTGAATATAACGGCTGGCATTGATTCGCAACTGAAATGAGCGAGTAAATTACCTTTCGCAAAATGGCGAAAAGGTTTGGCGGGACCCAGTGGTGAAAACTTTTCCAGGGCTAAAAGGCGATCAAGTTTAAAAGAAATCGACGGCCTGCGTTGTTTCACGCTTCAGAGATGCTCACATGTTATGCTCTGTGAAATAGAAAAAGGTTTTTGGGCCCGGGAAAAAGAGGTTCATAAGAGGCATAACAGATGTGCAGTTCCTCAAGATCTAACGGCTAGCACAGTTTCGCAGGAAAAAGATGCTCAAAAGATAGCTTTGGTGAAACAACGAAATGACATGGCGTTCCAAGCAAGTAGTCCAGTTGGTTGATATGGCAAGTAAGACAATGACATGTGGCCGAAAATCAAAGTGGTCAGTGAATTGGATTTAAGGACTAACGGGTGGGTCCAAGAAGATGAGTCATACTGCAGGATAAGAAGTGACTTGGTAGATACAAGTGGCAAGGATGAAGTGGATCCCACTGATTTCTTTCAGCGAATAAGAAGGTGACACATCAGTTCAGGAATGATCAAGTTCCAGGTGGGTAAAGCTAAGTTAGAAGACCCGCATCTGCCGGTTTCAAGTAGGATGTTAAGCATCAAGCAATTTTGATACGATCTAACAGTTCACGTGAATTCGTGAAGGTAAGATGCTAGTGTTTTAAGGTCTGTGAAATGGCAAAAGAGCTAGTGGGCCCAAAGAACAGATAAGGCATAAAGGTAAAAGATGATCAACTCTATTTTGATCCAAGGGTTCTCATTGCTTCATGGCTGAAAATCAATCGAGGATTAAGGCCCACAAAATGGCGAAAGAGAAAGAGAGGTTCTTTCCAACTTGATGTGGAATGACAGCTGCTACTTCTTGTAAAGCTTGATGGTGATCTGTCAATTGACATGTAGTTTCAAAAGGTGATTAAGGGTCTGCCAAGGTGTAATTGGTGGTTATGCAGGAAGTAAGACATGTGGTTGACTCTGAACTAAACCCGAAGAGTATTCCAGGACTAATGGCCGACTGCCAGGTGGCATTTGTTAACCGGTGAATAAATGGGGTAAGCAATGTCTGGATAAAGGTCTCACTTAAAAGATGTTCATCTCAAGTTTGATCTAACGCTTCTCATTGTTTTGTGGCTCAAAGATGGAAGTGGATTAACCCATGCGAAATAGCGAAAAACCATTAGCCATCAAGATGAGGCACGGATAGTGAAAAATTCGATGGTCCCAGTAGTAGTTAAAGGCCGGGTGGTTAGAGTTCCATCTAACGCTTGGCATAGCTTCACGAAAGGAAAATGCTCGGTGGATAAAGCTTGCGAAATGGCGAAAAGGAGGTAGGGCCTAGATGCAAAGGCAAAGAGGTTAAAACAATGTAAAGACCGATCAAGTCTCATCTGATCGGATGGCTGGCGCGATTTCGTTAGGCGAAAGAGCAAAAAGAAAATATACAGGCATGTTATGACCCGTTGGAGCAAAAATTTTGAATTCTTCTATGAATTCAATTCTGAAAGAATGGCCGAAGCATGCATTATCAATGTCGCAGTTAAGAGCCCAACTACCGTATATGATCTCACATCAATTGAATGAAGACATCATTTTGAAAAAGTGTTGTAGAGAAGCAATTGTAGAGCAAATTTCTTCAGTTGCAGAGCGGATTTCTTCAAGCCAAAAATAGGTTCTCTTGTACTCTTGCTTGGCAATTACTTGACAGTCTGTTTTAATTGGGGTTTTGATTTGTTACAAAACGGTTGGGCCTAGTAATTAAATTGCTTGCATAGTTTTTTAAGATGGCACCTAAAAGAGAAATCTCAGGAAAGGTTAATTACCAAGAGAGGGCTATTTGTGATGATTTCCTAGAACAGTTGAAAATGTCAACTAATGTGGCAGCAAAGGTAAAGGAATTAGTGCCAAGAGCTCCTCGCCTAAAAATAGGAGAAGGATTGTATGACAAGGGCAACTAGCTAAGAGACCCTCAAATTGGGTTGTCTGGGTTGGGATTATTTAAGGTTGGATTTGGTATGAGAAACTCCCCAGCCCCAATGAACAGTATCTGGGAGTTGGACGTAGGCAAATTGGTGGTCCCTGGAGTATTCATGGATGTGGATCTCCTAACTCAGATTGCACACAACTATGACCCAATCACAAGGTGTGTTAGGGATATAAGTGGGAAAACCCTCATTTAAATAAATAATGAGGAGTTCAGAAATGCTTTTGGGCTTAGTGAATTTACCAATTTTTTAGGGCCTATTAATTTTAAATCACTGGCTCAGGTTTACAGTGTGTAGAGGAACCACCTTAGAAATAGGCCTCTTAAAGAATTCTTTGTGAAGATAGGCAGATTAATAGTTGTAGGACCCAACACTGAGGAGCCTTTCTCTTTAAATTTGTTCACCCTTAGGGCCAAAGGATTATACTAGTCACTTTGCCAAATTTTAGGAGAAGATGCTGAGGCAAATATGCCAACTCATTACATGTTAATAATTGCTCAAATTTTGAATCCTTCTTTGGTAGTGACCTTTGATTATGCTTCCTATATCACTGATGCCATCCATGAAGGCTTGATAGGAATAAAGAATGGGAAAGTGGATAGGCCTTTTGGATGGTACTCCCTCCTCATGCATTTATTTTTATTCAAGGGTGGTGACTATTTTGCAAGTGGAATGGATATTGTGAAAGAGAAAGATGGAGAGAAGATGCCAGTGTAGTTATGGAGTACAGTGTTGTCATGGGACAGAGAAGATGCTAGCTACTTAAAGTTTGATAAGTGTTTTGCATCTAAGATTAGGACTTTTATCTATTCAGAGAATCCAAGAGTGCCTAAGGTTCTTTTGGAATTCATTAGGCCAAAAGAGTTAGCTCAGAATATTAAAATTGTCCACAATTGGGGTGATATCTACTTATACCCTGTCTCCACAGTTTTCAAAGTATATGGTTTCAAAGGCACTCCATTTTTGTTGCCCTATCAGGTCCCTCTTAAAGTGGGAATTGCAGAAATCCTCAGGAAGATTGGTAGTGTGCAAGAGGTAGAGCAAACAGGCAGAGGTAAAGTGACCATTTTCCCTATAGTTACCATAGCACAGCAATTTGTAATAATTAAAGGAGGTTTGAAGTATTTTGAATATTTCCTTCAATTGTACCATTTATCAACTGTGGTATCTCGGTGTGCTGACCCTGAAGATTTCTTCAACGGCATGTTCAGAAAGAGGGAAATATGTAGAGGTAGACCCCACCAATTCCAGTTTCTTGAAGACCTCATTAGGAATGAGTTTGATTTAGATGAGCAAGAGCTGAGGAAAGAAAAGTGGGTGGCCTACAAGAAGGCTTTAGACTTTGTGCACCAATTTGACACTAGCTATGACCCTTTGTCTAGCTTTCACCCCTTTGAAGAGAAGGTAAAATTCTTAATTCTTTGTTTTGAGGATGTGATGCAGACATTGAAAGAAAAGAGGGAGGTTGTAATTAAGAACAACCCTAAGAAAGCAAGACTAGTTCTAAATAGGTCTACATCTTCCAGAGCAATTCCTCCTGGTGATTACATGTTACATGAGAAGTCCAACTACAGTGTGTTGATACCAACAATAGGGGAGCCTTCTACCTCAAAAGGGAAGAGGAAGATACAGGATGTCATTGACATTCAGGATAGCCCAAAGAAACAAAGAGTGGGAAAGGAAGTACAATCCATTGAACCCTTGTATTCCCCATCTCAATCCCCTATTCATATAGGAGATGAACAAGCAGTAGCTGAGCAACTATTACAATTAGGCAGTCTTGGAGAGATAGCCTACACATATGATGAAGTGGAAGAGGGAATGCCAGAAGAGCCCCTTACTGTTGAGATGAACATTACTAATAATGAGTTCAAAGGCCAGGAGTGGGACCTTGAGATCAAGCAAGCAAGTGAGGATTTCTTGGCTGATAATAACTTTGTCACATCAGGAGCTTTCATGCATTTTGTGTGGAAGCATAATATTGATAAATTTAATTCTAGGTGTGAAAAGAGGAAAGGTGAGCAGCCCCACAAGGATCCAGCTCTGGTGGAGGAAGAGATAAAGCAAGAAATGGTTGATGAGTTTAAGACCATCACTCCTGAGCAAGGAAGAGACATGGTAGCATAGGTTGGGGTACTCATTCTCCCTGAATGGGACATAGCAGATGCCTTGGTTTTAGAGGCATTAAGAAAGGAGACCAAACCTATGGAGGGAGTCACTTTTAGCAAGGATAATGTTGCACTGGTCATGTGGTCTCTTAAAAGAGATGAAAATAAAAGGAATAAGGACACCCCAGGGTCAAGTTGCCTTGGAGGAATGATAGTGAAAAGAGTGCAGAGCACTAGGGTAGTGGAAGCTGCTAGCACTGTGCTAGAGACTGCAAAGTTTAGTGTTGCAGTAGCGGAAAGAGAGGCAAAAGAAAAAGCAGATCTCCAAGTTAAGTTGGAGACAATTTTAAAAGCTTACAACAGTGCCAAGGAAGAGGTAAGAGGTAAAGATAGCATCATCGCCAAGCTACAAAGCCAGTTGGCAGGACAATACCATCAAGGTGAGTCCTCAACATTAATGATCTCCTCTTCTCCTGCAAGACCTCTACCTACCAGCCCCATTATTGAATTCCCACCATCTCCAGCACCTTCTAGTTCTCAGTTGATTGAGATCACTTCCCATGAGCTGGAGAATTTAAAACAGGCTCAGGCCCTATACGCAAAGAAATATGAAGAGAGAGTAAGGGCTACAATTTTAAGTTTTGCTGACACTATAGGGTCTTCACTAATGTATAACAACATGAGTAATATTTTGGAAATGTGGAATGAGTTAAATGGGGACAAGGCTATTTTAATGCCTATTTTTGATAGATAGAGACCCAAAGAGCAGGATATAGAACTTATTTGTGTATCCTATGATGAGGCAGGGGCTGACCCCATTATTAAATCTACCAATGATATGACAAAGGATTTAGTAAAGTTGGCAGAAGGAGTGGATAATGCAGATAGAAAGATCAACTTGTACAAGAAAGAGTACACTGATCAAGTTTTTGAATTACTCCCAGGAGATTTTGTTAGCCCAACCCAATTAAAGGACAAACAAATATGGCTTAAGGAATTAGAAGCCAAATTGTCACTTAGAATAAAAGGAATTGTCAATTTAGAGGATGTCTCCATATTTGTCAAAACAATTGAGGAGATTGAGAAAATCAAATCTCATTATTGTTTTCTAAATTCAGAGGTCAATAAAATGAGGAATTCTTAGAAAAGATTAGCCAAGACAAAAGCAAAAGTGATTAACTTCTCATGGCTTATTGATGAGGTGTACCAGGAATGTACAAGAAAATATGCAGTGCTTGATGTGGAGTAGTTAGAAAATGTTGCAACAGAACAACAAGTGGAAGAAGCCGCGGATGTTGAAAGAGACTTGTAACCGCATTTCGAAAAGGTTTTGTAACTTCTTCTTAAGAAGTAATGACTGTAAAAAACTCTCCTAGGAAATTTTGAAGCTATGTATGCATCCATATTATTATAAATGGATACCGGGACTAGTAAAAAAAGGGATCGAAGGAATTGTAAGAAAATGCTATAGAAATCTACCTGAGCTTTTCAGGTCTTAATGGAGAATATTCAAATGTTTTTGTAATACTTTCAGAAGTAATATCAATATACAGACCATTGGTTTCGAGTTTAAACTTTGTGTTTTCTTCAAGTATGTTTGCAAATGTTTACTATTTCATTCTGAGTAATCTAGGGTTATTCCTTTTGAATATGGGTTGTAAGGCAATTTTAAGTAGATATGCTTCTTAGCTTTTCTCTTCAAGATGGGAATTAAATATGCAGGAATCATTTCTACCAGTAAATTCTTTGTGGGATACTTTGAATTTTGATGAACACAGTTTAGTTTGGTACAAATAAATTCTTATGTATGTTAGGCATGTATAGGGATTTACAAAAGCCAAACTGATAGGATGTGTGGCGATATTTGATTGTGGAAGTATTGTTTGAACTTAGATGACTCTGTGACCTTGGATAAGGCACCGGTGTAGATCAAGGTTGTCCATTACATATCTTGTAGGTCAATACTGAACACGAGTACAAGTTTTATTTCTTTGTTTCAGTTGGTTTTAAGGTGATAAGATCCACTGGTTTTCGGACTGGTTTGCTGTGAATTTATCTTTTAAAAGTGTGAATTCAAGTCACAAAGGTATACCCGCCTGAACTTAAACTAAGTTTGAAGTGTAGAAGGTTAATCAAACCTTGTCATATGTTTTCCTGAAAGTTTCCTTCTCTTTAATATCTCTTCTGCATATAGATTTTATCATATCACTATAAGGATTTTAAAGGGAATCAGATTTTGAGAACAACATAGATCATTTGCATTTACATCATCATAAGCATTAAAACAATCATTCATTTGCATTTCCATATAGATAATTGCAGTTGCATCATTTACATATCATTTAGGTTAGTAATCATTTTCATTTGCATCCAAGATCATCAAAATCAAAAATCAACAAAAGCATTTATCATTGCATCATCATCAAAAAACAAAAAGAATAACATGCATAAATATCATTATCCATCTAAATCACTGCATCCATATAATCAAAGCATAAAGCATCATCATCAAATAGAGTAACATAATAAAGATCGTCATCATATAGAACCCATGTCTACATATAGATCATAATAAAAATAATAAAAGTCCAAGTATACAATGATATCAAATAAACAATACAAGTGCCTCCAAATCAAGTCACGGTTGTCCTGTACCACTACCACTTGACTTTGTCTGTCTATGTGGCTGTGGGCGAGAAGATCCTCCACGTGCCTATCTCCCATGATCACAACTCCTCTGAGGAGGTCCCATGACCCCACCATTGCTAGTATCCAGCAACACAGTGGTATGATGACTACCTACTCTCTACAACTGCCTCCTCCTATTATTGTTGCTAATGGGAAGTATTCTTCCCATCCCAAACTAATGCTCTAACAATATCAGCTAAGAAAGTACCTAATCCAACCTTTAGAATATGATCAAGAAGGCCCTAAGTATCCTGTTGTCTCCTAATAGCTCTATCCCTCTCAACCATGATGGTCTGCACCTGTGCTCGAAGCTGATCAATCTGTGCTCTAAGACTATCAGTGGTCTCTTGCTCTGGCATATCATGCACTGGTACATCCTACTTTGGAAAATCCTGTTGTGGTGCATGAACCCTAATCCCCTCCTCACCACCACTCTATCTAACTACTAGAATCTCCATGTGATTAGCTCTCACAATCTGTCATCTAATAAGGGGAACGTGAACCTCTGGATCCTCATCATCTCCACCATGAGCTGCAATAACCCTACGGTCTAGCTGAATCTATCCAAAATCAATGCCTCTCCTGCAACCCCCATCCAGTCCAATCACCCTACCTCCTCCTGTCAATGGCAACCCTCTCGGTGATCTCATACATGCCCTGCCATGCTCCCTCCCAATCCATCCAACATCCCTACCACCCATAGGACGTGGTCTCCCAATCCTACCAACTGGTCCAAATGGTCCTTCACAGACTCTCAATCGACCTCCTCTTCATCTAGGTCTCCTACCACCACACCTCCATCCCCACCCTCATCTCTATCTCCCCCATCCTCCTAAGCAGCTCTAAGCTCTCATCTCCATCTCCTAACACCTATATCATCTAAACCATCATCCTCATCTTTTGAGCTAGAAGGAGGATCTGCTAGATCAGTAATATGAAAAATTGGATGAGCTAGTATGTATTGAGCATAATTTGCAATAACCCCATGATCAAGAATGTGTAATCTCATATCATAAGCCACTCTCAGAGTAGCAAGAACCTCTGCGCAAGCAATTTCAAATGAAAAGGAAGATCCCCAATCTCATCTATCTCTATACCACCGAGCATATATCGTCACACCAATAGGCATAGGCTGGATGATACCAAATTGTCTAAGAATGCAACTAATCAACTGTTGCTCAACAATGTAAGGAGTCTGACCAATGAGATATCTACTCTGCATGATAAATGGTAATGTTCATGCATCATCCATCCATGGCTCACAATCAAAATATGGTCTCCAAGTAATGTTATCCAATGAATCAAGCACCCAACACCAATACTCCATCTTATCTAGCTTATGTTGAGTAAGGATACCTGCATAAAAATACACATACCGTTGTCTCTCTCCACAAACTCTGTGATGAATAGGCCGAGTAATAGCAATGTGCTCCCAGCACCAGATCTACAATAAAGTGCATCCTATAGACAAACTAGCACTCTCATCATACACCACCTGATGAAGATCATGATATAAATGTGCAAGCATGCAAACACCCCAAGCATATCGAGTCAATGTTGCATCATACTCAGCAGAATCTCACCCCATCCAATAGAAAAACCTCATGATTGCCTATTAGGATAAATAAATCCTCTAATCAAACCAGCAAGAATCACAGGGAGAGTCTTGTAATACATCACCATATCCTCCCATCGAATCTCTCCTCTAGCGATGCTATCATCAGCAAACACTTCTCTGCAAGCCTCTATCCCAACACGATCCTGAAAATCATACTGCACTAACTCACCAATCACTGAGATGTGCAGAATCCTATACACATCCTCGAGCATCAAACTAATCTCACTAGTGGGCAAGTGGAAAGTGTTATCCTCATTGTGCCATCTCTCGGCTAATGCCATCAACAATCCTCAATTATGTGTTATCTCAGGCATATACAATAGATGATGTAAACCATGGGCATCTATATGTCTAACCTCATCTTGTGTCAACTCTGGCACTAAATGACGTACTGCCGGTAATTTCTTCTGACACTAGAGAATATCAAGTTTCTCCTATTTATCAAGAGAATTCAATCAATCATCAACTATATATCTATCACATTAAAGCGATCGTTAACCTATTAAATCTATCAAATCAAACTGAAGCAACCTACACTATCAATCTATCAAATCAAACTGAAGCAACCTACGCTATCTATCTATCAAATCAAATTGAAGCAAATTAAGCTATCAAGTCATTTTAAAACCTATCAATCATGGTTTTCTATCAATCACTAAGTTCAATCAAAACTCTGCTAAGCTCTTGCATCAAAAACTAAATCGGTTTCTTAGAGCTACTCAATCAAATCAATCAAATCTGTGAGGCCCCACCTTGACTCAGTCTGACATTTCAATGGTTTTTATGATGAGACTATTATGGATGCTTTATTTTTATGCATTACGGATTTAGAACTTATATGATTCCATGATTTGGATAACATTGTTATATGTTGATGTTTTATTTATATGCTTTATGATATAGAACCCTACATGACTTTTGAATAGAATGAATTTGCGGTGATATATGTCATTATTGAAATTGTAGGACTTTACTATGATAATAGAAATATCATGTATGTTTAAGTGCAGATCAAAATTATGAGAATTAGGATGAATTGCTTTTGTGAAATTGCTTTGATATAAGATGTATTAAATTGTTCAGATGTAAATTGTATGCAAGTGATGATGTGTATTATTATTCTTGTGATTTATATTATATGAGGTTATTTGAAGTTACTAATGTGTAATTGAGATGCGCAGGAAGTTATCCATGTGACCATGGAAATATTACGGAGAACCAAACCTAGACCTATGTATGTTCGTAAAGCCAAGGTTTGTCTATTTGGAGAGACAACACCCCGTTTGTGTTGTATTTTATTCATAACAGTAAGTGATGCATGTGTGTTAAGTGTTATTTAATTGGTTTATGTAAAATCCACAAGAGACGATTTCATGTATAAATTTGTAAAAGTATTTTCTTTGTGTCACTTGACACATGTCTGGATTTATGTTTGAATTTTTAAATTTGTCTCTTGGTAGGAATTGTTTAAGTATAGATTTTTCAATTAATGAAATGAGATTCCATAAATGCCTTGGGTAAATAATCTTTGGGATGGTCAACATAGGTTTGACCCCAAAATAAACTTCAGAGGGGTTAAAAAAGGGTTAAATGGACACCTACGGGTAGTTTAATAGGGTTTCCTAAAGCCCATAAGGTATACCTAAGGGTTAGGAGTAATTTAAGGCAAGTTTCTACTCCCATGTGACCTTTTAGACACCCAAAAAACTGACATTTCTAAGTTGTGCGAAAATTGAAATTAGAAGACTTGAACCTAGTTGTAAACCTTCCTTTTCGAATGAGAGTTCCCTTTCCTATTTTACCTTACCTTCCTTTTTAGTTTTTAGAAACTTGTGAGAACTCTCACAATGGACTTCTTAAGCAAGAATTAGAAAATTTGTGGGTAATCACTCACTCTCCATTTTTGGAGACAAAAGAATTTTGAAAAGAATAAGCTAGGTTGTTGAATAGAGAATTTTGCTAAGGGTAGAAAAAGAAGAACCGTGGAATTGGGCTGCTCATCCTCAACAAAACTAACCTACCTTTGGGCAGATTAAGGTTGGTTGTATTCTTCTTATAATGGATTTCTTATTGCATGTGTTTGAAAGTAATGTTTGTGTAAAAGATTTGTTTCTGTGCATGTTCTCTTGGAAATTTATTTGGTATTTTGTTTGTATACATTGTATGTGTGTTTGGGAGTAATCAAGAACTCCTACTCTCAGGAGAGAGGAGGATCTTGTGGGTGGTAGAAGTGACAGCCCTCGAGTGAGAGACTCTCATTATGAGAGAGATCACAAGGGATTTTGTGTGACCCTTGCTGCATGGCTTGTTTATGCATTGGGGGTCATAAGGAGGGAAATAAGGCATGAATGCCTTGGGGGGCATAAGGAATAAGGGGTTTCTATACTTGATGTAGTTGGTTTACCATGAGGTGGCTACATGTTTTCCATACTTGCAGTTCTCCTCGGGGTACTTGGTCCACTACCACCCTTAAAAAGGTCATCACCAAGGTGTGGTGCAGTGTAGCCGGGTTGGGAGTGTGTTTGAATTTGTGTGTATTCTGTTTTTTGTGTTTGCATGTTTGTTACCCATCTAGGGCTTGGTTCTCTGAGCTCGGGGGTGGCTACCAGTTAGCCTAGGCTGGGAGGTGAGCACTCTGTGGTCATATCCTTGATCCTATTTGCAAGTTGTTGAAAGAAAGGGATTAGGACAAGTGGAAAAATTCGATGGAGTTCATTGTTGTAGAATCTATTAGGAAATATGTTACTATTATGTTTTAAAATGTCCTCATTATAAAAGTTGAGTGACCTAATTGTAAAATGACTATAGTATCTTGTAAAGTAAATCCTAGAAATGTAATAGTTATTTGTTATAATGTAAAAGATGAAATGAATAATTCTCGAATAGTTTTCTAAAGTTTTATTTTCTGAATTTAATGATTGTTGGGTATATTAATATTGTGGGAAAGCAACTAAATTTATTTTACCCCTTTATGCATGTGAAATAAATCCAGGAAATAAAGAAAGGAATTAATAGTTGTATGCATGTTGTTATGAATAAAAATATTGCAGTTTAAATTCCAAATTTCATGATTGAAGTTTAAGGATTCTAGATAATTATAGTTGCAAAAAATAAAATCACATATATAATTGCAGAAATTAAACCTAAAGTAGTTATAATTATTTCTATGGTTTTAATTTAATAAATTCTGGATTTATTAAATTGTTGTTAAATTTATTGATTTCTGGAATTTACTTAGTTGCAGAAATAGAAATCTAGAGTAAATAGTTATTCGATTTAAATAAATTCATAGTGCTATAGTTGCTATTTTATGTTTAATAAATTTTGTTAATTACTTTTGTTGCAGAAAGTAGATCTAGAGTTAAATAGGCTATGTATTTTAAATAAAACAATATTTAAATAGTGTGATGTATAAATTTATTTAAATCTGCCATTATTTAATTGCAGGGAATAAACCTATGGCTATATATCTTATCTCAGATTTTAGCAAACTCGTATTCAAATCCAAAATAATAAACATTGATCAAAATCTAAATATTTAAATTAATCTGTCTAAGGTTTTCAAAAAAAAAAATATTTATAACTATAATATATGTTTGCAAAGTAAATTTGGCCAAAACATTATGCATTTAATATATAAAACTATATATACATATATTTATATATATAAATATACATATAAATATATATATAATATATATATTATAAATATAAAAAAAAAAATTAAAACAAAAAAAATTACCTTGGGGCGGGGTTTAGAACCCTCACGGGGCCACGGTCGCATAGGCCCCGCAGTCCCTATGCGGGCCGCAACTTCCATAGAGGCTGCAGCCTCTGTGCGGGCCGCAACCCTCACAGGTGGCGGTGACACCCTGTGTGGGCCGCGCCACTATGCGAGCCGTGACTCACACAGCGGCCAAGGCCACTGTGTGGGTCGGGACCCCCATAGTGGGGCGCCCCACTGGTGGAGCTCGGCACCACCGCGCCGGCATCCCCCAACACAGACGCCTCCCTCCCTCCTCCGCCATGGGCGCCGCCTGAGGGTTTTCAATTTGGCTATGCTAAAAAAATTGTTAATCAAAAAAATATAAGTATAAAACCCTAGCCCAAGTAGGGCTAGGATAATGACATTAGAAATAATAAATAATATATACATAATTTTAGGAAGATTTTATAATGCAAATCCCTAACTAGGGTTGCATGACTTTATTTCCATAAAGTTGGGAATTTGTTAAGGAAATCAAATCTATATATTTAGATATGTATTTGTATATAAATATAAATATTTATTTACACATTTATGAAAATAAAAATAGATAGTGGTAGAAAATAAAGAATAATGTATGACTTTAGATCTTAAATATTTATTTAGTATTGTAGATTTTAAGAGTATATACAATCAAGGGGGTAAACATTATTTTGTTCAATTCAACCTAGGGGTGTATCATTTTTTTTTAAAAACGGGTTGAGATTTAATTTTAATTAATTTAATTTAAGCACATTTCAATTATGGATTAAAATGGATGCTAGTAGAATAATTTTAATTTAGTTTTCTGAAATCAATTAATGGCTATCCGAGGTTAATTTGGCCCGCGCCAATTAATTATCCGAATTAGTTGATTTATTAAATTCGAGTAGACACTAAAATCATCCACTTAGAATTCCGCATTTAATTTTATTTAATTTTGAATATCTGAGCTAGTAGATAAAGTTAATCTAAACATAGTTAAGATAAAACATGTTGTAGCATTTTATATCTGTCGAATTAATGCTTTTAAAAGTTATGTTTTTAAATAAAAAATTATCCTGTTCTTGCCCTAAATTTTGGGCATGACATTTCGGTATCGGAGCAAGGTTTCCACACTAGGAACCTTACTCCACTTACGTTTCGCTTTAGATTATTTAATTTATTTTATTATATTGATTTTTATAAGATATTTAAATTTAATGGATTTAATATTATTCTAAAAGAAATTAGTCATTTAATTTATTTTATTTTTCCTCTTAGGATGCCTCCGACGACGCGACAAGATCGCAAATGTGGAAGGGGACCTAGGCATGTGCGCATAGCACGTGAAGAGGTAGCTAGGGAGGAATCGGTTCTAGAAGAGAACCCAAAAGCACCTCCCAAACAACCAAATGATCCTAACCAAAACCTCTTAGAAGCAATCCAGAACCTAATTGGCATAGTTCAGGAAAGGATTCCAACAGAGAACCCTTAGGCTAGAAATCAAGACTCTGGGAGTCATAGATCAGTTGAGAGGGAATGAAGCAGGAGCCCAGCTCTTATTCCTGTAGAGAGTCAAGGTGGAAATGAGCCAAAGTTTGTGCACATACCAGGATCACCTCCAGTGGTGGAACCAGTTTATTTTGAGAGAGCTCGTCGGGATCCAGGGGATCTTATAAAGGAGGTCATGTGTCTCTAGCCACCGTCTTTTGGGGGCTCTACCGATGGGGTAGAGGCTGAGGAAAGGATTTTGAGTCTTGAGAGGTGCTTTGCGTTGTGCTCTTATGAGAGCAACCTAAAAGCACGTGTCACAGTCCATCTGCTGAGAGGAACGGCCTCCACATGGTGGAGACAGGAGGAGTACAAATGCGGATTAGTTCCTGATACTCTCACTTGGGAGATATTCACAGAGAGGTTCAGAGAGAGGTACCTATCAAAACATTTCAGACAGCGTCATATAGATGAGTTTCACAACCTCCAACAAAAGGGCTTATCAGTAAACCAATACGAGAGTAAATTCTTTGAGCTCTTGCCTTACATGGATTATCTAAAGGATGAGAAACTTCTCATTAACCGCTTCATCAAAGGGTTAAATGTCGGTATAGCCAGGCCAGTGAGGATGTCCACTCCAGAGAGCCTTCGGGTTGCCGTGGAGAAGGCACTGATAGCTGAGGAGATTCAGGTCAGACCACATGATACCAGGGATCGGTTCCAAAACTGAAACCCTACACTCTAGACATATGGATTCTAGAAACCACATTGGAAGGGAAATAATCAAAACTCATAGGGGTTCTCCAAACCCACTCCTCCGCAACAAACACCACAGAACTAGAGGCAGAAGCCTCCACAGTATCAGCAGGGCACCAAGCCCAAGCAGTGGCAGTCTCAGAGTCAAAGGCGAGATCAGAGAGTGCAGGTGCCTTACACATCTCCGGCAAGGACTCAACGGTCCTCCAGGGGTGGGTATAGTGGATCCAGCAGGACAGGAGGATAGGCTTTATCTAGGCCCCAGGGTGCCCAGTTCCAGGCACGGGGTGCTTGCTTTACATGTGGAGCCATGGGGCATATGGCGAGGGATTGCCCTCAGGGTCAGATGGTAGGGAATCAGCGGATGGCCGCTTCAGAGCCGATAGTTGGTGATATGGGTAGGTCCCATAGAGTATTCGCAGCGGTTGACAACCGCCAGGCTGAGCATCAGGCCACGGTCATCAAGGCTGTAGGTATGATCAAAGGTAACAATGTATCTATTTTGTTTGATTTAGGAGCTACTGACTCCTTTATATCTCCATTGGTTGTGGAGTGTTGCGAGCTAGTGGCAACTAGATAGGGTGTCAGTTGGGAAGTGGAATTACCTTCAGGGGCTAGAGTGTTAGTGGAATTAGAGGTTAGGGCATCTCAACTGCAGATTGGCAAGACCACCACTTTAGTAGACCTTAGAGTGACACCACTTGGATCTTATGGTATTGTACTTGGCATGGATTGGCTTTATGTCCATAGAGCCAAGATGGATTGTCACCTGAAAAAAATTGAGTGTGAAGATGATCATGGTTTGCCCATAGTTATTACAGGGATTCAGAGACCCGTGTCTCTTCGTATGATCTCCGCAATGCAGCTTAAGAAGAGCATGCGAAACGGATGTCAACTTTTTTCTATCACTATCAATGATAGAGGAGAAGAGGAAGAAAAGGAAACATTGCTTGATGACCATCCTATCCTTAAGGGATATTCAGATGTGTTCCCTTCAGAGCTACCTGGAATGCCACCTCGTAGAGAGATTGACTTTCATATAGACCTTGTACCAGGAGCCGAGCCAGTTTTTAGAGCACCTTATAGGATGACCACAAATGAGCTTAATGAGCTCAAAATATAGCTTGAGGAACTCCTCGAGAAAGGTCATATTTGTCCTAGCATATCCCCTTGGGGTGCACCAGTCATCTTCATTAAGAAGAAGGATGGATCTCTCCGATTATGTATGGATTATCAGCAGTTAAATAAAGTAACCATCAAGAACCATTATCCTTTGCCCAGAATTGATGATTTATTCGACCAACTTCAGGGTGCCAAAGTCTTTTCCAAAATTGATCTGAAGTCAGGGTATCATCAGCTGAGAATAGTGGAAAGTGATATCCACAAGACCGCATTTCGCACTAGATATGGTCACTATGAGTTCACTGTGGTTCCATTCAGTCTTACGAATGCCCCAACTATTTTTATGAGCCTCATGAATGGGGTATTTCGTACATTTCTGGACCATTTTGTAATTGTGTTCCTCGATGATATACTAATATATTCTTAGAATTAGAAGGAGCAGGTATTGCAGTATTTGCGGGATAACCAGTTGTTTGGCAGTTTGTCAAAGTGTGCTTTCTTTCGATCAGAGGTCAAGTACCTTGGGCATGTTATTTCCAGTGATGGGATCTCAGTTGACCCATCAAAGATCAGGGCTATTATGGATTGACCAGTGCCAACCAGTGTGACAAAGGTCAGGAGCTTCATGGGCTTAGCAGGTTATTACCAACGTTTTGTGAGGATTCTCTAGAGTCGCACATCCTATTACTTCTCTTCAGTGTAAAGGGAAGAAATTTGAGTGGACAGAGAAGTGCAAGAAGGCCTTTCAGGAACTCAAGAAGGCACTTACTAGCACTCCTATTCTTGTTGTACTAGATCCCTCAGCTAACTTCATGGTTTGTACAGATGCTTCACTAGAGGGTTTAGGAGTAGTTCTTATGCAGGATGGTAGGGCTATAGCTTTCAAGTCTAGAAAAATTAAGACTCATGAACTTAATTATCCTACTCATGACCTTGAGCTCGCAGTAGTAGTGCATGCACTTGTGAGGGGGAGACACTTCCTTTTAGGTCATCACTTCGAGCTACATTCAGATCATCAGAGTCTTTAGTACATTTTCACTCAACCGAACCTTAATGCACGTCAAAGGAGATGGATGGAGTTCTTGTGCGAATATGATTTTGACGTTCACTATGTCAAAGGAAAGGAAAACATAGTTGCGGATGCTTTGAGTAGGAGACATCACAAGGCTTACACCATATCTATGGGCACGGATTTGAGAGACTGTATACTACAGCACTTGCCAGAGGATGGATGGTATGAAGAGGTTTGTCAGGTAATACGATCTTAGGTTACTCTAGAGGGCAAATATGTGGATTATTCTTTGGAGTTCGATGGACTATTATGCCACAGAGGGTGCATCTATGCACCTTCCTCCGGGGGATTTTGAGAGTTCATTGTCACGGAGGCTCATAGAGCTCCTTATGCAGTGCATCCTAGAGTTAAAAAGTTGATACTGACTTGAGGCAGTTATATCATTGGCCAGTAATGCGACAGCTCATTGCTGAGATAGTAGCTCTATGCCTCGAGTGTCAAAGAGTAAAGGCGGAGCACCGCCATCCAGGTGGGTTGCTCCAGTCTCATGCTATACTAGAGTGGAAGTGGGATACTATATCCATGGATTTCATCATTGGTCTTCCTATGTCTTCTCATTGCCATGATGCTATCTTGGTGACAGTTGACAAGTTGACCAAAGTGGCCCACTTTTCACCAGTTCGGACTACATTCACAGCACCAGCAGTGGCATAGGTGTTCTTGTGAGACATTGTTAGACTTCATGGCATCCCACACAAGATCATTTCTGATAGGGATTCTCTCTTCACTTCTTCCTTTTGGAAGTCATTATAGGCAGTTATGGGCACTAAGCTCAATTTTAGTACAACGTATCACCCGAAAATGGATGGTCAGATGGAATGGGTTAATCAGGTATTAGAGGATATGCTTCGCATGTACGTCATGGATCATCAAACCAAATGGGAAGAGTACCTTCCCTTAGTGGAGTTTGCCTATAATAATGGGCATCACACTTCTTTGGGGATGCCACCCTATCAAGCATTATACGACAGGCCTTGCAAGACACCATTGAGTTGGGATCGCATAGAGGATAGAGTTGCTATTGGTCCTGAGATAGTTTGGGATATGGAACAGCAGATGGATTTGATTAGGCAGCATCTTAGAGAGGCTCAGGATAGACAGAAGAAATATGTTGATGCGAAGAGGATAGATCGTAGCTACTTGGTTGGAGACAGAGTCTTCTTGAGAGTGTGGCCGTATAAGAGTCCAATCCGTTATGGAAAGGGTTCTAAGCTTGCACCTTTCTTTGTAGGACCTTTTGAGATCCTTGAGAGGATAGGCCCAGTTGCCTACCGTTTAGCATTGCCACCTAGCCTGTCATGCATCCACGATGTGTTTCATGTATCAGTTTTAAAAAAATATATCTATGATGAGTCTCATATTTTAGATTGGGATGCCTTGCAGGTGGAGTCGGACGGGCAGCTAGCTTTGGAGCCAATTCGCATTTTGGCACACCGGATGCTGGCCCTTCGAGGTCGAGAGCTAGACTAGGTTAGGGTCCAGTGGGATTGTTATGATAAGGTTACAGCTTCATGGGAGGACGCAGCACGTATGAGATCAGAGTACCCCCACCTCTTTGATGAACTCCAGGAGGAAGTTCATGCCTAGAGGGGGAGGGTGTGAGGCCCCACCTTGACTCAGTCTGACATTTAAATGGTTTTTATGATGAGACTATTATGAATGCTTTATTTTTATGCATTATGGATTTAGAACTTAAATGATTCCATGATTTGGATAACATTGCTATATGTTGATGTTTTATTTATATGCTTTATGATATAGAACACTACATAACTTTTGAATAGGATGAATTTGCGGTGATAAATGTCATTATTGAAATTGTAGGACTTTACTATGATAATACAAATATCATGTATGTTTAAGTGTGGATCAAAATTATGAGAATTAGGATGAATTGGTTTTGTGAAATTGCTTGGATATAAGATGTATTAAATTGTTCAGATGTAAATTGTATGCAAGTGATGATGTGTATTATTATTCTTGTGATTTATATTATATGAGGTTATTTGAAGTTACTAATGTGTAATTGAGATGCGCAGGAAGTTATCCATGTGACCATGGAAATATTACGGAGAACCAAACCTAGACCTATGTATGTTCGTAAAGCCAGGGTTTTTCTATTTGGAGAGACAACACCCCGTTTGTGTTGTATTTTATTCGTAATAGTAAATGATGCATGTGTGTTAAGTGTTATTTAATTGGTTTATGTAAAATCCACAAGAGACGATTTCATGTATAAATTTGTAAAAGTATTTTCTTTGTGTCACTTGACACATGTGTGGATTTATGTTTGAATTTTTAAATTTGTCTCTTGGTGGGAATTGTTTAACTATAGCTTTTTCAATTAATGAAATGAGATTCCATAAATGCCTTGGGTAAAGAATCTTTGGGATGGTCAACATAGGTTTGACCCGAAAATAAACTTCAGAGGGGTTAAAAAAGGGTTAAATGGACACCTATGGGTAGTTTAATAGGGTTTCCTAAAGCCCATAAGGTATACCTAAGGGTTAGGAGTAATTTAAGGCAAGTTTCTACTCCCATGTGACCTTTTAGACACCCAAAAAACTGACATTTCTAAGTTGTGCGAAAATTGAAATTAGAAGACTTGAACCTAGTTGTAAACCTTCCTTTTCGAATGAGAGTTCCCTTTCCTATTTTACCTTACCTTCCTTTTTAGTTTTTAGAAACTTGTGAGAACTCTCACAATGGACTTCTTAAGCAAGAATTAGAAAATTTGTGGGTAATCACTTACTCTCCATTTTTGGAGACAAAAGAATTTTGAAAAGAATAAGCTAGGTTGTTGAATAGAGAATTTTGCTAAGGGTAGAAAAAGAAGAACCGTGGAATTGGGCTGCTCATCCTCAACAAAACTAACCTACCTTTGGGCAGATTAAGGTTGGTTATATTCTTCTTATAATGGATTTCTTATTGCATGTGTTTGAAAGTAATGTTTGTGTAAAAGATTTGTTTCCGTGCATGTTCTCTTGGAAATTTATTTGGTATTTTATTTTTATACATTGTATGTGTGTTTGGGAGTAATCAAGAACTCCTACTCTTGGGAGAGAGGAGGATCTTGTGGGTGGTAGAAGTGACAGCCCTCAAGTGAGAAACTCTCGTTATGAGAGTGATCACAAGGGATTTTGTGTGACCCTTGCTGCATGGCTTGTTTATGCATTAGGGGTCATAAGGAGGGAAATAAGGCATGAATTCCTTGAGGGGCATAAGGAATAAAGGGTCGCTATACTTGATGTATTTGGTTTGCCATGAGGTGGCTACATGTTTTTCCATACTTGCAGTTCTCTTCAAGGTACTTGGTCCACTACCACCCTTAAAAAGGTCATCACCAAGGTGTGGTGCAGTGTAGTTGGGTTGGGAGTGTGTTTGAATTTGTGTGTATTCTGTCTTTTGTGTTTGCATGTTTGTTACCCGTCTAGGGCTTGGTTCTCCGAGCTCGGGGGTGGCTACAAGTTAGCCTAGGCTAGGAGGTGAGCACTTCGTGGTCATATCCTTGATCTTATTTGCAGGTTGTTGAAAGAAAGGGATTAGGACAAGTGGAAAAATTCGATGGAGTTAATTGTTGCAGAATCTATTTGGAAATATGTTACTATTCTATTTTAAAATGTCCTCATTATAAAAGTTGAGTGACCTAATTGTAAAATGACTATAGTGTCTTTTAAAGTAATTCCTAGAAATGTAATAGTTATTTGTTATAATGTAAAAGATGAAATGAATAATTCTCGAATAGTTTTCTAAAGTTTTGTTTTCTAAATTTAATGATTGTTGGGTATATTAATATTGTGGGAAAGCAACTAAATTTATTTTACCCCTTTATGCATGTGAAATAAATCCAGGAAATAAAGAAAGGAATTAATGGTTGTATGCATGTTGTTGTGAATAAAAATATTGCAGTTTAAATTCCAAATTTCATGATTTAAGTTTAAGGATTCTAGATAATTATAGTTGCAGAAAATAAAATCACATATATAATTGCAGAAATTAAACCTAAAGTAGTTATAATTATTTCTATGGTTTTAATTTAATAAATTCTGGATTTATGAAGTTGCTATTAAATTTATTGATTTTTGGAATTTACTTAATTGCAGAAATAGAAATCTAGAGTAAATAGTTATTCGATTTAAATAAATTCATAGTGCTATAGTTGCTATTTTATGTTTAATAAATTTTGTTAATTACTTTTGTTACAGAAAGTAGATCTACAGTTAAATAGGCTATCTATTTTAAATAAAACAATATTGAAATAGTATGATGTATAAATTTATTTAAATCTGTCATTATTTAATTGTAGGGAATAAACCTATGGCTATATATCTTATCTCAGATTTTAGAAAACTCGTATTCAAACCCAAAGTAATAAACATTGATCAAAATCTGAATATTTAAATTAATCTATCTAAGGTTTTCAAAAAAAAAAAAAATTATAACTATAATATATGTTTGCAAAGTAAATTTGGCCAAAACATTATGCATTTAATATATAAAACTATATATACATATATTTATATATATAAATATACATATGAATATATATATAAATATATTTATATATATATATATATATATATATATTTATATATATATAAATAATATATATATTTCTAATATAAAAAAAAAAATATTAAAACAAAAAAAATTACCTTGGGGCGAGGTTTACAACCCCTGTGGGGCCACGGCCGCGCAGGGCGCACAGTCCCTGTGCGAGCAGCGACTTCCACAGAGGCTGCAGTCTCTATGCGGGCCGCGACCCTCACAGGTGGTGGTGACACCCTGTGCGGGACATGCTTCGCGCAGTGGGCCGTGCCACTGTGCGAGCCATGACTCACATAGCGGCCAAGGCCATTGTGTGGGTCGCGACCCCCATAATGGGGCGCCCCACTGGTGGAGCTCGACACCACCATGTCGGCATCCCCCAACACAGACGCCTCCCTCCCTCCTCCGCCATGGGCACTGCCCAGGGGTTTTCAATTAGGGGTTTTCAATTCGGCCCTGCTAAACAAATTGTTAATCAAAAAAATATAAGTATAAAACCCTAGCCCAGGTAGGGCTAGGGTAATGACATTAGAAATAATAAAAAATATATATATAATTTTAGGAAGATTTTGTAATGCAAATCCCTAACTAAGGTTGCATGACTTTGTTTCCATAAAGTTGGAAATTTGTTAAGGAAATCAAATCTATATATTTAGATATGTATTTGTATATAAATATAAATATTTATTTACACATTTATGAAAATAAAAATAGATAGTGGTAGAAAATAAAGAATAAAGTATGACTTTAGATCTTAAATATTTATTTAGTGTTGTAGATTTTAAGAGTATATACAATCAAGGGGGTAAACATTATTTTGTTCAATTCAACCTAAGGGTGTATCATTTTTTTTAAAAAAGGGGTTGAGATTTAATTTTAATTAATTTAATTTAAGCACATTTCAATTATGGATTAAAATGGATGCTAGGAGAATAATTTTAATTTAGTTTTCTGAAATCAATTAATGGCTATCCGAGGTTAATTTGGCCCGCGTCAATTAATTATTCGAATTAGTTGATTTATTAAATTCGACTATACAATAAAATCATCCACTTAGAATTCCGCATTTAATTTTATTTAATTTTGAATATCTGAGCTAATTGATAAAGTTAATCTAAACACAGTTAAGACAAAACATGTTGTAGCATTTTATATCTATTGAATTAATGATTTTAAAAGTTATGTTTTAAAAAAAAAAATAATCCCATTCTTGCCCTAAATTTTGGGCATGACAAAATCAATCAAATCAAACAACTCAATCAAATCAATCAATCAAGTCCCTATTCATCATACATGGGGATCAAACACGTTAAATCTAATCATCAAAGTAATTTTTAGCTTTTTCACTTATCAAAAACATCAATTTTGAGAAAAAGTGCTAAACTATAGCATTTGCGCTATCCTATTGAGAAAAAGCGCTAAACAAAAGCATATGCGCTATCTTTTTTATCAAATGCGCTAACCCTACAAACATATGTGCAAAACAAAGCAAAAGCGATAACTTTAGCTGCAAAAGTGCAAACAAACAAAGTAGAAGCACTATCCTATGCATATGTGCTATCATACTTAACATATGCGCTAAAAAAATGATCATAAGCACTAGTCTATGCATATGCACTAACCCAAATTGCATATGCACTAAATCAAAATGCAAAAGCGCTAACCTAATATCGAAAATCATGAAAAATTCAAAAATTCAAAAACACACCTAAAAACATGAAAAGTTGCACGACAAGTTGAAAACAAAGCTCGGGATAAGATACATACCGGATACCCATACTCAGGAGGTCGCTGATATCGCTGCACACACTCAAAATGATGGATCTCCATAGGAATCATCATTTCGCCACCTCACCAAGAATATTTTCTTCACAAGCTGACAAAGATAACAATGAAATTAAAATTAACCTTGGTTAATTTTATATTTACTATTTGAAGAGTAATTAATGCTACTCATTAGGGCAATTTAATTTGTTTTTTACAAATTAATTTAATTGACGGAATTTTTATCAATTATCATGAGATCAATCGTTCAAACCAAAGTTTTCAACAATTTCATGATCAATCTCCTGAGGGGGCACAGAGTCAGGATTTTCATCTTAATCGAGCGCATTATCAAGACTTGATTTAATCTTTGAAACAATGTTGTCTCGACATCATTTCAAAGAGGGGCAAAATATATACACATAAAAATGGCTATGAGCAATTAAATAAATAGTTAATATTTATTTAATAATTATTCTTCTATTAAATAGTTAATTTCAAAAGATTAATTTATTTCGTGTCTTTCTATTAATTAATATTTTATTAATTAATTAATCTATTTTATTCCTCCAAAATAATTAAATATCTAATATTTAATTATTCCTCTAACCAAGTTAATTAAATACCTAATATTTAATTATCTCCTTCAATCAATTAAATATCTAATATTTAATAGTTATTCTCCTATCCTATAGTCTCAAATATTAAATGACTTCTTAAATTATTTAATCCCTCTTATCCAACTCACCTTTCATCTCCACTTCATCTTCCCTTTGCCAACTCATCCATCATGTGGCTAAGGAAATTAATATTTCTTAAATATTAATTCATCATTTATCTTCAACCTCCAAACTTAATGGATATTGTGTACGTACACATATTTCATAACCATCTCCTATATTCTCTCCAACACCCCCTACATCTTAGGAAGGACTTGAATCCACTTGTCCTATCATGCCAAATATTCTCCAACCATCCCTAGATTCTCTCAGTCAGCAACCCAATCAAGGTGAGATGAGTGACAACTGTCTTCTCCTTCCCCCTTTCTCTCATCCTTCACCTTTGCTCAAAGTCATCCAAATCTGTAGATCTGATCATGACCGTGTATCTAAGCCACAACATCTCATCCTCTCAAAGTCTATAAAATCAAGAGCTTCAGTTGAGAGAGAGTTAGACTTCAAGAGACTTCAAGTGCATTTTCAAGCAAATCATTTGTGAAACTTATGCATCTGTGAGTTTTAATCTTGAAGCAAATATCAATTATCATATAGCATAATCATTTTAGCATAATCATCTACTATTTCATATCATAGCATTTGTTAACTACCAGTTATTAGTCCATTCTTCGTATGCCATCTTGGAAACTATCAATGCATTATCTGAGAGCACACCATCTGCAACCAGGAACAGTGGAGTTAGGACACAATGAGACATAAATCATGAAGGTAATATTAGTATTTTATTTCATATGTATTTCATGTAGTTTCATTGGTTGAATTTGGGTATCCTATAGCATTTTCATTGGTATTTTGTGAAACTAACTTGTTGCAGGTAACATTCTGAGGATAAAATTCAAGTCGACACAATAAGAATCTTATATAGATTCATACATTCATTGCATTCATATTATTGCATAGAGAAAAATAATAATAATTTGCATTACTAGTTACTCATTTTCATCATTTATTTGCATATGAAAAGAAATAAAACAAACATTCATATTCATTTACATTACATACATCCATACTTAATAGATATGCATACATATAGAATAAAGCATATAGAAGAAAACATCTCATAAATCAATCGACACAAGTATAATGAAATCAAATCAAGATCTCGTATATATAATCATCAATATCTCGAAGTACAAGTCATATAACTATCATATACAATCTCCCATCGGAGCAAGAATCATATGGGCTACAAAAAAATGGGGTATCTAACAAAATCTAAGAGCTACAAAAAAATCTCTCTCTGCCTCTCCCTCATCGCTAGGTGGTGGAGAAGGTGGAGCCTGCTGACCGGCATCCTGCCTCGGTTCTTGAGCTCCCTCAAATCGCATCATGTACTAAGAGTAGGGGACAACCTGTTGTGCTATAGGAACTGTTGCGCTATATGCCACAACATAATAAGATTCTCAGTTCATCTGGTGTAAAACCTCCCACTGAAGAGTGTCTCGCTCTGCTCTGACCTTAACCAGTTGTCGGTCTCGCTCTCCCTTGATCTCAGCCAACTGTTAGTCTCTCTCTACTCTGAGCTCCGCCAACTATCAGTCCTTCTCTGTAAGCTGTGTTTGAGCCACTATCAAGTGTGACTGCAAACCTACTAATATCGCTCTCACAAACTATTCTGCATCAGCTGCCCCTGCTCCCTCACAAGCTCTCCGCCTCCATCTCCACCCCCATCTCCACCCTGATCATCCCTCCTCTATCGTACCTGACTAGGATCTACTTGCTCCTCCTCTTCTCTGCCCTTCACTACCCTAGCACCACTCATCCTCACACCAACAGTTCCTAGGGATCTGCCCTCTCCTCTTTGTTGTTGTCTCCCCCCAGCTGGTACCCTATTGCTACTCATGCTAGGATCACCACCTGCCTGCCTAGGAGCCTCTTCTCTCTATCTTATTCCCTATCTCTCTCCTTGTGCCTATCCATGTGCCTATGCAGGGGCATCATCCTCAATCTCCTCTATGAGAGGCACCTACTCAATTGGATCTATAAACCTAGGGAACGGATACTACTGGAACCAATCCCTGTACTGGGTTAATACCCCCACATCTGCAATATCATCCAAATCATCCCACCAAAGTTGATGTAACCCTATCAGTTCCTGCATGCTCAAAGCGTAGTACAACCTAGGGGCCCATCCTCGTCTCTCCTCATCTACATAACGAGCATAGGTGGTAAACTCCTATGAAATCCCCTAAGGCCTACCATACTGCCTCATGATCTAAGATACAATGAATTTCTCAATAACCGTCACGGATCTGCCCATAAGAGGACATTTCATGAACATGTCTCTCTGCACAACTCTCCTGTCATCCCAAAGCTCAAGGCCCATGTACGGTCTCCATACAACAACCATCAGGTCATCCAACTGTCATCTCCAGTACTCTATCTTTCCCAGATGGGGCTGAGTAACATATCCAGAATATCTATAAGCAATCACTTGTTGTGGATCGCACGACAAATCAAAAATGGCTGAGTTTTAAACGCCATAAAAAGTAAAAAAATCAACAAAAAAATACAAAATTGATGACATAAAAAGGCATAAGATTAGTCACTTACCGTTGGCTCATAGTTCTGAGGTTGATTATAACGTCTCTGGCGTTCAAATCGGTGCTCCTAGATTGGAATAACCATCTTCCTTCGCAGAGGCTTTTTGAATTTTTAAACTTGGAGAGGTTAAAATGAATTGAAAATGACACTTTGACCCCTTATAGCCCAAAACCTAATATTTTCAACTTGCTCTGATGGACATGAAAATTGTACCCTTAGCTAATTTTCCTGTTTTAATTCCATTTTCGGGATCGAAATCGAAATCCAAGATCATTATCCTAGTCAATTTCAATAAAATTTGGACCACTTGGCACTTTTCATCAAATGTTCGTTATTTCTCCAATTTGCGCTCGCTTTCTAATGAATCAACGTTGAATCTCAATTTATTCTACAAATCATTATTCATGCTCAATTTCTCATTAATCAATGCTAAATCTTCACATATTCCTCTGAATCATTTTTTGTGCTCAAATCATTATCATTGTAATACCCTAAAAATGGTCATCTAAACCATGGACCCCTAATCTCGACAACATCACCAAGGTCATAACCAAAGGCAATTAAATCAATCTTGAGCACACAATTTATTAATTCTTTAATCATCAAATGTCACTGTTGTCAAATGGATTTGCACCTGATGCAAGCTTGAAATTCCTACAATTCAGTGACACATTGGACTGCTCTGAGGTTGTGGGTATCCTATTATGAGAGCAGACCTCCGGATTATAGGTTGGCTTCCTATTTGATCACTTAATACTAACTTGAAATTGACTTAGAAAAGGGATAGAAGGATATGCATAAAATGAAACTATAGCTAAAAGGTGATCCACCAATGACTGAAATGATCTAAAATGCTTACAAAATCACAAAAATGCTCAAGTAATGAAGCTATTTCTGACACACAACTTGAATACACATGCTTGCAAAAATGATTTTGAAGGTTAGTTTTTTTATGTTCACAAAAGGAGCAATGATATTCTCATAATTCTGATACAAAAGAAAACTTTGCACAATCAGAAACCCGCACTGTAACATGTACCTTTTACACTAAGTATCTAAAGAAACTGAGATAAAATAAAGGATTCAATGGAAGAATCACAATTTTATCAATCAAATATGCTTACAAACATAACACTTAGACAAAAGGTATCAAGGAAGAACTTAGCTTCAATATTGAAAGTAAGGAATTTTTCGCATTACAAATCTAGAAAAACTCATCTGAAATGAGTCCCCAGAGCATGAATATCTGACGCTACACAAGTACTAGAAACTCATGAACTCTCCTCAAGAACTAAGTGACCAAAAGTCCCTTATACAAGTCAGCTTTCAAAATTCAAAAAAAATGAATTTTGGCTCCCAAAAAACACATGTTGTCATCTCTCCACCAAATCAGGACTCTAACTAAAAGAAAAACTCCTCCAAAACTAATGACTTCTCTTCATTTTGTGTTGATTCCACCTAGATGCTACCGAACTTGGGCCCACTTTTGAGTCATTCATCTACAGACAATTTACAACTTGTGCACCTTCTTATCGGGTTATCGGCATAGCGTCAAAATACTCCCGCCAATATCTGATGGCGCGCTCCCAATGGTTTGTTCCATCAGGTCTTCAATGTAGCTCCTAAACATGTTGTACCAATAGTCAATGGTGCACTCCAAACGCTGACTTCTGATGACCGATGAAAACTTTCCGCGCTCTGCCACGTGGCACATCTGGATTCACCTTTGAATCCAACTAGGCGCTACCTTAACTGCCATGTCATCAGTCACTATGTCACGAGGATTAACCTTCGAGCACCTTCATCTTGCAGTATAGCAAAGACCGTTGATTTGCCCTCAAACTGCTTGATCCTTAGCACCTGAGCCGCTCACCTTTTATGCACGTGCTTTGTCGCCAAGTCACAGAGATAACTGGCAAGCTTCTTTCTATAGTGGTATAGTGACCATCGTTAGATCTCTCACATCACCATTGATCTTTCTTGATTTGCATGCCCATTAACCCTGGCTGATCTGCTCCCCTCTGTCACGAGTCACCATGTGGAACCCCCTAGTTTGCCCATGAGATCTTCCTGGGCACCACCTGTCTCCCAGGCCTGTCATGCGTCAGCCTACGGCCTACTCGCAGATCCACCTAGACCATCACATCGTTAGTGGTTCTATTGGATATCATTCTTTCAGCCAAACTACTCCCTCGGTGAATAGTTTTCATGTCTCATCAAAACTGCAATTTCATCGATACCTCTTATTTCAATCAAACCAATGCCTTCAGTGAATCCGTTTAGAGATCCATCAATGCCAAGATCTGTTTGATATTCACTCTCTGATTTGACTTCACATCCAGTTGGCCACCATTTGGGTGCCACCTGTCAGTCTATGATTCCACCACTGGATGCCATCTCATCAGTTGCTAAGTCACAAAGATTACCAGTTGAGCACTTTTGCAAAGCGGTATAGCGATGGTCGTCAGATCCTTTGCAACTTGCTCGCTTGTTAATTTTCCCTTTTACTGCAAAATTTCACTACTTTGAGATGCGCATGCATGTCGGGGGCCCACCAATGCTGAGCTGCAACTTGCCAAAATCCCTTAAGCTTTGACACTAAGGATATATGTGGCCTTGCATATAAATGCAATAAATTTCCTCTGCACGGCCAATGTGGGATAAATGGTCTACACCTGGGCCTTTCCATTGGATCTTCGGGATAACATGAAAGCACTCCCCTTTAGTCGATGACAACATTCCGCGCTCTGCACTACTCATCGGGTCATCTTGACGATCAGGGTAGGTCCCAATAAGGCAAAAATTCAAAAAAATGCAAAGAAACACCCATCTCCATCAGCATGTTTGGCTCAACCCTCGTGGGAGCCACATTTTACCCCACATGATATAATTCAATGAACAAAAAGTTATTTTCCCTATGTCTGCACATGAAGCAAACAAGTTAGACAAAAAAATGTATTCTTTTCATGCTTAGCACTTGTTTCTCCTTCTCAGGCATATTGATCTGTTACCTCCCACATCTTTCTACCATAAAAATGATATTGCAATTTTTTTGGTCTTTCTTTTCAAATAATCATGAATGCAATTTAGCAAAATAAAAAATGCACTTCTTGCTCATGTATAAAATATCACAGCTCTACTTGATTGAGCTAGTAGCGAAAATAGGTAACAGTCACATGGAAAATCAATTACTCAATATTAATTAAATATTTATTTAATTAATTGAATCACTCCAAGAATATCATTTTGATCAATTGTCCTATTTAATTTATTAAATATCCTAGCATATTTAATTAATTAATAAATTTTCCATTTAATCATAAAAAAGGAATTAATTTATCACAAAAGAGGAATTAATCACAAAGCAAGAGTTAAATTGAAAATAAAATAAAAGAATTGAATTGAAAGAGAAAACGAACTTGAGATATTATTTCTTTCTTCTAAATTGAGAACTTGAAATCAGAAAAGCAATTAATTGAATTCTTAATCATTCTCTAAAATTGGAACTCAAAGCTTTTGAGAAAAAGAAATTTAGCTGCATTGAAAAGACTCTTTTCTTGGATAAATCAAAGAAATCTCATGGAATTACCTATTTTCATCTCAAGTGCATGGAATTAATTGAATTATATCTCTAATGCAAACTCAAACTTATAATCTAAATGCATTTCAATTAAACTATAATTGGAATCTATCTCAAGGTTAACTGAATCTGATTTCTCAATTATTTCATTTATCCTAAATTATGCTTTTTCTTGATCTCTCTTGTGATTCTCTATAAATTCAGCCTTCAGCTCTCATTAAAAACACCCTAGAGATTTTTTATTATACACTTTTTTCTCTGGAGTCATTGAATATATTGTGCTTGCTTTTTGAGATTATTGCATCTTAGTTTAATTTCTTTTTGCATATTTCATGATTGCTTGAATCCATATTGCTTGAACTATTCATCCATCTAGCATAATCTTGCATCCATTTAGCTTAATATCATGCTCATATAGATTAAATCCTTCGTCTTGGTGTAGTCTAGTCACTGGTATTGCTTATACAAATCTAAGAGCAATCTTATACTCGCATCTTTTAGAAGGCAATTGGTTGATTTGTAATGGTTTTATTATTCATGCTTATATCTGTCTAACCAAACATGTAATGACTTAATAGAAGTGTTGTTGTCTTAGAGACTTATTCCACTTTTTCACACACACATTTCTGGTGCCCATCGTGGGGCAGAAGACTACATTTTTTTCGCCTCAGAGACTATTTTTTATTTTTTTTTCAGATTTTTTTTCGGATTTTCATATGTACATTTTTTGTGAATTGTCGTACGAGTTTTCCCACACTGTCGAATGACAAACTACAATTATCATACGATCCTGTATGAATTATCGTACGAGTCGGTCAAAATTGTCATACGGATCTGAATTTCTAGGTTAAAAAGCAGATTTCTTTTGTCAAGTTTTCTCATTCAATTTTTATCATACTAACATTGACCCTGGCTTGTTCTTCGTCTGTCTGAGAAATTTTCACAGCCTAATCATTTTTTTGCAGAACGCTTGTTGAAGACTATGCTTGTCACACAAAGAGAATATGACTACTGATTTGTTGTCTTTGCAGGTTGCATGAGGAGAATCAACCAAACATCATGTATTCATTAAATTCTTTTTTTTTTTTAGGCACCTAACTTTCTATCTGGTTAATAAACAAATCTATATTTCATGTTTTAAGAAAATCTTGAGAGGTAGGAGAGTATGCTCTTGTCTGTATAGACAATCAGAAATCCAGACCCTTGAGACATTTTCTTTAAGTTTGAGATTTGTATATCTGTAGTGGGCTTGCCCTCCTGAGGAGCTAATAACTCTATAGCCATTACGATTGGTGAGAGGGGAATGACCCAAATGGGAACGGCTAAACACCAAGTACTCCAACCCACTATAAAACAAACGTGATTTGATGAAAATCAAGTCAACAGCAGTGCTCGAGAATAGCTCTTCTTTATACCCTCGGGTATATTAAACCTTGGTTTTCAAGGCTGGGAGACCTCTTAATTGATTTTATACCTCGACGCGTCAAACGGATCCCTTACTAGTTCCAATTAAAAATTAGAAGCTACCCAGTTCACCTCCGAAAGGGGGGATAATTTTTGTGCAAGAGAGATAGTAACTCTCCCAAGATACTTGTCATTTCGTGCCCCCATTAGCATTTGGAGTTAACTAATTCGTATGAGTTGCTTCCTAAGACTGTACGACTGATGGGTATGTGTGAAATGACAAACTGATCAGTTTTTCATTTCACACATACCCATCTGTCGTACAGTCTTAGGAAGCAACTCGTACGAAACACTATTTTCATCATCCTAAAGCTATTAAACTGTCATCTGGTCCTATAAAACCTATCATACGAATCTCTGATTTTGTCAGTCCAGAATAGTCAAACTTGCCTAAAATAGTCTACAGCAAGCATAAAACTGGTTATCATCATCCTAAGCATAAACAGATCAAAACAGTGTACCTCGGCCATTGTGTTGCACGATTTTATCGATCATCTTTCAACTATTTCAATCAACTACTTATCAAACTTAAGTCACTTAGATAACGTCTTATACAAGATAGATCATTCCTAAAACCAGACTGAGACTTATTCACTTCTCTTGAATCAACTTAGATAAACATCTTACATAGGATAGATCTTTCCTAAAACCAAGCTAAATCTTAGTTGCTTCTCTTAATCAATACGTTAACCAAACAACTAGCTCTGAATTTAATCTTGACTTCTGCATCACCAATAACTTTAGGTCACATCAGTCAATAAAAATGCCTATTCAAACCAGAAGTTCTCATAAGAAAGATACCAAAAGAAAAGGGCAATCCTTTTCATATCAAGATAACCCATTTTACGTAAAGGACCCACTCATTGATAAACCTTCATCATCAGATGTGCCAGTTTTTTATCAACCTACATCTCCCACTATACCTAGAATAGAACAAAATACCAAAAACAACCTCAGTATTCATGATATCGACAATGATTCCTCATCAAGTGAATCTAAAGACTCTGAACCTCCAGAAACTGATATTCATGATGTCAAAAGGATAAAGATTTCTGAAAAATGATGAAGGTTATCATGGCTAGAGAAAAAGAAGACTATTTTCTAGAACTAGCAAAATAAGGCGCTAAACTTCCTACTGGTTATGATGTTCAGAATCTCATCACTAAAAAGGAAGAATAACCTATAATAATGGTACATGCACAATTAAAAGCCTTACGGAATGAGATCACAAAACTGAAAAAACAAGGATACATCCCCAAAACAATATTCTCTAGAGACAATATGCCCATTTCCAATTGATAAAAACCTATACATGACTCCATTTCCTTCATGAGTTGACATCCCAAAATTTGACAAATATGATGGTAACTCAGATCCCCAAGACCATATCAGAGAATTTTGTGCTTTATGTATGGACTTCATGCACAACAAAACGTATCTCATGCGCCTTTTCCTGAGAAGTTTGGGAGGGAAAGCTATGGAATGGTTCTCAAGTCTACCTAAGAGAATAAAAACTTTTGAAGAATTAATCCAACTATTTCTATAACAATACTCCTATAACATTCGACACCCCATTACTATGATTGAGCTTTGCAATACCAAACATAAAACAAGGGAGCCTTTTCCCACTTTCCTCCAACGTTGGAGAAAGATGTTCTATAGATTTTCACGGCCTATTCCAGATTCTGAGAAAATTGATATATTCGTCAACAATCTAATCCTTGAATTGAAATATAGTATCCAAATGCAAGTACACCCATCATTTAACAAAATGGTAGATAATGCAATCTGAATGGAAGATGTGCTTATAAAGAAAGGAGATATCTCACCTTGGAAAGAAACACAACCAGGATCTAGCTCTAAAGAAAAGAACAAGTATTGGAAATATGGAAAAGACAACAACAAGAATGTTGTTAATGATGGAGTGGTAGACACTATTAAAACCAACTCGAAGCCCACAATATTTAACTTGGCTAGTGGCACGCAAGAACTCAAAGCAGATGAAACCAAAGCAAAAAATCCTCTGAATAAAGTAAAAGAGTGGTTCAAAGAGAAACCTTGGCTTTCAAAACCTAGATGCGAATTCACTCCTCTGGAAGAATCATACAAATCCTCTTTCAAAACTTTATTGGGAAATGATCTGATAACATTACTAGATAATTTTAGGCCATATGATCCATAAGTCAAACCAAAATGGTGGAGAGAAAATGAATACTGCGACTACCATTAAAATAAAGGTCATAACACAAACAACTGCATGAAGCTCAAGCATGAGATTCAAGATCTCATAAACATTGGTAAAATTGTTGTCGAGAATCACCCGACAAATGTTGATCACAAAGCATTTAAAGATCCTTTACCTATTTATGAACAAGGTGATTCCTCAAAAACAAAAGGAGGTGCCAAAGTAAATTACACTTATACCAACAATGACAACGTCATCAACATGATTGAGTCTTCCCAACCTGAATATTGCAATGTGATTATAATCAAAGACAAACAACATGAATCACAACATGCAAATGCTATGACCCATTCCCAAAAGATAGTCACTCTCCAAGGAGCTAGTTCTTCAACTCCTGCTCAAACAACATCAAACCTACCAACCTTGTCAAATAAACAAAAAGAAACAACATTTGATAAATTTAAACAGCTAACTTCATCATCATCCTCTAGATATAGCATTGTTGAACAACTAAAAAGAATGAATGCTCAAATCTCCATCTTTGAATTTCTTAAAATCTCTTATGCTCATAAAGAGATCCTGGACAAAGTGTTGGTCAACACTAATGTTCAAAAAGATTTAGATATTGATCGGTTTCAATCTATGGTGGGTCTTCTGACTTCACCTCAACATCTGACCTTCTCTGAAGAAGATGACAACTTGTGAAATCATCCACATAACTAGCCATTGCATATTGAAGCCATGATCCATAAACACAGAGTTAAACATGTTTTGATAGATGGAGGCACAGGGTTGAATATTTGTACTTATAGTCTGCTTACACAACTAGGATTTTCTGAAAATGTCATTGATTCGGCCAAGAAAATAATAATTAAATCCTATGATGAAGAATAAAGGACCTCTAAAGGTCTGGTATTATTACCAATCAGGGTGGGACCTATAGAAATATATGTCATTTTCCAGGTACTTGATCTTACTCTGTCATACAATATCTTACTGGGCAGGCCATGGATTCATGAAATGAAGGTAGTTCCATCTACATACCATCAATGCTTAAAATTTCCTTATAACGGAGGTTAAGTCAGTATCCCTGCTGATACAAATTTCCCTTGTAATGCATTGACAAAAGGTGTTGATACCTTTGTGCCTCATAATAGAGAAGCCTCTACAAATGAAAGTCCAAAATCTCTAATGAAGGATTTAGAAAAGAAATTGAAGATTACAAATACTAGCATGGATGGATACAAGATAGAACTGGTACTTTCATTAGTCTCTCTCCCTCCATCACCGAAACAGTTGGTCAAACCATCAGAGGCTATGAGAACATAGTCTTTAACTCTGAATATCATATATGATGGTCTTTTTGTACAGTCTTCTACTTCCCTGGTAGATGAAATAGAAGAGGATGTTGTTCTTAAGTGGCTTTTCAAAGAAGATAGTCAAAATGAAGAAGTACCACATTGTGAGATTTCCCCAACCCAATATGGTCACGGCTACAAAATGATCCAACGCATGGGATATTTAGGTATAGGTCCCCTGGGAAAACATCAAGAGTGTATTATTGAACCGATTTAGTTGCAAACAAAATCTACAAATGATAAGGCTGGACTAGGATACAATCCAAAAAAGACATCAGACCAAAAACATGCTTCTAAGTCTAAGTGGAAGAAAAGGATATCGCCTTCAACATCACAGGAAGTCGATGCTCAACAAACTCAAGTAGAGTGTGGAAAAGAACTAGAGGAACTACCAATCAAGAGAGAAGAAATAGTCAGTACTCAAGTTTTGATGGTGTCAGCTACAACAATACAAGGAGTTGAAGTTCCAGAAGATATGAGAGATGAAGTAGAAAGAAACAAAGAATTGTTTGCACCCCTGAAAGTTCCAGTCACATACACTGGTAGGCAACAAGTAGACAATTCAGAAACTAACTCAAACGAGTATGAATGGGGTCCAGACCACCTCTCTGATACATCCATTAAAGAAACTCCAGAAGAGTTCAGTGATATCACAGATGACACTCAAGAGCTGATGCGCTTAAAGATAGAAAAGGAGATATAGGAAATCAGACTAAAAAGACAAGAAGACTATGAACAAGGGCTGAAAGAAGGAAGAATACCAGAAAAAAATTCATCTATTATATACCCCTCTAATAAGATGGAACAAATCATGTATGGGAATACACAAGAAGAATTAGAAGCTACAGAAGCAGAACCAGACATTAGTCCAGATGAAGCTAAATGGAGTAGATGACAGGGACTCACAGAACCATCAAGGTTATGTCAACAGGTATGTCAGATACAAATGATAAATGAGCCAAATCTTGAAGGAACTTGCAGCATTAAAGATGTTGGTATTGATACCATACATACATTCACTCAATCACTTGAAGAAGACTCAGAAACTTCATTCGACAACTCTAATGACTCTGACAACAGTCTTATTTATAACAATATTTACTCAGCATCAAACTCTGAATCCTTTGATGTAAATGATGAGAATTTGTCTACTAATCTTGTCACTATCAAACCACGATATGAAGTTCAGTCTGGCGTAGAGAATGATGCTACAAGTAGGTTTGTTAGATTAGGTCAGCTAAATATTAATGTGCACTTTAATAATCATGTTTTGACTCTTCCTGGTCTCAAGACATTTACGCAAGGTAGTCTTCTAGAACTCAACTTTTTGATTCGCAATTGTTATGACAATACCGTGAACTCTCTCAAACTTGTCCACACTCTATCCTTGGTACATATTGAATTAATTGATTGTAGTCTACAAGACCAACCCATGAATGTACCTACTTTTTCAAATGACTATACACTAGCCTATTACCTCAATGCAGTTGAACCCATGTACTCTTCCACCAGTGAACAGAGTAAGAACATGACTGAAATAGATATCAACTATCTTAGTCGCAAAAATTAGAAAAATAAAAATAAAAGATCTGATGGCAAAAACCACATTGTCGTGGTGTCAGAATCTAAAAAAGAGAAAATAAAGGACGTACCTAAGGGTGAAAACCTCTCTAAGGAATCTGAAGGTGAGATACTTGATATACTGCCAAGTCATTTTCAGGAAAGGTCTTCTATATTGATTGAGCCAACTCAGCCAGTGAACATTGGGAGTCAAGAGACACCACACATCATTCACGTAGCTCAGTCATTATCAACAGAAGAATTAAAAGATTTCACTCATCTCTTTTCAGAAAAGAAGATCAATTTTGCATGGATGTACTCTGATATGTCAGGCCTAGATCCTGATCTTATCATGCACCATATTTCTATCACACCGGGAGTTAAACCGGTCAAGAAAAAACTTTGTAAGATGCACCCTCACGTGGCACTGCTAGTCAAGGCTAGCCTAGAAAAAATGCTAAAAGCTATAGACTATGCAGAATAGATTTCAAACATAGTAACTGCGTCAAAGGCAAACAAATATATTAGGGTTTGCACAGACTTCAGAGATCTCAACAAAGCTTGTCTGAAGGACGACTTTCCATTGCCAAACATTGATATGATAGTCGATATGACTGTTGGGTATGAGATATACTCACTAATGGATGGATTCTCTGGGGATCAAGAAAAGACAGCTTTCACTTGTGCATGGGGAACCTTTTGCTGGGATGTCATGTCATTTGGGCTAAAGAATGCAGAAGCAACTTACCAAAAAGTGGTAACTACTAGCTTTCATGATATGATGCATAAGAATATGGAAGATTATGTTGATGACACTTTAGTGAAGACTATGAAGAGATCCACGCATATTCAAGAGCTAGACCCTATACTAGACATAATGGAAAAATTCAAACTCCAGCTAAATCCAAAAAAGTGTGCATTCGGAGTGACATCTGGTAAACTACTTGGCTACATCATTTCAAAAAAGGGAATTGAGTTTGATCCTGATAAGGTCCAATCTATAATGGAAATGCCACCTTCGAAGAACATTAGTCAAATGAGAAGTTTACAGGGACGTCTCCAATCAATCAGACGCTTTATTTCTCAGCTAGCAGACAAAGCTCAACCTTTCACAAAAGTATTGAGGAAAGGGGTAATCTACAACTGGGATCAGGAATGTGAACAAAACCTTCAGCAAATCAAAGAATACCTATCCAATCCACCAATATTGATGCCACCAATTCAAGGTAAACCATTGATCTTATACATATCAGCTACGAATCCATCATTAGGGGCACTTCTGGCACAACATGAAGAAAATAAAAAAGAGAGAGCTATATATTACATCAGCAGAGCATTGGTGTCTTATTAAATGAACTATACTATAATAGAAAAAGCATGCTTGGCATTGGTCTTTGCATCACAAAAATTGAGACACTACATGTTAGCACATTCCATCAAGATAGTAGCTAAGATTGATCCTCTCAAATATCTTCTCAACAAAGCAACACTTACAGGAAGATTGGCTAAATGGGTCATAGTTATTACAGAGTTTGATATTGAATATGTGGACCGCAAATCCATCAAAGGACATGTTATCACTGTTTTAAAATTGGGTTCTTCTTTCCCCATAATTGGTTGTGGTACCTTGAAAATTTTTGAAAAGGGTGTAGTCCCAAGTGCTTCAGCTTTATTCTAAACCTAGAGGGTTTAAGGGTTTTTTTAAAGTTTCAGACCTTATCTTTCTATTTTAAACCCTCTGGTTTCTATTTTGCTGTTACTTTATTTCACTTAGGTCATGGGTCGTGGGGTCATAGGAAGTGTCCCCCCTTGTTATTAACCTAGGCGGTTACGTTGATTATTTGAAAAAATTTCGCCTTGTATTATTTCGTTCTAAAGTGTCGGGCCCAGTAAACGTCGATCAACTTGAGAAAGGATCCGATGGTTGGCGCTATTTCGCAAGGGTAAAATGCTTCCCCTTTAAGGCCATGAAATAGCGAGAATGAATGTCAGCCATCCATGTGTCATGACGGAGGAAGTAAAGGATGTGGTTGTCAAAGAAAGTGGGGCCCCCGTGTTTTTCTTTTGGCGTATTAAAAGGTAGCACGTGGCACAAGTCACCACAGTCAACGGGTCAGGATTAAAGGTTCAAAAGTGGGCCCCAAAGATGAGTCAGGTCGCAGGTGGAGATGACCTGGTAGGGACAGCTCTTAACAGTTTATTGAGACCCCGTGGCTCCTTCCAGCAAATGACAGAATGACAAGTCAGATCCGAAAGTGACAAGGCGCTAGGTGTCCACTACATGTCCGTGGGTCCACCTCTTCTGAAAACCTTTAAAAGGGTTTAAATGTTGATCAATTTGAAATATGATCTAACGGCCTGCACTATTTCACAAGGGTAAAGTGATCACTTCTTAAGGCCGCGAAATAGCGAAAATGAACAAGGACCGTCCACGTGTCTTGATGACACGCGGTCTAAAAGGAAACTGTGGGTCCCTATGGTTCCTGCTTGACAAATGAGAAATTGACAAGTCAGCTCCGAAAGGGACAAGGTGCCATATGTCCATGACATGTCTGTGGGCCCACCATTTCTGAGAGCCTTTTCGAAGGATTAAATACCGATCGACTGCAGAGATGATCTGACGGTCGGCGCTATTTCGCAAGGGTAAAGTGCTCACCCTTTAAGCCCGCGAAATAGCGAGAATGAGTGTCAGCCGTACACGTGTCTTGATGATGACATGGGAGATAGACCTATTGAAATGAAAGTGGAGCCCCCATGGTTTTTCTTCTGGCAAGTGACAGAGTGACAAATCAGTGCAGCAGGTGACTAGGTGCCAGGTGTTAGTGACGACTCAGCGGGCCCACCATTCCTGAGAACCTTTTCAAAGGATTAATTAGTGATCAACTTAAAGGATGATCCAATGGCTCACGCTATTTTGCAAGGGTAAAGTGCTCACCCTTTAAGCTGGTGAAATAGCGAGAGTTAACGAGGGTCGTCCATGTGTCATGATGATGACATGGCCAAAAGGGAAAAATGTGGGCCCGTCATAGTATAAAGGGAGGCATTCGGCCAGTATCAAAATGGAATGCGAAGGGATTTTCTAAGCCAATGGTCGGATGCCGCGTGGTATTATGTAGCCAATAGAATAACGGGACCCAGACTAAAGACAAAGCCGTCAAAATGAAATTAACAGTGAGACACTTGCAGGAAGGTTGCGACCCGTTGGAGCTAAAATATGAATTCTCGTATCAATTCGATTTTAAAAGGATGGCCAAAGCATGCGGAATCAATGTTATAGTTAAGGCCCAAAGTACAAGCATTTGATTTCCTAACAACCAAGTAAGGATATCTTTTAAAAGATTTTTGCAAAACAGCAGACGTAGAGTTATCCTTTTCTGAAACAGAGCAAGCGGTTCAGTTGCCGAGCAATTTCCTTCAAGCAAGCATCAAGTTCTCTCATGTTTTGAAGCAATTCTTGTGTGGCTTTTAGATAAAATCATTCTCGTATTGCAGGATTGTTTAAGAGTGTATTCATTTTCTTGTATTTTCCAATGGCTCCTAAAAGGGAATTTTCTGGCAAGGTTGATTATCTGGAAAGAAGTGTATGTGATGATTTTTTAGAACAGTTGACGTTGTCAAATAACCAGGCATAAGAGGCCAAAGAGTTAGTGCCCAGGGCTCCCCGTCTGAAGATAGGAGAAGGATTATATGACAAAGGTAATTGGTTAAGAGACCCACAGGTTGGACTGTCTGGGTTGGGGCTATTCAGAGTCGGATTTGGGATGAGGAATTCTCCTGCTCCTCAAAATAGTATTTGGGAACTAGATGTCGGGAAATTGGTAGTCCCAGGGGTGTTCATGGATACAGACTTGTTAACCCAAATGGCATTGAACTATGATTCAGTCACGAGATGCATCCGGGATGTTAATGGAAAAACCCTTGTGGAAATCAAGGCAGAGGAATTGAGAACAGCGTTTGGGCTCAATGAGTTCACGAACTTCCTGGAACCCATAAATTTCACACAATTAGCCCAAGTGTACAGTGCACAGAGGATTCATCTTAGGAATGGGCCTCTTAAAGAACTTTTCCTAAAAATAGGAGGGTTAGCAGTTGTAGGGCCCAACACACAAGAGCCTTTTTCATTGAGTATGTTTACCTTAAGGGCTAAAGGCATGTATTGGGCACTTTGCCAAGTTCTAGGAGAGGATGCTGAAGCAAATATGCCAAATCATTACTTGTTAATGATTGTTCAGATTTTGAATCCTTCTCTTGCTATCACATTTGATTATGCTTCTTATATTGCCGATGCTATCCATGGAGGGTTGATAGGAATAAAAAATGGGAAGGTGGATAGGCCATTCGGATGGTACTCACTCTTGATGCACCTTTTCCTCTTCAAAGGTGGTGATTATTTCGCCAGTGGAATGGACCTGGTAAAAGAGAAGGAAGGAGAGAAGATGTCGGTACAACTGTGGAGCACTGTGTTGTCATGGGACAGAGAGGATGCTAGTTTCCTAAAGTTCGATAAATATTTTGCATCCAAAATAAGGACTCTCCTTTGCTCTGATAACCCAAGAGTCCCATAGGTTCTTCTGGAATTCCTAAGGCCAAAAGAATTCACAGAGAACATCAAAATTGTTCATAACTGGGGTGACATGTACTTATATCCAGTCTCCACGGTTTTCAGAGTTTTTGGTTTCAGAGGCACCCCATTTTTGTTACCATACCAAGTTCCTCTCAAAGTAGGAATAGCTAAGATCCTTAAACAAATTGGTGGCCTACAAGAGGCAGAGCTAACAGGCAGAGGTAAAGGGACTATTTTCCCTACAGCTACAATAACCCACCAATTTGTAATTACAAAGGGAGGCTGGAATTGTTTTGAGGATTTCCTCAAACCCTACCATTTATCCACTACAGTGTCCAGATGTGCTGGTCCGGAGGACTTCTACAATGGTGTGTTCAGGAAGAAGGTAGCATGCAGAGGTAGGCCTCATCAATTCCACTTTCCTGAAGACCTCATCAGGAATGAATTTGATTTAGATGAACAGGAGTTGAGGAAAGAAAAATGGGTGGCTTACAAGAAAGCCTTGGATTTTGTGCATCAATTTGATGCTAGCTATGACCCATTGTCTAGCTTCTTCCCATTGGAAGAAAAAATAAAATTTTTGATTGTTTGCTTCGAAGATGTGATGCAAACACTAAGGGAAAAGAGGGAAGCTGTAATTAAGAGGAACCCTGAAAAGGCTAGAATGATTTTGGGCAAGTCAGCTTCCACTAAAGAAATCCCTCCTGGTGACTACACCCTGCATAAGAAATCAAGCTACAGTGTGCTGGTGCCTACAACAGGGGAGCCCTCTTCATCCAAAGGAAAGAGGAAGGTGCAAGATGTCATTGACATCCAGGACAGCCCAAAGAAGCAAAGGGTGGGGAAGGAAGTGCAATCAGATACACCCTTGTATTCCCCATCCCAATCCCCTATCCACATAGGAGATGAACAAGCAGCAACTGAATACCTCTCGCAGTTGGGTAGCTTGGGGGAAATTGCATACACTTATGATGAAGTGGAAGAAGGGATGCCAGAAGAGCCCACTGAAGCACAAATGGACATCACCTCAACTGAACTTAAGGGCCAGGAGTGGGATCCTGAGATAAAGAAGGCCAGTAGTGCCTTTTTAGCTGATGATAACTTTGTCATATCCGAAACATTCATGCAATTTGTCTGGAAGCAGCATATAGATACATATAATGCTAGATGTGAAACAAGAAAGGCAGAGCAGCCTAACAAAGATCCAGCCTCAGTGGAAGAAGAAATAAAATAGGAGATGATGGAAGAATTCAAAACCATCACTCCTAAATAGGGAAGGGATCTAGTAGCACAAGCTGGAGTGCTCATTTTACCAGAATGGAATATTGTTGATGCTCTGGTGCTAGATGCAGTAAGAAAAGAGACTAAAACCATGGAAGGGGTTACATTCATTAAGGACAATGCTGCACTAGTTATGTGGTCCCTCAAAAGAAATGAGGACAAGAAAGGTAAAGACACTTCAGGGTCAAGTCACCTTGGTGGATTGATGGTTAAAAGAGTAGAGAGTACAGGGGTAGTAGAGGTTGCTAGCACTGTGCTAGAAACTGCAAAATTTAGTGTTGCAGTGGCTGAGAAGGAAGCCAAAGAAAAGGAGGCCCTCTAGATTAAATTGGAAACAGTTTTGAAGGCCTATTACAATGCCAAGGAGGAGGTAAGAGGCAAGGATAGCATCATTGCCAAATTGCAGAGCCAGCTGATGGGACAACACCAACAAGGTGAGTCTTCAACATTGATGATTGCCTCTTCTCCTGCAAGACCTCCACCTACTAGCCCCATTATTGAGCTCCCACCATCTCCTGTGCCTTCCAGCTCCCAAATGATTGAGATAACTCCCCAAGAATTGGAGAACCTAAAGCAAGCTCAGGCCTTTTATGCAGGCAAGTATGAGGAGAAAATAAAAGCCACAATCTCCAATTTTGCAGATACTATAAATGCCTCACTGCTTCACAATAGTGTGGGAAAGGTCATGGAGATATGGAATGAATTAAGGAGAGATAAGGCCATTTTGATACCCATTTTTGATAGATGGAGGCCTAGGGAGAAAGATTTAGAGTTCATGTGTGTTTCCTGTGATGAAGCAAGGGTCAATCCCATTATAAAATCTACCTCTGATGTTGCTAAAGTTTTAATGCAATTGGCTGCAGATGTAGACAATGTGGATAGGAAGGTCAATTTATGTAAGAAGGAATACACTGATCAGGTTTTTGAGTTGCTCCCAAGAATTTTTGCCAATCCGGATCAGCTGAAAGATAAGCAAATATAGCTTAATGAGATAAAAGCCAAGTTGTTAGCAAGGGTCAAGAGAATCATCGATCTTGATGATACCTCTTTCTTTGTTATAACCATACAGGAAATAGAAAGAATTAAATCACATTATAGTTTTCTTAACTCAGAAGTCAACAAACTGAGAAATTCTTGGAAAAGGTTGACTAAAGTTAAAAATGATGTGATTAGTTTTTCATGGCCGACAGAAGAGACATACAATGAGTGGGGAGTTAAATATTCCACCCATGATCTGGAGTAGTTGGAGAGAGCCCCTGAAAAGCTAGAAGAGGTTGCAACTGAACAACCTGTTGAACAGACTATAGAGGCTGAAGAGAGCGCATAACTGTTTCACGTAAAAATTGTAACCTCATCAATTTTGGAAATAATTGTAACAAACTCTCCTCGAGAAGTCCGAAGCTTTATGCATCCATGTTGTTATAAATGGATACCAGGACTAGAGGGAAAGGGATCACAAAATTTTGTAAGAAAACGCTGCAGAAATTTATCTGAGCTTTTCTAAGTCTAATGGAGAATCAGAATTTATTGTAATACTCTTTGAAATGAATATCAATATACAGGCCATCGGTTTTGAGTAAAAGTTATGTGTTGTCTTCAAGTTTGTTCACAAATTTATTTACTGTCTTTATTCTGAATAATCCAGGGTTGTTTAGTTTGAATGGAATTGCAAAGCAATCTCAGTATAAGTGTTTGTTAGCTTTTCTCTTTAGGAGGGAAATTAAATACGTGGGATCACTCATACCAGTAAATTCTTTGGAAGGAACTTTGAATTTTGAGGACCATAGCTTAGTCTAGAATGATTGAATTCTTGTATGTGTCAGGCATATATCAGGATTAGTGGAAACCAAGCCGACAGGAAGCATAAAGATATATTGTTTCAGGAGTTTTATTTGAGTTTAGGTGACTCTGTAACCTTGGATAAGGCACTGGTGTTACTCGAGGTTGTTTATTGCATACTTTGTTGATCAAAAATGCTGAAGTTAAGTACAGTTTCTATTCATTGTTTTCAGTTGATTTCAAGGTGAATAAATCCATTGGTTTTCTGGACTGGTTTGTTGTGGGTTTATTGTTTACAAGTGTGAAGTTAATTCACAAAGGTATACCCACCTGGGCTCTAAGGAAGCCCGAAGTGTAGAAGGTTTAATCAAACCTTGTCATATGTTGTCTCTGGAGTTTCCTTATCTTTGATGTTTTCTCTGCACCCAGTTTAGACCATATTATCTTAAGGACATTAAAGGGAATCAAATTTTGAGGACAACAGGACAAGTGATTGCAGATCAACTTTTTGATGCTCCACTTGAAGATACTCAACCACTGCACATAGAATTTCTACATGAATTAATAATACACCTTACTCAACAATCATGGAGGATGTTCTTTGACGGGTCTTTCACTCAAAATGGTTCTGGTGCTCGAATACTATTTATTACATCTCATAAATTCAATCCCAAAGGCTTACAAGATTCTTTTCCCTTGCGAAACAACATTGCAGAGTATGAAGCTTTGGTAAACGGGATTAAGCTAGCTATCGAATGGAAGGTTCTGGAATTACAAATCTATGGAGACTCTCAACTAATCATCAATCAAATTAATGATACATATCAGACTCGAGATGAGAAATTGATGCCTTATAAGAGAATGGTGGATGATCTCAAGAAATATTTTACTTTTGTGTCATTTCAGCAGATTCCCAGATCCGCAAACAGAGCAGCAGATGTTATGGCCACCTTGGCATCCATACTAGAGTTACAAGAGTCTAATTTTTGCTTTGAATTCCTAGTGGAAGAGTTACATTACCCTACTTATGATTCTCTTGAGTCCCAGATGGTTTGTTCTATTATTGGACATGACTCATCTCGCTACAGCCACATTTACTCTTATCTGCATGACCAGATTATCCCTGAAAAATCTTACCCGTAATGAGAAAGGGAACCTAACCCAAAATGCTTCACAGTACGTCATCATTGCTAATGATTTATTTAGGCGAGGGTTGGATGGTACTTTTCTTAGGTGTCTAGAAACTGAAGAGTCTAAACGTGCATTATCGGAAGTTCGTGAAGGTATTTGTGGATCTCATTCAAATGGTCTTACTTTAGCTCGTAAACTACTAAGCGCTGGCTAATACTAGCCAAACATGGAGAAAGATGCTATAAATTTTACTAAAACTTTTGAGAAGTGTCAGCTACATGGAAATCTCATACATGCTCCAGCAAGGGATCTCATACCCATCATTACACATTGGCCTTTTCAGCAATGGGTGTTTGATCTCATTGCTCAAATATATCCTGCATCATCCAACGAACACAAGTTTATAATAACTTCCACTGAGTATTTCACTAAGTGGGTAGAAGTGGTTCCTCTCATCAAAGCAACTGGTAAACAAGTAGCTTTGTTCATCCTTAACTATATCATTTGCAGATATGGGATACCTTCATCCATTGTGACTGACAATGGAGGGCAATTCAAGAATAAAGATCTAGATGAGCTCTGTGAGAAATTCAAAATCAAACAGCATTGGTCATCCGTATATTACCCTCAAGGTAATGGACAAGCTGAGGCATATAACAAAAACTTGTTGACTACCTTACACAGAACAGTGAATAAATCTGGGAATGATTGGCATCTGCAGCTCAATCCTGCATTATGGGCATATAAAACAAGTATTAGAACACCTACTGGGGCTACACCTTTTTCTTTGGTGTATGGGTCTGAAGCAGTATTACCTATTGAAGTGGAAATACCATCTCTAAGAGTTTCTTTGCAAGTTCTGGTTACTAATGAAGACTATAGAGTATCTATATTGGAAGAACTCGAATTGTTGGATGAACATCGGCAAGTGGCGTTTGATAATCTTAGAGTGTATCAAAAGAGAATGTCTAGAGGATATAACAAGAAGGTTTGACAACAAGAATTTCAGGTTGGTGACCTCGTTCTGAGAGAAAATCCTAAAAATCAATAGTTTCAAGACAACAAAGGGAAGTTTGAACCCAACTGGCTTGGTCCCTACATCGTTAATGCAATCTTTGGCTCTGGTGCTTATCAGCTCTCAACATCGGAAGGAGAATATCTCCATGAATCAATTAACACCATCCATTTGAAAAAATTATTCACTTAGCATTCTCTGCTCCAGCAACCTATATAGCTAAAACGTCCTGAAAAAATTCTAAAAATCTAAAGTCTTGAAAAAAAGAAAAAAAAAATGAATCTCTGTCAAGCAGGTGAAAACCTGGAAAACAGGCACCTCTTGTACTCAAGTGCTCCATCTATCAACGCAACATTGGCATTTCCTTCTTTCCAGCATCTTTGATTTTGCTTATACATATATTTCAGTCACGTTTGTGACATCGTGGTTCGTTGGAGCCCTCATGGCTTGAAACTGATTAATGTCCTAGTCTTAGGTTAATCGAAAAAGCACATTACATGTCCTAAGCAATGTCAACCAAGTCAACTTTACATTAGTGAAACCTGGTCATCCAATCTGAGTCAGTCACCTGTCTCCTAACTACTAAAGAGTTTTATCACTGAGTACACAAGCAAAACAACATTACTAAAAACAATCACTAAAAACTTTCAGATATGAATGAAATTTTTCTTTGTGTGTTGTCTTTTATATTGGTTTTTGATTATTATCCCTCTGAGTAACTCGAGGAAGTCTATCTTGACTAAGAGGAGCAAGGATTGGGGGCATAATATTTTCTTTGTTTTCTACTTGTAGGAATCATTCCCATGATCTGGAAACATTTAATCAGCTAGGTGTCTATGATAGGAACCTTCACATCAAGGTGAAATCACCACACATACCTCGACTCCACTTATTTGTATGCTAAAAGGAGGTTCACATCATTTCTTTGTCTATTTTGAGAGAATTTCTTTATCATGCAATTCGGGTCCCTGCAAAATTTGTCCAAGGATATAAATGAAAAAAAGGGTCATTGCAGACAAGATAATTAATATTTCACATGAAAAGAAAGGAACTCTAATCTACCTGCTATATTTGTTAATGCTCAGTGATGAAAGTTAAGCATTTCAAATCCAGTGACTAGGTTTAGGTTGCATTTCATTTTGCATCTCATTTTGCATTTCATTCTGCATTATGTGAATTTAGAGTGATTTTGGTATGATAACAATGATCTCTTTATCTTCTAAATGAGAGTTGGAAGTCTCGTCATTTCTAAGCTAAGTGATTTATATTTCATCATTTCTTCGATCAAGTACTTGTGTATTGAGATGTTAGCTGCATACATAAGCATTTTATATAGATTCATACACTCATTTTACATTCATCTTATTACATAGAAATAAATAAATAATTTGCATTACTCATTACTCATTTTTATCATTTATTTTCATATGAAAAGAAACAAAAACAAACATCCATATTCATTTGCATTACATACATCCATACTAAAAAGATTTGCATACATACAGAATAAACCATATAGAACAACATCTCACAATCTATCAACACAAGTACGATGAAATCTAATCAAGGTCTCGTGTATATAATTATCAATATCTTGGGGTACAAAATAATGTCAACTGACATATACAAACTCCCATCGGAACAAGAATCGTAAGGGCTACAAAAAATGGGTGTGTCTACACAAAAATCTAAGAGCTACACAAAAAAATCTATCTTTGCCTCTCCCTCATCGTCAACAGGTGGAGAAGGTGGAGCCTGCTGACCAGGGTCCTGACAAGGTACCCGAGCTCCCTCAGACCATGCCATGTACTGTGAGTAGGGTACAACCTATTGCGCTACTGGAACCGCTACGCTATACATCGCAACATAGTAGGTTTCCTAACTCATCTGATGGACTACCTCCTACCGTAAAGTGTGTCTCGGCCCTCATCTCTATGATCTAATGATCACGCTCAGCCCTCATCTCTGCTTGTTTTTGGTCTCGCTTTGCCAGCTATGTCTATTCCACCATCAACTGTGACTGCAGACCTGCCAACTATGCTCCCTCGCAGGCTCACCGCCTCCATCTCCACCTCTGACTCCCCCCTGCTCATCTCTCCTCTGTCTCACATGTATGGGACCTACTCTATCCTCCTCACCACCACCCTCAAATACCCTATCTCCACTCAGTCTCACACCAACAGCCCCTAGGGATCCACCCTCTCCTCTCTGTTACTGCCTACCCCCAGCCGGCACCTACTGCTACTAGTGCCAGGATCACCACACGTCAACCTCGGAGCCTCGGTTCTCTATCCCTGTCTCTTCCTGTGTCCCTGTCCCTATCCCTGTCAATGTCCCTGCATGGGGGCACCATCCTCAACCTCCTCTATATGAGGTGCCTACTCTACTGGATCAGTAAATCTTGGGAAAGGGTGCTACTGAAACCAATCCCTGTACTGGGGCAATACCCCACATCTACAATATCATCCATGTAATCCCACCTCAGCCACTATAACCCAGTCACCTCATGTATGCCTAAGGCATATGATAGCCTTGACACCCATCCCTACCTCTCCTCATCTACATAATGTGTGTATGCAGTAAACTCCTGCGATATCCCCTAAGGTCTACCATACTGCCTCATCACTCGAGTAACAACAAGCCACTTGACCACTATCATTGATCTGCCTATGAGAGGTTGGGTTATGAATAGGTCCCTATGAACAGCTCTCCAATCATCCCAAGGCTCAAGACCCTTGTATCGTCTCCATATCATGACTATCAACTCGTCCAGCTGTCATCTCCAATAATTTATCTTGCCCAGATGGGGCTGAGTAATGTATCTAGAGTATCTATAAACAATTAGCTATTGTGGATCTCTGGCATCATCCACAATCAGTCTGCAAATTGGGAGGTGCTCCCAAGTCCATATCTGTAATATCAAAACACCTTCAGCCATGCTCTTCCCCTCTTGCTAGACAATCTCATACATGTGTGCTAGAATAAAAGAACCCCATCCTAATCTATGAGGGTGCTCCACAAGCCTCTCTAGCATCCTGCCCCAGCCGCATAAGAAACCTTGTCCCCTATCTAGCATAAGGAAACAACTGATGAACCTTGCTAAGACACATGCCAATAGAAACTGCTCATTGTACTTGGCCATTATGTCATCCCAACTTATAGACCATGTTAGAATGTCTGCATCATGAAATACCTGCCTCAAAGCTAGTAGGCCAGGATATTGTGTTGAATCATAATCCACCTTATCCCCAGTGAACGGAATTCAAAGAATCCTATATACATCCTCGAGAGTGATAGTCATCTCCCCAACTGAAAAATGAAAAATGTTATGCTCATAATCGAATCTCTCTACAAGTGCAGTGAGCATCCCATGATTCACACGGATATTTGGCATCTGTAAAAGGTGAGTCAATCCATACAAATCAATATGTGCTCTGTCTATATTAGATAAATCGTGCACTAATGTCATGGTCAGTGGATAGACACATCTGAAAAGAATGTGAGGTGGTCGAACCTACAAGAGTCAAACAACATATCAAGATAGGTAAAACATCATGCAAATCCAAAACAATCAATTGCAAAATCAAAATTTTAAGTTTGCACCCTCAAAAATGCTCAATTTTTCAAATGACATAACACAGTAGAGATAGAAACTCGTACAAGTCAGGAATGGGCATATTTAGAAACTCGTACAAGTCAGGAATGGGCGTATTTACGAGCGTTTTGACACACCCAACAATAGTCAGGTAGTTTCTGCAAACACTCACCACCTCTCCTGAAAAGTAACAAGTTTAGAATAACTCACTACCCCAAGGTCTCTATAGTTGGGTCTCAACGGTGATGGATATCTCAATGGTTGATGTGGCTATACCTGTAAAGGGGCTTGCTGGTTAGAACTAAATCTCGTTGGTTTATGAACAATTGCACTTCCTCCTTTTTTTGTATTTTATGATTTAAGATTCTCTCGAGAAATAAAATGTGAAGCGTAAGGGAAACAAGAAAATAACAATAAAGATCAATACAATGACAACTTAATAAACTATCCAATTAGTCCCCTACAATTCGACCAATTATCAGATATTATCCAAGTTAGCATTAAACAACGGACTTCCATAAAACCAGCAAAATCATCAATTTCACAAATCTGTGGACATAGAATCATCAACAATATGGCCTATCACAGTAATTCCCATACACCACTGACATGTGCAATATGGTTCATAACATAATAGACAAAAATATTACCACATTGCTAATTCAAAATAATAGGTGTTACCAATTACACAGAACAATTTGGTAGAATATAGATGTACATCAGGCAATCTACAAGTTGCTTTTCATATTAATCTCCATGAATGTATAACAAAAATAACTCAAACTTCTTAACAATCTACAAAATCTCTAAGAATCTCTAAGTAGGCCACAAACAATCAATTTGGGACCCTTACAAATGAATTCAACTTCTCAATTTATAGAAGTTTTTCACCCTATTATTTAGGAAATAACTCTACCCTAAATTAAGAACTAAAATTAGGAGTCGCAGTTAACTTGCAAGTTTCTTCCTGGACACTCCGCTTAACAACTCCAAAATGGATGTTGCATGAGCATTACAAAGACCATGCTGGGTGAGCCATGTTCTCGTAACCATGTAGGATTTCTTTCAAAATTGGGACTTGAGTAGGAGGAGTAGTTTTAAAATCAAGAAAAAGCTTTTCTATCTTTAGCAATTCTGTGCCTATCCTTTATTTCTTGGTAAATGCCTTATAATTTTCAATTATGCATGCAACTACATGGACTGGCGGATTGGCTACATGCTTAATTCTAAATTTATATTTCTTCAAAGCCTCATTTGCATGTACTCCTTGTTCCTCTAGCTCCTTTACCGTATCTGCCACCTCTTGACACTAAGTAATCAGCTGTGTGTATCAGTTTTGTGCCTCATATGCATCCCATTGATTCAAAACTTGTTGTTGGTCCATTATTCCAGTATCGGCTATTCTGAGGCCAAAAGGCCCTAGTATGTTCATCAAAAAATTCTCATATGACAAAATCTCTCTGAGGAGAGGGTCCCAAATATTAGTCATCTCCTTGACATACTGCTTATACATCTCTACTTTCAGCTCCAAAATGTATATGTAGGACTGTAAATTCTCACAACTATCCCCTCCTAGGAGGTCTTCTTGTACTATCAGCTCTTCTCCTAATCGTAGTATCATTTTCAAAATTTGGAGTTGTTTATTAAAGGTGTTCTCCTTCCACTCCCATTGTGTGGAACAGGTTGCCAAAGCTCCACCCACCTGTACTGCTTTATGGTATATTTCCATTGTATTTTGTAGAAATAATCTAATCTTGGCTGCATTCACCTGAGTCCAAGATTTGGTGGCCGCAGCTACTCGTCTCACCTCTAGTAGTGCCTTTACATCTCCTTCTAGCAATGATGAGGTTGAAGGTAGGTCGTTTGTCCAACACGAGTCCAAAGGTTTACACATTTCTACCAAGAGGTGTTTATACTACCCAAGCTACGCTTTAAGTTCCATATATGAGCTATGCTCCTTTTCCACGCGCCCTCTGACAACACTTGTGGCTAGTTCCAAGGTATCTAGTTCTCCCCACTTGGTCTGCTTACCTAGGTTTATCTGTGATACTTGGTATTTGGGAAAAGTTTGTCCCTCGGCCTGCGATGGAACCGCCACATCTACAATCACTTCACCAGAACTAGTTTTTGACAGGTGATGAACCGTCTTCAACTTCTTAAACTTTGGTGGTTCCTCAATGATTGCTTGTTGTAGAGTAACCTTGGGGAGCTTTGTTTTTCTCTTTTTATTTTTGAAGGTAAACTCTAACCATTGTGGTATATCTTCGGCTTTATCACCTTGATGTGATACAATATCTAAAGTTATAACATGTACCTCTGCCTGCTCCTCTGCTTCGTCTCTTCCTTCAACTCCCGTTTGGCCAGGATCTTGGAATGATGAAATTTGGTGGGCTAAGTTAGCTTGGAGAGCTTGTTGTTTGTGTAACTCTCCTATCTTACTACTGACCTCCTCATTGAATGCCATTTCTTCATCACCTAGCTCCATCTCTGCTTGCCCGGCTTCTATATCCTTAAGCAGGTCTTCTTGGTCTTGAGGGGTTAGAATCAACCTTTCATTCAAGATATCTTTTGCCTCACCCCCTTCTTGTTTTCTCCCTAGTGGTTGTTTTTGCTCGAGATCTTCTTCCTCCTAGTCAGAGTCAGACTCGACGTTTCTAATTTTTACTTCCTCAATAGTGGATGTAAAACCTTGCACTCCAGGCTGCCCTGTGGATACATTAACTAATGGTGGTGCAGGAGTAGCGATGCCTCAAGCACTTGTTGTACCTATGGAAGGTGGCTAAGTGGGTACCTCCTTAGTGGCTTCTACTCTCTCTTCCTATTCTTGGGTATCCTCTCCTTTAGTGTGGCCTATAGCGGTCCTTGGTGGGAGAACTCTGGCAAGTGGAACTGCGCCTAGCCCATCGATCACACCTAGGTTTGTAGCCTTTTTTAGTAATTCAGACTCGTTTATCTTTTCTTGGAGTTTCTTTAGCAAGTCCTCAATGCTTTCTTGAGGCTTGTCTTCCTCACCTGGGTCACTAGAGGTATTCTGCCTTGAAGTCGACCTTGTCTTTCGGACATACTCTTTATGGCCTCTTGACTGAGGTACCCCTAAGGTGGATTCATTTTGCTTTGTTTTTGATACACTGGGCCTTACCCTCTGCCTTAACCATTGTTTAGTCCTATTGATGACTACCTAGGAGACCTTCTCCATATCTATATCTTCGCTTGCAGACCATTTTACTGGGGAGAGGGGCCTCTTGTCTATCCCTAATTCTTTATAAATTGGATCAAGTAACTCTCCATCATCCCTATTTTTCCCTCTTCTTCCAACCAGTTGGTATTCATGTGTCTTTTATTGGCTGGTACCTTGTCATTCCATGTTTTCAAGGCCTCTTCTTTTGTTAGTAAGAATACCTCTTCCCTAGTTGGGATTCCGAAGATGAACCCCAACATATCCGGTGACAAGTCAATAACAGTTTTTCCCTGTGCATCAATGCACTTTCTGGTCCCTAGATTGTAGAATGGAGCGATGGTCATTATAAATTTTGGTGCTTGTAGCAACTGTGGGAATATAGTAGCTTCCACAAGACCAAACCTCTTGATCCTTCGGTGGAGAGCATCTAGGTTGGGTTTATTCAATTGGGTTCCAATATCCCCAATTTCTATGTGACCTACTTCGGTGTTCATGACCCATTTGATTTGATCATCCAGCTTCAAAACATGGACCTGTCCCTGATATTGGTATTTCATGGTGGCTGGAAGTCTATCAATTTCTTTGCCTCTCTTGTTGGTGGATGAGTCCATCTAACCACTGGAACCTGCAGGCAAAACACAAATTTTCCGTCCTCAATACTAAACATAAATTTTGATCCACTTCGGGACTTCAGGGTCCCAGGTTCCCAAGGTAAGCACAAAGGAAGAAGGCTCGAAACTCCGGGGATCTGAGGTTCCAAGGTGGAGTCTATAAAAACCTCCCAGAACTCCAAGGATTCGGGGTTCTGAGCTTTTGATTTGGGGTGCTCTGGAACTTCGGGGATCCAGGGTTCGGGGGTGAAATGGAAGGTGAAACTCAAAAATTCGAGGATCTAAGGTTTCGGGGTGGAATGCTAGATGAAACACAGAACTCCGGGGATCCAGGGTTTCGGGGTGGAAAACTAGGGTACACCCAAAAACTAGACGCAAAAGAAAACAAACAACATGAAAAGACATCTAATCTAGAAAAACACAAGGAGAGAAAATTCACCAACCTAGTGAATCAAAAATCGAACAAACGCCAAGAGAGAGCTCGGGAGTCCGGAGGTTAATGACTTGGGGCTAGGGAGGAGAAGTTCTAAATGCACAAATGAACTCAAAAAGTTCATCATCTCTTATATATAGCCTCCCAAAATCCTTCCGTACGAAAACCATAAACACGACCCTGGGACTCCGGGGTCCCGGGGTTCCAAGGTCAACAGAAAGGAAAACAAAACCACCTTGGGACTCCGGGACTCTGGAGTTCCGAGGCCAAAAGACCCACGACCTCGGGATTCAGGACTCCGAAGTTCCGAGGTCGGAACAACAAGGACCTTGGGACTCTAGGACTCCATAGTTCTGAGGTCGAAACAACAAGGACCTCGGGACTCTAGGACTCTGGAGTTCCAAGGTCAAAACAACAACAAGACCTTGGGACTTCGAGACTCTAGAGTTCTGAGGTCGGAACAAAAGGGACCTCAAGACTCCTAGATTTTGGAGTTCTGAGGTCGAAACCAAAAAGGGACCTCGAGACTCTAGAATTCCATGGTAAAACCAAAAAGAAGAAAAAAAGGGGGGCCATATGTTGACTCAAGGAGACCAAATGGGGAAACAGATATGTTAGGCAAAACAAATGGTGACTGTCTGGGAAAAATGACTATAGGAAATTTAGAATTTCAGAATCTCTGGTTAACCCGGCACGTAAGGCTATTATCATTCAAAAGGATGTATAAGAATTTAAGATGAATAAGTGATTTGAACAAACAACCAAGATGAGAAATAGACATGATCAACTCTTAAGTATGTGCGTATGATTTATTACTCCATCATTTCAATAATGTAGATAGTCAGAGGAAACTAGGCACAAGTTACATAGGTGAAGTCATTAATCGTGTTTCGTGTAAGGTCATCCTAGGCATAGCTCTACTGCCAGTCAAGTGTCTATAGCCCTAACAGAGATACCTCTGGCCTCCATCAAGCAGTGCTCCACTACTAGCCAGGCGTCCATAGCCCCGGTGGAGGTTACTTGAAACACCCATTTGAGTTTCTTAAGAGGATCATTTCTCTCTCTCTTTTTTTCTCTTTTTTTTTTTTTGATAGAATATTATAGGATATAGAGAATGACTTCTTTCTTCAATAATCTCTCAAGCAACTTCCAAACATTGAAGTTTGATGACTGGGTTGGGAGTCATGGTCGATAACATGAAACACCTTGACTTCGAATTTTTCACTTGATACTCAGTTTACCTGCTATCTCACAAAACCTTTCTGATGTATCTTAATGTGACGTTAGTGCTGAGTTTATCAAGCTAGCCTTTTCCAAATTGAAAGTCAAAAACTTGTATCATATTTAAACGATTATATACCACTTTGAACAAGTATAGACAAAGGTTTCAAACTCAATCAAATGACAATGAAATTATAAATAGCAGAGAGTCAAAGTCTCTCAGAATTTGGCAAGATGTTATACAAAGGATACCTACTTTCTTTTAGAATCTTCAAGAACAAAATATATACCCTGACTCAACAAACAAAAGAACAAACAAGCAAGGAAAACAAAAAACAAAACGGAAAACACACAACAAGGCCCAATGAAGCACGACCAAAAAGAAAAAACAACTAACTACTATATACAATAGGTCAAGCTTTATTAAGGATTTAATCAAAGTAGTTCTTGAGGAACTGACCATTGATGGGCAATGGTACTAGTTCTCTAGTCAATGAGCTCAACCTAAAAGTGTTCTCGCCTAGAATTTCAGCTATTTGGTAAGGACCTAGCCACAACCTTTCAAACTTGTGATGATCACCTTTCTTTTCCTTGGCCTTGTCCCATAATAGGACTAGGTTAGAGATCCGAAAAGCTTTCACCTTGGCTCTTTTATCAAACCATCGCTTAACAACGGATTGATGCTTGGCAAAGTGTTGTAGCGTATTAAGTTGTAGCGTATTAATTCTTTTTTCATCAAGTCTTAACAAGTTTAAGAGGTGAACCTCTACCCGATCCTCAATGTCAAGTTCTTTCATTAATTGGAGGACCAGTATTTGCAAGTTAATTAGGAAAACAGGGGTCTGGCCATAGACAAGGTAGTATGGAGAAGTTCCCAGGGTAGCTTTTATTCTGGTTCGATCAGCCCATAGGGCATATCTTTGTTGATTATGCCAATCCCTGGGGTTTTTCTTGAGTAGCTTCTTGATGACATCTAGGATATTCTTGTTTGTGGATTCAGCTACCCCATTACCTTGCAGGTAATAGTTGGATGAAAATTTCAATATCACTTTATACTGGTATGACCATTGCATCAACTGTGCGGAAGTAAAAGCAGGACCATTATCACATACCAGAGCGAAGGGCATACCAAACCTGGTGATGATATGCTCTTCAATAAATTTTAGGACTACCTTAGCAATAGCATTGCGGTAGGGAATGGCTTCTATCCACTGGGTACAATAATCTATTGCTATAAGAATAAACTTATGCCCTATAGATGAATTAGGGTTAATAACGCCTACAAAATCTAGGGCCCATTGAGCAAAAGGTCTTACCTCAAACACTGGTTGGAGAGGCATAGCGGGATTTCTTTCTCTGGAGGCTGCAGTTTGACATGTATGGCAATTTCGGACATGTTCATGAGTATCCTTAAATATGCTAGGCCAATAATATCCAGCCTTCAGAATTTGATGTGCAGTGGCATCTGCTGACCCATGACCAGTACCATATTTCCCGTGAAATTCCTTAATCATATTATGAGTTTCTTGATGATCAAGGCACCGAAGGTAAATACCCTCATAATTTTTTCAGTAGAGTGTTGAATCCTTGATCATATAATTAGCACTCTTGAGCCTTAATGCTCATCTTTGCATAGTTGTCAATCCCTCAGGACACCTATTATTCAACAATACAAATACCAAATTTGTGTACCAAAGGTCATGAGTAAATGACTTCAATATATATTGTTGGTACTGGATTTGAGGGATGTTAGTCACCATGGCCTGAGACAATCCTTGGCCTCGGACTAATTTCATTGGATGCATCTCTAAGTCAAATTCTTGCAATATTGCCATCCATTTCCCTTGTCATTCTCCCAGTCTAGACTACATGAGTAGTGACTTTACTGCTTGGTCAGGAATGATCGCATAGATTTTACTCCTCAAGATGTAATGTCTAAACTTCTTGACTGCTCTTAATAATGCAAAGGCTTGTTTTTCAAGAGCATAATATCTAACCTCAGTGCTTTTGAAAGGAGAACTCATAAATGCAATAGGTTTCTTGTCTCCTTCTTGCCTCTGTGTCAAAACAGTTGCTCCAGAGTGTAGTGAAGCAAAAGAATATATGTAAAATGATAGTGTGTAATCCGGGCTAGTTAGTACAGGAGCTTCGGCGATGGATTTCTTGATCTTGGTGAAAGCCTCTTTTGCTTCAACTGTCCACTTGACCTTAGCATCCTTCTTCATCATTTCATTCAAGGGCTTGACTATTTCTACAAACCTAGTAATGAATTTTCTGACAAAATTGATTTTTCCAAAGAAAGATCTCATCTCTTTTTTACTGCCGGGCATTTGTAATTCTAATAAGGCTTCTACGCGATCTAGGTCTATAAAGATCCCCCTCTCAATGATTACGTGGCCAAGTAGCTTTCCTTAAGCCACTCCAAATACACATTTCTTGGGATTAAGGGAAATCACATATCTCCTACACCTCTCTAATACCTTTATGAGGTGGTCTGGGTGATCTTCTCTGATCTTAGAAAATATCGTCAAATCATCCATATAAATAATAATGCATTTTCCAATCAGTTCTTTGAATGTTGTATCCATCGCTCGCTGGAAGGTTGCCCCAGCATTAATCAATCCAAATGGCATTCTTTTATATGCATATGTTCCTCACTTCATTGTAAATATTGTCTTCATACGATTTTCATAATTTACCAACACCTAGTTATATCCTAAATAACCGTCGAAAAATGACATCATTTGTGAACCATTCACAATTTGTAATACTTCATCCAAAGAAGGGAGTGGGTAATTATCTTTCTCAGAAGCTTTGTTGAGATTGTGAAAATCCACGCAAATTTGTATGTCTCCATTCTTTTTCTGCACTGGTACCAAATTAGCAACCCAAGTAGAATGTAGTACTAGAAAAATTATCTTAGCGGAAAGTAACTTTTTCACTTCCTTGAAGATCAAGGGTTCTATTAGTGCATTGACTAGACGTTGTTTTTGCCTGAATGGTTTTATGTTAGGTTTTAGGGGAATCACATGGGTGATAATCATTGTATTGAATGTCTTTAAATCTTCATACCCCCATGCTATTACTTTGATGAATTCTTTCAAGATATGTTACAGTTTTTCTCTTTTGCTTTGAGTGCAAATCTTCTCAATATAAACAATTCTCTCTTTTCCTTCTGGACCAATATTATGAGGCTCGTATTTTCTGACATTTGAATCAGTTGTTAATCCCTCTTTTACTCTTGGGTCCAAATCGAAAAGTCTCCAAGGTGACCATCCCTTTAGGAATAACATTGGTTGGTAAATCCAAAATATCCACATTACCTTCATTATTGAAATCATCTGATTTGTCTTCCTCATCAATAATTTAATCTTCAAAAGCCCCCGAATTGGCGAGAAAAGCTAAGATATGGGCATCATCCCGAAAAACTTGGAAATGTTTGATATTATCAGGCACAGTAGGTGCAGAGATTAATTCCACCAAGAAATTCTTTAAAGGGGATTGGCTTACTGGTTCTAATGTACTGCCAGCTACAGCCAACGCATCGGGTATTCCGTTTACTTTCCTAGGTACCAGTTGAATGTCAAAAGCCTCGAAATCTTCAATCAGATCCCACACTCTATTCCAATATGCCGCTAACCTTTTGTCATGGCACGCGTATTGGCTTCGCACTTGTTTAACCACCAACTCTAAATCTCCTTGCACCTTTAAACACTTTGCTCCTTTCTTATGAGCGAAAAGTAATCCTCTAATTAAAGCTTCGTACTCTATCACATTATTAGTACAAGGGAATTGAAGTCGATAAAAAGCTAAAAGGGTTTTCCCTTTTGGGTTGGTTAACTCTACGCCTGCTCCGCTGCCTTGTTTGGATCTTGACCCATCAAACTTTAAAAACCATATTTCATCCTTTGGTCTCTTCATATTTTTCACCTTTAGGTCAATGTTGAGGTTAGTACTCAAAGAGAATTGTTGCTTCTCAAGCTCAAGACTTTGTGATAATTGAGTTTGTTCAATTCATGGTGGTATAAACACTTCAATTGTATTCGAAGCAACCTGTTCAGATTAAGGTTGAAATTTGGATTGTATTTCTTCCTTCTTAGGCTCCAGAGGAACATCTCCCTCTTCATTTTTAACAACCTTAACCGCAAGAACCTCATGGTTGTATTCTTTAGGTAAGGTAATCTTGTTTACGAGCTCGATTTTCTGAGACTCATTTGACACCTTGAACTTCCCCCATAATGTTGGTATGATCATCTTCTTCGAATGGAACCGGATTCATCAACTTTGTGATCTCATTCTGACATGGGATACATGAAACTTTTGAGTGTTCCTCATGGTGTATCTGACACCACTTTGGTAGCAGCAACTCTTATATCTTCATAGTATTTCCTAATAAGCACATTCCTTGTTGTACTATTGTAACAAACTCTTTCACCTGCCCTCTATATGCGGTCTTGTCGGTTTGAAATGATTGAGGTGGGTTTGGTGTAGAGAAAGTAAGAATCTCATTGATTTTGTAAACCCTTGGGCTTACCTCAGCAAATTCCACTTCATTAAGAGCACCATAGTCCATGACCAATTTCTTGAATTTAGGCTCACTATCAATTCAGATCTGGTTGCTCACCCCCTTCCAAGGAAGCCATAAGTATGTAAAACATGTTGAGAAATATCCTCCCAATGTCTTGGACCAATCTCTATTGAGGAGCATCCCATATACTTCTGGAATATCCACTACTTGAATGTAAATATAGCGAGATATTTGAGGATCGGCACCTAACTAGATGCATACATCTTTCAATTATCCAATGACATTAACCTCTATTTTGTCTAATTGTACTACCTTACTATTCGCACGTACTGGTTGAAGTCCAAGTTGTTGGCATATAGAGTAAGACATTACATTTCCTGAAGCTCCTGAGTCCACCAAACAGTTATGTAAATTCTTCCCACATATCTTCAAACTCAGTAAGAATGGTGGATTTTCTATTGCATCATTACTGACATTAGCATTGACTTAATTAAAGTCCACCATCTTAACCTCATTATTCTATGATTTTAACATTTCCAACTTCCTAAGGAAAGCCCTCTTCTGTTTGAGGCAATATCTCAATACTTCCATTAAGGACATAGTAGTGGCAATCCTTTCCATCTCTTTAATAACATCGAATGATCCTTTCAGAACATAATCTTGCCTTGGAGCTTGTCTAGGGCGTGTTCCTTGGAAAGCTTGAGGTGGACAAGGATTGTTTCTCGCATTAGCGTTTGGAGGTACAAACCCGCCCGTCGAGGGAGGTGGCTCTATTAACGGAGCCTTGCCTTGACTTCTAAGATTATAGTTGTTATTGGTCTGAAAGGCCTGAGCATCGTATACGCATTGTTCACTATCAGCTTCAGCCTAAAACTCTTTACACAGGGAAGTATCAACCAGCATGGCAGTATTAACCTTATCAGGATCATCATTGGAACAATCTTTGGGCTGAGAGTCAACTTGAGCAATTCTTATGATGTTCTCAAACTGTGCACAATTAACCTCAGAATGGGAAGCTGTGTCATGCAACCTGCACCAATTTGTTAGTAGATTCATATCGGCAAGGTTAACACTTTGTGTGTGGTTTGGGTTATCTCGTGCATCCAGGTGGTTGTGGTTCACCCCACCATTATTCGGACCCGTATTCCACTACCTATTATAAGGTTTATTATTGTACCTTTGATTTTGGTTCTGGTTATTGTAGTTTCACTGATTATTATATGATTGAGATTGATTATACCCTCCTGATGGATTCATCTTTAGCTGGCTCAAGTCTGAAGTAACCTGCGAGATCATTTTCTTCAAGGCCTCTACTTCAGTAGATATATGGGATCCTTGATTCTCAAGTGCCGTAATTGGAAGTTGGTTTGCCAAATTCATAGTGTCAAATTGTTGATTTCCAGCTTGCGGCTGACTGGCGTATTGTGTTTGAGTGGGAATGGTATTGGTACCATTTTGCCAGTTCGATGCTTGAGCTACGAACTGTTGACTTGCTTGTGGTTGGGGTGCATAAATTGGCACGGGGTTCATTGTTGGGGCACCTATAGGTAGAGAGGAAGGTACACCTGGGAGTTGATTGTAATTTCCTTGATTCACCCCTATGGGTAAATTATACTCGATCCCTCCCCGGGTAAGATTCAACTACTGATTCATGCTAATTGCTAATGTGAAGACTTTTGCTAAGGTATCCCTTTGATCTTGAGGAACACTCTTTTTAATGAACATAGCAATCCAAGGGTCAATAGCTCTCAAATATGAGTTGATGGCTACATTAGGCGCTACCTGGTATGGGGATTGCAGCCCCTTGAATGCCCTTTGGAAGCTGGTATTAAAAGTCATTAATGGCTCATTCGGCAATTTCTTAAGAGAAGCAAACTGATGGTATATGGGAAGAGTCTACATACTACATCTTGGTGTTCAATATGATTACGAACAACCACATCTTTGAATACTTCAATATGTTCATTAGTCATTCATCCACCTAGATAGTAAAATTTGCTGCAAAATTTGTCAGGGTTTCTAGGTAGGTCATGTATACCCCCTAGTATGGTTCCTAGCGGTGTGGTGTCTTGGTTGAAGTAGGCCATCAAAGGTAGTGATGGTGAACGTTGAGTAACAAAAGCTGCAGCGATAGGTTGAGGACTGGAGATTAGTTAATCTCTTACGTTGGGTATGGATGACTGTACTGGTGAGGATGTTGAGGGTTGTTTCTTAGCTTTGTTCTTCTTCCTCCTAGTGGTAGGTCCTAATTCAACTAAGTCAGACGGTGAAGAACCACTCCTCAGGACTCGGTGGAATCTCTCGGGAGAAAAAGCTAATATACGATCCAGCTTAGTACCTCAATTATCTGGTTGAGGAGGTGGTTGCAGATTTTCTCATGGGTTCACCTAAGGATTGAGTTGTCTTTGTGCCTCTGCTTCTATATGTATAGCCTTTTGGCTCTCATTATCTAAGACTTGTCGTAATTGTAACCAATGGTTGTAATTTCTCATATTGTCCCAAGCAAAGTCGTATAGTTGAGTAAGAATGTCATCTTGTTGGTTGTTGAGGTCAAGTTGGGTAAAGGGCATCAATCCATCTCCTGGAAGTACCATATGCGGTTCACCTATGAGGGGTTTACTCTATGGCCCTCCTTCTAGCGCCAGTTTTTGTTGACGAGCGTTTTGACACACCCACCAATAGTCAAGTAGTTTATGCAAACACTCACGACCTCTCCTGAAAAGTAACAAGTTTATAATAACTCACTACCCCAAGGTCTCTGTAGTCGAGTCTCGATGGTGATGGATATCTCAATGGTTGATGTGGTTATACCTGTAAAGGGGCCTATTGATTAGAACTAAATCTCGATGTGTTACGAACAATTGCACTTCCTCATTTTTTTGTATTCTATGATTTAAGATTCTTTGGGGAAATAAAATGCAAAGCATAAGGGAAACAAGAAAATAACAATAAAGATCAATACAATGACAACTTAATAAACTATCCAATTAGTCCTCTGCAATTTGAGCAATTATCAGATATTATCCAAGTTAGCATTCAACAACGGACTTCCATAAAACCTGCAAAATCATCAATTTCATAAATTTGTGGACATAGAATCATCAACAATATCGCCTATCATAGTAATTCCCATACACCACTAACGTGCGCAATATGGTTCATAACATAATAGACAAAAATATTACCACATTGCTAAATCAAAATAATAGACGTTACCGATTACACAGAACAATTTGGTAGAATATAAACGTAGATCAGGCAATCTACAAGCTGCTTTTCATATTAATATGCATGAATGTATAGCAAAAATAACTCAAACTTCTTAACAATCTGCAAAATCTCTAAGAATCTCTAAGTAGGCCACAAATCATCAATTTGGGACCCTTACAATTGAATTCAACTTCTCAATTTATAGAAGTTTTTCACCCTATTATTTAGGAAATAACTCTACCCTTAATTAAGAACTAAAATTAGGAATAGCAGTTAACTTGCAAGTTTTTGCCTGGACACTCCACTTAACAACTACAAAACGGATGTTGCATGAGCATTACAAAGACCATGCTGGGTGAGCCACGTTCTCGTAACCATGCAGGATTTCTTTCAAAATTGGGACTTGACTAGGAGGAGCAGTTTTAAAATCAAGAAAAAGCTTTGCTATCTTTAGCAATTATGTGCCTATTGGCATTTGGCATTATAACAGACAAGGAGAGATTGTTGGCATTTCAATAAGGATATTGAGAAAGCTGTTGATGATTATGGATAAAATTGATTAAGGATGTTTACTGTCTTAATATTATTATTTTGTCATTGATGTCAAGAAATTGATTTTCTAATTCAGTATGATGTTGCCATATCTTGAGAAGTATGATTTGATGAGGATAAAGATGTCGATAAAAGACAAAGAAAGAATATGATGGATAAGGGGTGAAATAAGTTATTCAATGGGCAACTATTACCGAGTTAGACAATTGTGAGATCATGATGATTAGATTATTTTGATATCCTACATATGTTATTGATTGAAAGGTTAATACTATACTATGTTACCGAGCAAAGAACCTAGTCGGTAAACCCTAAGGAACCTAGTCGGTAAACCTTAAGGTTATCACTATCGGTTAATGAAGGCAGAATGTCTACCAAGTTGCAACCGAGTAATAACAGAATGCATTGACTGAATAAAAGCATTATTTAATGAAGGAAGCTGATGAGTTGGCTATGATTAAATGATTGGTATGTCGTGAATGAAGTTTATTAAAGAATCTATGGTAAAGGATAATCGGCAGAAAGATCTACAGCTCAGATTGAACCGCAATACCCTAGCACAAGTTCCAAGAAATATATGCAATTTCCAAGGCGGGGTAAAACATTTTTTAGATCTAAGGATACATTGAACCTGGTCAAAGTTTGAACATCTAATGGCTATGATTGATCATGGGAAATGTGATCAAGGAGATTAAGCGGTTGGAGAATTGTTTATAAATAGGGAACTATTGATAAACAATGGATGCGGGCAAGTGTATGCATAGGGATGCTACATAGTGATTACCGAGCACAGAAGCTTGAAGACCTATTTTGAATAACAGAGTATAGAGCCCAGCAGATGGACAAGATTAGTTCTATGTCTATATTGTATTGAGAAAATAAGAATTTTCTTTAGCATTTTAGATGTGAAGTTGTAGATAGATTTTTATTACTGTTATTTTGTGAAGTGACAAAAAATCTCTTAACCGAGTGGACTTAACAGTCTTATTTGTAAAACTCTCTAGCAAGGTGACATTTTGATTGAGTGTTTGAAATCCTTTAACAAGGTCACTTCTAACAAGGTGAAGATCCTAACAGATCTGAGGGAAATCCCTTAACCAGGTCACATCTAGCAATGTGTTTGTAATCTTTAATAGGATTTTCTTTTAACCAAGCATACTCTAGAAGAGTATATTTCTTAGTGGGTCCGAAATCCCACAGTGGTTTTTCCCTATTTGGGTTTCCACGTTAAATCTGGTGTTATGAGTGTTATGATGTTTATATTCTTTTGAGTTTGCATGTTTAGCAATTTTGGTTATATTACTGAAGTATATGTTACCGAGGTTGAATCTGATGTTTTTATGGAAGATTAAGTTTGTATGATTCACCCCCCCCCTTCTCATCTTATTAGCTTGGCATCTATACTTATCTTTAAGTATCAGAACTATCAATTGGTATTAGAGCTTTGGATTCTGGAAGGAAAAGTTTAAAGGTACTTGAGGAAAAGATCCAAAGATGTATAAGAGGGATGCACCACAGCTGAACAAGTCAAGTTTCTCTACATGGCAGAAAAGGATGAAGCTGCACCTATCAGGAGTTGGAGAATATGGTGTATATTATCTAGAGAATGATTTCATCACACCGAGCACCTATCCATTGACAATGGAAGAGATAAAGGCAAAGCAAGAGCATATCCAAGCAATGATTGAAATAACATCTGCATTGACCGATTCAGAGTTTAATGAGCTAGAAGGCTGCAATGATGCAAAGGCAATGTGGGACAAGCTCATATCTATGTATGGTGGAGATGAACATGTTCAAAGAACAAAAGTGGATAGTCTAAGAGGACAACTTGAATCTATGAGGATGAATGAAGGTGAGAACATAACCCAGTACAGTACAAGACTAAAGGAGATTGCCAATCAAATCAAAGGAGTGGGTGGAACTATTGAAGAAAAGGATATAACAAGTAAGTTGTTAAGAACTCTTCTATCGGCTTCTGCAATCCAAGTCTTTGCAATCAATGAATTGAGGTTTGTACCTAATATGCCAGTTTCTTTAGATGCTACTATTGGTAAGCTACATGCATTTGAGTTAAGTAACTTTGATAATAGTAGGTCATCGGTAAATAAAGTTGAATCTGCATTTAGTTCTTTTCATATTGGTGAATCTGATGATTACAATGATAGAATGAGTAAGTACACTAAAGGGGATCATAGTGGAGCAAGTGAAATATTTCACAAGAACATGGAGGAAGTACACAAACTGTATGAGGAAATCAGAAAGCAAGAAGAGTTTGAAGCACTATTAGCTAGAAGGTTACCGAGAGGCAAAGGCAAGTATAAAGGAAAACTACCTTTGAAATGTTTCAATTGTGATAAGATAGGACATATGGCTTCTAACTGTCTTGACAAAGATTCTAATAAAAAGAGAGATTACCGAGATGATTGACAGAAAGATAATCATTACAGAGGACACCGAGACTTTAGAAGAAGAGATAGAATGTTGTGCTTAATAGCCGATGAGGAATCCATTGATGATAAATCAGATGAAACTGATACAGACAAAGTAGTTTATGTGGCTATCAAAGATGGATTAGATGAAGAAAGGTATGAAGAAAAAGCCCTAATATCTCACATAAATACTAATGATGCTTGGATCATAGATAGTGGATGCTCACATCACATGACAGGTGATAAATACAAGTTTGTTATGTTAGAAGACTATGATGGAGGCTATGTAAGATTTGGTAATGATGCACCATGTCCGGTAAGAGGTAAAGGATCCATAACACTTCTTGACAATGCAAGATGCAATGATGTTTATTGGGTTGAAGGTTTGAAATACAATTTGTTGAGTGTAGCACAGCTAAACAATACAAGATACCAAATAGAATTTTAGAAAGGAATTGTCAAAGTTCATGACAAGCATGGAAAGTTAGCTACTACTGGGACACAAACAAAAGGTAACACATTTCACCTTGACTCAACTTGGAATAAATGTTTGTATGCAAAGATAGATCATACCTGGTTATGGCATAAAAGTTTTTGTCATGTAAATTTTGATACTTGATCAAAATAAGCAAGAAGCATCGAGTAAGAGGTCTACCGAGTTTGGAAAAACCTGAGAATGCTATGTGTCGAGGATGCCAGATGGGTAAAATGACAAGATCAAGCTTTACAAGTAAGTCTTACACTTCTAAGGGAATTTTAGATCTTGTGCACACTGATCTTTGTGGTCCTATGAAAGTTCAAAGTTATTATGGTGATAAATATTTCATATTATTTGTGGATGATTACTCAAGGATGATGTCAATAATGTTTTTAAAAGAAAAATCAGAAGCTTTTCAAATGTTTAAATGGTACAAGGCAAGAGTTGAAAATGAAACAAGAAGACAATAGAAATGTCTTAGATCAGATAGAGGAGGAGAGTTCACATTTGATGAGTTCAACTTATTCTGCAATGATCATGGTATTAAAAGACAAGTCTTTGCACCGAGAACTCCACAACAAAATGGAATTGCTAAGAGAAGAAACAGATCTATTGTGGATTGTGCCAGAACCCTAATGATTGAAAAGAAAGTGCCACAAACATTTTGGAGAGAAGTAATAAGCACAACAGTTTACACCCTGAACCGAGTACAACTAAAGAAAGGTACTTTGAAGACACCATATGAAATCTGGTATGACAAGAAACCTAATGTAAGTTATTTTAAAATCTTTGGAAGTAGATGCAATGTACACAAAGATGATAGAAATGGCAAGTTTGATCAGAAAAGTGAAGAAGGAACATTTCTTGGTTATTCTTCTAGAAGTAAAGCATTTAAATGTCTGATCAAATCATCTAACAAAGTAGTAGAAAGTGAAAATGTGAAAATTGATGAATTTGCAAAAAGAAATGATGAAGGAAATTCCAAGGAACCAGAAGATTATGATGAATTTGTCTATGTTCAACCGACAAGTCCTACCGAGAAAACTGCAGAAGGAAATGAAGAGAATATCCAATTACCAAGTGATGAAGAAGATCATACAGAGCCTACCGAACCTTTATTAGCCAAATATGTCAGAAGACATCATGCACCAAGTCAGATTATAGGAGATAAGGATGATCTAGTGATGACAAGGAACAAACTGTGACAGAACACATGTCTGATATCTGAATTTGAACCGAGAATAGTGAAAGAGGCATTTAACAGTGAAGATTGGATAAATGATATGATAGAATAAATTGATCAAATCAAGAAGAATGACACATGGACACTAGTCCCAAGACCGAAGGACAAAAATGTAATCGGTACAAAATGGATTTTCAGAAACAAGCTGAATAAAAAAGGAGAGGTCATTCGAAATAAAGCAAGACTAGTTTGCAAAGGTTATGCCCAAGAAGAAGGAATTGATTATGGTGAGACTTTTGCACTTGTAGCAAGACTTGAAGGAGTAAGAACATTGTTGGCATATGTTGCTTACAAGAATTTCAAGGTATATCAAATGGATGTCAAATCTGCATTTTTGAATGGTATATTAGAAGAAGAAGTTTTTATTGAACAACCTGAAGGATTTGCTGAAAACAATAATAAAGATCAGGTATGTAAATTGAAAAAAGCTTTATATGGTCTGAAACAAGCACCTAGAGCATGGTATGAAAGATTGCACTCTTATTTAATCAAGATTGGTTTTATAAGAACAAGTGAAAACAGCAATATTTACATGAAGAATGATGAAAATGGAATACTAATCTCAGCAATATTTGTTGATGATATTATATTTTGTGGGAATGACTCTCTATGTAAGAACTTTGGAAATGAAATGAGAAAAGAATTTGAGATGTCATTAATCAGTGAGATAAAGTATTTTATAGGTTTATAGATACTGCAAATGAAAGATGGGATTTTCATTACTCAATCCAAGTACATAAAGGAAATCTTGAAGAAATTTGGAATGGAGGATTCAAAACCAGTAAGTACTCCTATGACTACCAACTGCAAATTATCAAAGAATGATGAATCTACATCTATTGATGAGACACTTTACCGATCCATAATTGGAAAGTTGTAATATGTTGTTCACAGTAGGCTAGACATAGCACATGCAGTAGGTATAGTTGCAAGATTCTCTGCAAATCCTAAGGAAACACACATGATAGCAATCAAGAGAATTTTCAGATACTTAAAAGGCACTAAGGATTATGGCTTAGTATATCAGAAAAGAAATGATTTTGATTTAAAAGTTTTTTCTGATGCTAATTGGGCAGGCAACATTGATGACAGAAAAAGCACAAGTGGAGGAGTTCTCTTTTTAGGAGAAAGACTAGTGAGTTGGCTTAGCAAGAAACAAGGATGTGTTTCTCAGTCAACAGCAGAGGCTGAATACGTTGCTGCAGCATTGAATTGTACCAACATAGCATGGATCAAACAACTGTTGGAAGGTATAAATGAGAAAGTTACCGAGCCAGTAACTATATTCTATGACAATACTAGTGCCATTAACATTTCAAAGAATCCTGTTATGCACTCTAAGACAATGCACATCTCTATCAAATATCATTGTCTTAGAGAAGAAGCTCAAGCGAAGAAAGTGGTATTGGAGTATGTTAGCACAAAGGAACAAATAGCAGATATCTTCACCAAGCCACTACCAAGGGACACTTTTGAGTATCTCAGAAGTAAGTTAGGGGTCCTACCCCTATCTTCTATTCACTGACTGAGTTCGGTGAAAGCATCAATTCAATGACTCTACAGAATATATTTTACAAGTTGATGTTGATTTACACACTTTAGGATGTTTTCTAAAGGTGTGCAGGAAACAATACAGGGAATGGGAATTGAAGACATAATGCTCTGACCGAGACTAAGTTGACACATAATAGTAGGAAATCACTTCATACAGGAAGAAATTATGTTTTAGTTCTTTACTTTTTGGCATTGTTGTCAAAGGGGGAGAAGACAGAAGAGAAGAGGAGAAGACTAATGTATGGGGGAGAATTCTGATGATAGGGGGAGAGCATTTCAGCATTTTAGAATCTCACAGTAATCCGAATCAATTAGGTCAAATCAATTGGTTTTGTCATCAATGCCAAAGGGGGATATTGTTGGCATTTGGCATTATAACAGACAAGGAGAGATTGTTGGCATTTCAATAAGGATATTGAGAAGGTTGTTGATGATTATGAATAAAACTGATTAAGGATGTTTACTATCTTAATATTATTATTTTGTCATTGATGTCAAGAAATTGATTTTCTAATTCAGTATGATGTTGCCATATCTTGAGAAGTATGATTTGATGAGTATAAAGATGTCGGTAAAAGACACAGAAAGAATATGATGGATAAGGGGTGAAATAAGTTATTCAATGGGCAACTATTACCGAGTTAGACAATGATGAGATCATGATGATTAGATTGTTTTAATATCCTACATATGTTATTGATTGAAAGGTTAATACTATACTATGTTACTGAGCAAAGAATCTAGTTGGTAAACTCTAAGGAACCTAGTCGGTAAACCCTAAGGTTATCGCTATCGGTTAATGAAGGCAGAATGTCTACCAAGTGAAGTTTAGTATTTATCGAGTTGGAGCCAAGTAATAACAGAATGCATTGAATGAATAAAAGCATTATTTAATGAAGGAAGCTGATGAGCTGGCTATGATTAAATGATTGGTATGTCGTGAATGAAGTTTGTTAAAGAATCTATGGCAAAGGATAATCGGCAGGAAGATCTATAGCTCAGATTGAATTGCAATACCCTAGCACAAGTTCCAAGAAATATATGCAATTTCCAAGGCGGGGTAAAACATTTTCAGATCTAAGGATACATTAAACCTGGTCAAAGTTTGAAGATCTAATGGCTATGATTGATCATGGGAAATGTGATCAAGGAGATTAAGCGGTTGGTGAATTGTTTATAACTAGGGAACTGTTGATAAACAATGGATGCGGGCAAGTGTATGCATACGGATGCTACATAGTGATTATCGAGCACAAAAGCTTGAAGACCTATTTTGAATAACAGAGTATAGAGCCCAGCAGATGGACAAGATTAGTTCTATGTCTATATTGTATTGAGAAAATAAGAATCTGCTTTAGCATTTTAGATGTGAAGTTGCAGATAGATTTTTATTACTGTTATTTTGTGAAGTGACAGAAAATCTCTTAACCGAGTGGACTTAACAGTCTTATTTGTAAAACCCTCTAGCAAGGTGACATTTTGATTGAGTGTTTGAAATCCTTTAACAAGGTCACTTCTAACAAGGTGAAGATCCTAATAGATCTGAGGGAAATCCCTTAACCAGGTCACATCTAGCAATGTGTTTGTAATCTTTAACAGGATTTGCTTTTAACTGAGCATACTCTAGAAGAGTATATTTCTTAGTGGGTCTGAAATCCCACAGTGGTTTTTCCCTATTTGGGTTTCCATGTTAAATCTGGTGTTATGAGTGTTATGATGTTTATATGCTTTTGAGTTTGCATGTTTAGCAGTTTTGGCTATATTATAGAAGTATATGTTACCGAGGTTGAATCTAATGTTTTTATGGAAGATTAAGTTTGTATGATTCACCCACCCCCCCCCCTCTCATCTTATTAGCTTGGCATCTGTACTTGTCTTTAAGTATTATAACTATCAGTGCCTATCCTTTATTTCTTGGTAAATGCCTTATAATTTTCAATTATACATGCAACTGCTTGGACTGGTGGATTGGCTACATGCTTAATTCTAAATTTATATTTCATCAAAGCCTCATCTGCATGTGCTCCTTGTTCCTCTAACTCCTTTACCATATCCACCACCTCTTGACACTAAGTAATTAGCTATGTGTATCTATCCATAAGGGCAGCATCGAACTGGGGGGCAGGTCCTAAGTTTTAAGCCTCATATGCATCCCATTGATTCAAAACTTGTTGCTGGTCCATTATTCCAGTATCGGCTATTCTGAGGCCAAAAGGCCCTAGTATATTCGTCACAAAATTCTCATATTGTTGGCATATTTTTTATGTTTATGTTGTGATTGTCATTGATGGACACACACTTCCATTAAGATCCCTTTATATGTATGAGCTAGAGCTCAATTGGTATCTGTTCCAACCGATATGTTGTATTCTATTCTTTAGACTATTGGTAATTTTGTAGAATGTGTTTCCCGATCTGAAGAAGCATGTCGACCCCAAGCGGTTTGTAGATCTCAAGCAGTATGAGGAAGCAAAGCGGCATAACACATTCTTACCAGTCTTCATTTTTGTTAAACTGGCAACCGGTATTTTGTATGAATCGGTAATACTCTGTGATGAGTTACCAACCGGCATTTTGTGATGAGTTACCAATCCACCGATTGTTTGACGGTGCCGACACACTAATGGTGCTTCTTGTGTCGTGTTACTGAGTATGTCTAGATTCATTGAACGTAGGAAATTGTAATGTAATCCTATTGGACTGACATGAAACCAGATTCCTTTGAAAGGACATCATGTCTAGGGTTTTAGGTTGTTGCTAAAAGGTTTTATGTTGTGCTAGGGTTTAAGGTGGTTATTGAGTTGTTTTAAGAAGCAATCTTATCTGAGAAGATCAAGTTGTAACTCAGTGAGAGATAGAGAAGACTGAAGTAATGCTGGAATGCATTAGTAGTGAGCTATACTAGATCTAACCAAGCAGTCTGTGTTATTAGATAGATCAAACACTTGTTGATTACTCACATCTTTGACAAGTTTGTAGCCCTTAACCGGGTAGGCCCAAAAGCCTTTTGTAAAATCCTCTAACAAGGTGGTTCACCTCTGTGAATCTAAAATCCTCTAGCAAGGTAGTCTTTAATCGGACTTATCTCCTAATAGAGATTGAGATTCCTAATAGGATCTGTTCTGATGAAGAACATTGTAAGACCTTAACTAGACTGACCTTAACTAGTCTGGTTTCTATTCTGCAGATAGTGACTTGTGAGTTCCATCTCACCGTGGTTTTTCCCATTTGGGTTTCCACGTCAAATATCTTGTGTTATAGTTGTATTGCTTTTGTGGGCGAATGCTTTATTTGCATTTTGGTTTGCATGTGTGATAACCAGTCTATCTATTAAACTGTTTTACCAGTTTATCTTCAGACTGTTTAAGTGTTTAAGTACAGAGATTTTTGGCATACTAATACACCCCCCCCCCTCAGTTGAATCTGATGTTTTTATGGAAGATTAAGTTTGTATGATTCACCCCCCCCCCTCTCATCTTATTAGCTTGGCATTTGTACTTATCTTTAAGTATCAGGCCTATCAGTGCCTATCCTTTATTTCTTGGTAAATGCCTTATAATTTTCAATTATACATGCAACTACTTGGACTGGCGGATTGGCTACATGCTTAATTCTAAATTTATATTTCTTCAAAGCCTCATCTGCATGTACTCCTTGTTCCACTAACTCCTTTACCATATCTGCCACCTCTTAACACTAAGTAATCAGTTGTGTGTATCTATCCATAAGGGCAGCATCGAATTGGGCAGTAGGTCCTAAGTTTTGAGCCTTATATGCACCCCATTGATTCAAAACTTGTTGCTGGTCCATTATTCCAGTATCGGCTATTCTGAGGCAAAAAGGCCCTAGTATATTTGTCACAAAATTCTCATATGAAAAAATCTCTCTGAGGAGAGGGTCCCAAATATTAGTCATCTCCTTGACATACTGTTGATACATCTCTAATTTCAGCTCCAAAATGTATATGTAGGACTGTAAATTATCACAACTATCCCCTCCTAAGAGGTCTTCTTGTACTATCAACTCTTCTCCTAACCATAGTATCATTTTTAAAATTAGGAGTTGTTTATTAAAGGTGTTCTCCTTCCACTCCCACTGTGTGGAACAGGTTGCCAAAGCTCCACCCACCTATACCGCTTTACGGTATATTTCCATTATATTCTGTAGAAACAATCTAATCTTGGCTGCATTCACTTGAGTCCAAGATTTGGTGGCTGCAACTACTCGTCTCACCTCCAGTAGTGCCTTTACATCTCCTTCTGGCAATGATGAGGTTGAAGGTAGGTTGTCTGTCCTACATGAGTCCAAAGGTTTACATATTTCTACCAAGAGGTGTTTTTACTGCCCAAGATGCACTTTAAGTTCCATATTTGAGCTATGCTCCTTTTCCACGCGCCCTCTGACAACGCTTGTGGCTAGTTCCAAGGTATCTAGTTCTCCCCACTTGGTCTTCTTACCTAGGTTTATCTGTGATACTTGGTATTTGGGAGAAGCTTGTCCCTCGACCTGCGATGGAACCGCCACATCTGCAATCACTTCACCAGAACTAGTTTTTGATAGGTGATGAACCGTATTCAACTTCTTAACCTTTGGTGGTTCCTCGATAATTTCTTGTTGTAGAGTAACCTTGGGGAGCTCTTCTTTTCTCTTTTTCTTTCTGAAGGTAAACTCTAACCAATGTGGTATATCTTTGACTTTATCGCCTTGATGTGATACAATATCTGCAGTTATAACATGCACCTCTGCCTGCTCCTCTGCTTCATCTCTTGCTTCAGCTCCCATTTGGACAGGATCTTGGAATGATGAAATTTGGCGAGCTAAGTTAGCTTGGAGAGCTTGTTGTTTGTGTAACTCTCCTATCTTACCACTGACCTCCTCATTGAATGTCTTTTCTTCATCACCTAGCTCCATCTCTGCTTGCCTGGCTTCTATATGCTTAAGAAGGTCTTCTTGGTCTTGAGGGGTTAGAATCAACCTTTCATTCAAGATATCTTCTGCCTCACCCCCTTCTTGTTCACTCCCTAGCGGCTGTTGTTACTCGAGATCCTCTTCCTCCCAGTCAGAGTCAAACTCGACGTTTCTAATTTTTACTTCCTCAATAGTGGATATAGAACCTTGCACTCCGGGCTGCCCTATGGATACATTAACTAATGGTGGTGCGGTAGCAGTGGTGCCTGAAGCACTTGTTGTACCTAAGGAAGGTGGCTAAGCAGGTACCTCCTTGGTGGCTTCTACTCTCTCTTCCTATTCTTGGGTATCCTCTCCTTTAGTGTGGCCTATAGCGGTCCTTGGTGGGAGAACTCTGGCAAGTGGAACCGTGCCTAGCCCATCGGTCACCCCTAGGTCTGTAGCCTTTTTCAGTAGTTCAGACTCCATCTTTTCTTGGAGTTTCTTCAACAAGTCCTTAGTGCTTTCTAGAGGCTTGTCTTCCTCACCTAGGTCACTGGAGGTATTCTGCCTTGAAGTCAACCTTGTCTTTTGGGCATACTCTTTATGGCCTCTTGACTGAGGTACCCCTGAGGTGGATTCCTTTTGCTTTATTTTTGATACACTGGACCTTACCCTTTGGCTTAACCATTGTTTATTCCTATTGATGACTACCTGGGAGACCTTCTCCATATCTATATCTTCGCTTGTAGACCATTTTACTGGGGAGAGGGGCCTCTTGTCTATCCTTGATTCTTTATAAATTGGATCAAGTAACTCTCCATCATCCCTCAGGTCTTTAGGGAGCTTAGTCTCAATACCAAAGTCTCTCACCTATGGCACAGACAACCTATTATAGTTCTTCTCCCTGACCTCAAAATTGTCCTGCAAGTTGGCCCAGAAGTCTTCCAAGTTGGGCCTATGCCCCTCATATGCCTTAAAAGCATAGCTTGCTAAGTTTCCCATAGGGATCATAAAATTCCCTAGTATGATTATATTCTTTTAGGTTCAAATCCTGAAGCTCTTGCTCGGCCAACTTTGCCATTTGTATTTTAGAATAGGCAAAATAACCAATCGACACCGAGAAGTCAATGCCTATTTTGTTTTTTGAACATAGCAATGACTTGAGACCAAGAAGTTGTCTCACATACTCTAGAAATATTGCCCTATCATTACAATAACAAGGCAGCAGCATTGGATTCCCTATGAATCCACTAGCTCTAATGTAAGTGGAGCATGGGTTTTGGATGAACCAACATGCCCACTCCTAGATGATAGCCATGGCTACTGGGCTTATTCGATATCTTGCATCTCCAGTCAACTTAATTATTATAGGGAAGATGAAGGCATCATTAACCCTCTTGAAGTGTGTCTTGGCATTGGTTAGAGTGAGCTGGGAATAATATTCCCATATCTTCTTTTGTCCCTCCTCTCCTAATTGTCCTTCTACCTGTAGGCCAGGAAATTTTCTGGCTCTAGCAGCTACCCACATGACATAGGACGTGAAAAAGAACTTTTGGGTATGTTGTACCTCCTTATCTACTTACAAATATTGTCAGAAAGGATTTGTGGCCAATCAAAATATTACTTTCCTACCAATATGGTACTCATAAACTAGAACATCCAGGGGTGGAAATGCTTGCAGTCAGGCTTGCCAAAAGCCCTAGTGAGCATAATAATCAAGTCCCTTTGAGGCTCTTTGAAGTCCGCCCTCAGGACCTCTGTATCTTTGAGCCTTATTTTTCTCTCTTCTTCCAACCACTTGGTATTCATGTGTCTTTTGTTGGCTGATACCTTGTCGTTCCATGTCTTCAAGGCCTCTTCTTCCATTAGTAAGAATACCTCTTCCCTAGTTGGGATTCTGAAGACGAACCCCAGCATATCCGACGACAAGTCAATAATAGTTTTTCCCTGTGCATCAATGCACTTTCTGGTCCCTGGATTGTAGAATGGAGCGATGGTCATTATAAATTCTGGTTCTTGTAGTGACTATGGGAATACAGTAGCTTCCACAAGACCAGACCTCTTGATCCTTTGGTGGAGAGCATCTAGGTTGGGTTTATCCAATTGGGTTCCAATATCCCCAATTTCTATGTGACTTACTTCGGTGTCCGTGACCCATTTTATTTGATCATCCAGCTTCGAAACATGGACCTATCCTTGATATTGGTATTTCATGGTGGCTGGAAGTCTATCAATTTCTTTGCCTCTCTTGTTGGTAGATGAGTCCATCTAACCACTGGAACCTGTAGGCAAAACACAAATTTTCAGTCCTCAATACTAAAGATAAATTTTGATCCACTTCGAGACTTCGGGGTCTCGGGGTAAGCACAAAGGAAGAAGGCTCAGAACTCTGAGGATCTGGGGTTCTGAGGTGGAGTCTATAAAAACCTCCTAGAACTTCGGGGATCCGGGGTTCCGAGGTGGAATGCTAGGCAAAACCTGAAACTCCAAGGATCTGAGGTTCCGGGGTGGAATGGAACGGGAACCCGGAACTTCGAGGATCCGGGGTTCCGGGGTGGAAAACTAGGGCACACCCAAAAACTAGACGCAAAAGAAAACAAATACCACGAAAAGACATCCAATCTAGAAAAATACAAGGAGAGAAAATTCACCAACCTGGTGAATCAAAAATTAAACAAACGCCAAGAGAGAGCTCGAGAGTCCGAAGGTTCGCAACTTGGGGCTAGGGAGGAGAAGTTCTGAATGCACAATTGAACTCAAAAAGTTCATCATCTCTTATATATAGCCTCCCAAAATCCTTCCGTATGAAAACCATAAACACGACCCTGGGACTCTAGGGTCCTAGGGTTCCGAGGTCGACAGAAAGGAAAACAAAACCACCTCAGGACTCCAGGACTCTGGAGTTCCGAGGCCAAGAGAGAGCTTGGGAGTCCGGAGGTTAGCGACTTGGGGCTAGGGAGGAGAAGTTTTGAATGCACAAATGAACTCAAAAAGTTCATCATCTCTTATATATAGCCTCCCAAAATCCTTCCATATGAAAACCATAAATACGACCCCGAGACTCTGGGGTCCCGGGGTTCCGAGGTCGATAGAAAGGAAAACAAAACCACCTCAGGACTCCGGGACTCCGGAGTTCCGAGGCCAAAAGACCCATGACCTTGGGACTCCAGGACTTCAGAGTTCTGAGGTCGGAACAACAAGGACCTCGAGACTCCAGGACCTTGGAGTTCCGAGGTCAGATCAACAACAAGACCTCAGGAGCCCGGGACTCCAGAGTTCCGAGGTCGGAACAAAAGGGACCTCGGGACTCTGGGATTTCGGAGTTCCGAGGTCAGAACCAAAAAGGGACCTCGGGACTTCGGGGCTCTGGAGTTCTGAGGTAAAACCAAAATTAAGAAAAAAAGGGGGGCCATATTTTGACTCAAGGAGACCAAATGGGGAAATAGATATGCTAGGCAAAATAGGGCGTAGGACGACAAAAGAATCTGATACGACACGAAACAAGCCCTAGAATGACAAAATGGTCTCTTTATAACAAGCTCGTACGATACAAGGGTATATGTGGAACAACAAAAATAATGACTTAAAATGATGAAATAAAATAAAGCAGTTTGTCATACGAGACAGGATTCCGTCTCGCACGACAAATCGACAACAGTCGACTTTTACATGGCTAAAAATTCAAAAAAATCAACAAAAAAATTCAAAAATGAAATGATTAAAAGGTTTAAGATCGATCAGTTACCGTTGACTCATAGTTCTAAGGTCGATTGTGTCGTCTATGTTGCTCGAATCGATGCTCCTGTGTGGGAACCCCCATTTTTCTTCATAGAATGCTTTTTGAATTTTCAAACTTGGAGGGTTAAAATGAATTTAAAATGACGCTTTTACCCCTTATATAGCCAAAACCCTAATTTTTCAACTTTCTCCGATGGACATGAAAATTGTACCCTTAGCTAATTTATCCGTCCTGATTCCATTTTCGGGATCGAAATCAAAATCCGAGATCATTTTGCTAGTCAATTTCACAAAATTTGAACCACTTAGTGCTTTTCATTAAAAGCTCAATCTTTCTTCAATTTGTGCTCAGTTTCTAATGAATCAACGTTGAATCTCAATTTATCCTACAAATAAATTTTGTGCTCAATTTCTCATCAATCAAGACCAAATCTTCAAATATTTATCTGAATCATTTATGCTCAAATAACTATCATCGCTAAATAAAATCCTAGAATCATGTACCCTCGCTATCTTTCGATTTTGCTCCATATGGGGCATACTCATGACCTTATGACCTCACATCTTCGAAGTTGATAAAATTCTCAAATCTTCATCAAAAGTCGAGAAAAAATCTTTTCAACTAAATAAAATCAATCAAATTCTTATTGCTAAGGGGCACCTCAGCTTCATCGCTTCATATCAAGTTGAGATCTCTCGATCATCTGAATCGAATCAATCACTAGGGTCATATCAGTTTCATCGCTTCAAATCAAGTTGATATTTGTCTTCATCTAAATCAATCTCTTAACGTTAATCAGTTTCATCGCTTTTCATCAAGCTGATTATTCATTTAAACTCAATCAAAAGTTTAAAGAGTATATTTTCTCACATGCTCAATCTAAGCAGGTGTTCAATTTCATCGCATCAAATCAAGCTGGACACTTTATCTTCACTCATCGTGTCTTGATCCATCAAGTTCAAGATCAATTTTATCTTTGCTCACTGTGTCTAGTTCAATCAAGTTGTAGATCAATAAGATCCGCTTCTTGATCAATCAAGTTCAAGTTCGGTATCTTTGCTATCTATCGTTCCTAGTTCAATCAAGTTCAGGATCGGTATCACTTTAATCAACTTTGTTTAGCTTCATTACTTCAAATCAAGCTAAACACTTTGATCTTCATCTAGTTCATGATCAATCAAGTTCGAAACTAGTATCTCCTAGACACATCAACTATTCTTTGAACCAACGCGTTGCTCGCACATTAATTCAAAGAGGGTCAAATGTAATACCCTAAAATTGGTCATCTAAACCATGGGGCCCTAATCTCAACAACATCATCAAGGTCCTAACCAAAGACAATTAAATCAATCTTGAGCACATTTATTAATTCTTTTATCATCAAATGTCACATGGAAAATCAATTACTCAATATTAATTAAATATTTATTTAATTAATTAAATCATTACAAGAATATCATTTTGATCAATTATCTTGTTTAATTTATTAAATATTTTCATGAGATTATTGCATCTTAGTTTAATTTCTTTTTGCATATTTCATGATTGCTTGAATCCATATTGCTTGAACTATTCATCCATCTAGCATAATCTTGCATCCAATTAGCTTAATCTCGTGCTCATATAGATTAAATCATTCGTCTTGGTGTAGTCTAGTCACTAGTATTGCTTATACAAATCTGAGAGCAATCTTATACTTGCATCTTTTAGAAGGCAATTGGTCGATTTGTAATCGTTTTATTATTCATGCTTATATCTGTCTAACCATACATGTAATGACTTAATTGAAGTGTTGTTGTCTTACAGACTTATTCCACATTTTCACACACACAATCATCACCAACAATTTCCTAAAATCATAGACCCTCGCTATCTTTCAATTTCGCTCCTGAGGGGGCATACTCGTGACCTAATGAAAATTTTCAAATCTTTATCAAAAGTTGAGCAAAAAAATTTCAAATCTTCATCAAAAGTTGAGAAAAAAAAAACTTTTCAAATAAAGAAAATCAAACAAATTCTTATTGCTAAGGGGCATCTTAGCTTCATTGCTTCATATCAAGTTGAGATTTCTCATTCAACTGAATTGAATCAATCGCTAGGGGCATATCAGTTTCATCACTTCAAATCAAGTTGATATTCATCTTCATATGAATCAGTCTCTTAACTTTAATCAGTTTCATCGCTTTTCATCAAGCTAATTATTCGTTTAAACTCAATCAGAAGTTTAAATAGTATCTTTGATCACATGCTCAATCTAAGAAGGTGTTCGGTTTTACCGCATCAAATCAAGCTGGACAGTTTATCTTCGCTCATCGTGTCTTGATCCATCAAGTTCAAGATTGATTTTTATCTTCGCTCACTGCGTCTAGTTTAATCAAGTTCTAGATCAGTAAGATCCGCTTCTTGATCAATCAAGTTCAAGTTCGATATCTTTTCTCTTCATCGGTCCTAGTTCAATCAAGTTCGGGATCGGTATCGCTTTAATCAACTATGTTCAGCTTCATCGCTTCAAATCAAGCTAAACACCTTGCTCTTCATCTGGTTTGTGATCAATCAAGTTCAGAACCGGTATCTCCTACATATCAACATATTCTTTGAACCAACACACTACTCGCACATTAATTCAAAGAGGGGCAAATGTAATACCCTAAATATGGTCACCTAAACCATGGGCCCCTAATTTCGACAACATCACCAAGGTCCTAACCAAAGGCAATTAAATCAACTTTGAGCACACAATTAATTAATTCTTCAATCATTAAATGTCACATGGCAAGTGAATTATTCTATATTAATTAAATATAATTAAATCACTCCAAGAAAATCATTTTGATCAATTATCCTATTAAATTTATTAAATATCCTAGCATATTTAATTAATTAATTAATTTGTCATTTAATCATACAAAATGAATTAATTTATCACAAAAGAGGAATTAATCACAAAGAAAGAGTTAAATTGAAAATAAAATAAAATAATTGAATTGAAAGAGAAATCAAACTTGAGATATTCTTTCTTTCTTCTAAATTGAGATAACTTGAAATCAGAAAAGCAATTAAAAGGAATTTAATCATTCTCTAAAATTGGAACTCAAAGCTTTTGAGAAAAGAAGTTCAGTTGCATTAAAAAAGACTCTTTTCTTGAATAAATCAAAGAAATATGCATGGAATTACCTATTTTTATCTCAAGTACATGGAATTAATTAAATTATATCTCTAATGCAAACTCAAACTTCTTTTCTGAATGCATTTCAATTAAACTATAATTGGAATCTATCACAAGGTTAACTGAATCTGATTTCTCTATTATTTCAATTATCCTAAATTGTGTTTTTTCTTGATCTCTCTTGTGATTCTCTATAAATTCAGCCTTCATCTCTCATCCAAAACACCCTAGAGATTTATTGTTATTATGCAGTTTTTGCTCTGGAGTCATTGAAGATATCGTGCTTTCTTTTTAAGATTATTGCATCTTAGTTTAATTTCTTTTTTGCATATTTAGTTCAATTATGATTGCTTGAATTCATATAGCTTACTATTCATCCATCTAGCATAATCTTGCATCCATTTATCTTAATATCATACTCATATAGATTAAATCTTTCATCTTGGTGCAATCTAGTCACTGGTATTGCTTATACAAATCTAGGAGCAAGTCTATACTCGCATCTTTTAGAAGGCAATTGGTCGATTTGTTATGGTTTTCATATTCATGTTTATATCTATCTAGCCATACATGTAATGACTTAATTGAAGTGTTGTATCTTACAACTTACACATACTTATTCCTCTTTTTCACACATGCACACTTACCCCCTTTTATCAGTGAATAAAACCCTAATCTTTTGTAATAAATGCTTCACCAACAACCCTACGGATGTCGGTTTCACAGTCATGTGTTGGGTGAACCTTCATCGATGATGAGCATAATTCTCCATATCTCTTTCAGATCTCCTTAAGTCTCTTCCGGGGTACTATGCAAAATTTAGATGACTTTGCCAACCCCTAAGGCTTATGGCTTAGTTACGGGTGGAATTTCGTACTGGTGGAGGAATACCCTGTTCTACCAGTGGAGTTGCCAGTATAGATCCATCTCCACTTGGTACTTCAGATTTTCTAACCCATCTCTTAGTGTGATCTTGTTGTATTTCATCTACTTTCTTCTTTCCTTTCTCATTGTCTTTATCATTATTAACCGGTTGAGTCTTGCTTCTGCAATACTTAGCAATATGACCTATTTTGTTGCATGCATAATATGTAACATTGTTCTTCTGAATTTCTTTGACATATCCGGTATCATTTGTTGACCTACAATGATTAGCAAAATGTCCAAACTTTCCACATGCATGACATTTAACATTCATTCTGCAATCTTCTAATCTATGACCATATTTCTTGCAATTTGTGCGTTGACCGAGAACAGAATTATAGTTTTGATTTGCTTTATTTCTACATTGTTTAGCCATATGCCCAAATTTATTGCAAACAAAACATCTACCATTGAATTTATAAGCATTATATTGCCTTGATGGTTTCCTCTGTTTTGATGAGTTCTTCATACCGGTTGTCTGATCTCCATTTGCAGTACCAGAGCTTTCAACTTGTACAAACCCAAGTCCTCTAGAATCATCAATCTGTCTTTGTATTTTCAATAAGTCATCCAACTATGCAGCACTGATCCTAAACTTTTATTTATACTCACTTGTATTAGTCAGATCATCTCTCAAAGTAGTTATTTATACGTGGAAACCCTCAATGAGGAAAAACCATGGTGGGATTTGTGTATCAGTTCGTTGGCCATATGAAAAGATATTACATATAATAGGGGCCTGCACATGCAGGAAGGCACACTGCCTAGAGCATACTGCTCATCACTAAAGAGCCTCACTGACTACAAGCTTTCTGCTAAATTAAATTACTAAAAATAAACTCAATAATGCATCTATTATGCCAAATAGAATTCCGGTTATGGCTCTACTCTGTACCGGTTCATAAACCCTGAACTACTACCAGTATCACTTCTCCTCCAAGAATGTTTTCCAAGCTATCTACAGATCATTGCATGGTATAGCACTCGCATACAAAATGATCTTTATACATATATTTTGCATCATACAGTTCTACTATATTCTACTATATCCACACATTTCATATGTCTCATATCTTACAAAATAACCTATCAGATTGACTTGTATACCTATTACAAATGATATGCCTTATGTCGGCTTACAATACATTGATAAAAGATATTCAATGTTGGCCTTGACAATATTTACAAAATGATTTATTAAGTAAATCCTCCTTGATGTCAGCTTCAAATGAAGTATTGATGCCAATGTCGATGTCAGTGCAGGTGTAGCCCTGAATTCTCCAAAGCCGATATATGTCGGTAAATGCCTCCAAGTGCCAGTATAAGACTTTCATCTGATCTTGTTGTCATCAATAAAAACAAAATGAATCCAATGAGTGTCAATTGCAAACAAAAGGAACTATATAATTGGATGGTAAGAACAATATTGATAAAGTTTATTTTGTTGGAGGTTTGAAGCATAATCTTTTGAGTAAAGGGCAATTGGTGGATAAGGGATTTCAATTACAGTTCAAGGATGGAAAATGAAAAATTGTTAACGGATCTGGTTTGGAGATTGCAACCGATACATAAACAAAAGGTAATCTATTTCATTTGAATTCTGATGAGAAGACATTACGATTGCACAAATTGATGAGAGTTGGCTATGGCATAAGAGGCTGTGTCATGTGAATTTTGATTGCATTGTGAAGATCAGTTCAACTAAGGCAGTTAGAGATATACCTAAGATTGTGAAACCCTATAATCCGGTATGTAAAGAATTTCAAATGGGTAAACAGGTCAGAACCTCTTTTAGGAGTATACAAGATAAATCTAATGATGTTCTTGATCTTATTCATACTGATTTGTGTGGCCCTGGTAGAGTTAAAAAAATTCAAGGTGAGATATTTCATGCTAATCATTGATGATTATTCTATAATGATGTGGATTACTTTTGTAAGGGAGAAATATGAGGCTTTTGAAAATTTTAAAATCTTTAAAGCTAAAGTGGAAACTAAGACAGGATGAAGATTAAATGTTTGAGTTCAGATCATGGTGGAGAATTCACATCCGGTGAGTTTAATAACTTTTGTGAGAAGCATGGTATAAGGAGGCAATTTCCTGCTCCCCGGACACCTCAGCAGAATGGAGTTGTGGAAAGGAAGAATAGAACTATCTTGGATGTTGCTAGAACAATGATGATGGAAGCTAGTCCACCTCATATCTACTAGAGAGAAGCAGTGAGAACAACAGTTTATACATTCAACATAGTACATATCAAAGGAGAAACCAGTAAGACACCTTATGAATTATGGTTTGGCAATACACCTACAATTAAGTATTTCAGAATATTTGGTAGTAAATGTTATATCAGGAGAGATGATATCATTAGAAAATTTGATCAAAGATGTGATGAAGGCATATTTCTTGGTTATTCTAGTGAAAGCAAAGCATATAGATGTTATAACAAGAGATTGCAAAGAATTGTGGAGAGTGCTAATGTCAAGGTAGATGAGCTGAATAGAGGTCAAATTAGAGTTTATGAGAAGGAACTAGCGGTGGAAGTGATTATATCTGAACCGGTAGCATCTTTATCGAAACAAAGTGTTGAACCAGTTACTCCGACAGTATCAGAAAATTCTACATCAACTGAAGAACCGGCAAGAGGAACAGAGAGTTATAAGACTCCTAGGTATGTGAGACTAAATCATTCAGAAGATCAGATCATTGGGGATAAGAACAATGGAGTGATGACAAGAAGAAGACTGACAACTAAAGAGGTATGTTTAATTTCTCAACTTGAATCGGTATCGATAATTGAAGCATGTAAGATGAATATTGGTTGAAAGCTATGGAAGAAGAATTAGATCAAATTAAGAAGAATAACACATGGACTTTGGCTCCCCGACCTAAAAATAAGAATGTTATTGGAACTAAATGGGTTTTTAGGAATAAATTGAATGAGGATGGTCAAGTTGTAAGGAATAAGGCTAGATTGGTTTGTAAAGGATATTCTCAAAAGAAAGGAATTGATTATGGAGAGACTTTTGTACCTATAGCTAGGATTGAATTTGTAAGATTATTTCTTGTCTATGTTGCCCATAAGAACTACAAGGTTTATCAAATGGATGTTAAATGTGCATTTTTGAATGGGGATCTTGATGAGAAAGTTTATATTGAGCAACCTGGTAGTTTTTTACTATTAGATGATACAAACATGGTTTGCAAGTTAAGGAAAGCTTTATATGGATTGAAACAGACATCTAGAGCTTGGTATGCAAGGTTGGATTAATATCTTTTGAAGCTTGGTTTTACTAAGGGTAATGCTAATAGTAATTTATATTATAAGATCACTGATGATGATATACTGATTATTGAAGTATTTGTTGATGATATTCTTTTTGGAGGTGAAGATAAGTTGTGCATGGAATTTTCTAAGAATATGGAGAAAGAATTTGAAATGTCTATGATTGGGGAAAAGAAATTTTTCTTAGGTTTGTAGATTACTCAAACTGGCAAAGGTATTTTCACCTATCAAGTTAAGTATGTTAGGGAATTGTTGAAGAAATTTGGTATGGGAGATTTTAAACTAGTATGTACTCATATGGTTACAAGTGAGAAATTGACCAGGAAAGATGTTTTTGAACTGGTAAATCCTACAAGATACAAATTCATGATTGGAGGTCTGCTTTATTTGACTCAGACTAGGCCTGACATAATGAATGTTGTTTGTATTGCATCTAGATATCAGAGTGATCCTAGAGAAAATCATGAGAGTGCGGTGAAAAGGATTTTTAGATACTTCCAAGGTACATCAGAATATGGTTTGTGGTACCCTAAGGAAGATGACTTTACTTTATGTGCATATACAAATGTTGATTGGGCTGGAGATGTTGATGACCGGAAAAGTACTTCTGGTGGAGCTTTCTTTCTTGGAAAGAAGTTGGTTTCATGGATCAGCAAGAAAAAGTCATGTACTTCTTTATCTACTATTGAAGTTGAGTATGTTGTTGCTACTACTAACTGTACACAGGTTCTATGGATGAAGCAAATGTTGAAGGATATCAAAGTGCATTGCACTGGACCGGTAGTTATTCACTGTGATAACTTTGTTGCTATTGACATATCAAAGAATCTGGTATTTCATTCTAAGACTAAACACATATCTATCAAGTATAACTTTGTGAAGGAGAAGTTGGAAGAAAATGAAGTCGGATTGGTTTATGTGAACACTAAAGAGCAGATTGCAGATATTTTCACTAACCCTTTGCATAAAGAAGCATTTGAGTACCTGAGAGACGGATTAGGGGTTTCCGCTCCTCCGGTAGAGAACTGATTGATGTGTTTTGGAATCAATCTAGTATTTATTATCAAAGATATAATTTATTCTGGCACTGATGTGGGGATGCTACTGCTCAGGGGGAGTAGTTAGCTTTGTGTTTTAGTGGGTTATGTTTTTGCTTTGATATTTATGTCACATTTCTGGCATTGATGTCAAAGGGGGGAGCTATTGATGTGAAAAAAAAATGGAGTTGTATACATTAGGGGGAGATATATGTGTGTAATTAAAATCTTTACAGAGATATTATTCACAGGATGAGTTTGGTTTTTGTTTTAAAACTTCATTTCTTTATCTTTGAGTGGGAGATTGTTGGTTGTCTTCCATTGGGGGAGAATTGTTTGGCATATCTTGGTATTTAGATGTTTTTCACATCTAGTGTTGCCATCAATGTCAAAGGGGAAGATTGTTGGCCATTTGGAAGAATTGATTATGTGTTGCATTGATGTTTTGTCATTGATGTCAACACTAGCTATTTTGGATGCTTTACTAGCACCCATCTAGTCCCGGTAGGATGTATGGTTTATGGTTGGATTGGATCTGGCATGATCCGGTATGGTCCAATATGGTTTGGTTATGGAATTGTCTTACTCATGATACTCATATTCATATTCAAAAAGTTGGTTTTGGTCTAGTGATCGGATGGTATCTTGTTTTCTTGGAAGCTTGGTTTGTGGTTTCGACGAGGGTTTCACCGGCAGAGTTTTGATGAAGATCTTTGATGATATGCATAAGTGGTGTTGGTGCAGCTTCTAGTATACATTCAGGATGTTGTTGGTAATCATGTTTGAGACTTGGCGGATGGAGATCATTGCTATAGCATGTGGACCTATATTGGGTCCCGGTGTTATCTAAGTTATGGACCGGCTTAATATAACGTGTGGATTGGACCTCTTGATGTGTTTTTGGGATGTCTTATGTGTTGGATTATTTATTTGGTCTAAGGCTAACATATTTTGTAATTATGTAATTGGTTTATTGTCTGGTGGCCGGCATGATTGTTTATGGTCAAGGGTTTGTATATATATGATGTAAGATCTCATTGTAGATCATCAAGTATATAGTTATGGTATGGGATATGGATATGTAATGTGTAAATAATGCAATATCATTCAGGTAGAGGATTTGGTCAATCATTGGAGATCGAGTTGGGTTTATTTAAGAGGATTTAGTCCTCCAGTATTGAGCTTAACCAGAACTATACGCAGGCATAGGAGATGTTATCTTTGTAGTTCATTCATTCTTCTGGATTGTAGTTTGTATTTCTATGTAGTCAATGAAACTCCGTTTGTGATGAGCAATGCTCTCTAGGTTGTTGGTCATCCTGCAAGTGTAGGCCCCTCAATTGTAATTCACATACTTACTGCAGAATTATTATTTGACTGTGGGTAGGCTTCCCACCGTGGTTTTTCCCTTTATCAGGTTTTCCACGTATAAATCTTGGTGTCATGTAGATGGTATTTATTCTCTGATTATTGTTTATGCTTAATTGGTTTAACTTCTATTCAGGTATTTGGTTTAAGCATTCCGGTATTAATATTTTGGGTTCTGGTATTAAAGTTTTAATTGCTAAATGTTCTAGTAATCTAAGACAACTGATTCACCCCACCGCCCCCCCCTCTCAGTTGTCTTCTAGTTATTTGAACTGTCTAACACAGGCAGGGGTCAATTTTCCCCTAGAGGCAAATTTGTTCAAGTTTGATGAAATTTTGTCAGGATTTTTATCCAGACATGGGGCGATTTTCACCCCAAGGGCATTTTAATGAATTTTAATAATTTTTCATTGGAATTTTTATCCCAAAAGGGGGCAATTTTCCTTTGAGGTCAATTTTGATCTAAATTTTGAAATATCTTTAATAAATTGACCCAAAATTTAATTGCTTTTACAAGTGTTGATGATTATTTAAAAAATTAAAAATAATTATTTAATTACTAATAATGGTTTAAAAAATTAAAAATTAAATATTCTTAGGCAAGTTGATTTTCTAACACAAGTGTAAAAGTGCAAATGTATTATCTCGCATTGCTTGTGTGGTGAAAAATCAAGGTGAAAACATGTTTAAAGAGGGGTGACCAACATTAAAATATCATTATATTTGTTGAGTGTGATTGCTAAGCTGCAATTTTGGGTGATTTTCTCCAGCTGGGTGATCTTGGTGAATTGTTTACTAGACACATTTGGAGCTGAAAGTTAGTTTTGTTGTTCATTTTCTGCCTATTCCCAATTGGGCGATATTTCTTGGTAGCCATTGGAGCAAGTTTTTTAGAGTAATTTTCAGATTTGGGAGGTGGTGCTACTTCTCCAAGTGGGGTGATTTTATTTGGGAGATAATTCTTCCCCATTTTTGGTGCATTCCCTCCACAATTGTGGGTTGGCATTGTTGCTCCTTGCTATTATAAATTTTTAGACCTAATTTTTCCTCCATTGTTGAAGATTATTTGGACTCCATTGTTGGTTGGGAACACTTTTTCAGAATTATTCTTCATTGCACAGCTCTTCCACACTAAGGCAATTTTGCTTGGAGGTGATTTTGTGAATTTTTTTATGCATTTTCAGAAAAATTCATTTTTGTTGCAGGTCTGAGACACCATTGTTACTCGTTGTCCTCAAAACAAACATCATTTCCATCCACTTACCTACCTTAGCAATTTTACTTGGAAAGTATTTTTAAGTCAATTTTCCATCATTTCCAGGGTTTCTTGTCACTTTGCAAGGTGTTGGTAAGTCTGAAACACACATTTTTAGACTTGTCTTCAAAAAACTTTTCACTCCTAGCCATCACACACTTAGGCGATTTCATTTAGAAGCCATTTTGGAGTGATTTGGAGGCATTTTCTGAATTACACCATTGTTGTTACAGTCTAAAACTCCATAGTTGCAGGTGTCTTCTAACTGATTTTTCATTTCAAACTACCTCCACATTTGGAAATTCCACTTGTGCATCATCCTTATGAGTTTTGGGGGCATTTGGTGGAGCTTCCATTGTTGATCTAAGTCTGAAACTTCACTTTCAGATTTGTCTTTAGATAGAGATATGTTTTACCAATCTTTTGTTTGTGCCCAAATTTGACAAACTTCACTTTGGGAAGGTGAAAGATCTTAAGAAAAAATACAAGAGGAGTCATTGTCTACATTGTTTCAAGACAAGCAAGTTGTTGCAAATGGAATTATTCATCACCAACTTCAACCTCCCGAAGTATTGTTGAATGTTTTAAAAGAAGATTCGAATGAAGAATGTCAATCCATTCCGAAGGAAGAGACCTCCAACATTATTGAGATAGATCCAGTGGATGATGAACAATTCAATGGGTCGCTATCACTGTTAATCTTAGTGGATCCAGTTAATACTATGAGGAGGAGTGAATCAATATTAACAACAAATTCAAACTTAAAACTTGAACTTATAAAACTTCACCAAATCAATCATAAACTAGTAATAAACTCTTTACCATTACTGGTAATCCCTGATAACCAACTGTTAAACTAATTTAACAAAACTTCTCAATGAGTATTCATCAACATGCATAAACTAGAAAATAAAACATAACAGCACATAAAAACATTCACCATATGAACACCATGTTTTTCACGTGGAAACCCAAATAGGGAAAAACCACGATGGGAATTGGCACCCACAATAATTGTGCACTCTTTCAAAATGTGCCTTGTTAGGAGCCTAGCCCGGTTAGGAGCTTACAAAGATGCCCTATTAGGAGCACACCATGTTAGGAGTCACCCAATTAAGGGATTTAGATGATGAGCCTTGTTAGGATCAACCTCGCAAGAGGATTTAACACTCAGATGTTGAGCTACCCAATTGAGGGATTTAGAATGTAAGGCCTGTTAGGACCTACCCGATTAACCATAGAACATTTACCAACCATCCACAAAAGATAACACCAAGATTTGTACGTGGAAAACTCAGTAAAGGGAAAAACCAAGGTGGGAAGCCTACACACAGTCAGATAATACTTTTGCAATATGTGATTACAAAAAGAGGGGCCTGCACATGCAGGAAGGCCAATAGCCTAGAGTGCACTGCTCATCACAAAAGGAGCCTCACTAACTACAAATAAATCTAGAATACAATCCGGAAAGAAGAGTGAACTGCAAGAATAGCCTCTCCTATGCTTGAATACAGTTCTGGTTAAGCTCAATATCAGAGGTCTTAAACCTCTTTCACCAACCCAATTCAATCACCTATGATTGACCAAAACCTCTGCATATGATTACAACCTTATTCACACATAGATAATCCTATATCACAAAAACCCCACGATCTACAAACAGATCTTACATCATATTTATACCAACTTGGGACCTAAATAATTAGGTCGTCCACCTAAAAGATAATACAATAAATTCATAACATAAACCCACAATCCAATGATCAACCAAGTTGGCCTAAGACCGAAACAACATAATCCAATCAATAGATCCAACTGGAAATGCATCAGGATCATCCACCAACACGTTACATAAATTGGTCCATAAACTAGTAGAATAAGATAACATTAGGTCCGGTCTGAAATGTAACACCACTGATCAACAGGATCATGAACAAGATAACCAACAACATCCTAAAAGCCATCTAGAAGCCGCACCAACACCACTTATCAAGTGCATCAAAAGATCTTCAACAAAGCTTTGTCGGTAAAACCCTTACCAATGACCAAAAGGCTTACTAGAACAAATGATAGCTCCTAAGTCATCAAATCCCAAACCAATTGATCGTGATACACATCTAAATAGCATAAATGACATACCTAAACCAATTCCATAAACTGAAGCATACTGGAGCATACCAGATCAATATCATAATCTAGTCGCTCTACCGAAATTTACCAAAAACCAGTGAACAACCAAAATAGTCGGTGTTGCCATCAATGACAAAACATCAATGCAACAAATAATCAATTCTTCCAATTTTCTAGCAATCTCCCTCTTTGGCATTGATGGCAACACTAGATGTGAATGTGAAAAACATCCAAGTGCCAAGCAATGCCAAACAAGTCTCCCCCAAAGGAAGACAACCAACAATCTCCCATAAGATGATATTACAATGAAGTTAACAAACTCCCCTTGTGAATGATATCCTTGTTAAGCTCTCATCTCACTTTGACTGATATTCTGTTAAGCTCTATTTTACACATATATCTCTCCCCCTTTTACATCAAGGCTAAAAATTTGACATAAACATCAAAGAAAAATCATAAATCTATTCAACCACACAGCTGACTACTCCCCCTGAGTAGTAGCACCAACACATCAATCTGGAATGAATAGTAGCTCTGTAAATGCATATCAGACTTATGTCAATCAGCGTCACTCGGGTCTCTATCGAAGGGGCAGAAACCCCCAATCTGTCTCTGAAGTACTCAAATGATTCCTTAGGCAAAGGTTTAGTGAAGATATTTGCAATATGGTCTTTAGTGTTCACATAAATCAGTCTGACTTCATTTGCTTCCACCTTCTCCTTCAAAAGTTGTACTTGATAGATATGTGCTTTGTCTTAGAATGAAATATCGGATTCTTTGATATGTCAATAGCAGGGGAGTTATCACAGTGAATAACTACCATTTCATTACAATCCACCCCTATATCCTTCAACATTTGCTTCATCCATATAACTTGTGTACAGTTAGTAGCAGCAACAACATACTCAGCTTCGGTACTAGATAAAGAGGTACATGACTGCTTCTTGTTGATCCATGAAATAAATTTATTTCCAAGAAAGAAAGCTCCATCAGATGTGCTCTTTTGGTCATCAACATCTCCAACCCAATTTGCATTTGTATATGCACATAGTGTAAAATCATCATTTTTAGGATACCACAAACCATATTCAGATGTTCCTTGCAAATACTTGAAAATCCTTTTCACCGCACTCTCATGATTCTCTCTAGGATCACTCTGATATCTTGATACAATACAAACAATATTCATTTTATCTAGTCTAGTTCGAGTCAGATATCACAAACCTCCAATCATAGACTTGTATACCTTGTAGGATTTATCGGTGTTGATGCATCTATCTTAGTCAATTTCTCACTTGTAACCATAGGAGTACCAACTGGTTTAGAATTTTCCATAACAAATTTCTTCAACAACTCCCTAGTATACTTAGTTTAATAGATGAAAATACCTTTATCAGTCAAATTAATCTGCAAACCTAAGAAAAATTTCATCTCCCTAATCATAGACATCTCAAATTCATTCTTCATATTATCAAAGAATTCCATGCATAGCTTATCCTCACCTCCAAAAATGATATCATCAACAAAGACTTCAATAATCAATATGTCATCATCAGTGATCTTATAATATAAAGTATTGTTAGCATTACCTTAGTAAAATCAAGCTTCAAAATATATTTATCCAATCTTGCATACCAAGCTCTAGATGCTTGTTTCAATCCATATAAAGCTTTCCTTAACTTGCAAACCATGTTTTTGTCATCTGAAAGTAAAAATCCATCATGCTTCTCAATATAAACTTCCTCTTCAAGATCTCCATTCATAAATGCACACTTAACACCCATCTGATAAACCTTGTAGTTCTTATGGGCAGCATAAGCAAGAAATAATCTCACAGCTTCAATCCTAGCTACCAGAGTAAAAGTCTCGTCATAATCAATTCCTTCCTTCTGAGAATATCCTTTACAAACCAATCTAGCCCTATTCCTCACAACTTGTCCATCTTCATTCAATTTATTCCTAAAAACCCATTTAGTCCCAATAACATTCTTATTTTTAGGCCGAGGAACTAAAGACCATGGATTATTCTTTTCTATCTGATCTAATTCCTCTTCCATATCTTTTATCGAACATTCATCTTTACATGCTTCAATTACTGATTTCGGTTCAATTTGAGAAATTAAACATGCCTCATGAGCTACCAACCCTCTTCTTGTCATCACTCATTTATTCTTGTCTCCAAGTATTTGATCTTCTGAATTATTTAACCTAACATACTTAGGAGTCTTCTGATTTTATATTCCTCTACTCTGATATTCAGTTACTATTGAATTTTCTGATACTACCGGAGTAACTGGTTCAACATTATGTTGCAGTGTAGGTGCTACCGGTTCAGTTATGATCATTTCCACTACCAGTTCTCTCTCATAAGTTCTTATTTGACTTTTGTTCAGCTCATCCACCTTGACATTAGTGCTCTCTACAATTCTGTGCAATCTTTTGTTATAACATCTATATGCTTTTATTTCATTATAATAACCAAGAAATATCCCTTCATCACATCTAGGATCAAACTTTCCAATAGAATCATCTCTTTTGATATAACATTTACTACCAAAGATTTTGAAATACTTAATTGTAGGTGTATGACCAAACCATAACTCATAAGGTGTCTTATTAGTGTCTCCTTTCATATGAATTCTATTGAATGTGTAAACCACCATCCTCACAGCTTCTCTCCAGTAAATATGAGGCAGATTATTAGCTTCCATCATCATAGTTCTAGCTACATCCAAGATAGTTTTGTTCTTCCTTTCCACAACTCCATTTTGTTGAGGTGTCTAGGGTGCAGATAACTGTCTCCTTATCCCATTCTTTTCATAATAACTGTTAAATTTACCAGATGTGAATTCTCCACCCTGATTAGACCTTAAGAATTTAATCTTCAATCATGTCTATGTCTCAACTTTAGCTTTAAATATTTTAAACTTTTTGAATGCTTCATATTTCTCCCTTAGAAAAGTAACCCACATCATTCTAGAATAGTCATCAATGATTAGCACAAAATATCTATCATCCTGAAAACTTTTGATTCTAATAGCACCACATAAATTGGTATGAATAAGATCAAGAACACCATTAGATTTGGTTTGTATACTCTTAAAATAAGTTCTAACTTGCTTTCCCATTTGACATTCCTTACATATCGGGTTATAGGGCTTCACAATCTTACGTATATCTCTAACCGCCTTAGTAGAACTGATCTTTACAATGCAATCAAAATTCACATGACACAACCTCTTATTCCATAGCCAACTCTCATCAATTTGCACAATCAAACATGTCTTCTCACTAGAGTTCAAATGAAATATGTTACCTTTAGTCTGAGTACCGGTTGCAATCTCCAATCCAGATCTGTTGATAATCTTGCATTTTCCATCCTTGAACTATAACTAAAATCCCTTATCCACCAAGTGTCCTACACTCGAAATATTATGCCTTAAACCTTCAACATAATAAACATTATCAGTATCATTCTTACCATCCAATGATATAGTTCATCTTCCCTTGATCATGCATGCTTTGTCATCTCCAAATCTAACCAGACCGCCATCAAATTCTTGCAAAGATAGAAACTTCCTTTTATCTTCAGTCATATGGTGTGAACATCCATTATCTATCACCCATTCATCCTTGTCTTCAAATTTAGCAACAAGGGCCTTTTCTTCAGGTATCGGATCATCTTCCTTGATAGCCAAGAATACCCATTCCTTTCCATTGTCGAATCCACTAGCTGAATCTTGTGTCGGTTCATCATCAGAATCAGTCACACCTTCCTCATCTGCATAGTAGCATGATTTTTCTTTGTTCCTCTTGTACTTATGCTTGTTCTGATAATCATGGTTAGGCCTAAAAGATCTTCTAGATCTTTCCTCAAATCTTGAATTCCTTTCGGGACATCTAGATGCAAAATGACCTATCTTATTATATGCAAAACATTTAAAAGGTGATTTTCCTTCATACTTACTTCTTGTCAGACCTTTAGGTACTCTTCTAGCAAATAAGGCTTCAAGTTGCTCAAACTCTTCATCTTCTTTCTTCATTTCCTCAAGTTCCTTAGTATATAAGGCTTTCTGGTTACTCTTGTTGGTAGATGATGTAGATGCATGAAAAGCAGGTTCAGATTTTACAACTCCAGAAGGACCAAATTCCTCAAGCTCAAAAGCAGATTACTTCCCAACCAAGGTATCCCTATTAACAGAGGTGTTTGTCTATGTTATCAACTCATTAATTGCAGTATCCTTCATCTTATAAGCTGGTGGCAAAGCTCTCAACATTTTAGAAACTATTTCATCTTCGCTCAGAGATCCACCACAATATTGAATTCCCAGAACAATTTCATTAACTCTCTCCATAAAAGCAGTAATCCTTTCATCTTCTTCCATCTTCAGGTTCTCATATCTCACTCGGTAACAATCAAGTTTAGCAATTTTAACAGTAGGGTCACCTTCATTCAAAGACTCCAATTTATCCCATATAGCCTTTGCAGTGATTTGTCAGTTAGTCCCATAAGTTGTTGATCAGAAAGTGCACACAAAAGGGCTTCTCTAGCTCTACAATCATTTTCAATGTCCTTATCCAAGCCTGTCGGAGGAGGATTTCCAGATGTCAGATTATGAGGTATATATCCTTTCTCAGTGATCTCTCAAATCTCCTTACTAAGACATCTCAAATGAGTCTCCATCTGAATCTTCCATACTCTGAAATTTGTTCCATCGAGTCTAGGAATTTCTCTCTGGAAAACAGCTATAGATGAACTTGATCAACTTGAACTATTAGATGTCATAGGATCTTCCTCAAGCAGTTAATCTTTTGCAGAGAGGGATAGACTCTGATACCAATTATTAGATAGCTCAGATAACCAGTGAACAATTGAGGGGGGTGAATCAGTTGTTAACATATTATAGAACTTTAAGCATTAAAACCTTATTACCGGAACAGTAGATATAATAGTAAAGCACAAATATAAACCATAGAACATTTACCAACCATCCACAAAAAATAGCACCAATATTTATATGTGGAAAACCCAGTAAAGGGAAAACCATAGTGGGAAGCCTGCCCATGGTCAGATAATACTTTTGCAATATGTATGTGATTACAAAAATAGGGGCCTGCACATGCAGGAAGTCCAACAGCCTAGAGCGCACTGCTCATCACAAAAGGAGCCTCACTGACTACAAAATAAATCCAGACTACAATCTGAAAAGAAGAGTGAACTGCAAGAATAGCATCTCCTATGCCTGAATACAGTTTTGGTCAAGCTCAGTATCGAAGATTGTAAACCTCTTTCACCAACCCAATTCGATCACCTATGATCGACCAAAACCTTTGCATATGATTACAACCTTATTCGCACACAGATAATTCTATATCCCAAAAATCCCACGATCTGCAAAGAGATCTTACATATTTATACCAACCCGAGACCTAAACAATTAGGACGGCCACCTAAAAGATAATACAATAAATTCATAACATAAACCCGCAATCCAATGATCAACCAAGTCGGCCTAAGATTGAAACAACATAATCCAATCAATAGATCCAACCAAAAATGCATCGGGATCATCCACCAACACGTTACATAAATCGGTCCACAACCTAGCAGAATAAGATAGCATTAGGTCTGGTCTGAAATGTAACACCATTAATCAACATGAACACAAACAAAATAACCAATAGCATCCCGAAAGCCATCTAGAAGCCGCACCAACACCATTTATCAAGTGCATCAAAATATCTTCAACAAAGCTCTATCGGTAAAACCCTTACCGGTGACCAAAAGGATTACTAGAACAAATGATAGCTCCTGAGTCATCAAATCTCGAACCAACTAATTGTGATACACATCTGAATAGCATGAATGAAAAATCCAAACCAATTCCATAAACCGAAGCATACTGGATCAATATCATAATCCAACCACTCTACCGGAACCTACCGAAAATCGGTAAACAACCAAAACAGTCATTGTTTCCATCAATGACAAAACATCAATGCAACACATAACCAATTCCTCCAATTTTCCAATATTAACTTCTTTCTTGGTCAAATCCAATTCTCCTACACTCTGCCAGATCTCTCACACTCTGGTTCAGCTTCACACTCTTCTTAAAAACCACCGACACAACAAACATCAACTGTACTAACATAAATAACCTTTACAACTTAGTCGGTTACAAAACCCTAAGACTTACAACATATATAATCACAAATATTTACAACTCATTACAGATCATCATATGGATCATTATAATTAATTGCAAATTAATTACAGTCATTGAATGATCACCGCACCTCGATCTGATACACTTTCAAACCCTTAGCTCATTTCGCTAAGCACTTCGTACATTTCCAAGAAATTCACTTTTGATCATGCCAAAACATCATTAAAATACTTCATGTGGTTTGTGCTACATCACCTCCAACATTTGAACTTGATGTAGATCACCGCCAAACCAAAAACCATTACCGATTATAAGAATTCTTTACCGGTCCTTAAACCCTTCTTAAACCCGAGCAAAAATATGACAAAAATCATAAACATGACTTTTGGTAACCAAAACATGATGCGGTTGCAGTCAGATACATATTACAATGATATAAACTCAAATTCCAAATTGCAACACTTCAATCATCACCAATCGCCAGATCTAATCAAAACATTTCCTCCTTTACCAGTTAAGGTCCTAATTCCTAGTTTCTTGTTTCTTTACCGGTAAGCGTTTTTCGATCGACCAAAAAAGACTAAGATGACAAAATACAACATAGTAAACATTATTTTCCATCAATGACAACACAAATAACTAATCAAAGTCATCTAATCATGCAATCTCAAACTCTTCATCACAATGTAATCAAAAACAATCCTTTACCGGTTCAGTCATCATTCTTCATCTCCATCAATTATGCCAATCATGCTAACAATCACTTGAAGAGAATTGAAGGAATTTTTGAAGGTCGAATTATCAAGGAGACTACCATTTTTTAGGACATGCTTATGGATTTTCATAAAGATGTGTGGTTTATGCAAGATATTGAACCTGTTGTCACCACAGAAGCAAAGAGTGTTGAGCAATTTGTGGTTGCGCTACTTCCATTCTTAAGAATTCCAAAAGCACTAGCAAGTGATAATTTGCATGTCAAATATTCTAATGGAATGATCCATCACCAATGGCGGCCTCTTGATGTAGCTGACAGTCTCTTTTCTGATGAGGAACTAATGGATGTCGAGCGAGAATTCCTACCTAAGCATGAAAATCCACAGGTTGTCTCTTACCTTAATCCTAGCTTTCAAAGTTTTTATGGTTTTGATTATGGGGGTTTTGGGAAAACAACTTGCATTTGGGTAGATCATGGACCTAATGAATTACCCCAATTAATCATTTTTAATGAAGTTTTGATTGAATATGAGACATGCATTGTGAGAGCTTACATTTCCATATTCAAGGATAAATTTGCCCATTTGAGAACCATCACCATATCCATGCTCCTGTTGCATATCCTGAGAAATCATACAAGGTCATGTACATATGTCATTTCTTTGATTCATGCCCATTCTAGGAGTTTTGTATATAACTACAGTAGGTTTTCTTTTCATGCATACCTTAGAGGTTTTGTGGAGCCAAGTTGCCAATTTGCCTTGGGTCTTTTGATTCAGGATCCTTCAGTGATTCGGGTTGTTTTCTTAGCTTTAGTTAGTCATTTTTCTTTAGTTTAGGTGTCCTAAGTGGGAGCATCTATTTGTGAGAGGGGTGTTGTCTTGTTTTCTCGTACACAAGTAAAATTTTGGATCTTATGTTCTATCCATTTCCTAGGTATCTATTCATGAAGTGCTTTTGAATCTGAGGTTGTTCCTCTCTAGCTTCATCATTTGATTAGGACTTGTACTTGACTTGGAAGAAAATCACTTATTGTGTCTAGATATCGACATCTTTCGATCACTATATTTTACACAATTAATTGTTTGCTCTAAGTCATTGTGGTTTATTAGGTGAAGTTCTGGCTAGTGAAAAATCTAAAATCCTGCTTCAGCACCACTGTAATTCTCAAACCCTAGTGAGCTTCATTGCTTATGAGCCAAAGTGTGGAAGAATATGTGAAAAGAAAGGTAGTATCATGAGAAAAAGGAAAGAAAAGAGAAAACTCAAGAAAAGAAAAAAAAGAATTGAAAAGAAAATGAAATATCAAAATTGTTGGCTATGGGAACATGCGAGTAACTCCACTGGGGCTATGGACGCATGGCTGGCAGTGGAGCAATATTCATGAGATTACAGTGATAACCTCATCGGGGCTATAGACGTTCGACTGGCAGTGAGGCTCTATCCAGGATGCTTATGAAGTTAGGATAAATCACGTAGCTAGTCATGATGGATTCTAAGGGTTGCAATGTCCTCATGAGCCAAAATGAATGCATTTGCACACACATGGTAATCAAAGACTAGGTACCTTGGTCTGGTTCGGGATTCTTATTCCATTTTGAGTACTTTCCTAGTATCTTGATAGGTTTGGGTTGAATTTTTTGGAGGTTCTAAGTGTGGATAGGGTCTTTATCTTTGAAATGTTTAGGAACATTTATTCGAGGTGGCGCTAGATGTTGTGACGTCTTCACACATCGCCCCATTGCAAATGGGGACCCCCACTTTTCGCTTTTCAAAGTAGAAGTTTTGCCTAATTTCCTAGTGTCTGTGTTTTGATTATGAGAGGGTTTTTGAATTTTGAATAGGATCATGTGTTTAAAATGTGAAAATGTTGAGTGATCCTGAGTTTTGCCTAAGTCTAGGGGTTGCCTTACAGTTTTGATTTATTCTTGCTAAGCGTTGAGTTTGAATTTTCCCTTGACATTTGAGTGTAAATGCATCTAACTATGGACCATTTGAGCGTAAACGTGTTTTTGAACGTCCTCGTCGGTGATTTTAAGTGCCTAGGTGTTTTAGGGCCTTTTGGAGTTGTTTTCTCGCTTCTAGGAAGTTATTCAAGTTTGTTTTATAGTTTATCCTGATAAAATCATTCTATTCTCGCTGATGAAATTCTAAGTGTTCAAATGATTTTGAGTGATTATATTGTTAAATTAATTATGAAAATCCATGTTCTAATAGTCAAAAGGTCCAAATTCCAGACTAGAGTTGCTTTTCCCCTCATATTCCTAACTACCCATGATTTTCCCCACTCAAAATCCAGACTGGACATGGATTTCCCATGGAATCCAAGCATACCTTATTTTTCCCCCATTCAAAATCCAGACCTTAGGCGAATTTCCACAAGTGATGATTTTAATGATTTTGGGTCCGAATAACTATCTTGACAGAGGTCGATTTTCCCCTAGAGGCAAATTTGTGCAAGTTTAATGAAATTTTGTCAGGATTTTTATCGAGACATGGGGCGATTTCCCCCCCAAGGGCATTTTAATGATTTTTAATAATTTTTCATTGGGATTTTTATCCCAAAAGGGGGCGATTTTCCCTTGAGGTCAATTTTTATCTAAATTTTGAAATATTTTTAATAAATTGACCCAAAATTTAATTGTTTTTACATATATTGATGATTATTTAAAAAATTAAAAACAATTATTTAATGACTTGCAATGTTTTAAAAAATTAAAAATAAACTATTCTTAGGCATTGATTTTCCAACACAAGTGTAAAAGTGCAAATGTATTATCCCCCATTGCTTGTGTGGTGAAAACTCAAGGTGAAAACATGTTTAAAGAGGGGTGACCAACAGTTAAATATCATTATATTTGTTGAGTGTGATTGCTAAGCTTCTATTTTGGGTGATTTTGTCCAGTTGGGCGATTTTGGTGAAGTGTCTACTTGACACATTTGGAGCTGAAAGTTAGTTTTGTTATTCATTTTTTGCCTATTCCTAGCTGGGCAATATTTCTTGGTAGCCATTGGAGCAATTTTTTTGAGTAATTTTCAGATTTCAGAGGTGGCACTACTTCTCCAAGTGGGGCGATTTTATTTGGGAGATCATTCTTCCCCATTTTTGGTGTATTTCCTCCATAGTTGTGGGATGGCATTGTTTCTCCTTACTGTTATAATTTGTTAGACCTAAGTCTTCCTCCATGGTTGAAGATTATTTGGACTCCATTGTTGGTTGAGGACACTTTTTCATAATTATTCTTCATTGCGGAGCTCTTCCACACTAACATGATTTTGCTTGGAGGTGATTTTGTAAAGTTTTTGATGTATTTTCAGAGCAATTCATCATTGTTGCAAGTCTGAGACATCATTGTTACAAGTTGTCCTCAGAAAAAACATCATTTCCAGCCACTTACCTACCTTAGTGATTTCACTTGGAAAGTGTTTTTAAGTCAATTTCCCATCATTTCCAGGGTTTCTTGTCACTTTGCAAGGTGTTGGTAAGTCTGAAACACACATTTTTAGACTTGTCTTCAAAAAAAAAATTAACTTCCAGCCATCACAAACTTAGGCGATTTCATTGAGAAGTCATTTTGGAGTGATTTGGAGGCATTTTCTGAGTTACACCATTGTTGTTACAATCTGAAACTCCATAGTTGCGAGTGTCTTCAGACTAATTTTTCATTTCCAACTACCTCCACACTTGGGAAATTTCACTTATGCATCATCCTTATGAGTTTTTTGGGCATTTGGTGGAGCTTTCATTGTTGATCTAAGTCTGAAACTTCACTTTTAAATTTGTCTTCAAACAGAGATATTTTTTACCAGCCTTTTGTTCGTGCCCAAATTTGACAAACTTCACTTTGGGAAGGTGAAATCCATCAAATACAAGCATTCCATATGACTGCAACAGGTTTAAATGATTGATTTATTGAAGTTGCAGGTTATCTTCAGACATTGGGCAGCCATTCTTGGACCTTGGAAGCATGTCTTCGGAATTTAAGAACTAAAAATCAGAATTTTTCACACCCTTTTCCAAGCATTTTTAGAATTGTGGTATACTTCTGGGCACCATTTTTTATATTTTTCTGACTATACCAGGTTGTCTTCAAACTAAATCTTTGTTCCCAGTCATTAAGTTGTGCCCGGATGTGGGCATTTCTGAGTTTTGAGGGGCAAAATAATTCAAATGCAAGCATGTGACATGGTTGTGACCACTTCTAGCCATTGATATTCATAATTTTCAGTGTGTCTTCAGACTTTTTGGAGTCATTTTCAGACTTTTAGAGGGTGTATTCAGACTCAAGAATCAGAAAATTAGACTTCAATACACCATTTTCAAAGTGTTTTTAGACCTGGACATTCATTTTTGGGCACCAAATCATACCATTTTCTCAGTTTACAGGGGTGTCTTCAGACTTAATAATTGCAATCAGACTTATCCTAAGTCTAAAACCCAGGTTTTCTTGAGGAGAATTTTCCAGATTTCAATCCGGACCTTCATATTTTCTAGAGTTGGTGTTAAAATTTTCTAAGATTACCTATCACTAGGAACAAAGTCCAAACCCAGGTTTTCTTGAGGAGAATTTTCTAGATTTCAATCTGGACCTTCATATTTTCCAGAGTTGGTGTTAAAATTTTCTAAGATTACCTATCACTAGGAACAAAGTCCCTAAGATTACCTATCACTAGGAACTTTGATTCAGAGACCGAGGGAGAGATGGAAGAAACTAGCAAAAAAGGGAGGATTAGGGCCAAGAAGAGGAGGATTGTTGTGGAATCTGAAATGTCGAATTCTGAAACTGAATCCCTTGAGGAAAAACCCATTAAAAAGAGGAAAGGAAAAGCCTCTGGAAAGAAGGCTCAGAAAAAGAACACTTAAAAGGGCAGCAATTCTGATCTCAATTATGTTTTGGTTGAATCTGAGGAGGAGGATGAAGAAAATAAGAGGATTGATAGTCAGGACAAAGAAGGGGAGGGTAACCCGGTTAAGGATAATTTGGAGATTGTGAACAACACTAGTCTGCATAATGAGGAAAAAGGGGGTCAAAGTGATAGTGGTGACAAAGATACTATGAAGGCTTTCTATGAGACCATTGCTACTATGGTGAAGGATATTAATAGTTTGAAAACTGATACACAGGCCATGGCAAGAATTAGAGTTGGTGACAAGCCCTTGGCGGAGCATGTTAAAGAGTTAGTGGTCGTTTTGCATAATGTGGAAGCTATTGAATGTATGGTTGGTAAAATCTTAGCAACTGAAAAAAAAGGTCAATGAGATGGGAGACAAAAAGGAAATGGAAAACAAACTATAAGATTTTGGCAGCAGAATCGACAGGCTGGAGCACAACTTCAAGCAGATTGCTGATCAAAATTTTCAAATCCTCAAATCTTCGGTGGACAACATGAACATCTTTATCAACAGGTCCGAAAATAATGCAGAGAAGGATGGTGATAAAGAGAAGGTGAACAAGAAGGGTCATGAAAGGAGGACCGGAGCCAACACAAAGAATAAGGTCGACATCAATGGTTGTGAGCTGGAGGATATGAAGACCTCAGCGAACAACATGAAACAAATGGTTGTTAACGTTGAGGAAATTCTGAATAGTATTTAGTTCCATTTGTTGTCCTTGGTTTTGTCTCTTTGTTGTCCTTGTGCTTTCCTTTTTCTTCCGAGTTTTTAATGTAATGATGTATTAAGTTGTTCCCTTCTGGTGGGTTCATTTTGTCTTTTTGAAAGTGATCAGGCACTTTTTTTTAGCTTTTCTATTTTCCTGGCTTGTAAAAGGTTTGGGTAGCTTTCACATACCTTCTTTTACTTAATCAAAACAAATTCCCTATGAGGTTCAAGTTTCCACTCCATTAGATGTTCAAGGAAAATGAGTCTAGATGGGAGTCGGATTTCCACTCAAGGGTAGAATTACAAAGGAAGGAAGTTGTCCAGATAGGCATCAAATTTCCACCAAGTGAAGAAATGGATAGGGATAATTCGGATGTTTTGAGAACTGATCTGTCCATATGCGGATGGATTTCCCACCAAGGTAAAATCAAGTTTATCATATTGGTGTTTGATTCAATGTTTTTTTGTTTTGTAGGAATGTTACGACGAAGGGAAGCATGATTCTCAAGGCTTGAAGGAGGATGCATATTGCAAGCAACAACACAACAATGCAGATAACAAAGATCAACACTTCAAAGATTGCATGAGGATTTCCTAACAGAGATTCCAAAAGGTGAAGATAAAGACTAGATCAATCATGAAGAAGACTTCACCTTATGAAGGAAAGAAATTTCAAGAAATGAGCAGAAGGGATTTCACATCAAGAAATCTGGAACTACATCAAAGAATTCTAATATCAAAGTGTGTCAAGGAAGGAAATATTTCAAGATTCCAAGATTGGAAAATTTTCCAAACACTGAGGAAATAGTTCATGGAATTCCTTAACATAAGGATGGAATGCAAAGTATCATAAGGAATCCCAAGCATCATGAAGAATGTACAAGGCAAATTGATTAAGTGTATAAGGCAAGCTGAGGTGGTATCCTAGACACCATTCGTTCAATCAAAGGGTACCAAGTCAACATTCATTAAAGGAGGGAATAAGTGACACATGGCGCTACATAAAATATTATTTATCTTACCTACCCTCGTTTCTTATTGGCCAATGTAATGGTGGTTGTAACAAACCCTAATTAGGGTTTTATCTTGTAATCTTGGTCGTTGATCTTGAATCAATCTGAGCCATTCATTTATTTTGAGGCTCTATATAAACCCCATTACCTCTCATTTGTAAGTGAGATATTTTGTAGAATTGTTGGTATATATTGCATCTTTTGAATATAAATCATTGTTCCACTTGATGGTGATTTTGTTTTTCAAGTGTTGTTTTTCATTCAAGGTTCTCAATTCCTCCAAGTTAGATTAGAATTTCAAACTATTACCATCAAGCATTGATACCATTCAAATTGGTGCATAACAATGGATATGTAATAATCGAAGTTAAGTTTGCATAAATTTCTAATTGACCATGCATGACACACTTACAATCAACAAGAGGCTAGTGGTATGGATTAATAGCTTCCACACAAATATAGATTGAATGAAATAATTGTTGAGTATATTTGTGTGGAATCTATTAATCCATACCACTAGCCTCTTGCTGATTGTAAGTGTGTCGTGCGTGGTCAACTGGAAATTTATGCAAACTTAACTTCGATTATTACATATCCATTGTTATGCATCAATTTGGATGGTCTCAATGCTTGATGGTAATAGTTTGAAAATCCATGAAGTATAACTTAAATGATTGCACTAAGCTCATGTCAAAATATGTTTGACTTGATGGTGAGATCTTGCATGGTTCAATTTCACTAAATTTGTTCATCATTTCCTACATTTTTAGGCTTAGAATAGATTTCCTAAACCCTATTCCCTTTGCCATTTTTTTAGAAAGTCTTGTTAGAATTTAATCAAGAACTTCAGTGCAAAATCCTAAGTCATCAGCATACCTATCCTAATCCATGATAAGATTGAGCATTCATGTACAACATAAGTCAACTTAAGATTCTAGCATTATCACATCAAACCACTGAACTTATCCACAAGTCAATACCTAACATTTTGTAACCTTGGAGTTGTCTCATTTGATCGCGAAGCATAGCATTTGAGAGACTTTGTTCAAAAGAGGATAAGATACCTTAGTATTTTATTTTGTGTTCGTATGTGCATAAAACACACATCAACAGAATTGGTGCTAGAAGGAGGACATGATTGCAATGAATGCCTAAACAACTAGATTTTAGATTCTATCAATTGATGTTTGTGGGTGTAATCTTAAAGAATTTTTTCACCCTCTCTCCGCGCTCAACAGAATTGGCGCTAGAAGGAGGGGTTGATAGTGAATACATGCATGAACAATTAAAGGTGATCGTTGGACTATCAACCGGACTTGCAAAGGAAGGAGCATTTCATGCAGGCTGGAACTAAAATGAGCTTTCAAGTTGAATTCTAGATTTTATAGATCTCTCTCTTATGTCAAAAATAAAAAAATTGTGAAAAAATTCAAAAAAATAAAAAATTAGAAAATGGAGCGGCATCACCAAAATGAGAAGGAAGTTGATATCCTTCAACTTTGGTGGAGATTGAATGTACAGCTGCATCCGCATAGCTTGTCCAGGTTTGTAAGGCGAGGACAATGTAGAATCTGTGAGACAAATGAACATGACGAAATGCATTGCTTGGCATTCTTGTCAAGGATAGAATTGGTTCTACAAGGAAAAATCTTCTTTTGGGATGTTCTCAAGCCAGAGTTGTGCATAATGCCTAATGATGATATCCATAGAAATGATTCTTTCTCAAGATTCAAGTTGAGAGTTCAGGGCCAAATTGAGAAGGGTAATGTACAACTCAAAGGCGTGTTGTTTCCCCGTTGGTGTCGGATTCACAATGCACCTCACTCAGAATTCACTTCTCTAATATGTGAAGAGGCTATCAACCAAGTCAGATGCCAATTCGGATTGCCAATCCCATCTAGGGAAGAGTGTATTGTGGATAGATCTTGGAGTGCATACCTTGCAACTGAAGAGTATAGAAGAGCACAAGCACAAGGCATTGCTATATCATCTGATAGTGAAGGAAGCCATTTGCAAGTCGATGATACAAGTCTACCTAATGATCAAAGTATTGCAGTAAATATCTCTCCATACCTTGCACCTAAAGAGGAGTACAATAGAATGAAAATTGAAGAAACAATTGAGACAAATGCAATGGCAGGTGATGATCAAGATGTTAGTCTGGCAATCAAGGAAGATACTAATTCACATGCATTGCAAAAGGTAGAGTTCCTTGATGATTTATCAGTCTCGCTACAAAAGGAGATTATTAAGAATGAAATGCAAGAAGTTTCAAGTAGTAGTCGTGAAAGAGAGAACAATCATACGGAAATATTGAACGAAGAACTACAAGTTATCACAAGTGAGCAGGAATATGAAGAACAATTTGCGGGGGCGCTGAAAGATCTCAAGGAAAAAATACAAGAGGATTCATTGCCGACATTGTTCCAAGACAAGCGAGTTGATGTGAATGGCATGATTCATCACCAACTTCGACCTCTCGAGGCATTGTTGACTATTTTGCAAGAAGAAGATTTGAATGAAGAATGTCAAGCCATCCTGAAGGAAGAGACCTCCAACATTATTGAGATAGATCCAGTGGATGATGAACAATTCAATGGGGTGCTATCACTTGAGATCATATACCAGAAGCGAATTGAGGAAATTTTTGAAGATCGGCTTATCAACGAGACTCTCATTTTTTAGGACATACTTATGGAGTTTCATAAAGATGTGTGGTTTATGCAAGATATTGAACCTGTTGTCACCACAGAAGCGAAGAGTGATGAGCAATTCGAGGTTGCACTACTTCCATTTTTAAGAATTCCAAAAGAACTAGCAAGTGATAATTTGCATGTCAAAGATTCTAATGGAATGATTCATCACCAATGGTGACCTCCTGATGTAGTTGATAGTCTCTTTTCTGATGAGGAATTGATGGATGTCAAGCAAGAATTCCTACCTGAGCATGAAAATCCCCAGGTTGTCTCTTTCCTTAATCCTAGCTTTGAAAGTTTTTATGGTTTTGATTATGGGGGTTTTGTGAAAATAACTTGTATTTGGGTAGATCATGGACCTAATGAATTACCCCAATTGATCATTTTGAATGGAGTTTTGATTGAATATGAGACATGCATTGTGAGAGATTACATTTTCATATTCAAGGATGAATTTGCCCATTTAAGAACCATCACCATTGAAATGCTCTTGTTGCATATCCTGAGAAATCATGCAAGGTCATGTACATATGTCGTTTCTTTGAGTCCTGCCCATTCTAGGAGTTTTGTATATAGTTAGAGTAGGTTTTCTTTCCATGCATAGCTTGGAGGTTTTGTGGAGCCAGGCTGCCAATTTGCCTTGGGTCATTTGATTCAAGATCCTTCGATGGTTCAAGTTGTTTGCTTTGCTTTAGTTAGTCGTTTTTCTTTAGTTTAGGTGTCCTAAGTGGGAGCCTCTATTTGTGAGAGGGGTGTTGTGTTGTTTTCTCACACACTAGTAAAATTTTGGATCTTATGGTCTGTCCATTTCCTAGGTATCTATTCATGAAGTGCTTTTAAATTCGAGGTTGTTCCTCTCCAGCTTCATCATTTGATTAGGACTTGTACTTGACTTGGAAGAAAATCACTTATTATGTTTGGATATCGACATCTTTCGATTACTATATTTTACACATTTAATTATTTTCTCTAAGTCATTGTGATTTCTTGGTTGAAGTTGTGGCTAGTGAAAAATCTAAAATCATGCTTCAGCACCACTCCAATTCTCAAACCCTAGTGAGCTTCATTGCTTATGAGCCAAAGTGTGGAAGAATATTTGAAAAGAAAGGCAGTATCATGAGAAAAAGGAAAAGAAAAGAGAAAATTCAAGAAAAGAAACAAAAAAAAGAATTCAAAAGAAAATGAAATATCAAAATTGTTGGCTATGGGAACATGCGAGTAACTCCACCGAGGTTATAGATGTCTGGCTGGCAGTGGAGCAATATTCATGAGATGACAGTGATAACCTCATCGGAGCTATAGACGCCCAATTGGCAGCGAGGCTCTATCCAGGATGCTTATGAAGTTAGGATAAATCACGTAGCTAGTCACAATGGATTCTAAGGGTTGCAATGTCCTCATGAGCCGGAATGAATGCATTTGCACACACATGGTAATCAAAGACTAGGTACCTTGGTCCGGTTCGGGATTCTTATTCCATTTTGAGTACTTTCCTAGTATCTTGATAGGTTTGGGTTGAATTTTCTGGAGGTTCTAAGTGTGGATTGGGTCTTTATCATTGAAATGTTAAGGAACATTTATTCGAGGTGGCACTAAATGTTGTGACGTTTTCACACATCGCCCCATTGCAAATGGGGACCCCCACTTTTCGCTTTTCAGAGTAAAACTTTTGTGTAATTTCCTAGTGTTTGTGTTTTGCTTATGAGAGAGTTTTTGAAGTTTGAATAGGATCATGTGTTTAAAATGTGAAAATGTTGAGTGATCCTGAGTTTTTCCTAAGTCTAGGGGTTGCCTTAGGGCTTTGATTTATTCTTGTTAAGCATTGAGTTTTAATTTTTCCTTGACATTTGAGTGTAAATGCATCTAAGTGTGGACCTTTTGAGCGTAAACGTGTTTTTGAATGTCCTCGTCGGTGATTTTAAGTGCCTAGATGTTTTAGGGCCTTTTGGAGTTGTTTTCTCACTCCTAGGAAGTTATTCAAGTTTGTTTTATAGTTTATCCCAATGAAATCCTTATATTCTCACACAAATTTTGATAAATTTGGCTAAGTCCCAATACGTTTTGATGAAATTATAAGTGTTCAAATGATTTTAAGTTATTAAGTTGTTAAATTCCTTATGAAAATCCATGTTCTAATGGTCAAAAGGTCAAAATTCCAGACTAGAGGTGCTTTTCTCCTCATATTCCTGACTACCCATGATTTTCCCCACTCAAAATCCAAACTGGACATGGATTTCCTTTGGAATTCAACCATGCCTTTTTTTTCCCCCATTCAAAATCCAAACCTTAGGCGAATTTCCACAAGTGATGATTTTAATGATTTTGGGTCCGGATAACTGTCCAGACAAAAGTTGATTTTTCCCTAGAGGCAAATTTGTGCAAGTTTGATGAAATTTTGTCAAGATTTTTATCGAGACATGGGGCGATTTTCCCCCCAAGGGTATTTTAAGGATTTTTAATAATTTTTCATTGGAATTTATATCCCAAAAGGGGGCGATTTTCCCTTGAGGTCAATTTTGATCTAAATTTTGAAATATTTTTAATAAATTGACCCAAAATTTAATTGTTTTTACAAGTGTTGACGACTATTTAAAAAAATTAAAAAACAATTATTTAATGATTTGCAATGTTTTAAAAAAGTTAAAAATAAAATATTCTTAGGCAAGTTAATTTCCAACACAAGTGTAAAAATGCAAATGTTTTATCCCACATTGCTTGTGTGGTGAAAACTCAAGGTGAAAACATGTTTAAAGAGTGGTGACCAGCATTAAAATATCATTATATTTGCTGAGTGTGATTGCTAAACTGCTATTTTGGGTGATTTTCTCCAGCTAGGCGATTTTCTGCCTATTCCCGGGAGGTGGCACTACTTTCTCCAAGTGGGGCGATTTTATTTGGGAGATCATTCTTCCCCATTTTTGGTGCATTTTCTCCATAGTTGTGGGCTACCATTGTTGCTCCTTACTGTTATAATTTTTAGACCTGAGTTTTCCTCCATTGTTGAAGGTTATTTAGACTCCATTGTTGGCTGGGAACACTTTTTCAAAATTATTCTTGATTGCCCAGCTCTTCCACACTAGGGCGATTTTGCTCGGAGGTGATTTTGTAAATTTTTTGATGAATTTTCAGAGCAATTCATCGTTGTTGCAGGTCTGAGACACCATTGTTACAGGTTGTCCTTAGAAAAAAAAAATTGTTTCCAGCCACTTACCTACCTTAGCAATTTCACTTGGAAAGTGTTTTTAAGTCAAGTTTCCATCATTTCCAGGGTGTCTTGTCACTCTGCAAGGTGTTGGTAAGTCTTAAACACACATTTTCAGACTCGTCTTTTGAAAAAATTTCACTCCCAGCCATCACACACTTAGGCGATTTCATTGGGAAGCCATTTTGGAGTGATTTGAAGGCATTTTCTGAGGTACACTATTGTTGTTACAGTCTAAAACTCCATAGTTGTAGGTGTCTTCAGACTAATTTTTCATTTCCCACTACCTCCACACTTGGGAAATTTCACTTGTGCATCATCCTTATGAGTTTTTTGGGCATTTGGTGGAGCTTCCATTGCTGATCTAAGTCTGAAACTTCACTTTCAGATTTGTCTTCAGACAGAGATATTTTTTACCAGCCTTTTGTTCATGCCCAAATTTGACAAACTTCACTTTGGGAAGGTGAAATTCATCAAATACAAGTGTTTCATATGACTGCAACAAGTTTAAATGACTGATTTATTGAAGTTGCAGGTTGTCTTCAAACATTGGGCAGCCATTGTTGGACCTTGGAAGCGTGTCTTCGGACTTTAAGAACTAAAAATCAAACTTTTTCACACCCTTTTCTAAGCATTTTCAGAATTGTGGTATACTTCCGAGCACCATTTTTGGTATTTTTCTAAGTATGCCAGGTTGTCTTCAGACAGAAACTTTGTTCCTAGCCATATAGTTGGGCTCGGATGTAACCATTTCTGAGTTTTGAGGGGCGAAATAATTCAAATGCAAGCATGTGACATGGTTGTGACCACTTCCATCCATTGACATTCATAATTTTCAGTGTCTTTAGACTTTTTGGAGCCATTTTCAGATTTTCAGAGGGTGTATTCAGACTTAAGAATCTGGAAATCAAACTTCAATACACCATTTTTAGAGTGTTTTCAGACCTGGACATTCATTTTTGGGCACCAAACCATACCATTTTCTGAGTTTATAGGGGTGTCTTCAGACTTATTTATTGCAATCAGACTTATCCTAATATAGACGTCTTGTGCCTAGCTCTCCAATTCACCCTTACTCACCCCAACTCCTCTACTCACCCTTCTACTCAAGCTCCTCCAAGGTAACTTGTTAGGGTACACTCCTTAGACCTCCAAGGCCTAAAATCTACTGGCTTGCCTCCTAGGTATAGCCTCTTGAGGTTTGTTGTTGGTTTTGACCCAAATCTTTGATTTTGAGATGGTCTCCTACTAGGTTCCCAAAGCTCCAACTAGGTTCCAAAGACCTCCACCAAGGATCTTCAATCTAATAGCATGTTTAAAGGTTGTGGTTATGTTGTGCAGGTATGTTCAAGGTCATTTTATTCATTGACAAGGTCTGCACCTTTCTCCCAAACTCTAGGCTTTCAACTTGCTTCTACCAGCTGCTATTAGGCCTAATTGACTAGCCCTTCTTGGAATTTTTTTTGGTCTTTTTCCCCAAAATTTCCTAACAACCCCTAGATATTTTTACATATTCAGATACCCATTTGGAATTTAAACAAGATTACAAATTTTCCCATATGGGTTTGTTGTACAACTAGGGTAACTGAAAAAAAAGCTATTTTTAAGGGGTTTAGGGCTTCCAGGCAGTTTTGGAAGATATGCTCCAAACTCTTCACCAGTCAAAATCACCAACCCAAAAAATCTTGGATTATTTTAGTAAACCCATAGAAATTTCCAAAACACTATGGGTTGTTGGGGTGTCACTTCTCCATGGCACCGAAAATGAGCAATCTCTGTTGCCCTCACACACTAGCTACAAGCTTGTGCGTTATTCATCTCACCCATTATCCTCCTTGTGGCCTGCAAAAACACAAAATGACTACTCTAAAACTATTTACAAAGCCTACCCAAGCCATCCACTAGATTTCAACTTGTGCCATTCGTGGATGCTCAGGTAAAATGCATTTTTACAACCAAAACCCCAAGTTTCAAGGGTTTGTGAGCAACTTTTACAAAAACAATGATAACTTTTGATCCAAAGCACTTCAGACCTTCATATTATACTTGTTGGAAAGATAAAACAAATTCCTAACTTCCTCTTCTATTATGAGAACCGTACCAGACCATACAGGTCATACAAAAGAAGAAATTCAAAGCAAAAACAGTCCAAACGTGAGAAAAAAGCATAGGAAACCCTTGGCAAATGAATTGAATGCAAACCAAAAGTTGATTAACCTGTTATTGGAGATGCTTAGAAGGTTATATACACCATTTTAATTTGGTTCCAACCAACTTCCAATGCCATTTCCTTCATGGACAACTTTTGCCTAAAAATGCAAAAGTTGTCATGACCAATTTTTGACAACTTTTACCTATGAGTGTAAAAACACACTCCAAGGCTCTCAAGACCTAAAACATCACTCAAATGGCATCCCATAATGGATTTAAACCATTTCCAAACATTCTAGCAAGTTTCCAGGCATCCACATGGTACAAACCAAAAATTGACATTTTGACAACTTTTCAAGATAATGACAATTTTGGATCTTGAGCACAACAAAAGTGTGGACAACCAAATTATGGCTTCAAAAAGCATCATAGGATTTATTGCACCTTATTACAATATAAAATAAATTGAAATCACACAAAAACTCTAAAATGCAAGAAAAGACAACTTTGAGTTAGGTGCTCTGCACCATATCCTGTCTAAAAACCAGGTTTTCTTAAGGAGAATTTTCCAAAGTTAATGTTACAATTTTCTAAGATTACCTATCACAAGTTGAGACAAATGTCAGGATGAAGTTCCTATGAGGTTCAAGTTTCCACTCCATTAAATGTTCAAAGACAATGAGTCTGGATGGTAGTCTGATTTCCACTGAAGGACGAAATTACAAAGGAAGGAAGTTGTGCAGATAGGCATCAAATTTCCACCAAGTGAAGAAATAGACAGGGATAATATGAATGTTTTGAGAACTAATCAGTCCATATGCAGATGGATTTCCCACCAAGGTTAAAATCAAGTTTATCGTACTGGTGTTTGATTCAATGTTTGTTTGTTTTGCAGGATTGTTGCGATGAAGGGAAGCATGATTCTCAAGGCTTAAAGGAGGATGCATATTGCAAAGACAACAACACAACAATGCAGATAACGAAGATCAACACTTCAAAGATTGGATGAGGATTTCCAAACAAAGATTCCAGAAGGTGAAGATGAAGACTAGATTAATCATGAAGAAGACTTCACCTTATGAAGGAGAGAAAGTTCAAGACATGAGCACAAGGGATTTCACATCAAGAAATCTGAAACTACGTCAAAGAATTCCAATATCAAAGAGTGCCAAGGAAGGAAATATTTCAATATTCCAAGATTGGAAAATTTTCCAAACATTGAGGAAATAGTTCATGGAATTCCATAACATAAGGATGGAATGCAAACTATCATAAGGAATATGAAGCATCGTGAAGAATGTACAAGGCAAATTGATTAAGTGTATATGGCAAGTTGAGGTGGCATCCTAGACACCATTCGTTCAATCAAAGAGTACCAAGTCGACATTCATCACATGGCGTTACATCAATATTATTTATCTTACCTACCCTTGTTTCTTATTACCCAATGTAATGGTGGTTGTAACAAACCCTAATTAGGGTTTTATTTTGTAATCTTGGTCGTTGATCTTGAATCAATTTGAACCATTCATTTTTGTTGAGGCTCTATATAAACCCCATTGCCTCTCATTTGTAAGCAAGAGATTTTGTAGAATTGTTGGTATATGTTGCAGCTTTTGAATATAAATCATTGTTCGTCTTGATGGTGATTTTGTTTTTTAAGTGTTGTTTTGCATTCAAAGTTCTCAATTCCTCTAAGTTAGATTAAAATTTTAGATTAGAATTTTGTTGATGCGTCTTTTGTACACGACCAAACACAAAATAAAATACCCAGAGGTTGTTGGCATTTGTGCAGAGTATGTTGACATGATGATATTATGTTGTCATTGATATCAATATATAGGAGAGTGAACCGGCAATATGCTGAAAAGTGAATCGGTATAATGTGGTGAACCGGTATATGTGCAAAGAAGTGAACAGGTATATGTGCAAAGAAGTGAACAGGTATATTGAAGCTAAGCAGCTGGCAAAGAGAACCGGTATAGCGGTATAAATCAGTATATGAGCAATAGGTGAAGCGGTATGTTTGTCCAAGTGAACTGGTATGATGGAATGTGAACCGGCATATGGAATGTTTTCTACTAAGGCTTAATATGGTATGACTACCAGTTGGTAGTCTAAGCTTAAGGGTCTCCAGTTGAAGTGTTCCAAGCCTGTATGATTCAACCGATGACATTGTGTGATGAGCTAGCATTGTAATCAAGATCAGATCGTGTTGCCACGTCGGCCTTGTGCATGTGAAGGATCTTGCATGAAGAAGATTGATCCTATCTACCTCGGGAATGTGTGAAGTCTTTGCAAACGGTGGAAAACACGTGATGGGTTATCGCCTCCATTAAGCAGTGAAGAACGAACGATGGAGAATGTCTTGAGATCTGTTCAAGACTATTGTATTCAAATGCAAAGTGTTCAATGGTCAAGATTGAACCGATCAATTGCTCAACCTAAGTGTTTAGGGTTTAGGGTTTATGCTGCCGACCTATCTGTGTTCTATAAGGTCGATGTTGTGTTTCATGTTGAGGTTGTTAGCAAATGGTGTGTGTGTATCTAAGTGCAGAGATATGTGATTCTTGCCAGACCAGATGAGATAAGAGGATTGATTCCTGCATAGTGTGTGTGCAGAAGGAAGGAACTTAAGCGGATCTAAATTAGGCATTGAGTGCTATTATCATATCATTGTAATACCTGTTGATCTTTAACCACTTCAACAGTTGGAAAATCCCTTAACCAGATAGCTTTAACCAGCTTGTTGTAAATCCTTTAACAGGGTGACTCAAACTCATTGAGTTCTTGAAATCCTCTAACAAGGTAACCTCTAACAGGGTTTAATCCTTAACCGGGTATTTAGCCATCCCTTAACCGGGTGATCTCTGACAGGATCGGTTCCTAGCAGAACCTGTTGTAACAGTCTTTAACCGGACTAGACTCCTAACAGAGCGGACTTCTAAAGAGCTCAAAAGCAGCTTGTGGGTATTCATCCCCACCGTGGTTTTTCCCAGTTGGGTTTCCACGTGAAAAATTTGTGTGTCATGTGTACTATTTTTTATGTGATGATTTAAGTGATTTGTGTCTGAAGGTAAATCATGTTGAGCTAGCTATTATTATATTTCTGATGATAGATTACCTATTCATGCATAAGGGTGAAATGGAAGTGTAGTATTAAGTTGAGTGGAAAGCTAAGTGATTAATCGGTTAATGCTTGGCATGGTCATTCTTAGCTTTACCGGTTGCACTCTGTTTCAGACCAATGTTACTGTCTGTCAGACATTTGCAGTGTTTGCAGTCAAACCGGTACGGGAAAAGTTTTTGTAACTGTACTGATTCACCCCCCCCCCTGGCCCCCTCCTCTCAGTACCGGTTTGGTATTTATTGTTCATCATTGAGTTATCAATTGATATCAGAGCATCCTCCAGGTCCTTGTGTTGTAAGCTTAACCGCTTGAGGGAAAGATCCTATTGTAATGATGGAGGGAAGGTCCAAAGTTCAACAGAGATAACTTCAAAATATGGAAGGACAGAATGAAGATTTACATCAGAAGCATGGGTGCTCAACACTGGAGCTATGTTGAGAATGCTTTTGTTATTCCTACTGATACTCTCACCGATGATCAAAAGAGAGAAATACATGAGAATGGGCAATTCATGGAAGCCCTAATCAGCAGCTTATCTGGCATTACGTTTATTGATGTCCAAGATAAAGATAATCCCAAAGAAGTATGGGACACTCTTGAGAATATCTATGGCGGTGATGAGCATGTAAAACAAGCTAAGGAAGAAAGCCTTAGAGGGAAGTTTGAAGACATGTGGATGGTTGAAGGTGAGACCATTCAACAGTATGGAATAAGAATCAAAACTGTTGTTGGAGATATCAAGAGTGCAGGTGGTAAAATGGAAGATTCCACTGTGGTAAGCAAAGTTCTGAGATCCTTATTACCGGTCTATGCAATAAGGGTTGTTGTTATTCAAGAGTTGAGATCAATAGACAAGACTAAGGTATCCCTAGACTCCATCATTGCAAAGTTGACAGCCTATGAGCTAAATAGTTTTGATGGCAATGTTCACAAGACTGAATCAGCTTTTAGAGCTTTTGTTGTATCATCCAGAAAAGGAAAAGAAGCAAGCACCAATGGTGAACCAAGACAGAACAGAGAAATGGATGATGAGGAGATCTTGATGGAATTTGAAGCTCTTCTTGCCAGGAAACTTCCTAAAGGAACCGGTAAATACAGAGGTAAGCTCCCTTTGAAATGCTTTTCTTGTAACCGGATAGGACATATTGCTATAAACAGTCCTAACGGTGACAACAAGGACAAACCGGAGAGGTTCAAAAAATTCAAAGGAGGAAACCGGAGAAACTGTTTTGTTGCAGTTGATGAAGGTGTCACAGATGAGGAATCGGAAGATGAAGAGATTGAAGATATTGTGTTTGTTGCAGTAAAGGAAGATGTGTCAGATAAGAAGGCTCTTGTCTCTCGCTTTGATAATTCCAATGAGTGGATTATTGACAGTGGTTGTTCTCATCATATGACTAGTGACCGGAGCAAGTTCCTATCTTTGGAAGAATATGATGGTGGTGTGGTTCGCTTTGGTAATGATGCACCATGTATGGTCAGAGGAAGAGGGTCCATCTCTCTAAATGGAAAGAGCAGTGCTGACAATGTGTATTGGGTGGAAGGTCTCAGACACAATCTATTGAGTGTTGCCCAGCTGAATGACAGTGGACTCACTCTGGAATTCAAAAATGGAGTGTGCAAAATCAAAGGAAAGAATGGTGATTTGATGGCCACCGGTATGCAAACCAAAAGTAACTTATTTCAACTAAATGCAAATATAAGTACATGTCTTATGGTTAAGTTTGATGATAGTTGGATATGGCATAGGAGACTCTGCCATGTAAACTTTGATAACATTGTGAAGGCCAATAAGATCAAGGCAGTTAGAGGACTGTCGATGCTATGCAAACCAGAAAATCCTTTGTGCAGAGAATGTCAACTGGGGAAAATGTCTTCTTCAACCTTCAAAGGTAAATCTTTCACAGCTGACAACTTACTTGATCTTGTGCATATTGATTTGTGTGGTCCTATGAAAACTAGGAGTGTGCAGGGAGATAGGTGTTTTATGATTCTTACAGATGATTGCTCAAGAATGATGTGGGTCACATTCTTGAAGGACAAGTCTGAAGCCTTTGGAAAGTTCAAATCTTTCAGAACATTGGTAGAAAAGGAAAGTGGTAGAAGAATCAAATGCCTTAGAACTGATCAAGGAGGGGAATTCACTTCCGATGAATTCAACAAATATTGTGAAAAGAATGGCATCAAGAGGCAACTGTCTGCCCCCCAGACTCCACAGCAGAATGGCTTAGCAGAGAGAAACAACCGGACTGTGGTTGAAGCGGCTAGAACTATGTTGATCCAAGGAAAAGTTGTTCACACCTTTTGAAGAGAAGCGGTGAGCACTGCAGTCTACACAATGAATCGGGTACTCATCAAAAAGGGAAAGGATAAGACTCCTTATGAGTACTAGACCGGTAAGGCACCAGTGGTAAGCTACTTTAGAATGTTTGGTAGCAAATGTTATATCAAGAGGAGTGAACATCAGAGCAAGTTCGATGCAAAATATGATGAAAGAATATTCCTAGGATATTCCATCAAGAGTAAAGCTCTCAAATGTTTCAACAGTAGGACTCAGAGAATTGTTGAAAGCATCAATATTAGGGTTGATGAAAACTATGGGAAACCTGAGGAAACTGGCAGTGAGCAAGTAGGAGATGAACCGGTAGTAACCTTCTTGGAACTGGTTGCAAATCAGCCCAATACCAGTAATTGTGTTCCTACACCGATGGATGCTGATGCTGATGAAGATGAGGATGAAGAAGAAAAGCAAGAGGAATCTTTTAAGAACATACCTAGATATGTCAAACTCAATCATGATCCAAAGCAGATCATAGGAGACAAAGATGCAGGAATTCTTACAAGAAGAAAGGTCAAAGAAAGCTCATGTGTGATCTCTGAATTTGAACCTAAATCATTCAAAGAGGCACATAAAGATGAAGACTGGATCAAGGCAATGGAGGAGGAACTTGACCAGATAGAGAAGAATGGTACATGGTCTTTGGTACCTAGATCGGAGCATAAAAATGTCATTGGAACCAAATGGGTTTTCAGAAACAAGCTAAATGAGGATGGCACAGTGGTAAGGAACAAAGCCAGACTAGGGTGTAAAGGATACGCCCAATAAGATGGAGAAGACTATGGAGAAACCTTTGCTCCAATAGCAAGTTTGGAAGGAGTGCTTATGCTTCTTGCATATGCAGCTTTTAAAGGATTCAAGGTATACCAAATGGATATACAATCTGCATTCCTAAATGGAATACTTGAAAAGGAGGTGTACATAGAGCAACCAGATGGGTTTGCCCTATCAGAAGACAGTGACATGGTGTGTAGGCTACATAAAGCCTTGTATGGACTAAAGCAGGCACCTAGAGCATGGTATGAACGCTTGCACTCACATCTTGTGAAGATTGGATTTGAAAGAACAAGTGAAGATAGCAATATCTATTTGAAATCAGAAGGAAATCAGATTCTGATCTGTGAAGTATTTGTTGATGACATCATCTTTAGAGGAGATGACAAGATGAGTCGTGATTTTGCAGATGAGATGAAGAAGGAGTTTGAGATGTCACTCATAGGGGAAATTAGGTTCTTCATTGGACTGCAGATTCAGCAAATGAAAGAAGGAATCTTTATTACTCAGTCCAAGTATGTCAAAGAGGTGTTGAAGACCTTTGGCATGGAAGACAGTAAACCGGTTGGTACACCAATGGTGACCAGTTGTAAATTATCAAAAGAGGATGACTCGGCATTGGTAAATGAGAAGGATTATCGATCAATGATTGGTAAGTTGCATTATGTAGTGCATAGCAGACCCAACATTGCACATGCAGTGGGTATTACCGCTCGGTTTTAGCAAAGCCCAAGAGAATCCCACTTGGTAGCAGTCAAGCGGATTCTTAGATATCTGAAGGGAACAGTTGACTATGGGTTATGGTATCCATACAATAATGATTTCAACCTGAAAGTGTTCACAGATGTTGATTGGGCTGGTAATGTAGATGACCGGAAGAGCACAACTGGTGGTGCATTCTTCCTTAGTGGTAGACTGGTCTCATGGATGAGTAAAAAGAAGAGTTGTATCTCTCAGTCTACAACAAAAGTGGAGTATGTTGCAGCTTTTATGAACTGCACCCAAACTATTTGGATGAAGCATGTATTAAATGGCTTCAAAGTTCCTGTATCTGAACCGATAAGCATATTTTGTGACAATACAAATGCAATTAACATTTCCAAGAATCCGGTTTTACATGCTAGAACCAAGCACTTTGAGTTCAAGTCATTTTTTGAGGGAGAAGGTTCAGAACAAAGAGGTTGTGTTGGAACATGTTTCCAGTAAGGAACAGTTAGCAGACATATTCACCAAGCCTCTACCAAAGGCTATATTTACCTATTTGAGAGGTGAATTAGGGGTGATGCTCCTTCAAGAGGTGAACTGAAAGTATGTGCTCCACATCAGTCAGGTATTGCAGTGACAATATTTTTCAAGATTGATGTGTTTAAGGATGCTACTCCTTAGGGTGAGCAGCATAGTGGAATAGGAAAACTTGTGCCTCCACTTTGGCATTGTTGTCAAAGGGGGAGAAGATGTGAAGAGGAGAAGATATCTACAGCAGAAGATGTGATGCTAGGTAATATCTTTGTATATTGTCATCAATGCCAAAGGGGGAGATTGTTGGCATTTGTGTAGAGTATGTTGACATGATGATATTATGTTGTCATTGATGTCAATATACAGGAGAGTGAACCGGCAATATGCTAAAAAGTGAACCGGTATAATGTGGTGAACCGGTATATGTGCAAAGAAGTGAATAGGTATATTGAAGCTAAGCAACTGGCAAAGAGAACCGGTATAGCAGTATAAACCGGTATATGAGCAAAGGGTGAAGCGGTATGTTGTCCAAGTGAACCGGGATGATGGAATGTGAACCGGCATATGGAATGTTTTCTAGTAAGGCTTAATATGGTATGACTACCGGTTGGTAGTCTTAGCTTAAAGGTTTCCAGTTGAAGTGTTCCAAGCCTATGTGATTCAACTAATGACATTGTGTGATGAGCTAGCATTGTAATCAAGATCAAATCGTGTTGCCACGTCAACCTTGTGCACGTGAAGGATCTTGCATGAAGGAGATTGATCCTATCTACCTCAAGAATGTGCAAAGTCTTTGCAAACGGTGGAAAACGCGTGATGGGTTATCGCCTCCATGAAGCGGTGAAGAACGAACGATGGAGAATGTCTTGAGATCTGTTCAAGATCATTGTATTCAAATGCAAAGTGTTCAATGGTCAGGATTGAACCGATCAATTGCTCAACCTAAATGTTTAGGGTTTAGGGTTTATGCTGCCGACCTATCTGTGTTCTATAAGGTCGATGTTGTGTTTCATGTTGAGGTTGTTGGCAAATGGTGTGTGTGTATCTAAGTGCAGAGATATGTGATTCTTGCCAGACCAAATGAGATAAGAGGATTGATTCCTGCATAGTGTGTGTGCAGAAGGAAGGAACTTAAGCGGATCTACATTAGGCATTGAGTGCTATTATCATATCATTGTAATACCTGTTGATCTTTAACCAATTCAACAGTTGGAAAATCCCTTAACCGGGTAGCTTTAACCAGCTTGTCGTAAATCTTTTAACAGGGTGACTCAAACTCGTTGAGTTCTTGAAATCCTCTAACAAGGTAACCTCTAACAGGGTTTAACCCTTAACCGGGTATTTAGCCATCCCTTAACCGGGTGATCTCTGACAAGATCGGTTCCTAACATAACCTATTGTAACAGTCTTTAACCGGACTAAGCTCCTAATGGAGTGGACTTCTAAAGAGTTCAAAAACAGCTTGTGGGTATTCATCCCCACCGTGGTTTTTCCCAGTTGGGTTTCCACGTGAAAAATCTATGTGTCGTGTACTATTTTTTATGCGATGATTTAAGTGATTTGTGTCTGAAGGTAAATCATGCTGAGCTAGTTGTTATTATATTTCTGATGATAGATTACCTATTCATGCATAAGGGTGAAATGGAAGTGTAGTATTAAGTTGAGTAGAAAGCTAAGTGATTAACCAGTTAATGCTTGTCACAGTCATTCTTAGCTTTACAGGTTGCACTCTATTTCAGACCGGTGTTACTGTCTATCAGACATTTGCAGTGTTTGCAATCAAACTGGTACGGGAAAAAAATTTGTGACTGTACTGATTCACCCCCCACCCCCCTCTCAGTACTGGTTTGGTACTTATTGTTCATCATTGAGTTATCAGAGGTATCTTATCCTCTTTTGAATAAAGTTTCTGAATGCTGAAGATATCGCAGAAGGATCAATCGGAGAAACTTCAAGGTTCTGTTATGTAGGGTCTCTACATGTGGATAAGCTCTTCGTGGTATGATGTGATTTTGCTGGAATCACAAGGGGACTTACATTTGATTGCCTGGGCGTTTGATTTGCTTTGGATATTGTTGGAACGTGAGATTTTTACTGGTCCTAGATTTTGGAAAAAAGGAAAAAGGAGAAGGGTTGAAACGGGATCTATTTCTAATACTAAGAATGTAAGAGCAATGAATGACCTTTGATGAAATTCTAACTAAGTCTTGCTTTGACATCCTAGGACCATCTCCACAAGGTTGGTGCGATCTTCTGAGGAAAGTTTTATGATGTTCAAATCACCGCCACAAACAAGGACACCGTCAAGTTGATGCATGTCAAGGAAGAAGCGATAATTGAAGTTAAGCTTAGACTGAATGATTCCAGTTGACTACGCAAGGCAAGTCTGCAATCAACAAACTGCTAGTAGTATGGATATACAAATTTCACCATCGATCATACACATTTCTTCCACTCATCTAATAACATGAAATCAAATTTGAGAAGTATAGAGACCATGCAAATTGTTGAATCGGCCCATAGAATTCACCATTTCTTCAATGAAGTTTACAAGTCTTTTGCAACAATATCTTGGCAACAATCTTTGTCTTCTCTTTCTACTCTACTCTAACTATTTCCTACTCTCTGACTATTCACTACTATCTATTCTCTATTAACCAACTATTCCCCTTTACAAATGAAGAGCCAAGGCTTATATAGAGAAACCCTTTACAAATAGACAGGTTTGATTGATTTAGAATCAATGGCTAGGATTACAAGATAGAAACCCTAATTAGGGTTTGTTACAACAAACTTCTTTAGCCAATTAGAAAATTACATTCCAAGGGTGAGGACCAATAGGAAGCAGGGGTAGGTGCCTCGAAGTTTGTGATGTCCCTGATGAGTCAGGTACATTGAATCTGGACACGCTGAGGTGGACCAATCCAACTGGAGGAATGATGACTGGGATGCCACCTTGTTTGACACTTGTAACTTGGTTGATGTTGAATTTGATGATGCTAAGAAGCTAACTTTGATTAACTCTTCTGAGACTATCTGCTTCTTCAACGGACCCTTGCACTAACCTTATTTGATTCTCCTCTGTCTTTGACGTGATGGATGGGTGGTGTACCTTTCCTTGAAATGCTGGCAACGCCTTTCATTGTCATTTTGTGGTTCCTTAGTGTGGCAAAGTGAAGGTTCTGGAGATAGCTGGCAATTCCTTGAACACCTTGAGTCTTCCCTTTTGCATGTGGAACGTCCTTGACGATGATGGACTGGAAGTGGTCGTCCTCAATGATGTTGGACTGGAAGAGGTCGTTCTTGCCCTGGCCTGGTTTTCTCCATCTACAAAATAAACCAAAAGGTGATTAAGTACATATGACATGTTCATTTCAACAAAGCATTTTGCACCTTAAATCATCAACAAGAAGACTTTAAAATAAAGTTCGCTCAAAATCCTTCCCAGGGACAGGCCCTATAAGAATTTCGCCCTAGACCCTTTGGAAGGGTCAGGAGCGAAATTTGCTATTTTGCCCAATTTAGACCTCTTTTCAACATTATCTCACAATTAGCTCTTCGCCTAGCCCAAACAAGGTGAAAAATAGAAGTTTCAAAAGATTTCGCCTTGGACCCTCTGGAAGGGTCAGGAGCAAATTTTACATTCCAGGATAATTCTATCACTTGTTTACTCCAAAATTCCTCCCAAGGCAAACATATGATAGCTTTCCTTCCTCCAAAGCCTAGGGATCCATGCTTTGACCTTTGGAAGGGTCAGGAGCAAAATTCATGATTTGCTTGTTTTCCTTCACCAAGGTCTATCTTTTTCACTTTCTATACTTGGACTCTTATCCTTGGATCCTTCTCCCCTGTTTGCAAAATTTTGTTTGACTTCAAAATGACCAGAAAAGAGAATTTTGCTAGAAATCATGGCCAGGGACAGGACCTATAATGGATTTTGCCCTAGACCCTTTGGAAGCGTCAGGAGCGAATTTCTTCCTCTAGCCCAAAATCATCATTTTTGGAGACAACAATCCATTCAAGGGCAATCTCAAGGGCTTCTATCACCTTGGTCTAGGCCTGGCTTGGCACAAATATGAAAGGAATAGGTGGTTTTTAGGAATTTCGCTCTGAACCCTTTGGAAGGGTCAGGAGCGAAATTCATGATTTGAGCTTATTTTCTCATTCTCTCAACTCCAATCCACCTCCAAGACCAAGGATACATCACCTCACTCCTATCTAGGCCATAAAAACTAAAAACTTAACTTGATTTGCAAAGAAAATAGGTGATCCTAGGAATTTCTCTCTGGACCCTTTGGAAGGGTCACAAGCGAAATTCTTGATTTGGCTCAATTCCTTCATGTTCACGGATCACTAGCAACTCAAAGTTTTGCTCAAGGACTTCTCCAATCTTACCCCATCCTGACCCACACTTGACTTAACATAAAATTGAGAAAAAAAAAAAAGGTGGTTTTGGGGAATTTCGCTCTAGACCCTCTGGAAGGGTCAGGAGCGAAATTCAAGATTAGGACACAATTCCATCTCTTTCTTCCCTTGCTATGCCATGATTCTCACCTTTGGACTCCTTCCTCATGAAGACAACACTTGTTTGACCCCCAAGAAGGCCTGGAAGGAGAAATTCACTCAAGACCATGGCCAAGGACAGGACCCATTTGGATTTCGCTCTGGACCCTTTGGAAGGGTCAGGAGCGAAATTCATGTCCTAGCTCAAAATCATCATTGTTGATGGCAAAAAAACAACTCCAAGGCATGCCTAGGGATCCTTCTAAGCTCTATTCATCTTTATCCATGCTTAGCTTGACACAAAATGAAAGGAAAAGGTGGCTCTAGAAGGGTCAGGAGCAAAATTCTTGTTTTTAGCATATTCCTTCATCCTTTCAACTCCAATTCACCTCCAAGACCAAGGAACAAGGTTTTAAGCCCAAACAAGGTAAAAAATAAGGTTAATAAAGAATTTTGCTCTGGACCCTTTGGAAGGGTCGGGAGCGAAATTTCATTCTTGGACAAAAACCCTCACATTTCAATGCTTTCAATCACTTCCTTAGGCAAGAACATGTCCAAACTTTCACAATATGCCTTAGAAACTAAGATCTAGGTCTAAACAAGGAAGGAATGGGTGCCATCTAGGAATTTCGCTCTAGACCCTTTGGAAGGGTCAGGAGCGAAATTTCCAACTTAGGTTGATTTCACATTCCATTGTCTCAATTCTCCTTCAAACTTGATTTATCCAACCTCCTTTCATCATAATCAAGGCAATCCACCACCAAATAAGCTCAAAACAAGGTCCTTCTAGTGCTCAAGGCAAAATAGAAGGTCAAAATAAGGATTTCGCTCTGGACCCTTTGGAAGGGTCAAGAGCGAAATTCATCCTTTAGGCAAAAAAAATTCATTTTTTCATGCGTCCAACCACCTTTCAAGGCAATAACACCAAAAGTTAACCAAACCAAGGAAGAAAATGAGGTTTACAAGGATTTTCACTCTAGACCCTTTGGAAGGGTCAGGAGCAAAAATCATGTTCTAGGCCAAAATCCTTCACATTTTCACATTCCATCACTTCAAAACTAGAATGTTGGTCTAAACAAGGGAGAAAACGAGGTTCATAAGGAATTTCGCTCTGGACCCTTTGGAAGGGTCAAGAGCGAAAATCATGTTCCTGGACAAAATCCTCACCTCTCAGTGCCTTCATTCACTTCTCTTGGCAAGAGTACATCAATCTATCCCCACTATGTCCAAGGAACAAGGTTCGTAGTGCAAACAAGGAAGAAAAAAGGTGTTTATTGAGGATTTTGCTCTGGACCCTTTGGAAGGGTTAGGAGCGAAATTCCTAGTTTAAGCTCATTTCACACCTCTAGCCTCCTTTCCTTGCCTTGGATATAACTTTTCAAGACTTCTCCCATCATCTCCAGGCCAACTTGCCTCTTACTCAGCTCAAAAATCTTCATTCTCAAAGCCTAAGGCCAAAATTGAGGATCAAATGGAGGAATTTGGCCTGGACCTGAGAGATGACACTGACTCACTGACTCACTTGAACTCAAACAAGACACAATTCAGCAAAGCTAAGCCAAAGGAAGACCTTGAAAGAAACCCTAACATGGAGCATCCACTGACTCACCCTAACTCCAGCAGAGCCTGTTATCCAACGATTCCCCTGACAACACTCAAAGGCTAACAGACAAAAACCCTAAAAGACGTAGAAAACAAACCCTAGAAGGCAAAAAGCAGGGGTCTCCATTTGCAATGGGGCGATGTGTGAATACATCACAACAAATTTTAGATTAAAATTTGCTTTCATATTTGTTAGATTGAATGAAAAAATTGTTGAGTATAATTGTGTGGAATCTATTAATCCATACCATTAGCCTCTTGTTGATTGTTAGTGCATCGTGCATGGTCAACTAGAAATTTATGCAAACTTAACTTCAATTGTTACATATCCATTGTTATGCATCAATTTGGATGGTCTCAATGCTTGATGGTAATAGTTTGAAAATCTATGAAGTATACTTTAAATGATTGCACCAAGCTCGTGTCAAAATCTGTTCGACTTAATGGTTAGACCTTGCCCAGTCGACTCCATTAAATTTGTTCATCATTGCCTACATTCCTAGGCTTAGAATAGATTTCCTTAACCCTATTCCCTTTGCCATTTTTTTAGAAAGTCTTGTTAAAATTGAATCAAGAACTTCAGTGCAAAATCCTAAGTCATCAACATACCTATCCTAATCCATGATAAGATTAAGCATTCATGTACAACGTAAGTCCCCTTGTGATTCCAGCATTATCACATCAAACCACTGAACTTATTCACAAGTCAAGACCTGACATTTCGTAACCTCAGTGTTGTCTCATTTTATCACAAAGCATAGCATTTGAGAAACTTTGTTCAAGAGAGGATAAGATACCTTAGTATTTTATTTTGTGTTCGTATGTGCATAAAACACACATCAACAGTTTCCAAAAACTCTAGATCTTGATCCACAAGCTTCTTCAAGGGAAAAAAGGTTGCTGGAGTTAGATTTTGGTCGTTCCCCATATACCAAGAGTATAGAATTGATTAAGCAGAATGCTGAGATCTGTCAAGCAGCTTAGAAAGTTCAAGCAATAACTGCCAACATATACCCTGTGATAGTAAAGCAGCTTGGAAATGCACAAGCAATGGCAGATGTAGTCAGTATGACTAAATTGGTTCTCACTTGCTGGAAGAATATGTTAGTATGAAAAATAAGATAAACTTCTGAAAATTGTATTGCTAAGCCACGATAAGATTTAGAGGAAGCAATCAAGGCAGCAACAAAGTTGTTGAAAAAGCAGACATGACATACAAACGGAAAGAATCGGCTGCTTTTCTATGGGGCGAGCATAGAGCAAGATAATGATGTCTCCCACTGAAAGCTCGGATTAAGGCTGTGAATGATAATCTGTGGGGCTCAAATGAACTTCCTATAAAAGCAGAATTGAAGTAGCTGAATGAAAATGAGGAAGATCTATCGACAACAAGATGTGGAAGCAATGCAAAATAGAACATTGGGCATTAGTGTTAAATACAATCAAGAAAGAATGTAGGATATCATAATCAATGTGTGAGCTGAATGGTAAGTAACAAGTTCAGATATATTTACAATGGGCATTAGTGTTAAATACAATCAAGAAAGAATGTAGGATATCATAATCAATGTGTGAGCTGAATGGTAAGTAACAAGTTCAGATATATTTACAATACCTATCAGCAGACAACGGGGACAACAAACAAGTTGGTTGAAATGAGAGCCTGGGATGCCTGGATGTAAGAAAAAATTGATAAGTTGAATACCATGAAGGCATATGGCAATTGTTCCTCAATTACAACAAACTATTGAAGAAATGAGGTGTTGCCCTACCACATGCAAAATGGTCCAGAAGGACACCATTTTTTACATAATCTTATGATTTTGGGAGGGCAGACAAAGACATTGAAGTTTTCAAGCAAATGATTAAGTCAGGGGAGTCCAACTCAAAATCTGTGAAGGGGATTAGATAACCTTAACAGGTAGTTGAAAACCTGAAAGGGCAATCACAACAGCCAGTTCCCTACAAGAATAAAAACCAGAAATGAAATCCTATTGTAGCCGAAGTGGTGAAAACTAGCAAGTGCACAACAGCCAGAAGACTACCATTTGCCAAGCAGATATACAGATGTAAAGCAAACATAGTTGCCAATTGATATGTTGATGTAATACTAGAATGCATAGATTTAAAACTCAAAAGCTGCAATTGCAGCCAAGTAACACGCCCACTAATTCGCAGGAAATTTTTGGCAAGTTGTGGACTAAATTGCAGAAAGTATTCACAAGTACTTAACAAATCTGTGCTGAAAACTCACCTGACACCAAATTTTGCCTAGTTAATGAATTTCATTTTTTTTTAATTTGCTTAGTTTTGCCAAGCCACTGAGTCCAAACCAAAATTGGGTTGCCAAGTTTTGCCATGTCACAAGTTTTAAAACTTCGCTACAAAGTATAGCTGGCATTGTGTTGTCCTCGGTGAGTGAACATGTTAAGATTGGGACCATTGTTAGGGACTATAAGATGCAAATATGTATTTTTTATAATGGAAAACAAAGTGTAATGTATATAATGAAAGGGGGAAAATACACTATTGCAATGACCGTTAGAAGTCAATTGCTAGATAATTGTAAAGTAATTAAAAAAGAGAAAAAGATTGTACTAAGGTTAAAAGTGTTGTAGGGAAAACTAGACAATGTACTATCTGAATCATAATAGAAAATCCTCAAAGTTTCTACATAAATTAAGTTATTTGAATTTGTGGGTTTCTCTCAATTGTCATAAATTTTTCTTCCTACAATTTGTTTTGTTCAGTTTTCTGTTTATTTGCAGGGTTGGAATTAATATTACGTTTATATTTTCTCCCTTGTTAGCAAATTATGGCAGAAGACTACAACTTTTAACATAAATTGTATAATTAGATCCAATTACTTTTAACATAAATTGCATAATTAGATCCAATTAGAGTTAAAATCTTTAGGAAAACATGAAGTGCACAAAAGACTTCAGAAATAGTATTGACTCAGTTCATAAACTTAATGCAAAAGTAAGTGCACCTTTTTCAAAGAAAATATTTAATACCTACAGCATGTAGTTTCTAACAAGAACAAGAAGTTGATCCCAAGTTAATCAAAGTACTTTGAGATCGACATACACAACATAAATTATATCAAAATTCTCAAGGACTAGCAGAATCCCACAAAAGATTCATCCTTAGATTCTGCACCGTAACTTTACCTTTACAAGAATCTCTAAGAAAAAGACCAAGAGAACAAAATCATTCAATGTCCGCCATAACACACCATTAGAAGCACCCATCAAATATTAATCAACCCAAAAAAAGCCTTTAATATCCAGATACCCTAGCAGCTACACCATAGGAGTAGTTTTATCTCATCATAAAAATGCAATAGCTTACAAAGGCAAGCACTTACAAAAGGTGTTTCATATTTGAATGAGAACTAGAACTTATTCGAGCCATTCAAACTTAGAAATACTGCCTTAAAATCAAGGATTTTGGGAACGTACCATCCAATAAGGAACTTTTAAGTAGATAACGTAGATGGTAGAAAATCTTTGATGAATATAGACCTAAATATGTATAAAAACAAATAAATTAAACGTTATCACAAACATCTGTTTGAGATAGCATTCAATTTCCAATAATAAAACGAAACTTGAATACAAAATCATGAAATAGCAAATACACAATAAGACGTTATGAAACTCTGTAGTGTAAAGAGCTTCGCACCAATATATAGACTACAACAACCTTTGCCACTGAAGGCCATCATAAGTTCAAATAACAAACTTAAATATACAACCTCGTATGAATTCAATGATAGTCTATTTGCAAACCATTTGGCTTAATTAGGACCCATGAGAAGCCAAATTTATATAGGAAATGCATGAAAAAATGTATAGAGAAAAAGAAGCCTATGTCATTTAAAAACTAAGAGAATACCTCGAGCAGAAAACTTAATGTCTCTGTGAGTCCAGCTAATATAAAAGAAAAGATATCCATAGATTTTGTCACCAACCATCCATGTACCACAAGAACCATTATCAAATCATGGTGGTGGTAGATAGATTAACTAAAAAGGTTAGAATAATTCATGTAAAATGACATACCAAACTTCAAAGTTAGTATCTGTACTCCCCAAGAATATATTCTACATATACAAAATGTCACGAGGATTTTTTAGAAATAAAAACCCTAATAAGACATTTATCAAAAGACATTCAAATATTTAAAGACAATTAAATATTTAATAGCAACCTTAACCCACAATCTGATGGACAAATTGAAAGAGTTAAAAAATTGTGAAAGAGGATAAAGCCCAAGCAAGAGTAAACCCTATTGAGACCAATATACACTACAATCCTGTGAACTGGGGAAGAAGGTCTAACAAGAATAAAACCAGACAGATTACAATTAACAAGAAAAATGTGCAAAACTATCATCTAGCTATTGTATATCCTATAGAGTAGTAAAGCGAGGATTATACATTGTATAAATTAGAACAACTGCCCCATATCAAAATATACCTATTATCAATATACAATAATTATCTTATTTTTATCTTGCATTGAAGAAATGGAACAAATGTATGACCTCGTATTCCTACAAAAAAGATCAGGGATGTTGAGTAACTGATAACAAAGAATACTAAATAGAATGGTCAGATAACATTACTAAACAGGCAGCTTAAGAAAAAACAATTTTTGCTAAAGAAGTCAAACTCATCAACGACAAAAAGCCTTTTGAAGGGGGCTCTTATTATGGCTCCAAATAGGCACTTAATCCATAAGGAAGCCAGTAACTGCACTTTCTAATTATTGGAAAATAGTCTCCAAAAAGAAAATTGAAGGACAAACACATCACATAAATCATTAACAAAATTAATTCACATAATTATAATTTTGACATTACATTTATATTTGTTTTTGTAATTATCAACCTTAACGAAATCAACAAATCAAATCTTTAATTTTCACTTGAATCAAAAACGAGACAATTTTTATAACTTCTATACTTAATATGCTGACCTAGCTGATCTAGGCCATGTCAGCCAACATGTCATAGCAACTCCTCAGACCCTTGCCACAAAAGAAAACAAATAAGAAACGACAAATTAAAGACATCAGACATAGTACTCGCCAATATTTTGACCAGGACTGACTTCAATGCATTGTAGACTGTCCTATTTGTATGGTATTTGTTATGTGAGAAGAATTCAGTTCTGTTTGTCTTTACAATTGTGTTGAATTTTGTTATTGGTTTTACTTTTTCTACAACATTGACATTGTATAATTGTGTTGACTAAACATAATAATTGATTGACAATTATTCCAACATCAATAACATAAAAATAAATACCAATATAAATCCACAACAAACTTACAACATTAGTTGCCCCGTTGACCTTCTGATGGTTATAATTCATCAAATCAGCATAAATGACTTTTTGTTTTGGAAAACCATGCAGTCATTTCTCTGTTTATAGGCAACCATGCTGCAATGAATGGTGGCAAAAAACATGATAAGATAGTAGTCCAAGGAGGGATGGTGACAAAAACCATGATAATCCAATAGTCGCACATACAGGATGGTGTCCATTACGACTAAATACTTAACCAGCAATCCAATAAACAATGGTGGCAACAATGATTAAGACCTTCAGACAATGGTCTTGTAAAGAATGGTGGAAACTTATTAGCTAATAATCCTGCAAGAAGCAGTGTCAGACATGTCTAACAATCCCACAAGAGATATTAACCGAATATTAACTAGCAGTTTCATGACAGATTGTAGTAAATTGAAATCAAATTGAATATGACAGATTTTGATTCGGTGGATATTAAAATATTGGCATTGGAGGAATTAACTGCGAAAACGCTATTTTCCAACCTTAGTAGACCTTGAACCAGCACGAAAGTATTAGTAAAGACTCCAGAGTCATAATTTTGGAAGCAAGCCTGCTTGTTGATCCTAAAGAAATTCAGACAACTATAAAAAATTAGATGCTCAGAAATACAACAGAGACAAAAGTAGCCCAGGAGGCTATTAAAAGTGATTTGTGGAAGGCTTCTCTCAGATTTCTCAGTTGAAACCCAAATTGCAGAAGACAGGAAAGAAATATGAATAGATGCACAGTGTGAAGAAAGCATCAAGAACTGAAGAGAAGATTCATGAAATAAGTTAAATAACAAATCCTAGAAATGTCAAAATCTATGTTTTTCCAGTATGTACTCCTGATTGTAATTATGGCTCAAGAGGACTATGAATGTCGGGCAGAAAAGCAATGGCATATGAACATTGGATGCTATAAACTCATCAATGAACTACCCGGCTCTAGACTTGGATTTACATACACGTGTGCACAAAAGATGCAGCACAGTACTTGAAAGAAAATATGAATAAGGACAGATAGTCACATTCTGCAATGCTTCTTTACCCAATCAAACTTGACTCCAACGCAGCAGAGATTAGGAGCCTTTCAGTGAGTAGCATCTTGAGGTAAATTGTGTGAAGTGGGGAAAGAAAAGCACCAGATGCATTGAGTGGGTGCAAGCATCCAGTCACAATTATGTCAGAAGACCATTGCAGGAAGAATTTTAAACGGTTTAATATACAAGCATTATGGGAAAGTATAATGAGGCACTAATGTAGGATATGTACCTAAATGAGTAGGTAACTAGATGGAAGTTGATTGCTTCTTGCAACATGAAGAAAATATTTAGGTCATATTTATAGAGGTTAAAAAAAAAATATGTACGAAGCACTTGATTTACATATGCAGGAAATCAGGAAGCCAGACTGCCAAAGACAGTTGACAAAGAAAACCATATTGCTTACAATCATAATTGACAGAACTGGATTATTTACACTACCACACCAAACGGATGGTGAACCAAATGTCAAAGAGGTCTAGTAGAAGTCTTCAAACTAGATGATCATGAAGTTCTTGTGAAGATGACAGCAAACCAAGATTATAAGTATACCTCACATTTCAGAAGGATCTCCATCTAAAAATTGGTTTGAATCTGAATTACAAACTAGAGTACAGATACTTGAAGACATGCCAACACTAGAAGTGGTAGAACATCCAACCAAACAGGTATGTTACTTCAATTTGTATAAGATTAAATTTTCCTAGAATAATGGATTCAAAATTTCTCTTAGCATGAATCCATTTGAAGCATTGCATTGGAGAATAGACAGCATACCATTAGATTAGGCTAACCACGGGATTCACTTTGGACCAAATATACCGAAGGACATAGAAGACTAGATTCATATGAAAATGTTGCTGCATTTGGCAAATTTGTTCCAACGAACCTTCTGATACCATCATACATAAGCACCATTCTGTTCAAAAGGATATTAACCACTGAAGACCATAATAAACCATAGAAATCATGGTGCCACAAATATGATGCTTAATAAATTAGAGACATAATAGATTGAAAATTTATCGCTTGAGACATTGACCAATATTTTGTTTGGAGACAATAGCATGCAATAATTCATGGAGGCAACCATTACTTATATGCCATGGAGGATTATTTTGAAAGAAAATATTCCAAATCAAGTCTTAGAGAATGCACAGGTAATAATAGTGAACCAAGAAATGTGGATGAAAAGGCAATAGTTCACCAAGTACTATAATTGGCATGGCATACATGGTTTCCACTAGGTGGTCAAATGATTGTAGGACCATAGAGAAATGTTCCCAAGTAAAAGTCCTAAAAGGACAGATTCAGTTTGAAAATAGAAGTACGGTACAGATATATAGGAACACACATTTTGTCAGTCTTTGGAACAGCAAGACAAAGAATATGAAAAATGCCTAAATCCAAAAAAATTGGACTATGACACCGTCGCAAAAAGAACAAAAAAATATTACACAATCTGCAGATTTGAAGGGTGCAAGATGCAGACTTGGAGAAATGCACTGGAGCACAATTGCATAAAATGACACAAAAGGATAAGTACAACAATGCATCTGTACCCTTATAAGGTAAGTTGTGTAACTAACAAATATTTTTGGGGAGCGGCCAAATAAGGTGCACAAAGCTCGATACATTGAGGATAAAATTAATGTATAGGATTAATCATTTGGAAACTAGAATAAGGCATCTGGGGAAGGTAAAATCCAATGTGAAGAGATACTGATAAAAATTATTTGATTTATATCAAAACGTAGTAATCCAAGAATGGAAAGATGGAAAGGCTAAAATCAAATATTAAAGCCTATATTGATGAATCCATTATGACGAAAGGTTAGCCAATAAACATTGCAAATTTGCAACCACAACAGAAGTAGCTAAAAAGAAGTTGTCGCCCCAAAAGAGAGGGTTAGGGATTAAAGCAGGTTGACAAAAGGTAAGATATAAGAAAATAAACCATATTGAAGTATGGAATAGAAAAAAAAAAGAATCGTGAATAAGTGTTAAAGAGATGGCATTGCAGGGAAGGCAAAAATCAAGAATTCAGACCTACATTGATGAATCCAATATAAAGAAACTTTGTCGATAAATTTTGCAACAATAATTGAAGTAGCTAAAAGGAAGCTGCCAGCACAAATGAAAAAAGGAAAGGTTAAGGACTAAAGCAGGTTGACACAAGGCAAGAAATAAGAAAATAAATCATATTGAAGGATGGAATAAAAGATAAAGAATCGCGAAGAAGTGTTGCAGGGATGGCATCGTGGAACCGTGCAAAAGGACTTGACAAGAATAAGACAGCTGCTGAAATAGTTGGATTATAGACATATAGAGGTATCGGAGCAAGCACTTCAATTATCCTACATATCCGTTGTAAACTGCCAGGCATCAAACAATATCATTCAAGCAACTGAGACTATTATTAGCTGAATCCAAAGGATACTCATATTGTAATACTCGGAAACGCAAGCATTGATTGTGTGAATGGAATTTCACCGGTATTTGAGAAGCTTCTATATAGACCCAAAGATGGTCAATAGAATGGTCTCCAGACAGAAAAGATTGTCATGGTGCTACATGAAGATCTGACAATATATAAAATATTAACACTGTACAATTGAGATCTATTTAGAAGGAGATTGAATGTAATCAAGTTATATGAAGGAGAACTTTGAGGAGTTTATTATGCTGTGGAGACTTGTAAACTTGATTTGACCTCTGCTACAGATCCAGGGATCCTTGTAAGAATTTAACTCCTTATCCAGCTAATTTGTCAGACCAGAAAACCGAGCCTGTACTGCAGTGGTTGCAGATACATTTTTCAGCACTGTGTTGGGTTTCTCTCTGAAAGATTACAGCAAAGGTCATTACAAGGCAATAAATTTACTTTGAAGTGCCAGGGCAGGTTTGCAAAAAACATTGCTCTGATGATCATACTTCATAGTTATTTAGTCTTGAAGATGGTGTATTTAAGGTTTGGTATTCTGTAACATTAGCCAAATTAGCACTAGGTAATGATAGACATGTGGATTGTTAGGCTGCAGCTATGAGGTAAATCTGAGCTATATCACTGTTGTGCTTAAATAGGGGTTGCTCTCTGACAGAAATTTTCTATGGCTATGAGCCTATGACAATGAATTCTACCACAGCCTTGCAAACTTGCAAATGGCTATGAGCCTATGACAATGAATTCTACCACAGCCTTGCAAACTTGCAAAAGGATAGATAGAAAATGCTTGTCTCTTATCTCAACTATTTACACATTTGAGATTTGTTTTGTTTAGACAAATCACATTCCCAAAATTATTATATATATGGCTTATGCTGATTAGCACTTAATTAGCATTTTGGTGATGGGGGCTCGGTGGATTGGGGTTCCTAACAAGCCCCGTGTTCAAGTGCATGAACATGAAATTCGTGAATTTTTTTCCGCGTCATGTTTACCAAACAAAGTGAATGCATTGCCACACACTATTTATAAGAGCTAGGAAAGTGAAAAGTAAATAGTTGTTAGCACTGTTAGGAGTTCTTCCAGAATTATTTGGTTTTCTTGGATAAAATGAATAAATTTATTTCTCGCAAATCAAAATCCAGTACAGATCAGTTTCAAAATACTTGAAGTGCTTGATGAGGAGCGCCAAACAGAACGTAGAGCTTAACGATAAGAATAGATTTTCATTATGTATATTGGTAAAGGAAGGCGGTCCTGTGTAAATCACGGATTGGTGAAAAATCACACAATCCATTTGTTCTCCCTACTTCCGGAGTTTCATTGACACCCAAAGTTTGCAAAATAGGGGCCAAGTCAAAAAGAAATCAAGGATTCTATATCACAAAATCATCATTATAAAAATATATCATTGGGAACAAAAATTTGAACTGATCCAACAATGAGCAATTGATCTCATTCCATACCTATTTGGCCTTGAAAACCGTACTGGATGGAGTGGAACATTTATCATTCATTCATCCAATCAACAAAGTAACTGAAATCTAAGTTACAAAATAAAAAGAACTGATTACGACGCCTTCTTGCCAAGGGTCAAAAGTTGTCCCAAACAAGTGAGAGACATGCGGATGGGTTTTCCTCCAACTCCTGGCATGACAAGAAAACAGAGGGTAAACATAAAAAGGCTTTATTGCATGTAAAGATATGTTTAGAATTTTCAGTGTAAGAGATTCATGTGATTTACATTCTACGCCAGCTTCTGCTGCTCGCCTGGGCTTGCTTTTGCGCCTGCTTCCATTCCTTGCCAAGGCATTTGGCTTTGTGGGTTCGTCCATTGCAGATCTGGCTGATGTCCCATTTTTATCACCACCCAAATCCATGCTATGACTATCTGTGCTTTGTGAAACATGCCTTTTCCTCTTCTTCCCATTCTCAGTCGCTTTGATTTCCTTTGCTGGTTTTACATCCTCCTCTTCTTCATCAATCATATTTTCGATATCCTCTTCATCGGCATCTACCTCGTCTTTAGCCCCCTTCTGTACAAGAGGGCGCCCTCTTCTCCTGTAAGCACTAGGAGGAATAGAATCCTCCCCTCCACTTCCTGGCTCCTCATGTTTTGAAACCGCTGTTAGTTTCTTGCCCTTCCCTCTACCTCGGCCCATGTGCCCACCTGCTGCTGCTGATGGATCTGTAGAGGAAAAGGGTGCAGGGCCACCACTGCACTAGCAGCTGACTCCAACAGAGCGTAGTGATTTACTTATTGGTTCTACAGTTTTTTAATAACAAATTCGCTGAAAACAACGAGCATGGCAATCCAGAAAATCAGTTTAAGATTCCACAAAGCTTGATTTGGTTTTGCTGAAGGCCGGAATGGTATTTAGAGTCACAAAAAATGCCCAATAGAAGAGATGGTTGTTAACATTAAAAAATGGCCAAAAGACGAGATGGGTGTTAATATATTAATGCAGAGCGTTAGTATTCTGATTGGATCTGCTGTGTCACACCAAGAGAAGAAAAGCCGAGGCTTGTGTTGGTGCTGGATAACCAAGGGAAAAACTACAGGTCATGAACGGGCATCAACATAGCGGGCTCTCAAATTAGAAATGAATCGTGCCACATTGAAATTGAAATTAAATGAATGATTTAAGCGCCTCTTACTGTTATCTGATACTGCATCCATGAAATCAAAAGAGAGATTGGAAGTTAAGACTAAAAAGTAATGGCATGATCGAAATCAGTCATTAAAATCACAAATTAAAAGCATTAAAAGCACTATGAAATAGGAATGGATTTCTCGATCTGTTCAAATTTGGGGCTAATGAGGATTAAATAGGAGTGTGTTCCGCCCTGCTTCGAGTTAGAGATTTGAGAAAATATGCAGAGCAAACACAAATCAAATGCATGGGTGTTCCCTCTCCCTCTTTAGTCTTTGGCTTTACTGCTGTTTGGATATCTTAAAGTTTCTATGAATGCCTCTCTCCACTTGCATGGATTCATTGACCCATCTATTTTATTTTTTTCTCCTTTTGCAACGTATGGATGGGATGATGCAGGCCAAATCTCAATGTGTTCTAAATTTTTCATCAATCATAAAATGAGTTCATCTAAATGGAGATTATTCAACACGGGAGAAAACTTTTTTATCCCTTGCTTCCTCCTCCCTTTTCTTCATATTTTTAATTTTTATCTATTTAATAAAATATTAGTATTTTTTACAATTGAAAAGGGAAAAAAATTAAGCTATTTGTTAATATGTCAATTTATGAAGACATTAATTTCAAAACTGGTACAGAATTAAGTAAGGAAATTTTATGGATATGTCAATTTCATCATTATATAATAAGAATCTTTTTTTAAAAAATAAAAGGAAGGGAATAATTTGTTTATCTAGAGTAAAAAGTATTCATATCTAAAATTTACCTTAAATGTAATAGGAGTTAAAAATGATAAACAAATAAATAGTAAAAGGAATATTTAAAATTATATTAAAAAATATTTAATTAAAAAATTTGTGGCAAAAGTTTCATAATGTAAAAATATTAGTGATTCTCACATGAATGATTTTGAATCAATAAATATTTTATCAGTAAATGATCCTTTCCTAATGATGCATGGGTGAGTGTGATCTAAACATTGATTTAAAGAGTTGTACACAATTTTATGAGTAGCTTCTTAATTTATTCTCTTGGAGCCAAAAAATATCATGATTCTAAATTCTTTATCTATTGCTAGGTTGAAGGTATATTATACTCACATAATGGATGCAAAAACATTGTCAATAAAAACTAGACACGTTTAATTTGACTATCTATTGTACCACTTAAATGTAAAAAAAGCTAAAAAGTATTTTTATTTAGGGAAGTTAGTGGTCTAATGAATATAATACCTTTGTCTTCTATACTATGTGGAGAAATAAAACAAGAAAAAAAAATATTTGACAAGTGGCACATAACATCCTTACCCTGATGGGGCAATTTCTTGCCCCACCTCATTTTCACCCACTAAAATATTGAAGCCTAAAAAGTAGGAGCTTCTATTTTTTTAGAAAAAGATTCCAAATTTTCTCCATAGCAAAGTTTTCTTCTCTTCATGGGACCTCCTCTAGTTTTTTTCTCTTCATTGGACCTCCTCTTCCTAAAAAATAGAAGCTTAAGCCCTCTCATGGGATCGTACCCTTAATAGATTTTTTTCTTTGGTCAAAAGTTTAATAGAAATATAAAATTATAATAATATAATTATATCTTAATAATAATTTAATATTAATTACAATGTCATAATATTATAATAATTTAATATTAATTATAATATAATAACATAATAATTTTAAAAGTGGAATAATAAATATTAATTATAATATAATAACATAATAATTTTAGAAGTGGAATAATGAACAAACATGATATATTTCAGCCTACTTTACTTATATTCCTTTAAAGATAGGTATACTAGTTATGGATCACTTCTACGAATATTAATTTAATCTCACAAGAGCAAGTGTGATCTAACTAGAAAATCTAATGTGTGCTTAGGGATTTCATCTCTATAGTTTTCGAAATGCCAATGTAGGCTAACCTTGTTGGCCTCAACTTGTTGTCACACAAAAATAAGTTCTTGTGTTGTATGGTTTGTACGAGGTAGGGATGGATAATTACTGTGATGTGTCAAACTATATGAGGATGCAAATTCAATGGCTAGATGAATAATAGAGGACAATGCTCTCAAACATGGAAGACATGTTAGATGCTTGTGTAATGTAGACATTCTAATAGTATGTTCATGTTCATGCATGTGCAAATAGTAAGCAATAACTCTAGAATACCATTAGGGGATGAACCAATGTAGCACTACTTAAAATGAACTAGGGTTAGCCCTTTAAATGTAACACCAAGAGCCAAATGAAACACTTGCCTTAATTTCACACATGATAGTCAAAAGAATAGGTAAAATTATCCCTAAGTCAAGGTTTGAATTCTAGAAGTGAAAGGATCATTTTTGCAAGTGCAAAAGTGATCAAGTTCACTTTTGTGACTATGAGTCATCTATGGCAGGACTAAAACTGAGGATCAAGACCAATATTGGGAATGAGTGTAGATAAATATAGATAAAACTTGGATTGTGTGCCTAGTCTCAATTGAGGATGCATCATTTGTATTCTTTTTATTAAATAAAGGTTACTTTAATAGAAGCGGGCCTAGAATATAATGGAAAGGGGCATTGATATGCAAATTTCTAATATACGATGGAATTAGAAACTCGAATATTGTAAAACCTCAATGATTCAACCACATAAAACCCTATTTCTGCAATGAATCCACCATACACCAATGAAGAACCTAAAAACATGCAAAACGTCAAAATAACAAGATTATCCAATTTGCATGTTCACTAGGGTTTGATCTCCATTGTCTCCTATCTCCATTGATCTTGCTTGATGTGTTATGGTTGCTCTCGGATTTTGTGTGCACGAGAGCTCAATAAAAAATGGATTGTGGTTGTGTGTGCAATTTGGCAAAATGTAAGTACTTTGCTTGAAAGATTAATTATTAAAGAAGGGAGGAAGAGGTATCTTTTATAAAGATCACCCTAGAAAATGGAGAGCTAGGATTAAGAGTTGGAAGGATGAATGGTCGGCTTAGATTAGACAGTAGGTATAGGAAATGGGGAAACTATTAGAAAGGTGGTTAAAGGTAAATTAAGAGATGAATGACAAGTGTCATGAAGGGAAAAAGCTACATAATTAATTAAATTAATAAATATTTATTTAATTAATAGAAGAGATGGGGACAAAATAAATAAATAAAATAGGGAAAGGATAATTCAAATAAATAAAAATATTTATTTGAATGGGGAAAGGCTAGAAGATGATAAGTGAATTAATTAAATAAATAAAAATCTATTTAACTAATAGAAATCTTAGGATACAACAAATAAATAAATAAAATATTTATAAGTTAATTAGGATAGGACAATTTGAGGTGTCTTCATTTTTCCCCTCTTTGAGATAATGCATCTTGTCACGTTGTTTCAAAGAAAAATAAAGCACTTTAACATGATAAGTTGGCCCTGGTAAGGAAGACGACACGCTCCATCAAGAGATTGAGTGAAAACTTTTCTAAAAAAATTGGACAATCTCTTGAAAAAAAGAGAGGCTAGAAAAGGCTAATCAGGATGAAAAGGTAGGCGAAAAAGGCTAAAGACGGGCAAGAATGGAGTCTCGAGAGATCACGGTGACCACGAAGAGTCACCTCAAGCATAAAGGATTAGCACCCCTATAAATATGAGATTGGAAGAGGGACCACCTCATTTGTATCCATCACTTTCATTGTTCATAGTGCAGAGTGAACGAGAGCTTAAGAGCATAGTTGTAGAGCTATGGTGGAGAGATTCCACTGATTTGAGTGCGTTCAATGTACATGAGCAACCTGAGGAGTATGGAAAGCCGATATGTACCCTATCATCCTTATGATTTCATGCATTTAATGTATCATAAATAGGACTAGTTTGCATTTTGCCAAAAACATGACAGTTTGAAAAATGTATATGATGGAATTGGAAACAAATATTGTAAAACCTCGATGATTTAACCACATAAAACCCTAGTTCTACAATGAATCAACCATACAGCAATGAAGAACCTTAAAACATACAAAACATCAAAATAGCAAGATTATACCATTCACACGTTCATTAGGGTTTGATATCCATTGTCTCCTATGTCCATTGATTGTGCTTGATGTGTTATGGTTGCTCTCAAATTTTGTGTGCACAAGAGCTCAATAAAGAATGGATTGTGGTTGTGTGTGCAATTTAGCAGAATGTAGGTACTTTGCTTGAATGATTGATTATTAAAGAAGGGAGGAAGAGGTATCTTTTATAGAGAGCACCCTATAAAATGGAGAGCTAGGATTAAGAGGTTGAAGGATGAATGATTGGCTTAGATTAGAGGGTAGCTATAGGAAATGGGGAAAATATTAGAGAGGTGGTTAAAGGTACATTAAGAGATGTATGACAAGTGTCATGAATGGAAAAAGCTACTGAATTATTTAAATAAATAATTAATTATTTAATTAATAGAAGAGGTGGGGACAAATTAAATAAATAAAATATTTATTTAATTTAGGGAAAGAATAATTTATATAAATAAAAAATATTTATTTAAATGAGGAAAGGCTAGAAGACAAAAAGTGAATTAAATAAATAAATAAAAATCTATATAATCAATATAAGGCTTAGGATAAAACAATTAAATAAATAATATATTTATTTAATTAGGGTAGAACAATTTTAGGTGTCTTCATTTTGCCCCTCTTTGAGACAATGTAGCTTGTCGTTTTGTTTAAAGAAAAATAAAGCACTAATACGATAAGTTGCCCCTCGTAAGGAAGACGACATGCTCCCTTCGGAGATTGGGTGAGAACTTTTCTAAAAAATTGAACAATCTCTTGAAAAAAAAGAGGGTAGAAAAGGCTAAGCGAGATGAAAAGGCAAGTGAAAAAAGTTGAAGATGAGCAACAACTGAGTCTTGAGAGATCACGCGGGGTAAGTGCACCAAGATGGTGAACAAAAAGGGGGGTATAAGTGGCCACCTTTTTTTCTTTTTTCTTTTTTTCTGAAAATAGGTAAACCTGAACTTCAAAGAGATATTTGAAGGTCATGCACTCAAAACTAGGTGTTGAGAAAAGAATAAGAATTGTATTACTCTGAATCTAGTTTCTAAACTACTAATTTTTTTAAAAAATTGGATAAGATTAAGAGGGCCAAAACTTTCACGCACGAAAAATTGTTCCTGATTTTTTCAGAAAAACATAACATAGTTGTTTTCGTGCACTACACAAAATATATAGTTATATTTAGTATTTTGAAAAACCCTTTGATAGGATGATAGGTAAGAGTGAGATCTATAAGTTGTGTATTTTTTTGTATTTTTTCGTTGAGTTATTTTTTTTAATGATTTTTTGAAGTGACCGCATCCTGAAAATTTGGTACATGTTCGTGCGATGGGCATAACTTGCATCAAAATAAAAAAATGCAAATTTTTTTTTAAAAACTGTATAGAATCTAGTGTAGAACAATAATATGTAATTTATTTTGAATTTGGTCGAGTATATCAAAAGATATTAAAAAAATGGTAGACATATGTCTGTGAGGACTGTCAAGGCACTGATAAAGAAAATTAAAGTTTACTATGCTAATGTTGTCCAAAAATAGGTAAAAAATTATATGGTCAGAAAACTAAGAAGATGTGCGAGATTATGGTGGTAATTTTAGAGATACCCACTTGATCATTTGTAAACCTGATGATGACGAAGTCGAGAAATCATGTTGGAGGATGAAAAAACATGTAAAGGGACAAAAATGGGGGGAAAATGGGCTTGCAAGCCTTAGGGTCATTTTCCAACCCTCTTACCAAGCCAAAACCCACACGGGTTTTGAAAAACAAAAAGTATTATTCGTAGTTCTAAATAACCTGTACGAGTTATGTAAAACCAAAAACATTTTTTTGTGTTTCACAAAACCCGTACGGGTTATGAA